>NC_090300.1:92505000-93130000 GCF_039906515.1 Pseudorca crassidens | reverse complement strand
CCCAATCTCCCAATTCATCACAACCCCCCCCCACTTTCCCCCCTTGGTGTCCATATGTTTTGAACCCTTATTTCTAACTGTGGATTAAACCTTAAGTTCATGCTCTCTGCTGTCCCCACTTTGGCCCCACTTGGTTACTGAACCTTAAGCAGGATTCGTCCATTACATGCTGGGCCCTCTTGCTTATATATCAGTCTTTGGCCTCAATCACATCATCACATGATTCTGTGTAGACTTCAGTCTGCCCAACCACACCTTTTGTCCAGACACTGCCAAGGCACTTCCTGGGTTCATTCAGCCTCAATTCTTTGTTGAACACTTTTTATGTAATAGCACTCCTCTAGGTGCTAGCAAACAATATAGTTAAAATCCCTTCTGTCATGTAATTTGCTCTGTAGATTTGTTTTTCAGCAACTAACTGAATAATACAACTTCAGATAGTGCTAAGTACCAAGAATAAAATAAACTGGGGGAAAAGGGTTTAGAGTTACAGTTGTCAGGGAAGGTCTCTCTGAAAAGGAAATATTTAAACAGAGACCTAAGATGAGGAGAATGTGGTAAAATGAAGTGGCGGAAGAGATGAAATAGTAAGTGCAAAGGCTCTGTGGCAGCAGTGAACTTATTACTTGAACTTAGAAGTTCAAGTTATAGCAAGGAGGCCACCGTGGCTGCATCATAATGGTCAAGGGTCAGAGTGGCAAGAGGTGAGGCTGGAGAGAGAGGGCCAGTGGCTAGATCCTGTAAGACTTTGGAGAACGTGATAAAGAGTTTGGATTTTAAATACTGGCTGTGGCTACTGATCATGTTTTCATCAGTCTCATCAGGTGTTGCCATCTCACCTGAGGCCAGATAACCCTACAGAAGCTCCATCTCATTCCACAGTCCCCTGTAGTGCTCAAAAGAAGGGCAGTCATAGAATGTAAATTGTTTCTATTTCCCATAATTCATACTCAGGAAAAACAGAGAAAATCTGCTTTTTCCATGTTCTCCATCATACTGACGGCTGTTTTTCACTGAACATAATCCTTAAAATCACCAGGAAACGATGTTAAAAATGTTTCCCTCACCCCCAACTGTGCAAGCCTGTGGTTACCACATTTGACCACTAGATGGTGGCTGTATATCAGTACCTAGAAACAATGAGTTTTCTATTTGACAAAAGGAATTAAAGAATAAATTAATGTGTTAAAGACACAAACAAAATATATGTGCATTTAAAATTCCTTTGGTTGAAAAGATCAATAGAAAAAGAAATAGAAAAGGAGTAAGGTCCTGCAGCCTGCTTTTTGTTCAGTTATATTTTTCCTTGGGCAGATTTTCAGCTTCTTTGAGAATGGTCTTGGGACATGGAATACTTATATACATAAGACAGGAACCCCACGGTTCGTGGCTATGACTATGGAACAGATTCCTCCTACTCCTCATTCACCCTGCTCCTTATTTGGAGTTCTCTGGAATGTTTTCTTCTTGCCCTCTTATATTTTCTCTGGATGATTTCATTCACTCCCATGGCTTCAACTATGAAGTGTTTATGCTAATGATCTTCCAATTAATATCTTCACCAAGTATTCTCTAGACCTCCAGACCTATAATTCCAACTGCTTTTAGATAGCAGATAGATGGCTTTTGGTACTTGAAACTTAATAAACTTCGAACCAAACTCATAATCTTTCTTCTTGACTACTTCCTTCCCTTGAAGTATTTTTCTTCTTATGTCAATTAATGGTGTTTCAACTTCATCAGTTGTCTCGAAGAAAAATCTCTGAGTTATCGATTTTCACCTACTGCTTACTCTCTGTATTCACTTTGCCTTGAGGTGGTACTGTTGATTTTACCTCTGAAATGTCTTGCAAGTGCACTTGTTTCTTTTTATTTTCTCACCTCCATCATGGTTTCCATTCCTGTAATAAATCCTTAACTAAAGTCTGTTTCCATTTTGCAGTCCATTGTCCATATATCCTAAGGAAAAATCTTGTCAAAACTTAGATTTGAACTAGTCACTTCCTTGCATGAAATTCTTCTGCTCAGAGAATAAACTCCAAACCTCATATTCTACTACTCAAAGCTTTCAAGTTGTGGCTCCACTGACCTCCCAACCTCTTTCTGGCTCGTCCTAGCCACACAGCCCTGTTGAGTGTTCAGAGTCCCTGGTGGGGCCATGGATTCTTATGTGTCCATGGGAGTGTGTCCCTTTTCACATGCTTCTTGTCCTAGAACTTCTCTATCCTCCCCTGTGGGCCTCTAATTTCCCATCGTAGTATGCTTGTTGTAAAGCATTATCCCTTCCTTCCATAAAACTCTAAGAAGCAGGAGATTTTCTTGTCCGTGCTCGCATTGTACCAACATCCATTGTACACACGTCGATTATAATGTTTGTCTAATGGACTGTACTTATTCATTTATATGTCTGCACCCGCCACTGAACGGAGACTTGCTTTCCAGCAGATAGTGTTCTTTTTCCATCTTTATGTCTCCAGCAACTTGATTACATCTTGGAATATCTTAGGTGCTCAATAACTCTTGTTTTAATGAATGGAAAAATGAACAAATTCTGATATCCTCTGCATCTTCTCCAGAAGGCAGGAAAGGCCTTTCCCTGTTCCTCTTTCTCTTCCAGTTGTGCTTATGAATAATTTCACATGAGAAAGGAAGGAAAAAGGATGTCTGGAGATACTAGCTTCCAGACACAGAAAACAGACCATCCTAGAAAAGGTAATCTTTAGGAAGAGGTGGAGGATGGAGCCATAGCTGGAATCATCAAAACCCAGAATCCCAAAAGGGTCCCCCAGTGCCACACCATTCCATAGTCATAGCCATAATAATCATGGCTATATAAGCAAGTGATTATTACAAGCAATGGAATTAGGTTCAGATTTTAATTTACAGATTCCCCATGTCTTTTTCTACCCACACTGTTGCTCACTTGTGCTAATAGCAGTTCATTAAAAAAGGTGGCCTTTGGGTGAGAGCTAGTTCCATAGTCATAGCCATGACCTGTGGGGTTCCTGTCTTACATATATGAGTATTCCTTGTTACAAGACCATTCTCAAGCTAAAAATCCTCCCAAGGGAAAATGTAACTGGACAGAAAGCAGGCTGCAGGCTGTGATGCCTCTTCTATTTCTTCTTCTGTTGCTGATCTTTTAAACCAAAGGAATTTTAAATGCACATATATTTTGCTTGTTTTTAATACATTAATTTATTCTCCCTCCCTTACTGCACACATGATGGTGGCACTGATAGAGGATGAACCTTGTGAACTGGTCGACTAGGAGATTACCTGAGGTTAAGGTACCTGACTGTATCGTTCACCTCTCTCTTCTCAGTAATTGGTACTCTGGCTGGCATAGAGCAGGTGCCTCATAAGGGATCGAATCCCCACTGTTTATTTTCTTATTGGCAGACTTCAGTCTTTAGTTAATATGTTATCTAGAACTGTACATAACTTTTGGGGTAAAAGGGGCAAATGTGAGCAACTCTGACTGTATTGAGGTGTCTGTGGAGACTGGGGAGGAGCTCATAGCCAGCCTTTGCTTCGCTAGATAATCTGAATGTCTTTGGATAGAAATCTGTGCATTACAGACATGCCGTTCGCTTGAAATGTGTGGCTCAGTCTGGATGCTCACTGTGTTTCTTTATTGCTTCACACAGAAGGAACAGAAGAGTAACTTCAAAAGTAAAAAGTTAGAATTTCTCTCTCTTTTTATGGCCAGAAAAAGTATATATTTCTGTCTCTAGTCCAATAGGTATGTCTATTTTGTAGGAGGTAATAATAGCCGCACATGGATTTCATTCGTATTTAAATTTTATTGAAACAAATTTCACGCTCTTTAGCGTGGACAGACATTCTTTGTAGGGCTTCTCAGATATTTCTTTAAACATGTGAACCACCTCAAATACCCAAAGATTCCTGCTGTGATGGTGTTATTTTTGGACAGGAAGTTACCTGAACCGTCATCTGTCTCCCTGCTCTTTGTGACTCCTGGGAACACGATAGTTACCTTATTCTCTGCCAGCAGTGCCCTTCTAGCTGTCTTTCTTTACAAACTCTATCTCAAAGTGTCAATATAAGAATAATAATTACTTATGTTTGTATATGGCTTTGTGTTGTTCCAAGTATTATATACAGTTTTACTCATTTGATCCTCATAACCATAAATTATGAAGTACTATGGATTCGCTTTAAAGATGAGAAAACTGAGGCTTAGAGATATTTTTAAGCCAACTTCATACCAATAACAATATAAGTGATGGAAGTAGGTTCATGTTTCAGTTTTCAGATTCCCCGTCTCTTTTTTACCCACACTGTTGCTCACTTTTGCTAATGTCAGTTCATTAGAAAAGGTGGCTTTTGGGTGAGAGCTAGTTTTATTTAGCACATCTGGAAATGGCATCCTAATAACAATATTCCTGCTAATAACCTTTTTTTCTTATTCACGGAATGGAGAAGCCCTTATAATTATTAGCCAGTGTCTGCTCTGTACTCCAGGCCCCTGACAATGAGCACATGGGCACGGGTGTACTATTCTTGGGAAGAGCATTAATAATTAGATATTACTTGGGGAAAAGGGCAATACTTCATCAAAAGACAAAGTGCTAGCTTTGATATCTCTCTGTGCAGTTGCTGGAACACGCCTAGTGCTTGCTTCTAATCTGAAGATTACCTGGCAGCTGTGCCCTTTTTCTTGTGAAATATCTGTTCTTACGGGAAACCAGTACCAACACATATTGAGAATTTTTATGTCTTATTAAAGGTTGTTCACTGATATTTGTAGGATTCTGCAGCACCTACCACATTATTACCAGGCAAATTCTAAATTTACTCAGAGAGAAATAATATTATGAAAAGAGTTTTTCAAAATTATAAGGCATTGCACTACGGGGTGACCATCTTTGCCACTGAAAAAGTCTCCTGTGACACTTTTTTATTGTTTTGAAGTGGCTTGGAGTGGGCCTTGCCTCAGAGCTGGTATTTTAAGAGGAAAGCCTTTAATATCACTATTGCAGTATATTCAGACAAGACTGGGCATGGATCATGTAGTATCAGAAGACTGAGTAATGGGAGGGTCAGTTCACATTTGGGGCAGGAGGAGGGATACATATCTCTGCAGATACTCAAGGCTGTCTGATCCTGCAAAAAACAAAACAACATCTCCCCCGCAAAACTCCACTTTACTGCACAGATTCTGCATAGCCCTTGGTGTCCAAACAGTTGTTCTCTATATCTGTGTCTCTATTTCTGCCCTGCAAACCGGTTCATCTGTACCATTTTTCTAGGTTACACATATATGCATTAATATACGATATTTGTTTTTCTCTTTCTGACTTACTTCACTCTGTATGACAGTCTCTAGATCCATCCAGGTCTCTACAAATGACCCAATTTTGTTCCTTTTTATGGATGAGTAATATTCCATTGTATATATGTACCACATCTTCTTTATCCATTTGTCTGTTGATGGACATTTAGGTTGCTTTCATGACCCGGCTATTGTAAATAGTGCTGCAGTGAACATTGGAGTGCAAGTGTCTTTTTGAATTATGGTTTTCTCTGGGTATATGCCCAGTAGTGGGATTGCTGGGTCATATGGTAATTCTATTTTTAGTTTTTTAAGGAACCTCCATACTGTTCTCCATAGTGGCTGTATCAATTTGCATTCCCACCAACAGTGCAAAAGGGTTCCCTTTTCTCCACACCCTCTCCAGCATTAGTTGTTTGTAGATATTCTGATGATGCCTATTCTAACAGGTGTGAGGTGATACCTCATTGTAGTTTTGATTTGCATTTCTCTAATAATTAGGGATGCTGAGCAGCATTTCATGTGCTTCTTGGCCATCTGTATGTCTTCTTTGGAGAAATGTCTATTTAGGGCTTCTGCCCATTTTTGGGTTGGGTTGTTTTTTTTTTTAATATTGAGCTGCATGAGCTGCTTATATATTTTGGAGATTAATCCTTTGTCCGTTGATTTGTTTGCAAATATTTTCTCCCATTCTGAGGGTTCTCTTTTCATGTTGTTTATAGTTTCCTTTGCTTTCCAAAAGCTTTTAAGTTTCATTAGGTCCCATTTGTTTATTTTTGTTTTTATCTCCATTACTCTAGGAGGTGGATCAAAAAAGATCTTGCTGTGATTTATGTCAAAGAGTATGCTTCCTATGTTTTCCTCTAAGAGTTTTATAGTGTCCGGTCTTACATTTAGGTCTCTAATCCATTTTGAGTTTATTTTTGTGTATGATGTTAGGGAGTATTCTAATTTCATTCTTTTCCATGTAGCTGTCCAGTTTTCTCAGCACCACTTACTGAAGAGACCATCTTTTCTCCATTGTATATCCTTGCCTCCTTTGTCAGAGATTAGTTGACCATAGGTGCGTGGGTTTATCTCTGGGCTTTCTATCCTGTTCCACTGTTCTATATTTCTCTTTTTGTGCCAGTACCATATTGTCTTGATTACTGTAGATTTGTAGTATAGTCTGAAGTCATGGAGTCTGATTCCTCCAGCTCCGTTTTTTCCCTCAAGACTGCTTTGGCTATTTGGGGTGTTTTGTGTCTCCAAACAAATTTTAAGATTTTTTTTGTTCTAGTTCTGTAAAAAATGCCATTGGTAATTTGATAGGCATTGCCTTGAATCTGTAGATTGCTTTGGGTAGTATACTCATTTTCACAATATTGATTCTTCCAATCCAAGAACATGGTATATCTCTCCATCTGTTGGAATCATCTTTAATTTCTCTAATAAGTGTCTTACAGTTTTCTGCATACAAGTCTTTTTTCTCCCTAGGTAGATTTATTCCTAGATATTTTAATCTTTTTGTTGCAGTGGTAAATGGAAGTATTTCCTTAATTTCTCTTTCAGATTTTTCATCATTAGTGTATAGAAATGCAAGATATTTCTGTGCATTACTTTTGTATCTTGAAACTTTACCAAATTCATTGATTAGCTCTAGTAGTTTTCTGGTGGTATCTTAGGATTCTCTATGTATAGTATCATGTCATCTGCAAACAGTGACAGTTTTACTTCTTCTTTACCAATTTGTATTCCTTTTATGTCTTTTTCTTGTCTGATTGCTGTGACTAGGACTTCCAAAACTGTGTTGAATAATAGTGGTGGGAGTTGACATCCTTGTCTTATTCCTGATCTTAGAGGAAATGCTTTCAGTTTTTCACCATTGAGAACAATGTTTGCTGTGGGTTTGTCATATATGGCCTTTATTATGTTGGGGCAGGTTCCGTTTATGCCCACTTTCTGGAGAGTTTTTATCATAAATGGGTGTTGAATTTTATCAAAAGCTTTTTCTGCATCTATTGAGATGATCATATGGTTTTTCTTCTTCAGGTTGTTAATATGGTTTATCACATTGATTTGCATATATTGAAGAATCCTTGCATCCCTGGGATAAATCCGACTTGATCATGGTGTATGATCCTTTTACTGTATTGTTGGATTCTGTTTGCTAGTATTTTGTTGAGGATTTTTGCATCTATATTCGTCAGTAATATTGGTCTATAATTTTCTTTTTTGTAGTATATTTGTCTGGTTTTGGTATCACGGTGATGATGGCCTCATAGAATGAGATTGGGAGTGTTCCTTCCTCTGCAGTTGCTTGGAAGAGTTTGAGAAGGATGGGTGTTAGCTGTTCTCTAAATGTTTGATAGAGTTCACCTGTGAAGCCATCTGGTCCTGGACTTTTGTTTGTTGGAAGATTTTTAATCACAGTTTGAATTTCATTACTTGTGATTGGTCTGTTCATATTTTCTATTTCTTCCTGTTTCAGGCTTGGAAGGTTATACCTTTGTAAGAATTTGTCCATTTCTTTCAGGTTGTCCATTTTATTGGCATAGAGTTGCTTGTCGTAGTCTCTTAGGGTGCCCTGTATTTCTGCGGTGTCTCTTGTAACTTCTCCTTTTTCATTTCTAATTTCATTGATTTGAGTCCTCTCCCTCTTTATGAGTCTGGCTAATGGTTCATCAATTTTGCTTATCATCTCAAAGAACCAGCTTTTAATTTTATTGATCTTTGCTATTGTTGTTTTTTGTTTCTATTTCATTTATTTCTGCTCTGATTTTTATGATTTCTTTCCTTCTGCTAACTTTGGGTTTTGTTTCTTCTTCTTTCTCTAGTTCCTTTAGGTGTAAGGTTAGGTTGTTTGTTTGAGATTTTTCTTGTTTCTTGAGGTAGACTTGTATTGCTATAAACTTCCCTCTTAGAACTGCTTTTGCTGCCTCCCACAGGTTTTGGATCTTCGTGTTTTTGTTGTAATTTGTCTCTAGGTATTTTTTGATTTCCTCTTTGATTTCTTCAGTGATCTCTTGCTTGTTTAGTAACGTATTGTTTAGCCCCCACGTGTTTGTGTTTTTTATGTTTTTTTCCTATAACTGATTTCTGATCTCATAGCATTGTGATCAGAAAAGATGCTTGACATGATTTCAATTTTCTTAAATTTACTGAGGCTTGATTTGTGACCCAAGATGTGATCTATCCTGGAGAATGTTCCTTGTGCACTTGAGAAGAAAGTGTAATCTGCTGTTTTTGGATGGAATTTCCTTTAAACATCAATTAAATCTATCTGGTCTACTGTGTCATTTAAAGCTTGTGTTTCCTTATTAATTTTCTCTTTGGATGATCTGTCCATTGGTGTAAGTGAGGTGTTAACGTCCCCCACTATTATTGTGTTGCTGTCAATTTCCTCTTTTATAGCTGTTAGCAGTTGCCTTATGTATTGTGGTGCTCCTATGTTGGGTGCATATATATTTATAATGGTTATATCTTCTTGAATTGATCCCTTGATTATTATGTAGTGTCCTTCCTTGTCTCTTATAACGTTCTTTATTTTAAAGTCTATTTTATCTCATATGAGTATTGCTACTCCAGCTTTCTTTGGATTTCCATTTGCATAGAATATCTTTTTCCATCCCCTTACCTTGACTCTGTATGTGTCCCTAGGTCTGAAGTGGGTCTCTTGTAGACAATGTATATATGGGTCTTGTTTCTGTATACATTCAACGAGCCTGTGTCTTTTGCTTGGAGCATTAATCCATTCACATTTAAAGTAATTATTGATATGTATGTTCCTATGACCATTTTCTTAATTGTTTTAGATTTGTTTTTGTAGGTCCTTTTCTTCTCTTGTGTTTCCCACTTAGAGAAGTTCCTTTATCATTTGTTGTAGAGCTGGTTTGGTGGTGATGAATTCTCTTAGCTTTTACTTGTCTGTAAAGCTTTTGATTTCTCCATCAAATCTGAATGAGATCCTTGCTGGGTAGAGTAATCTTGTTTGTAGTTGCTTCCCTTTCATCACTTTAAATATATCGTGCCACTCCTTTCTGGCTTGTAGAATTCCTTCTGAGAAATCAGCTGTTAACCTTATGGGGGTTCCCTTGTATGTTATTTGTTGTTTTCCCATGTTGCTTTTAATAATTTTTCTTTGTCTTTAATTTTTTTCAGTTTGAGTACTCTGTGTCTTGATGTGTTTCTCCTTGGGTTTATCCTGCCTGGGACTCTCTGCACTTCCTGGACTTGGGTGGCTATTACCTTTCCCACGTTAGGGAAGTTTTTGACTATAAACTCTACAAATATTTCTCGGCTCCTTTCTCTCTCTCTCTCTTCTCCTTCTGGGACCCCTATAATTCGAATGTTTTTGCGTTTAATATTGTCCCAGAGGTTCCTTAGGTTGTCTTCATTTCTTTTCATTCTTTTTTCTTTATTCTGTTCCATGGCAGTGAATTCCACTATTCTGTCTTCCAGGTCACTTATCCATTCTTCTGCCTCAGTTATTCTGCTATTGATTCCTTCTAGTGTATTTTTCATTTTAGTTATTTTATTGTTCATCTCTGTTTGTTTGTTCTTTAATTCTTCTAGGTGTTAGTTCTTTAATTCTTCTAGGTCTTTATTAAACATTTCTTGCATCGTCTTGATCTTTGCCTGCATTCTTTTTCCAAGTCCTGGATCATCTTCACTATCATTATTCTGAATTCTTTTTCTGGAAGGTTTCCTATCTCCACTTCGTTTAGTTGTTTTTGTGTGGTTTTATCTTGTTCCTTCATCTGGTACATGGCCCTCTGCCTTTTCATCTTGTCTGTCTTTCAGTGAATGTGGTTTTTGTTCCACAGGCTGCAGGATTGTAGTTCTTCTTGCTTCTGCTGTCTGCCCTCTGGTGGATGAGGCTATCTAAGGGGATTGTGCAAGTTCCCTGATGGGAGGGACTGGTGGTGGGTAGAGCTGGCTGTTGCTCTGGTGGGCAGAGCTCAGTAAAACTTTAATCTGCTTGACTGTTGATGGGTGGGGCTGGGTTCCCTCCTTGCTGGTTGTTTGGCCTGAGGCGACCCAATACTGGAGACTACTTGGGCTCCTTGGTGGGGCTAATGGCAGACTCTGGGAGGGCTCACGCTAAGGAGTACTTCCCAGAACTTCTGTTGCCAGTGTCCTTGTCCTCATGGTGAGCCATAGCCACCCCCTGCCTCTGCAGGAGACCCTCCCACACTAGCAGGTGGTCTGGTTCAGTGTCCTATGGGGTCACTGCTCCTTCCCCTGGGTCCTGATGCACACCCTACTTTGTGTGTGCCCTCCAAGAGTGGAGTCTCTGTTTCCCCCAGTCTTGTTGAAGTCCTGCAGTCAAATCCTGCTAGCCTTCAAAGTCTGATTCTCTAGGAATTCCTCCTCCCATTGCCGGACCCCACGTTGGGAAGCCTGACATGAGACTCAGAACCTTCACTCCATCGTGTGGACTTCTGTGGTATAACTGTTCTCCAGTTTGTGAGTCAGCCACCCAGCAGTTATGGGATTTGATTTTATTGTGATTGAGCCCCTCCTACCATCTCATTGTGGCTTCTCCTTTGTCTTTGGATGTGGTGTATCTTTTTTGGTGAGTTCCAGTGTCTTCCTGTCCATGATTGTTCAGCAGTTAGTTTTGATTCCGGTGCTCTCGCAAGAGGGAGCGAGCTCACGTCCTTCTACTCCACCATCTTGAACCAATCTCCCACAAGTAATGTGTTTGAAAGGGCTTTGAGTATTATAAAATACCGAATAGTTATTGTTCATATGTTCATCAGATGACTAATAAGGATTTATTTTCCAAATGCTGCACCTTTTATGGTCAGTAATGTTCTTTTGTCCTACTTGTGTCTCTAGATGTCCATTTTGAGTGCACACTCCCATGCTGTCATGGAACAGTCCAAAACTTTCGGTCTAGGAGTTGCTGAAGAAAGTGCTTCATCTAGCGTAGGCACACCGAACTATTCCCACATGGAGAGAGAAACTGTGGAGGAATTGCTGGCCCCCATTCCCTTCAGTGTGTGTGTAGGAGGCCAGGATTTAGCTGTAGTTTGAGAAATAAATGCCTGAAGCTTAGAGAAAGAAAGAATGCCAGGACAGAGCGAGTTTTAGGTTATTCTTGCAGCTCAGGTGTAATTTTAACTACAAGGTAAAACAGGGAAGAAGCAGAGTGACCTCATTCCCAGTGAGAATTTTTATGCAAAGGCAGTAGCTCTCCAAACAGAGGATACACATAAAGAGGGAAGCTTTATAGACTGAGCTAGAGGATCTGCAGTGGAGCTGTAATCATTGATCAGGCATATTCATCTTCTCCTACCAGTGCCATTTACACAGGCATATCCAAAGCTGATCTTTGGATAGGGAGAGCACGGGCAAGGGGTGACACCAGCGAAGAGGGGAGTAGAGCACCAGGGCTGCCCCTCCAGAAGGAGGTAAAGCAGACCTGAGGGGACAGTCTCCAGGAGCTTCCTAGAGACTTAACCCCAGGGAATACTTGTAAGGCATTTAAAGACTTGGGGACATCATGAGCTTTTTGGCTATTTCAGTTTTGATGTTTGTCAGTTACTTTTCCTTCTTTTTGGAGGCATGCTTGCAAGAACTACTTAGTTTGTATTGATTTGACTGTCCAAAGAATAGGTTTTTTTGGGTCTTTGAATGTAGGTTTAAGACAAAAGAGATATGACAGCCTAAAGTAATATAGATTTTTATTATTGTCATTGTTTTGGTTTTCATTTTTTTCCTGGTTCCATCTCCCACACTAGGCTTGCATGTGTTAATCAGTAGTGTGGTTCTGAATGTCTGTTGAATTAATGTTGATTGCCCAGTAGGTATTCATTGATGTGTTAAGTGCTACCAGGAACTTTCTAAAAAAGGAAAAAAAAAAATACAACTCTGTCATTCAAAGAGCTGGGAAAACAAAGCATAAGGAATGATAATTTACAAAAAATTAGAAAGAAATATAGATCTTTACATGATTAAAAAGTCCCATGTCATCTCTTCCCTTCCCTTATTTATATTTTGTTGAATTTCCTGTCACAACACACACACATACACAGAGTCACTCAAGAAAGTTCCAGTAACTATGGACACAGTAAACCAGTAAAACTCTTAAGAGGCCAGCTTCAATATTAATAGATCTATGATAAGGTAGTGAATAATTAATTCTAAAGTTAGTAAGATGAACACAATACTGGATGAAAACAGGGGAGGATGAATAATGGCTAAAATATTTTAGGACCATTTTATAGAAGAGGTAGAATTTAAACTAAGCAGTAAATAATGGATAGAATTTGGTTAGGAGGAAGGAAATGAGAACAGTGTGAACAATGGTGTGGAGAAGGAAAAGGCCAGTAAATAAATAGATGAGCAGGGGTAGAATGGAGAAGATTAATATTTGGAAACAAAATTGAAGGAGTGTGAGGCTTGCTTTTGGAGGGTCTTAATACCAGTTTAGGAATTGGGATGTAGCTCTTCTGAAGAAAGCAAAGATTTATGAAAGTGATACCCTTATTGCCATTGTAAAGAAAATTTTTCCTAAACATGTGAGTATATGTGCATGTTCACAGGCACAAGGATGCACATGTTGATAACTGTTGTAGTAACATGAGCTGCTACCACCCATGTTGAAAAGTACCAGAATAGTTATTTTTCACTGATGAAGTAAACTGGAGCCGTCTTAAAAGAGGATGGGTGGGTGTTGACCAAAAGTGTTTCGAGATGGTCTCAGACACGCCCCTAGTGCCAGCACATCCTAGTCAGCACTGTGATATGATATGGTTCATGTAATAATCAACGAGCAATGATGCCAGCTACATTTTAAGAAGCGCTTTCAAATGTTAACATAATTTTGAAGATGAACGTGTTTCACAGTAGAATTCCAGTTTGTCTGCTAGTTGATGAGGTTTGTAAACTCTTAAGAGAAAATGATTAACCTAATTAATTATTTAATACCTAAGGATGAGAAGGGAGGGCTCTAAATTGTCCTGCCTTCAGTATTATTATATGCATCATATGTATTATTACAATATACTTTGTGTTGCATTTCTGTATATATTTAACCAAAAATACTGTCTTCTTTTATGATTATTAAATTATCTTGGGCTGTGGATATTAGCTAGATAGCTATTCTATATTAGAATCAACACTTGTCCCTGAGTTATACCTATTATCAAAAATGAAGCCTAGATTTGTACCCTTCAGTATATATTTATAAAATGTCATTTGAAAATAAGTCTTTAAGGTTTATTGAATGACATGCTGTTGTATGGGCTTTTAAATGCAGAAGGCTGACTTTTTCTTTCTTCTCTGTTCAGAAAGCCCTTTGGTAACTTTTACATCCCCTTATAGGAAGTATGCCTGCCTTGTTTGTGGTTTTCAGTCACTAATTTTGTTTTTTTAAGGGGAATTAAATGTAAAAGGCCACATCCTTAGAGGTTAATGTGACTTATGAGAGTCAAGTAAAAATCTAAGGCTACTTCTGCCCCTGGGTTCCTTTTGACTGCAGGTAAACTAAGAAACACACTTAATCTGTGAAATAGTAATTGTACAGTCACCTTAGTCAATTTGTTTTCCTAATACTGCTTGAAACTTTCCCTTTAATTTTCCACCCCTCACACATTCTTTTTATAATGGCTCATCCTTCCAACACTATTTAGTATTTAATAGTCTTTATTTCTTTACGGTTTTACAAGTACATACTTATCATATTTATACATGGGCCTCTTCTGATCTCTTTATTCTCATATTCTCTCCCTCTCCCTCCCTCCTTCCCTTCCTCTCCCCCCTCACCCCCCGCCCCCCGCCCCCATCTCAGAAGAGGAGGGGGTGTTTGTCTTTGGGTCTCACATCCCCCTGTCTCTTCTCAAAACCTGACTCCTCTGAATGGGGGCACTGAGAGGGCATCTGAGAAAAAGGGAAAATGGTTTCTTCATTTAACTCCTCATGTTTGAGGTTTCTGTGTTTCTCTGCCAGCATCCGTTGGTCACACTGAAATTGAGACCAGGAAGAAGAGAAAAAACAGATTTTGGCGAGGAGCTATAAATTTCTGCAACATAGGGTACATACATTTTGAAAACTTAAGTCAGATAAATCAATCAGTCATTGAGATTACAATTTACATAAAATAACCTGGGGAAGAAACAGCCACCATGAAACAAGTTGTACAGGATTCTAGATGACACCAAATGCCAGTGTCCAAAGGGATTGTGATCTGTTAGCTGCTATTTCTGAAAATGTTTTTTTGTACCTTTAGAACTCCTGAAAGCTAAAATTTCCTTCAGATATCTCAACCCCTGAAGGACTAGTGAGGCACTTGTTTTGGGGCCACGTGGTGATCATGCTCTGATTTAGTTCTGGCTTTTCTCAGTGTGAGAGGACCAGCTGCCTTAGGGGTTTTTGCTCGTCATTTGTGATGGTGCAGCTCAACCAACTGTACCATCCACCAGTGCCCGCCTGTGCCTGGCTTCCAGGCCAACGTCACCCCATTCTAATCTTGGAGAGGCTTTTGATGAGATACTGAGTAATGCAGGGCCAATTACAGAAGATAAATCAAGTGCTGAGAGGTCAGATACACATTTCAGAAGCAATATAGAGGAAATTAGAGAAAAATATAGAGAGGAAATGGAGGCAGGTCTAAATTGTGATCAGTAAATGTTATTATAAGTTATTTCAGTATACTGCCAGTCTCTGTGAGGTTACTTTTTAAAGATCAGGCTTTTTTCTAGCCATGTTAATTGATACATGTTGTGGATACCACTAAAAACTGAATTAAGAAGGTGGTTTATAGTATCCATGGAGACCACAAGAAACTGCTGATGTCCAGGATTACGTCAGTGCTTGAGAGACCCATGGTATCCTCTCTTCATTCATGCCGTTCTCTTTCTTGCCCACTTCTGCCTTCTACTGGAACAGAAATTACTGGGAAGTATACAAAATGATAAGCAATGTGGCTTTAAATCTCACTTGACAGAATTTCTCCAACTCATCTCACCCATTGCTGTGCTAACATTTAGAACCAGACATACTTACAGATCAGTAACACCAACAGACAGGAGGCAGGAGCCCAGCGTCTTAGTCCTGGCTTTGCCGCCGCTTCACCAAGTGGTGAATCTTGGACAGTTATTTCCCATCTCAGTTTCCATGTATTAACTCAGGCGTTGGATATAGATGCTTTTAAAGACCCTTATATTCTGTGATGTGAACTAACAATTCACTAATGCAAAGTTAGGGAAACAAACTCAAGTCACACTGCTTTTCCCATTTGTCTCTTTCATGATTTTCTTTCATTCATTCTGGCAGAATATATTTTTGCCTAACAATATGGCCAACAAGACAAGGCAAGAGGATGAGGCAGTGGGTGGACCTATCCTTTACACCAACATAATGTGCCCGGAAAACTGGGTCACAGGAGTCTATAACTGGTATAGATCTCATAGTTTACCTTGGCCATATTGTAAGATTCAAATAAAGAAAAAGTGGCTCAGGAAAGTGAAGTGACTAGCTTAAGGTGAAACACTGGCAAACTCAAGAGCAGTGTCCTTTTTTTTTTTCTTTGAGTGCATCATATTTTTTATCGTGGTACAATGTATATAACATAAAATTTACCATTTTAACAATTTTATGTGTGACATTCAGTGGCATTACGTACACTCACATTGTCTTAAGGTCAGCGTCTTGTCTGTTCAGGCTGCTATAACAAAATGCCTCAGGTTGGGTGGCTTATAAGTAACAGAAATTTATTTCTCACAGTTCTAGAGGCTGGAAGTCTGAGATCAGGGTGCCAATATGGTCAAGTGAGGGCCATCTTCTGGGTGGCGGACTTCTCCTTGTGTCGTCACATGGTGGAAGGGGAGAGGGAGCTCTCTTGGGCCTCTTTTATAAGGGCACTAATTCCATTCATGAGGACTATGCCTCACGACTCAATCACCTCACAAAGGCCCCCATCCCCTAATATCATCAGGTTGTGCATTAGGATTTCAACATGAGAATTTAGGGGGAACACAAATATTTAGCCTATATCAAGTAGGAAATAGAGCCCATGTCTTTTAACTATTAATTCTGTGATGTCTTTCTTTATGTCTTATCATGCTGGCTTTCTTCCCTATATTGAAGACATTATAGTACATTAAGAGCCAAGTGTGGAAGCAAGGGACGCAAATCATACATATGGTAACTTCGTCTGCAGACAGATGTAGCAAAACTTGCTAAAATTATTAAATTTTATACTATAAGAGCAGATTTTTAGATTGTTGTAATTATTGAGAGTTAAGTGTTAATTAAGCACAAAGTGACTCAAGCTATTGCTATACGGTTTTCATTAGCTTATAGTGAGAAGGTGATAGTTCTTTTAGAAAAATAAGATTCTGATTGTTACCATTTACACATAGAATTCAAAATTATTCTCACAATTCAAAATATGAAAAACTCATAAAATCCTTAGACTATATTAAAATGTTTTAAATATTGTTTACAATGTGGCAATAGCAAAAAGTTCAGAGTGCCTCTCTTTTTTTTTTTTTTTTTTTGCGGTATGCGGGCCTCTCACTGCAGTGGTCTCTCCCGTTGCGGAGCACAGGCTCCGGATGCGCAGGCTCAGCGGCCATGGCTCATGGGCCCAGCCGCTCCGCGGAATGTGGGATCCTCCCGGACCGGGACACGAACCCGCGTCCCCCGCATTGGCAGGTGGACTCTCAACCACTGCGCCACCAGGGAAGCCCCCAGAGTGCCTCTTTATAAAATTATAGAGTATTTTCTTCTTGCATAGGTACTTTTTACACATGTATCAGCACTGCATGATTGCAAATATTTAGATATAAAGAAAAACCCTGTAGAGCCAACATCACAATTATGTTTTAAAACCATGTCTCTTTTACTGCTCTTAAATGAATTGTAAATGTTTAATTGCAGCTTACACAAAATGACTCTGTGTTGGAAGCAGCATGTAATCAAAGTACTAAAATGCTTCCCCTCTTGTAATGCACAGCGATGCCTTGAATCACAGATCCTCTGAGAATAAAGTTGGTCTTGGAATCTGGCCATGCCAGTGTTGGGATGGGAGCAGTGATGGATGAAAAGGAGGATGCAGCAGAATAATTTTAAATGTATTTTTTGTGTGGGAGTGCCAGAGCTTGAGCAAACGTAAGAGGAGGACTACATTCCCCTCCACTCCAATTTTAAGATCCTGTTACCTGAAAATGGAGGAACTGCCTATCTCTTTGGCCATTAGCAACTATAGATTCTGTTTTATTGGGCAAAGGATCATCTCAGGGTAGAAAAGAATGTCTCCCAGGCAAGCCAAGTATTCTAAGTAAACTTGATTGGAGGGGAATATACTGATAACAGCTACCCCTTTTGAGCACATACTCTGTGTCAAGCACTGTGAAATAAGGTTTATTATTCCCAAAAAACTTATGTGGATGTTATTGTCTCCTATTTTATTATAAAGTCAGAATAATTCACTGAGATTGAATAAATTGTCCTAGCTCACAAAACTATAAGTAAACTGGGAATTTATCCTAGGTCTGTGTGGTTCAAGGACTCTTGCTTTTTCCTCTGTACTGTGTACTGTGTACTGTGTACCTGGCGCTGAGGTTTAGAATATATTATTATTATTTTTTTTATTTTTTATTTTTTTGCAGTAGGCAGGCCTCTCACTGCTGTGGCCTCTCCCACTGCGGAGCACAGGCTCCGGACGCGCAGGCCCAGCGGCCATGGCTCACGGGCCCAGCCGCTCCGCGGCACGTGGGATCCTCCCGGACCGGGGCACGAACCCGTGTCCCCTGCACCGGCAGGTGGACTCTCAACCACTGCGCCACCAGGGAAGCCCCTAGAATATATTATTAAACTAAATATTATTTTTACTCTCAATAGTTTTCTGAAACTGAGGGGTAGCATTGTTATATAATTTTTATAATGACTTTTCTGATTCTATCATATAGTACAGTATAGTAAATATCTCATTTGTCTTCCAACCTTGACGTTTAATTATATTCACCTTTGGGACTGCTATTACTGTCCCCTAAGACCAGAGACCTTGGTGAGTTAATTATGATCCTTTCTGCCTTATGCACCTTGGAGAGAAAAATAATCTTCTTGTCATCAGGGCTTTAAAATTGCTTTTATATTTACAAATGGAAGCCTTGAGAAATTTCCTGTCTTCAGATCTGTTGTGCAAAGTGAGGAAGCCTTGGTCATTCCTGCCATGCTGTGTATCTTCGAGGGATTTCAGTAATCCTTATAACCTGATATCTTATCATCACTATTCCTTTTCCTCATCTGATACCCCTAGGCATTTTCTAACAGGGATAGATGCACTTAATAACATGCTATTCAACATCTTTCATCTGTGCCTCATGGGATTCCTAATTAGAACTTCCCTTCTTACTCTATAAAGCTAAGAAAAAGTTACAAGAAGTCCCATACACACAGCTAGCAAAATCATAGATCATTTCTGTGTACTGACAAGGGTCAAACAGGCTCAGGAAATCCAAATATAACCCTACCAATTAGGGAAGGGACATTCATACACGAAGATCTGTGGGATTTAGATGATGACTGAATAGCCAAATTTCAAGGTCTGTTAAGAAATTGAAAAACAAAGAACCTGATCTTGTCAAAAAAGAGCAAGATCTTGTCACTTACAAAGAAAGAATTTGAGATGAAATAATATCAGTAATGTAGAGCTACTGAGAAGAGGAGGTTATTTTCACCTGCCCGACCCCTTATTTTATATTGTTCTATTGATGAACCGCACGTCAAGATGCCTGGAGGCAGTGCTGGCGATTGCCTTGAAGTCTGAGGTCGTAGGTTTAGGTCTTAGCTCTGTCATGTATTTAACTTTGTGAAACAAATGTCTTATCTTCTTTGAGCCTCCATTTACATAGCTGTAAGGCAGAGACAGTAAAACCTGCCTTACCTACTTCACAGGTATTTGTGAGAATAAAGTGAGGTAGTGGATTGGTAATGTATGGGAATTAACTTTGTTAATTGTAAGATAGTATTAGCATAACTGGCTGCATAATTTGTGGGGTCCAGTGCAAAATAAAAATGCTGGCCCCTTGTTCAGAAACTATTAAAAATTTCAAGATGTCAATAGCAAAGCCTTAAATCGAAGACAGGGTTCTTCTAAGCACAGGGCCCTGTGTGACTACATAGGTTGTATGCCCATGTAGCCAGTCCTGAGTGTTCATAGTAGTATAGGATACTCGTCCTTGCTCCACTTGTCCTACTGCAGCTGTAAGAATTGAGAGAGTGCTCACTTTTATTATTGTAGCAAGACTGCTTTGTCTTTCTGATGCCCTGCTGCTTGTAATGCATTTCCCCTTAGAAGTAGGTGCTTAGGAATGATATAAGTGCATAGGAAGTTAGACTTAGTTATCATCACACTTCTGGTGCAGTAGGGGTTAAACAAGCTTGATCCAGGCATTACTTCTCTAATGATAGTTAATTATTGTTAATGGTTAAAATCTTTCCATGGGGAACTGGAATTTATGAATTTTCACTCTGCAGCTTTTAGAACACAGCCTACTCTTCAGCTGGGAACTTTCTGTACTTTTCTCCAGCAGACCGGCTGCCACATTAGGAGAGAATATGATAGTTGCCTGAAAAATTCCAGTTCAGCTTTCTCTCCAAGGATATTTGATCCTTCCACAGGGAAATCATTAGTTATCCATTTGTGCCCAGAGCTGCCAAGAGCACTACAATTGTCTCTGGAAAATTGTGGTATAGACAACAGAAGGAGGTAAATAAGAAATGGAAAAAATCCAATAAGTTGATTCCCCTATGGGATGGTACAGAATTGTATACTGTAACCTCGGTTTCTCTCTAGTCTACTTTTAAATAAAATTTCATAAGCTTCTTCTAGGTCATGAAGTTTTTATCTTGCCATTCAGCAAAAAAAAAAAAAAAAAAATTATTTAAAAAAGTATTTCATTGCACAGACTTACATCTCTTGCATTTCTGCAAATCTTGTTTTCTTCCTTAGTGTTTTATATCCCATGTATTTACAGACTTCTTTTGGCCCTTCTCAGTAACTGTAAAGACTAGGTACTGTGCAAATTAGATCTTTTTTCTTTCTCCATCAGTCAGTCCTGCCATATTCATCACCATTACTCATCTGGGAACACGTTCCTGTCTATCACCTGCTCTATGTTGCTGAGCTGGTCCAAAGAGAATGAAAACTTTTGGTTCTTTAGCTATAGAAAGCTGTGCATATCTCTGGATTTTATTTTGAAATGGCACCTAGATAATTTTGGCCATTTTTTTCTGTCAAGGTTACTGCTATGAAGTAGTATACATACTGGGTACAGTCAGGATTAGCTAGAAGGCATTGATCAGCAGTATCCGAATCAGAAAGTTCAAGCAAGAAAACCATGTCCTGAATTTTACAATTAGGGAATCAGTCTCAGCAAATTCTCTTCAATTAGCTGCTGTTGAGGCAAGGTCTCTGTAGGTGTGGGAGTTGTGGAGATGCTCTTCTCGTGTCTCCCTTCAAGAAGAAACTTATTTTTAAGCTGTGTTAGCTAAAAGCAACCAACTATAGCACCTTTGGGATCTGCCATGGCATTGGGCCAAGATCACCATCCTCTTAGGTGGCTTTCAGCATGTCACTGAACATGTTAGGGGTACTAGGGTTTGGCTATTTCTGCCTATTGTGGGACTCCTCTAGTGGGCAGTCTTTGTTCCACAGCGTCCTGTGGGAGTTGGCTTAGGCTTTGTCAGACGTGCATCATAGCCCGAGGCTTACCTGGACCAGTCCTGCTTCCTTTCTTCTTTCCTTCCACAGGTATCAGATCTGCTGAATGGCTGAAGACTTTTCCTACTCAGTTTGCTTTCTCTTGCTTTATCTTTATATTTCATGAGCCTTATCACAGAATAATCCACTTACTGCTGAGCAGACGCGGAAGGGATTCTATGACTGACTCGGCATGGACCTTACTTAGCCACCTGTTGTGGTAAAACTCCATTGTTTCAGTGACCACCTTCACGATGCCTGTGAGATCCATTACCACAAATAAGGATCTGGCTCCTCTCACCACCTCCTGCCTCGAAGCACCCAGGTGACGGGCATAGGGTCTGGCTTCCCCAGCATTTGCTGAAGGGGCAGGTGATGCCCCCAAGATGTGGGGAATTAATTTCCCATGGTGTGAACATTGACTCTTCAGGTGACAGGAGTCAGGAGGGAACAGCAAAGAAATTCCTTCTTATCCCTTTTCTGTGGACTGTTTGGAAACACAGTAGTCTTACACACCTCTCTAAGGCTGCTATCCCACGAGCCTGAACAATCAGTGCACCATGCTACAAAGCTGTGACCAGTTCAGTAGTATACTCCCTTATATGTTCTCTCCCTCATTTAGTACCTTTTTGTTTTACCCCTGCTTCTCTGGAATTGGTCTTTCTAATAAGTTGTTAGCAGTAAGCTTCTGACTTAGTCTTTCTAGGGAAATTACACTGAGACAGGCATTACTGAATAGTTGCTATTATTATTGGTATTATTCTGTCTACCTGAGACTCTGTAAGTCACTACTTTATTCATACCATCTTGCTGTGCAGCCCAGCGTAACCTCTCTACTTGTTGTAAGAGTGCATAATGCTCATAATATTTTAGAGACAGTCTAGCAGAGGAGGATTCAAAGACATCTGCTACTGACTAGCTGTATGTTTGTGTAACAGATTCTCAATCTGATTAGGCAAAGAATATTGTACTGTGGTTTATAATTTGTATTAGTAGATTCTGATAATCATTTTAATTGCAGATTTTTCATTTTTATTCCATCCACGTGTGTATATTGAGAGTGGAGGGTCTTCAGGGTCCTAGCTTAGAATTTGAACATTTTCTGTGGGCACTTAGGAGTCACTGGAGGTTATAGAGAAATGAAGTGACATGATCAGAGTAAAGCATTATGGGTATTTGTCTGGAGGTACATGGGATTCAAAAGGGAAGAGTAGATGTCACATGTGAAAGGCTATGGACAGCTGGACATTAGTATTAAGACAAATTCCTGTAGAGATGGGGAGGATGCCAAACAATTCTCTAACTTGGAAGTAAGTAAGAGTAGGGAAGCTGGAAGAATTTAGTGATTGTGCCCCAAGGAGTCACCGTAATAGTACAAATCTTCACTCTTCATTCCTTAGTGGTGAGATGAAGACAACCATATATTTATTTGAACAATTATTAAATACCAGCCGTGTGACCGTGAAAGGAATTGTACATGTTTAATCACATTTAGCCCTCTTAATCTGTAAAGTCTACATTCTTAACTCCTTTTCGTAGACGAGGAAAAGTCATACTCAAAGTGTTAAGAGCTCAATGTTGCATACCTCCTATGTGGCCAGGCCAGAATTTAACCCAGAGTTTACTGACTCTGATGCCTGTGCTGTCAATACCACACCACACTCCCTGTCTTATATACTGTCCTGTGTGGTTGAAGACCCAACGAATGATAGAAACAGTAGAGGGCCATACAAGGCAGTCTGAAGTCAAGATGTCAGAGTTGGCTGAAGATTTTCTTCTATCTTTTCTTCTCTTCTTTTAGGTATAAGAAATGTCTACCTTTGATATGTGAAAAATAGGTTACTTTCCAGAGCCTCCATGAAGACTGACAGCATGTTTATGGCAATGGTTTCATACTTTAGGACCAACACATCTGAGCAACGTTGGTCTAAAATATAAGAAGAAATTATTGTAGCTGTAACACGCAGTTTCCAGATGTAAAGCTCATTCCTTACCATGTTGCATTTACTGTCTTCTACCTTGGTAATTTTTTTTTCAGTAAGTTTATAACAGAATTTACTTCGCGACTTCTTCTGCAGCAGCAGAGGTGCTGCTGTGTAGGACACTCATGGTGTCATTACTTTAGCTATCATGTGACTCTCTTGAATTTAGGAAATATTCTAAGAATGAGTGAAATTGTTTATAGGCATTCCAGTGCAGCTGCAGTGGAGTTGAAGTAATTTCCCATAGCATCATACTAAATGCTGTTTTTACTAAAGTAAGCACACAGTTAATAGAATTAAACTGTATTCTTTTTTATTCGGTCAGGAAAAATTATCATAATTCTATAAGCTAGCATTTATATTCAGGCTGATACTAGCGTGCTATTCCACAGTGTGCTCATACTTTCAGAAGAGTGAGGAAAACATGCATCTTCGGAGGGGGCCAAATTCTCTCAACTTTTGCTGAAACACATTATAAGCTTCCTTTAATTCTTGCCTCTAACAATTTGCTACATTATTATTTAATTGCATTACAGATTCATCTTACTCTGAATAAACCATAAAGATAAGTTGTGAAACTGATGAGAGACTACGACTCCTTACTTTGCATGAATGTTCGCTATATAATGAGTTAAAGAGTTTACTGAAAATAGATTCTCTTTGTAAAAACATCTGTTTTGATGTCTTACTGGGAATACTGGCCATCCTTGACATACCAGTGATCCATGTATATGAATTGGTGTTCATAGCTTCAGGAGCCACTGGGGAAAGTACCAAAGTAGGCAGGAGGTCTGCTCACTCTTTCACTCTTGTCTTTGCTGCTGTATTCCATATTGGATCTTCCTACCTCTACAAATCATTATCCCCTTACAGAACTCAGTTGGCTCTGTGTGTGTGTGTGCACACGTGCATGCATGTGCATGCATATGTGCACAGTGTGTCTGCCTTTCTTCCTCACTAGAATATAAACTCCATAAGGGTAGAGTCTATGAATGGATTTGCTGATTGTGGTGTCCCTAGAACCTAGTCCAGTACCGGATACATGGAATATATTCAGTAGAGTTCTGTTAAGTCCATTAGTTTGTTTGGTTACTCATTTGGTCATTTATTCTGTAATTTATCAAACATGTATTGAGTGCCTTTTATAAAATATTCACTGGTTTAGGCATTGGAGTTAAATGCGGTATTAAAATATATGTATATATGTTTGTGTATATATATATTTTACAGATTCAGGTGCTTCTGAGGAATCTGTAGCATTGATCCTAAAGGCAACAGCGTAGGAACATGTGGTAGCTCAAGTCACCGATGAAGTTGTTATCACCGATAAACTATGGGTGAGGGAGCCTCTTTTCTGGCACCAGTGCGGATAGTCTTTGGATTAGAAGGTTAAATGTATTCTTAGAATCTAATTTTGAAGTATAACTTAGTCCTTTTTTTAGAAATAACATTTAAAATTGCACTTGAATAGTTTAAGCCTAGTAATAGCAGGGTAAACTCGCAACATACTACTCTTCAAAGGGAGCTCCAGGTATGGTGCTAGAAGCAAAGGGTCAGAAGTTGGGGCACACAGGAGCTGTGGAAGGGATTGGCGAGGATCTGGACTGAGCGTCCACAGAGTCCCTGTACCAGGACTCTTGTTATTATCACAGAAACGTATGGCAGGGGTAAAGAGAAAATGAGCCTATCTCTATTATTAAGATAGGGGCCTAGATAAGCTTAATTTAGTTAATAAATGGAACATAGCCTTATTCTGATACTTCAAGAAAAATATTTGCTAGACTGAACTGCTAGAACTCAACTGATTCATAAAACGGAGGCTGTTTGCTTTTCTGTTTTGTAAAGTGAGGCTCACCTTAACAGTTTACATGTTTACAGTAGTACTTTAACAAATGGAATAGTGAAAGCGCCCTTCTTTCTCCCTTGATATAACCACCTAGAGTTAGGAATTCATTGTCATAGACAAACAGTCTGTTATATGTAGGACTAGATTTCCTTTTCTATGCCTCATTCTAATGGTGTTTGATGAAATTTACTTTTGCTTAGCAGGCATCAAAATAACTGAACACTTGGACTTATTCAGAAAAAATTCAGGCAGAGGGTTGTTTGGTGTAGGGAGATAAGCCCTTATCACGCAGGATATGTATTCTATGAGAACAGGGACACAGTAGAAGTGTAAGCCTGTGAATCCAGTGTATGAACAGTTATTGGAGCAGAAGCCACTAAGGTGACAATTAGCTGTAAACAGACTGCGTGTTTAACTGGAAAAGGAGCATGCAATTTAGTATTTACAAGATAAAAGCTATTCTTCCTTGCTAAACTAAAGAATATCTTCAACTGTGGAATTCCTTTTAAGTTTTCACCAAGGTTATTAATGATCAACCTGCCTGCTCTCTTAATTGGCCTTAGACATTATGTGGGAGAGAAAAGAAGTGGGAAGCTCAGTTTTTGTCCCTGAGAAACCCACAGTACAGGTGAGGACAAACATGATGTACAGCATGGATCATCAGTTGTTTGGTGGGTCTGCTCTGTGCCAAGCATTGTACTAGATGTTTTGCTCCTAGGATAGAATTTAATACTCACCACAGAACTGAATTATTATTCTCATTTTTAAAGTGAGGCTCAGAGAGACAAAATAATTTGGTTATGGTAAAACAACTTGTTAGTGTTCTGTTAAGGATTCACATCTGAACCAAAGCTGTCTTTTTACTAAACTGAGCTGCTTGTTAAAAATAGTGTCAAAAAGTTTAAAATCCAAATTGATCTGAGACTAGCGGAAGCATGCAAAAACTGTCAGGAATGAAATTTCAAAAAGCTGTGTTTGAGGAAAAAGATCAATAAGTAACAGTGTGTTGATTAGGGCCAACATTACAATATTGATAAGAAATACAGAGAAGCAGAAACCCTCAACTTTTGCTTTGCTTTTGTCTTCTCTGTCAAATAGAATGATCTTCAAACCATAGGGTGAAACAAATATTGGTTCCAGGGGAATTTGTCTATATGGGTGAAGATTTTATGAGACAGGACCTAATGGATCTAAATTAACTCAGGTCTCCTACTAGATGAAATAGGCACCTGTTATATTCTCTCATAGCACCCTGTAAGGCAGTGTATGTTATGATTTGTAAGTATATGTTTGTTTGTGGCCATTCCAATGATTACTTTTCTATCTAAGTGCTTTGTCTTTTGGTCTCCCTGCTGTTTCCCTGGTGGCCAGTACAGTGCCTGGGATGTAGTTGGGACTTAGCACACCTTCAAGGAAGAAAGGAGTTTACTACGTCCTTGTAGATGACCTCTGAGGAATCATTGGGAACTGAAGAGGATGATGACATTCTGATTTTGAAAAGGGTGTGATGGCAAATAGGGGCACTTTTGCTAAGAAGTCACAATCTGGTTGCCCATAGGACAAATAACGCTGGCAAGGATCTGTTGACTGGTACAGAAAAAGTTATTAAATCTGAATACTTTTAGGGGATATGTGTTCTATAGTTTATTACAGTTTCCACCTCCTCTGCTCTCCTCTGTGTTCCCCAGTTTTATTCCCTGGTTAGTTCTTGGAAGCATTTGTGCTTTAGAGTGCAACAGATTGTTGACATGGATCCTATGCAAAGTTCTAGAATATATCATTGCAAAGATTAATGGTTTGTAAATAATTGGAGAGAAAAGAGTGAACTCTAAGCCATAGGACAAAATGTTTTCAATTAACACCTTTCTTTGACAGTATTTAACCGAAAAATGCAATAAATTGGGACAGTGGAAAGCTAAAGGATTCTGTCAGCACTGTAACCTGTTCAACCTGTTTATCAATAATTAGTGGCATTGATGAATCATGTTCAAATGGAATTTTCCAGCATCTTTCTAAATAAAATACTTGTATGGCTCTTTTTAATTAATTAATTTTAGTTGCTGTTTTTAGGCTTTCTGTTTCTGTAGTTGAGGATCTAGTACTCTTAACAGAATCCAGGATAACATTCATGATCTAATATATTACATGATTGGGGCAATGAGCTTCTTAAAAGAGTAAAGATAGAAGTTGTCCTCCCACAAAAAAGATGTCTTAAAAAATAAAACAACTCTCCTACATAAAATATGGACATGTTTAAAAATTTCTCTAGATTATCACAATCATTGCCACTCCTACTCAGTTTTTCCCATTCAATCTGTTTAAGGAGAGTTTAGAGCATCTTAAGTTCCAAAGGAAAAGGGCATATATATTTCCTCATCTTTTTGCCACACTCTGTATAAAATTAGTATACGCAGGATACAGTGCTAATGGTCTGATCAGTATGTATGGTCCTAACTCTAACTTAGGATGAATTTGATGATTCTGTTGGTATTGTATAAAGACCTTTGAAAGGCACTGGTCTGTGTGATCTTGAGAAAAAGGTGTCTATGAGCCTTTTCCTCCTTGGGAAATGTGGCCTTAATATTGCCTACCTTAAAGGGTTGTTCGAGAAGTGCATGAGATTATATATACATCTGCCTTATACTGAATGTGCCAGCATTGTGTTAAGCTTATCAGATGCATTATTTTGTGTATAATCGACAGTAAATCAGGATACTTTGCTGCCCCTCTAAGTTCTAGAAAAAATCAAATTTCTAAATCCAAAATCTTTCTAAGATTTCTGCTCATTTTTAAGGAGCTTGTTTTCTAAGGACTAACTCAGCCTATTGGTTCTTTCTTCATTTGATACCAGCTATGTTTGAAAGAATGACAATTCCTTCTTCATTATTTTTATCGTTTTTGGTCAGAGATCACTCACTGATCTCCGGGTGTAGAATATGTTACTGATGGTTTTGCAGTGTCACAGGGAAGAATTATATAATGTGTGGCACAAAATGTCACCTTTTTGCTGGCTACTGCCCATGACTTCGCTCTCCTGTCCCCTTCTTTTTAGTTTAGTTTTTGTTAGATTTCCCTGGAAACTTCAAATTGGTTGTCTTCTATCATGCAAAAGTAAAGTTTTGATATCTGTTATCCAGGCTCTTGAGATCCCACTTTCTACACCATCATTTACCAAAATTATTTTCTTTTAAAAAAATTCTACATTTATCAATGTATTGCATTCACATAGTTAAAAATCAAAAAGGACTAAAGGGCATATTTTGAATAAAATATAGACTCCTGTCCCATACTTCCTCATTCTCAAGTCTTGCTCTCCTAATGTATCAACTTCAGCTCTTTTACAGGTATCTTGTAGATATCTTCTGCAGTTCTCCAGCATCTTTATAAATATTTATATTTGTGCTGCTGTTCATTAGTTTTTCAATCTTAGTGTTTTTAGACTTCCTGTTATGGTAATTCAGGATTTATCACTCTTAATACACGCCCCTCCACATGTGTTCTCTCAGTGTAATTTAGCATATATTTAATTAACTCAGTACTCAGTTTTTATGTTACTGAGTAGTTAAATATTATTTACTACTGAGCCAAGTAGTATACTATGTTTCTTCTTTCCCAAATTTACTCTAATGTTTTACTATATTTATTATTGCTTATATTTCTCTATTTTGCATTTCTTCTAAAAGCTCCAATAAAACTGTCAAACACTTACTAATATATTTTCAAATGTTAAGATGTAAGAAATAATAAATCAGTTTCTTCATTTTTTTTTTTTGCACTAGAAAGCCCTCCTCCCATTTGTCTATCATCCTTCTCTGGTCTCAGCTGGTTACTCTTTAGGCATCATGATCAAATGTCCTCCTGGAATTCCCTTCATTCTTTTTCAGTGTTTGATCCTGTGTCTGGGATGCCATGTATTACTCTCCTGGTTTATTCCCTTATTTTGTGGAGCTCATCTTCTAGCATCTCTCTAAGAAAGGGTGATGGCATTTATTTGAATTTGCTGCATGTCTGAAAATATTTTTATTATACTCTCACATTTGATTGATAATTTATGGAATAGTACACATCTCTCATTTGATGGGAATAGTGGCTGTTGAGTTTCTCTCAAACATCCTCCTTATATTTTTATGATTTCCCATTCTGTGAATTCTGTCTCTACAAGGTACAATCCAGAATACTCCTTTCACCAACCTCCTTTGCAGTTATGGTGCACTTATGTGAGTTCGTCTTATCAGACAGTCCTTACCAGTACAGGATTACATTCAGAAGCAAGTAGCTTTAGTGTTATAGGAAGAAACCATTTTGCTGGTGAAGGTTCAGAGGCATGTGGTTTTCAGGGGCACTAGTGTCACTGGTGTCATGGGAGGAGAAATTGCAGTGCATGGTTGGTGCAATAGTAAAATAAAATGGCTTTTCCATCAGGGTGGTTCTGCAGTGTAGTTCTGGGTCTTGGTACTGGAACCCTGATCTTGAGCTTATTTCTCCAGCGTTCCCAATGATTCAGTGAGCTATCTACTATCCTTTAAAACACTCAGTTTTCTTAGCTTACAGGGTACATTCTCTTGTTTGCAATGAAGACTGATACAGTTAGTTTGGAATTCTAGATTAAGAATAATTTTGTATTAGAAGTTCAGAGGTTCAGCTTTGCTGTCATTTAATATCTAGTGTTGCTGAAATATGTAATGCCTATTATTTTATGAAGGCTGCGTGTGTGCTATCTTATAAACTTTCAGAATCTTCCCTTACGTCTTGATAAAATTTCTAATGGTGTTTCTTATTGTTCTGGGCATTCCTGAGCACCCTCTTTCTGGAAAATTATTTATTTCAGTTCAAGGAAAACTAAAATTATTTCTTTGATAATATCTGTATTCAGGATTTCTGGAATTCCTATTAAATGTCAGAAAGCAGGGTGCAATTCTCTTATTTTGTTATGTCTTTCCTATATTCTATGTCGTTTTACATTTTAGTCTACTTTCCTGGATTTCCCAACTATAACTTCCATCTCTGCTTTTTTTTTTTTTATGCGGTAGGCGGGCCTCTCACAGTTGCGGCCTCTCCCGTTGTGGAGCAGAGGCTCCGGACACGCAGGCTCAGCGGCCATGGCTCACTGGCCCAGCCGCTCCGTGGCATGTGGGATCCTCCTGGACCAGGGCACGAACCCGTGTCCCCTGCATCGGCAGGCAGACTGTCAACCACTGCGTCACCAGGGAAACCCCCATCTCTGCTTTTGATTAAAAAAATCAGTTATAATATCTTTAATTTTCAGGAGCTCTTTTAAAAAATTTTTTCACATCTTTATTGGAGTATAAATGCTTTACAATGTTGTGTTAGTTTCTGCTGTATAACAAAGTGAATCAGCTATATGTATACATATATCCCCATATCCCCTCCCCCTTGAGCCTCCCTCCCACCCTCCCTATCCCATCCCTATAGGTCATCACAAAGCACCGAACTGATCTCCGTGTGCTATGCAGCAGCTTCCCACTAGCCATCCATTTTACATTTGGTAGTGTATATATGTCAGTGCTACTTTCTCACTTCATCCCCACTTCCCCTTTACCTCGTGCCCTCGAGTCTGTTCTCTACATCTGTGTCTTTATTCCGTCCCTTCCACTAGGTTCATCAGTACTGCTTTTTTAAATTCCATATATATACATTAGCATATGGTATTTGTTTTTCTCCTTCTGACTTACTTCACTCTGTACGACAGATTCTAGGTCCATCCATCTCACTACAAATAACTCAATTTCGTTCCTGTTTACGGCTGAGTAATAGTCCATTGTGTGTATATATATATATATATATATATATATGTGTGCCATATCTTCTTTATCCAATCATCTGTTGATGGATATTAGGTGGCTTCCATGTCCTGGCTATTGTAAATAGAGCTGCAGTGAACATTGTAGTACATGTCTCTTTCTGAATTATGGTTTTCTCAGGGTATATGCCCAGTAGTGGGATTGCTGGGTCATATGGTAGTTCTATTTTTAGTTTTTTAAGGAACCTCCATACTGTTCTCTATAGTGGCTGTACCAATATACATTCCTACCAACAGTGAAAGAGGGTTCCCTTTTCTCCACACCCTCTCCAGCATTTATTGTTTGTAGATTTTCTGATGATGGCCATTTTGACCGGTGTGAGGTGATACCTCATTGTGGTTTTGATTTGCATTTCTCTAATGATTATTGATGTTGAGCATCCTTTCATGTGTTGGCCATCTGTATATCTCCTATGGAGAAGTGTCTATTTAGGTCATCTGCCCTTTTTTGGACTGGGTTGTTTGTTTTTTTGGGTTTTTTTTTTTTTTGTGGTACACGGGGCTCTAACTGTTGTGGCCTCTCCCATTGTGGAACACAGGCTCCGGACAGGCAGCTCAGCGGCCATGGCTCACGGGCCCAGCCGCTCCACGGCATGTGGGATCTTCCTGGGCCGGGGCACGAACCCGTGTCCCTGCATTGGCAGGCGGGACTCTCAACCACTGCGCCACCAGGGAAGCCCTGGGTTGTTTGTTTTTGTGATACTGAGCTGCTTGTATATTTTGGAGATTAATCCTTTGTCAGTTGCTTCATTTGAAAATATTTTCTCCCATTCTGAGGGTTGTCTTTTCGTCTTGTTTATGGTTTCCTTTGCTGTGCAAAAGCTTTTAAATTTCATTAGGTCCCACTTGTTTATTTTTATTTCCCTTACTCTAGGAGGTGGGTCAAAAAGGATCTTTCTGTGATTTATGTCATAGAGTGTTCTGCCTATGTTTTCCTCTAAGAGTTTGATAGTGTCTGGCCTTACATTTAGGTCTTTAATCCATTTTGAGTTTATTTTTGTGTATGTTGTTAGGGACTGTTCTAATTTCATTCTTTTACATGTAGCTGTCCAGTTTTCCTAACACCACTTGTTGAAGAGGCTGTCTTTCCTCATTGTATATTCTTGCCTCCTTTATCAAAGAGAAGACAACCATATGTGCGTGGGTTTATCTCTGGGTTTTCTATCCTGTTCCATTGATCTATATTTCTGTTTTTGTGCCAGTACCATATTGTCTTGATTACTGTAGCTTTGTAGTATAGTCTGAAGTCTGGGAGCCTGATTCCTCCAGCTCCCCTTTTCTTTCTGAAGATTGCATTGGCTATTCGGGGTCTTTTGTGTTTCCATTCAAATTGTGAAATTTTTTGTCCTAGTTCTGTGAAAAACGCCAGTTTGATAGGAATTGCACTGAACCTGTAGGTTGCTTTGGGTAGTACAGTCATTTTCACAATGTTGATTCTTCCAGTCTGGGAGCATGGTATATCTCTCTATCTGTTTATGTTATCTTTGATTTCTTTCATCAGTATTTTACAGTTTTCTGAGTACAGGTCTTTTGATTCCTTAGGTAGGTTTATTCCTAGGTATTTTATTCTTTTTGTTGGAATGGTAAATGGGAGTGTTTCCTTAATTTCTCTTTCAGATCTTTCATTGTTAGTGTATAGGAATGCAAGAGATTTCTGTATTAATTTTGTATCCTCCAACCTTACCAAATTCATTAGTTCTAGTAATTTTCTGGTGGCATCTTTAGCACTTTCTATGTATAGTATCAGGTCATCAGCAAAAAGTGACAGTTTTACTTCTTCTTTTCCAACTTGTAGTTCTGTTCCTTTTATTTCTTTTTCTTCTCTGATTGCTGTGGCTAGGACTTCCAATACTATGTTGAATACTAGTGGCAAGAGTGGACATCCTTGTCTTGTTCCAGATCTTAGAGGAAATGCTTTCACTTTTTCACCATTGAGAATGATGTTTGCTGTGGGTTTGTCGTATATGGCTTTTATTATGTTGAGGTAGGTTCCGTCAGTGCCCACTTTCTGGAGAGTTTTTAATCATAAATGGCTGTTGAATTTTGTCAGAAGGTTTGTCTGCATCTATTGAGATGATAATATTGTTTTTAATTCTTTAGTCTTTTAATATGATATATCACATTGATTGTTTTGCATATATTGAAGAATCTTTGCAGCCCTGGGGTAAACCCCACTTGATCATGGTATATGATCCTTTTAATGTGTTTTTGGGTTCTGCTTGCTAGTATTTTGTTGAGGATTTTTGCGTCTACTTTGATCAGTGATATTGGTCTATAATTTTCTTTTTTTGTGATATCTTTTGTCTGGTTTTGGTATCAGGGTGATGGTGGCCTCATAGAACAATTTTGGGAGTGTTCCTCCCTCTGCAATTTTTTGGAAGAGTTTGAGTAGTATAGGTGTTAACTGTTTTCTAAATGTTTGATAGAATTCGCCTGTGAAGCCATCTGGTCCTGGACTTTTGTTTGTTGGGAGATTTTTAATTACAGTTTCTATTTCATTACCTGTGAATGGTCTGTTTCCATTTTTAATTCTTCCTGGTTAAATCTTGGAAGGTTGTACTTTTCCAAGAATTTGTCCATTTCTTTCAGATTGTCCATTTTATTGGCATATAGTTGCTTGTAGTAGTCTCTTATGATCTTTTGTGTTTCTGCAGTGTCGGTTTTAATCTCTCCTTTTCATTTCTAATTTTATTGATTTACATCATCTCCCTTTTTTTCTTGATGAATCTGGCTAATGGTTTATCAATTTTTTTTATCATCTCAAATAACCAGCTTTTAATTTTATTGATCTTTGCTATTTTCTTTGTTTCTATTTCATTTATTTCTGCTCTCATCTTTATGATTTCTTTCCTTCTACTAATTTTGGGTTTTCTTTTTTCTTCATTTTCTAGTTGCTTTAGATGTAAGGTTAGATTGTTTATTTGAGATTTTTCTTGTTTCTTGAGGTAAGCTTGAATTGCTATGAACTTCCCTGTTAGAACTGCTTTTGCTGTGTCCCATAGGTTTTGGATCATGTTTTTGTTGTCATTTGTTTCTAGGTATTTTTTGATTTCCTCTTTAATTTCTTCAGTGATCTCTTGGTTATTTAGCAGCACACTGCTTAGCCTCCATGTATTTGTGTTTTTTACTGTTTTTTCCTGTAATTGATTTCTCATAGCATTGTGACTGGACAAGATGCTTGGTACGGTTTCAGTTTTCTTAAATTTTCCACGGTTTGATTTGTGACCCGAAATGTGATCTATTCTGGAGAACGTTCCGTGTGCACTTGAGGAGAAAGTGTATTCTTCCGCTTTCAAGTGGAATGTCCTAAAAATATCAATTAAGTGTATCTGGTCTGTTGTGTCATTTAAAGCTTGTGTTTCCTTATTTGTTTTCTGTCTGGATGAGCTGTCTATTGGTGTAAGTGGGGTGTTAAAGTCCCCCATTATTATTGTGTTACTGTCGATTTCTCCTTTTATGGCTGCTAGCATTTGCCTTACGTATTGGGGTGCTCCTGTGTTGGGTGCATAAATATTTATAATTGCTACGTTTTCTTTTTGGATTGATCCCTTGATCGTTATGTAGTGTCCTTCCTTATCTCTTGTAACAGTCTCTATTTTAAAGTGTAATTTATCTGATATGAGTATTGCTACTCCAATTTCTTGTGATTTCCATTTGCATGGAATATCTTTTTCCATCCTGTTACTTTCAGTCTGTATGTGTCCCTAGGTCTGAAGTGGGTCTCTTGTAGACAGTGTATATAAGGGTCTTGTTTTTGTATCCATTCAGCCAGTCTGTGTCTTTTGGTTGGAGCATTTATCCATTTTCATTCAAGGTGATTATCGATATGTATGTTCCTATTACCATTTTCTTAATTGACTTGCGTTTGTTTTTGTGGGTCGTTTTCTTCTCATGTGTTTCCCGCTTAGAGAAGTTCCTTAGCATTTGTTGTAAAGCTGGTTTGTTGGTGCTGAATTCTCTTACCTTTTGCTTGTCTGTAAAGGTTTTAATTTCTCTGTGGAATCTGAAGGAGATCCTTGCTGGGTAGAATAATCTTGGTTGTAGGTTTTTCCCTTTCATCACTTTAAATATATCCTGCTACTCCCTTCTGGCTTGTAGAGTTTCTGCTGAAAGATCAGCTGTTAAGCTTACGGGGATTCTCTTGTACGTTACTTGTTGCTTTTCTCTTGCTGTTTTTAATATTTTTTCTTTGTATTTAATTTCTGATAGTTTGATTAACATGTGTCTCGGCGTGTTTCTCTTTGGATTTATCCTGTATGGGACTCTGCACTTTCTGAACTCTATTGACTATTTCCTTTCCCATGTTAGGGAAGTTTTTGACTATAATGTCTTCTAATATTTTCTCAGACCTTTTCTTTTTCTCTTCTTCTTCCGTGACCCCCCACAATTCGAATGTTAGTGCATTTACTGTTGTCCCAGAGGTCTCTGAGACTGTCCTCAATCCTTTTCATTTTTTTCTTTATTCTTCTCCCTGACAGTTATTTCCACCATTTTATCTTCTGACTCGTTTGTCCATTCCTCTGCCTCAGTTATTCTGCTATTGATTCCCTCTAGAGTATTTTTAATTTCAGTTATTGTGTTGTTCATCACTGTTTGTTTGCTCTTTAGTTCTTCTGGATCCTTGTTGAATGTTTCTTGTATTTTCTCCATTCTGTTTCCGAGGTTTTGGATCATCTTTACTATCATTACTCTAAATTCTCTTTCAGATACATTGCCTATTTTGTCTTCATTTGTTTGGTCTGGTAGGTTTTTACGTTGCTCCTTCGTCTGTTACAAATTTTTTTGTCATTTCATGTTTTTTTTTTTTTATATGTGGGGCTGTATTCCTGTTGTTTGACTGGAGACGTCCAGCACTGGAGTTTGCAGGCAGTTGGATAGAGCCGGGTCTTGGTGCTGAGATGAGGAACTCGGGGAGGCCTCACTCCAATTAATATTCCCTGGGGTCTGAGGTTCTCTGTTAGTCCAGCGGTTTCGACTTGGAGTTCCCACCACAGGAGCTCGGGCCTGGCCTCCGGCCTGGGAACCAAGGTCCCACAAGCCGTGTGGCGTGGAGAAAAAGAAAAAAGCAAGGAGCAATACAATAACAAAGAATAAAAAACAAAATAAAATTAGAAAGATAATATATTAGGAAATATATTAATATATAATATATTAGGAAATATAATATAATATTATATAATATATAATAATATAATATATTATAATATATATTATATATAATATATATATTATATATATATTATAATATATAATATATATATTATATATAATATAATATATAATAATATAATATATTAGGAAATATAATATATTAGGAAATAATATATTTCCTAATATAATATATTAGGAAAAGTAAAAATATAATTGAAACAACTGCAACAAGGTAAAATAAAACCACAACAGAAAAAAAAAAAAGCCTTGGCTGTAGGGGGCAGAGTTTAGGTGGAGGTGGAACTTCTGCAGGGGCGGGGTTTAGGGTGGGACGGGATCTAGGTGGGTGGGGGGTGACGTTTGAGCATGTGGGGGGGGCCTAGGCTCAGGATCCATGCAGCTCGAAAAGGCCTTGGGGGCGGGGGCCTAGGCGGGGCAACATTGAAGCGTGGGGTGGGGCTTCTGCTTAGGACCTGCTGGGAAGGGGAGAGGCAGCCTCGAAAGGAGGGCCTCTGGAGTGTGGAGTTTTGGAGTTTGGAGGTAAGGCCCTGGATGAGGGGGTGTGGGTGGGGTATAGGCCCAGCATGGTTGGAGGGGGTCTCAGAGGGGGTCTCCAAGTGTAGAGGTAGGGCCCTGGGTGGGGGTGTAGGGGTGGGGCTTGGGCTCTGCACAGCAGCAGGGAGGCTCCAAGGGCAGAGGATTAGGCCTGGGAGCCCAACAAGCTCCCTGGTGCCTAAGTGGACAGGAAAAGCGCTGGCCATGTTCCCTTCTGTTCTTTCACACCCCTCCCCCACCATTTCCCCCAGGGTCTCCCCCATCCCCTCTGGACCCCTAACCATGGGTGGGTCCTGCTAGGTGTAGGAACTCCTCCCCTCCCCCAGCCCCCCCTCAGGGGTGCCAGTCCCGGAGGTCCGGCCTTTACTTTTCCTCCCCCTTTCCTTCCTCCCACTCCCTCAGGACCCGCATGGCTGGAGGGGGCCTCTATGCACAGAGGATCAGGCCCTGTATCTCAGCAGGCTCCTGGGGGCCCAAGTGGGCAGGGGAAACCTGGCCACTCTCCCTTTTGATCTTCTGCCCTCCCAATGGTCCCCCAATTTCGCCCTTTGGGTGTGGGATCCCTTTCCCTCCCCCAGCCGCCCCTCAGGGATGCCAGTCCCGTCCCGCCTCCACTTCTCCTCCCCGCCACTGGGGTTTCCTCCCATCCCCTTAGTTGTCCGTGGTCCCCCACTGTGCCTAGTAGGTGCCCTAGTTGTGAGGAGATGCAAATTCTGCGTCCTCCTAGTATGCCATCTTGACTCTGCCCCCAGGAGCTCTTTTTTTTAAATTCTAAGACAGTCCTTTTTTCACTGCATCATTTTTTAGTTTTAGAGAAAGAGTTATGTCTCCCTGAATATCTTGCATGTTGTGTTGATTTTCTTCTTCATTGCCTTTTATCCTCTTTTTTGGTTTCTGTTTGTTTTGATCTTTCACTTTGGATACTTACTCAAATCTCCAGGAACCTTTAACTTTCCATTGATACTTGTCACTAAAATTCTGGTCAGAAGTTCTGTTTAATGGTAGATGGACTTGTCTGATGGCCTTCAATAGAAAGCCAGTTATTTCACTGAGGGTCAGTCAAAGGTCAATATGTGAACTGTTTAGTTACCTAAACAGAAATCCTCTAGTTTTCTTTCTGATGAGGATTGAGTTCTAACACGCCTGTAGTTCAGTATGTGAACTTATGCATAGTCCCTGCTTTTCAGTACCATGAATCATCCCCTTTTCCGTGTGTCTCTTGTTCCCACATTAGGAGGACCCTTACTGACTCCATTTCTCCACAGGAGAACATATCCCCTCTCTCACAGAGCTGAGGTTGAGGAACAGTTGCCTGGCTGCACAGAGTGAAAAAGAGAACCTGGGTGGAAAGGTCTCCATGCCACTTACTATGAGTCTAGATCTTAGCCGTTTTCTCTTTGTTCACCCCAGCCCTTCCAGTTTTAGTGCTGACTGGTCCCAAAGGCTGAGCTTCCAGGCGTTTTGTTGGGTAAATTGGCTAGCTGCTTTTTTGGTACCCTCTGATGCTGATGTAGACTTTAGCTTCCTGTATTCTGATATGTCAGTTACCACACCATTTATTTATTTATTTTTTTTTTATTTTTTTTTTTGCGGTATGCGGGCCTCTCACTGTTGTGGCCTCTCCCATTGCGGAGCGCAGGCTCCGGACGCGCAGGCTCAATGGCCATGGCTCACGGGGCCAGCCGCTCCGCGACATGTGGGATCTTCCCAGACCGGGGAACGAACCCGTGTCCCCTGCATCGGCAGGCGGACTCTCAACCACTGCGCCACCAGGGAAGCCCCACACCATTTATTTTTCATCTCTCAAATATTTGTTGAAGTGATTCTTCTCACTGTTTCCTCCTCTCTCATTCTCAACGTTATGGGTTGCTAACATGCTAATTTCTCAACTGTCATTTTGGATTAATTTTGGGAGCATTAAAAGGTAAAAACATGAGGTAATCCTTTATGTAATCAAATATTCCTCTCAATTTTTCCAAACAATGACAAATCTTACAATAAGGAATTCTGGTGTCAGTTAAAATAATAAAGTGATCAAATCATCACTATGAAGGAGATATACTGTCTCTTTAACATTTGATAGAATGAGATTCAAAGGGGTTAATTAACTTGTCCAGAGTGATATCTATTTAGTAGGTGGCAGAGTACAACTTGAGTTCCAGACCATTGTAATTCTGAAGGCCATGCTGTAACTATTAAACATTGTTTAGTACATCGAATACCTGACACATCATAGGTTCTGAATGATGGCAACTATTGGTAATGTATAGTATTCAGTGTTTTAGATGGATGTTGTTTCTAGAGTGAGTGGGGTAATAGGATCATCCTTATACACAGCATCTAGAATAATTTAGGTCTGACAGCAGTAAGTAACATAATTAGCATTTTTAAACTTATTGTGATTGGTAGAATAATGCCCCCACCTCCCAAAGATGTCTATATCCCAATTCCTAGAAACTGTGAACATGTTAGTTTATATGGCAAAGGGAATTAAGGTTACAGATGTAATTAAAGTTGCTACTAAGCTGACTTTGAGATATCTGGGTGGGCCCGATGTAGTCACAAAGGTCCTTATAAGTAGAAGAGGAAGACAGAAGAGAGAGAATTTAGAGGATGGCAGCACGAGAAAGACTTACTTTAATGATGCTGGCTTTGAAAATGGAGGAATGGGGCCACTAGCTAAGGAGTGCAGATAGTCTCTGGAAGCTGGAAAAGGCAAGAAAACTGGTTCTCCCATAATGTCTCCAAAAGAAATGCAGCCCTACCAACACTTTGATTTTAGCCCTGTGAGACTTGTTTCAGATTTCTCATCTCCAGATCTGTAAGATTTTTTTGTTGTTTTATGCCACTAAATTTATGATGATTTATTATAGTAACAGCAATAATAAATGAACACATTTATAAGTAAAAGCGTGTGTGTATGCATGTAGCTTACAAGAGGAAAAAGATAGTAAATGCTCACTTGAGAGGACTAGGCAAAAGGACATGGTGGCCTGCAGCTTGTCAAGGAAGGAGTGACTGGAGCTGCAAAGGCACCACTCAGAGGTTAGGGTGGAGGGAATCCATTTTCATCCTGGACACAGACAGGACAGTGACTCTTCTTGCCCTAAGGAATTTAAAAGGCCCCTAATTGTGCTACAGTGTTCAGAGTAGAGACCTTGTCACAGGACACCCAGGTTAGGGAGAACCGATGAATGGAGGAAATAAGCAGAAGCCAGTCCTGGTGGGATGAGAGAGTTAGGAGCTGGCGTTGTTCTCTGCAGAGTGGAGGGAGTAAATCTCCAAAGTATCACCTAATAAGCACTGTTCTTAAAGTGGCCTTTTCTCTATTCTAGGCTTCAGGGCTGGAGGTCAGATGTGAGGCAATCCCAGTAGTGCCAATAGGGAAGTGAGGTAGAGAAGGGAGGGAAGCTGATATTCTAATGAGATGATCACCACAGTGACACAGCAGGGCTTAGTCCTATTGGGCACCTCCAGGGAGTCAGTGCAGGACATACCTCTCTTTGTCAGCTTTTGAAGGCTGCTCCAGAGACATCACCTTTCTGCCACCTCTGGACTCCCCTGTGCATGGGCTGAGCATTTTTGGCAAGCAGATAAAGCCCTCTATTAAGAGCTGCAAATGCTTTAAGTAAGAAGCCTGCAGCAGGTTTGGGAATGGTGGACGCCAAGGATTTATGTTCTGCTTTCCCACCTATCATGGCACAGAGAGCATGACATGTAAGGCATAAGAATCTATGAGATATCTGGAATCTAGACACCAGTGAGATCTAGGAGAAGGAAAATCAGACTTTCCACAATGGAAACAATTTTTCTTGGCCACACTGATTAATAGTCAGTGGAGAAGAGGGATTCAAAATTGATATAAAAAACTCTTTTTCACATTGCAAGCGATGTTAACTATATAGGAATCTGTATATAGAGATGTAGATATGTAGACTCAAACTTGAGTATTGTAGCCAATATGTAGGTGCCCAAAGGAGTCAAACAAGATAAAAAGCACCAAGTGTGCATTCCAGCAAGGTTTACTGTGTTACGCATGTATCCCACATTTCACTTTTCTAAACACACAAAAAAATCAAGGCCCCAGTAGGCACACTTCCCAAAGTATGCAAATTGCAGGTGCACAATATGTGGTTGAGAACAGAAGTCAAGGAATTGGTTGTACCCACCTTCCTTCTCTGAAGGTAGAACAGTTGGGAGCATCATCTTCATGCACTAAGAACTACCATTTAAAGTAATAGCAGTCTCAGACTGTACAGGCTCACAGCAGGCTTAACTAACCATGGCAGATGTAATGGCTCAGAAATGAACCATGTAAAAAATAAGTCAAAAAACAAACATTTGCACATAACTTATATTTGAGGACTATAGTCAAGTTATATACCAAGATCTGGCAAAACACAGATGAAAAACTGTTCCTTTTCTGCGTGTTGTATTCTCTGATCTCCAGGAAAGAAGCATTAAAAAGAAAAAATTTCAAGAGCTCTAGCTTTGGAATCAGATGGAAGTGAAAATGCTCTTATTCTAATGTTTACTAGCTTTGATTTTGACCAAGTTATTTGAGTCTCGATTCCTTCATCTCCCAGAGGGATGATACCTTCCTCAGGTAGTTTTAGTGAGGGGGAATTGGATTAATACATAAAGCTTCTCTTTATTTTAGACTTTGAATTGAGTTTTCATCCTCATTTCTCCTTGTGCAGTCCTGGGCTTTCTCAGAGTAGAGGATATTTGTGTCATTGTGATTAAGTTCGAGATTATTTACTGATGCTCTTTTGAGTTATAGGTACTCTACTAGCTACAGGTGATACCAAAAAGAATGGAACACAGATCTTGTCTTTGAGGAGTTCAAAATATAGTGGAGGTATAGACAATAAATCATCTCAGTACATTGTGTGTTCCATACTACAGTAGAAGTATATACAAAATATTAAAAGAACTCAGATAATGGGGTAATTGATTCTCCCATGGAAATGGAAGAGAAAAGAGAATGCCAGAGAGGGGAAGTAATATTTGAGCCGTGCCTTGAAGAATAAGTAAGATTGTTTATTTTAAAAGGGAAAAGAGAGAGCCAACTCCAAGTACAAGGACATCTTAAGAACTGTGTTTCAAGTACGTTTATAAGCAGCTGCCTGAACAACCTCTGGGGCACATGGTTGCTCTGGACTTTTGGAAAAACCTCCACAGACTATACCCTGAATCATTCTGTAGAGAAAGCCAACACTTGGTTTTCATAACTATTATGAAAATAGTTCATAATAAGTCATGGGTGACATGACTGATTTTTTTTTTTTTTGCTAATTATCATTTTGAATGTATTTGGACTCTACACAAGGGTGCACCGAGTCAGAGACCCAACTTCAAACAAGTTTAACCATCTAGAATTAGCCACATAATAGAAAATGGTGAAAACTTATAGAAAGCCTGAGTAGGGAAAGAACCGTCATGGATTCCATGGGCTTAATTTTAAATTTATTTTTAAGTTACAGAAAATATACAGGTCAATTATCAATATATAAGGGTTTAGAGTAAGAAAGGAAAGTTGAGATTTTTGACTAAGTATAGCAGATTTTTGGCTAAGTATAGCACAAACAGTTGAACTCATGATTTCCTCTTAAAACCCCAGTTTTAGGGCAATAAGGTGATTTTTTTAAAGTTGTAAATCCACAGTGTCAAGGAAACCATAGAGGAGGTGGCAACGTAGTAGCTGGACGAAAGCTGAAATCAGCAGACCAAAGGAAGTTGAAATGTAGTTTGGGTAGGGAGTGGAGCCCAGTAGCAAGGCAGTGTGGGTCCCATGGAGACATGAGATATCTTTGAAATAGGACTGTGAGTAGGACTGAAAAGCAGGATTATTATTAGAAAGGCTGTTTAAGAGCTTGATCCCTAGATTTCCTTCTTCAGCCCACACTGTCAGGTACCCACTGCTCCCTTCCCTTGAATGAAGGCAGGTGGATTTTCTGGAGAGGTGGAGTCAATGAAATTCTGAGTTTAAGACATTTCAGTGTCAGGGAAGGAAGGTGTGAATGTGTATGTGGGAGGAAGATCAGAGGTCTGTTGAATTTGTTTTCTTTAAGTCTTGTAGAATTGTTTAACAATGTAAATAACTTTGTAAAAGAAAAAAATTAAGGGATGTTTCCTCTCTCCTCACTGCAGGACTTGATGATTAAGAGATTCTCTCAGGCCCTTACATGGAATCAGATTTATTTTGGGTCCATATGAATATTACAGTGAATTTATATTCGAGTATTACTTCAGTATTCTGGAGAGAAGGGAAGGATTTGTATGATAAAAAGGAGATGCATGAAAAAAAATTTTTTTCTTTTGATCATTTTATTAGATTTTTTTCAATAAAATATCAAAATAATCAAAATTCAATTTATTACAAACACTGTTCTGATTCTAGGTGTCAGAAGTCTTAGAATAGAACCAGGGATTTAAGAAGGCTCATCCTATCTCTGATTCAGCCTCCTGCAGATAATTCAATGACTTAATGCTCAGTTTTCTGAAATGTAAATAAGATTTGTGTCTTGTTCGGTCAGACACAAAACAATGTTGATTTAGTGCCCAGCAGTGAGCTGAGCAGTGAACAGATCCTTCCTTGCACGTAATGGCATCTTATCCTGAGGCCTAATGTGAAGTGTTTTCTTATCACCAAAGCACTCCTTACTCCCAAGATGAGCTTGGCATATTGAATGTATGACTGAAAATAATCTAATATTTTTCTTAATCTAGAATTTTTACTTTCAAGTGAGTGCTGTTTTTTTCACAGTATTTACCTTGGAAAATTAGATACTAATAGTTAAGTCATGTTATTTTAGAATTCTTCCTTTGAATTTCTTTCCTCTGGAACCTGAAGCATGGTTTTTATCCTTATCTTAAGAATAAACCAAGAGCGTTTAAAATTAAGTCCAGGGAATAAGTCAGATTAGAAAGTCAGTAAGTTCCATTTTGGGAAATAAAGTTGAGGAGGGGCAATATAGAAATGCCTCTGAGTTTAGTGTGTGACCACTGAACAATTCTAACAGCTGAACATTTTTTCTCTAGGTGACTATTTCAAGAGATTATCCATTAGATATATAGATATTAATAGATATGTATAGTTCATGGCTAAACACTCAATAGCTTCCATCTTACTGGTCAGATGTGTTTTAATTTAATGCTATTTATTCTTTTTTTGTGTGTGTAGCTGCATTCATGGCAGCTTCATTTATCTTAATTTGTTAACTCCTGTGAAGTCATTATTCTGTAGACTTAGTGCAGTATCATAATTGATCAGGTAATTAAACTATTTTTTTTGGTAGGTGATGAATTTAATAATAGAGATAATGTACATGCATTCAGGGACTGCTGGAGTTTGCATAGAACACGAAGCAAAACACAACACATCTTCAGACTGTGTGGACAAGCACACAGTTAAAATCCTGAGGATGATAGCAATGATGGGGGTGGTTAGAGGCAAATTAGATGAAGAAGGATTCATAAAATCAAGGGATGTGGGCTTTTCAGATCCTTTAGTCAAATTCCCTGATTTTACAGAGGAGTAAACAGAGGCCCAGGGAGGTGATTTTCCTAATACAAATGGAAGAGCAGGACTCTAATTCCAGGATTCGGGACTCTTTTTTTCTTTATGGTCTCTCTCCCTACTCCAAGCTTCAGGATAAGTTTGAAGTATGTCGTTTGTCTTTAATGGTTTCTTACCTAAAATCTCATTCCTCTTCTTTTTTCTCTTTCTTTTCTAAGCCTCTGTACTAAAAATTTCCTCTCACATTTCTTTCCTCTCAACATGAAGTTCTTTTATATAACAGGGGGAAGGTTCTGAAAGCCTCTGATCTAAGCTGGCATACAGCTGCTTTGGAGTGAGATGAAAAGCTAAGAGGAATTTGCCTTCAAACCTTGACGGCAGAAACCACTGTCAGTGAAATTTCTAGCGTTCATTTCTTTTGGAGAGGTCTCCCCAGCCCCTTGGTGTAATAGAACTGAGGTAAAAATATTGAAAGGTAAGTGATGAGACCCTTTCTCCTCTGTAAGGAGCATTCGTTATGGTACTTGGATCATGGTTCTTAATTGTCTGATTAGAGTCATGGATGGAGAAGATAACTGGAGGAAACTGAGCAAACTTAATTTACATTCTTAGCCTACACTTAGGCTTGGAAGAAGAGAAAATGTTCAGAAGCAAGAAGAGGGCAGCAGGAGAGGGGATGGACTAGTGAAACCAAGGAAGTTTGGAGGAATTTTGAGGTTGGGTGAGAGGAGTTTTACCAGCTCCTTCCTCTACTGGAAATCCAGGGAGAGGCAGATATGGGTAGAGATTTTAAGAAGTTTTTTTTTTTTTTTTGTATGAGTCATTAGTTACAGTTCGTCTTTTTCTCCCTCTACAGGAGACTTCCCTGTAGGCATACTGCTTTTCAAGTCTTTGAGGAGTTGGATTTTTGTTTTATTGGGTACATCACCATGCTAAAGATGGGCCTCAAAGTTGGAGCAAAAAGAACCCCAAAAAACAGTTGCATTTGGAAAATGCAGGTATCCATTTTTGACGCCTTCCTTCTTTCCCACAATGCCTAGCCCAATTTTTCACAATCTGCATTAATAGGAAAAATGACTGTGTGTCAGGAACCAAAAGGATGAGATCAGATATAAATTTAATTGATGCTTATAAACAGCTGAGGGGAGGAAATGGCGACCAACATGCTAAGTGCTTTTGCTGCCGTCTCCTTTTTGGAAGTGTTATAAAGATTAACTATGGCCAATGAAATCTGTTGACTCACTGGCTAGTTAACAAGTCCAGTCCATGACCAATGATATTAAATTTTCCAATAGCACTTTCAAGACATTGTCATTAGTAGATTATCCCATAATCTGGCTATTTTATTTGTAAGTGAAGATAAGTCCTAAATGCACTTATTATACAACCTTAATAAATACCTGGGGCAGCATTGGAGATAAAGAACACCTTTCACTCTTCTTGGGGTCCCTTTTCCAATCATAACTCTACCCCCCATTATCTCCTGGTCTGGAGTGTGACACTAATCTAGAGGACTGTTTCATTGAGGCCTTGTTTTTTTAGTCACAATACAAACAGAAGTGGCAGGATGTTAGAGACAAAATGGATAGTGCTAAAAAAATTACAGTTTAACTTCTCATTTATCAATGTAATTGAAAGTTACTAGCAGGGTGTGTGGTGCCAGTGTTTCTATCAGGGCATGAGTAATCTATTTATGCTGCATAATTCGTCCTTCTGAGGTTCTAATGAGAACTGCTTAATTCAGGTTTTAATCAAACCTGACAAATCATCGTTGAAGTTGGCAATAGGCTTCTTCACAGGTGCCATTTCCCTGCTAGTTTGACATAGCTTAGATTCATCTTCCTCTCTGCATGGTCCTTTCAGGCTTCACTTATTGTAACAACAAAAAAGGACTGGTTTTCCTTCAACACCAAAATACCAAATGTTTCTGGTCCTTTTTTGGACTCTTCAGTGCCCTTAGTAGCAAGCTATTTTTATTTATTTTATTTTTAATACTGGAAATAATGAAGAGGAAAAAATGATTTTTTCACATACACATTTAACCTGTTTTACCAAATATATGCATTCCTTGAGCATATATTCCTTGAACAGGTTCATGTTCCAAATCGTGCTCTTACCCAGTAATCCAAATCACTTAGACAAGATCCATCTGCTGATGACGGGTGGTGGAGGATGCACCAGCTCAGATGCACTTAGGAGCTCCAGAGCCTGAAAGCTGACATCTACTTTGAAAAATAACACCAGTCTCTTTCTGGGAGAGAGTACAAAACAGATGGGAGATTCATAGCACACAAAAAAATGGTGGCTTTAATGTATGGATCTTACTATTGCAAAAATGAGTGTCGGAGCCTGTAATCTTTGCTATTAACATGTGACATGGAAAAGATGTTTAATCAGTTAGCTCCTTGCCCCAGAATAGGATTATGACCTCTGTAAAGAAAGAAGTGTATTCTGCCTGCTTAAGTTTCCCCCTAAAAATAGCTTTATAATTACATGTAGCCTTTCTGTTTCCAAATTCCTTTAACATGTATTAAATCATTTTTCTTCACAATAACCTTTTGAAGCAGGTAATACACATAACAACATCCCATTTTATAGCTAAACCAACAAAATCAGAGAGGGTAATTTATTTGCCTAAGGACATACAGTTGGAAGTAATGGAATCTGACCTCCAATCCAGTTGTGTCAACTCTGAGATTTGTGTCTTTTACATTGTTACACGGTACCTCATGGACATCAGGGAAGACCAACCTTTGAAAGAATTCTTGCTGTACCGAAAATGATCTTCACCATGATCTGGGAAATAAGGCTCTTTATTTAGGCCGCCTGTAATTCTTTGGAAGGTTGTATAAATGAGACAACCCCTAAGGCTTTATTTGTAATTCCAAACCATTGCTATTTATCACGCCTGTCTTTCATTATAGACTATATCAAATGCAGACACTTTTGACTTACATGAATACTAAGTCCTCACTGTGGATACCAAACACACTGCTCTAATATCAGATGTTTCCCTTCAAGCATTATGGCATTCTTTTGCTGTAGCTCATAGAAATATTTAGCTGGGAGGACCTAAGAGAGCACACAGAAAAACATAGTTATTTAAAGCAAAAGAACTGAGGACCAGTGAGTTTAAATATTTTATTTTAGAGTGATAACTACAAACTGCCAGAGTCTCTCACTTTTTAGATCGTCTGTGTCAACAATCATTGCTTCTGTGGATGCATTTAAAAGGTTATTTACCAAAGTTCTACTGTAGGCACTGAAGGTGGTTTCGCTCAGAACTGGGATGGGAAGCTCTTCTGGAGGGACTTGCTCAAACATTGGAGGTTGAGAATCAGAGCTAGTTAGAGATTAAGCTGGGCTACAGCCTCATCTTCTGCATCTGGCATTGTCCTTATCTATTAAACAACATCACCCAGAAAAACTGTTTCTTTAATTTAAAAAAGTTGCCTTCAATTTTATCAAGGATACAGGTAGGATCTTAATAACTTGGCTGCTAGCCTATTAATGCTGGACACAGGAGAAAGTCCACGGGCTATGATGTAGAGTTGAGTAATGTATGGAGGAGGTAGGCTGGGCACAGTGAAGTCAGGCAGTCTCAAAGTTTGGAGCAAAGGCTCCAGTGCTTATCTGACTTTTCCTGATATTATCCCTCATTACCATGACTTTGGGAGAATGCTAAAACAAGGAAGGGATAGTGAAGTGTTGAAATCAGAGAGGGTATTTTAAAACTTCACGTTTTATTTATTTTTTTATTTAAAATACAGTTGATTTACAGTGTGTTAATTTTTGCTGTACAGCAAAGTGATTCGGTTGTGTGTGTGTATATATATATATGTATGTGTATATATATGTGTGTATATATATATGTGTGTGTGTGTGTGTGTGTGTGTGTATATATATATATATATATTCTTTTTTATATTTTTTTCCATTATGGTTTATCACAGGGTATTAAATATACTTCCCTGTAGGACCTTGTTGTTTATGCATTCTATATATAATAGTTTGCATCTGCTAATGCCAAACTCCCAATCCATCCCTCCCCTACCCCTCCTTGGCAACCACAAGTCTGTCCTCTATGTCTGTGAGTCTGTTTCTGTTTTTTAGATAGTTTGATTTGTGTCATATCTTAGATTCCACATATAAGTGATATCATACGGTATTTGTCTTTCTCTGACTGTACATTCTTGCCTTCTTGTCATATATTAATTGCCCATATAAGTTTGGATTCATTTCTGGGCTCTCTATTCTGTTCCATTGATCTATGTGTCTGTTTTTGTGCCAGTACCATATTATTTTGATTACTGTAGCTTTGTAGTATAGTTGGAAATCAGGGAGCATGATACCTCCAGTTTTGTTTTACTTTCTTAAAATTGTTTTGGCTATTTAGGGTCTTTTGTGTTTTCATAAACATTTTAGAATTATTTGTTCTTGTGAAAAATGCCATTGGTATTTTGATAGGGATTGGATTGAATATGTAGATTGCCTTGCATATGTAGATTACCTTGCATAGTATGGTCATGTTAACAATATTGATTCTTCCAATCCAAGAACACTGTGGATCTTTCCATCTGTTTGTGTGGTCTTCAATTTCTTTCATCATTGTCTTCTAGTTTACCGAGTTCAGGTCTTTCACCTTCTTAGTTAGATTTATTTCTATGTGTTTTGTTCCTTTTGATGCAATTTTAAATGAGATTATTTTATTAATTTCTCTTTCTCCTAGTTCACTGTTAGTGTATAGAAACACACAGATTTCTGTATCCTGAAACTTTACTGAGTTCATTTATTAATTCTAAGTTTTATGGTGGTGTCTTTAGGATTTTCTATATAGAGTAGCATGTTCTCTGTTAACAGAGACAGTGTCACCTCTTCTTTTCCAATTTGGAGTATTTTTACTTCTTTTTTTTCTGATTGTGGGGCTAAGACTTGAATACTATGTTATTAAAAAGTGGTGAAGTGAGCGACCTTGGCATGTTCCTGATCTTAGGGGAAATGCTTTCAGCTTTTCAGTGTTGAGAATGATGTTGGCTCTGTGTTTGTCATATATGGTCTTTATGATGTTGAGGTAATTTCCTCTGTGTACCCACTTCGTTGAGTGTTTTTATCATAATTGGATGTTGAATTTTGTCAAAAGCCTTTTCTGCTCTATTGAGATGATCATATGATTTTTATCCTTCAATTTGTTGATATGCTGTATCATAATTTTGTTTTGTGGGTATTGGAACGTTCTTGCATCCCTGAGATAAATCCCACTTGATCATGTTGTATGATCATTAAATGTATTGTTGAATTTGTTTTGCTTATATATTGTGGAGGAGTTGTTGCATCTATGTTCATCATAGATGTTGGCTTGTAATTCTCTTTTTTTGGTGGTGTCTTTGTCTGATTTTGGTATCAGGATCATGCTGGCCTTGTAAAGTGAGTTTGGAAGCATTCCTTCCTCTTCAAATTTTTGGAATATTTTGATAAGGGTAGGTATTTAACTCATTTTTAAAGTTTGGTAGAATTCACCTGTGAAGCCATCTGGTCCTGGACTTTTGTACATGGGGAGTTCTATTTTTTTTATTATTCATTCAGTTTCATTACTTGTAATCTGTCTCTTCATTTTCTGTTTCTTCCTGATCAGTTTTAGGAGATTGTATGGCTCTAGGGATTTATCCATTTCTTCAGGTTGTCTAGTTTATTGGCATATAACTGGTCATGGTAATTTCCTATGATATTTTGTATTCCTGTGGTGTTGATTGTAATGTTTCCTCTTTCATTTCTGATTTTATTTGGGCCCTCTCCTTTTTTTTCTTGATGAGTCTGGCTAAAGTTTTATCATTTTGTTTATCTTTTTAAAGCTCTTATTTCCATTGATCTTTGCTTTTTTATGGTTTCTGTTTTATTTAATTGCTCGAATTTTTATTCTTTCTTTCTACTAACTTTGGGTTTTGTTTTTCTTTTGTAGTTCCTTTATGTTCAAGGTTAAATTATTTATTTCATATTTTTCTTGTTTCCTGAGATAGGCTTTTATAAACTTCCTCATTACAACTGCTTTGCTGTGTCCCTTAGATTTTAGATTGTTGAATTTGTTTTCTTTGTCTCTGTGCCTTTTAAAAAATTTCCTCTTCGATCTTCAATACCCATTGGTTGTTTAGTAGCATATTGTTTATTCTCCATGTGTTTGTGTGTTTTGCAGTTTTTTTCTTGTAGTTGATTTCTAGTCTCATAGTGTTGTGGTAGGAAAAGATGCTTGATATGATTTCAGTCTTCTTAAATTTACTGAGACTTGTTTTGGGGCCTAGCATGTGATCTATTCTTGAGAATGTTCCATGTGCACTTGAAAAGAATATGTATTCTACTGCTTTTGTTTCTTTTTTTTCTAAACAGTATTTTATTTATTTTTTAAACTAAGTTATTTTATTTATTTTTGGCTGCGTTGGGTCTTTGTTGCTGCACGTGGGGGCAGTGGCGAGCCCCCCGGCTCTCTGGTTGTGGTGAGCGGGGACTACTCTTCATTGCAGTGCGTGGGCTTCTCATTGTGGTGGCTTCTCTTGTTGTGGAGCATGAGCTCTAGGTGCACGGGCTTCAGTAGTTGTGGTACACGGCCTCAGTAGTTGTTGCTCATGGCTTCTAAAGCGCAGGCTCAGTAGTTGTGGCACATGGGCTTAGTTGCTCTGCAGCATGTGGAATCTTCCCAGACTGGGGATCAATCATATGTCCCTTGAATTGGCAGGCGGATTCTTAACCACTGCACCACCAGGGAAGTCCCTCTACTGCTTTTGGATGGACTGTTCTTTAGATATGTATTAAGTCCGTCTGATCTAATGTATTGTTTAAGGGCAGTGTTTCCTCATTGGTTTTCTTTCTATATGATCTGTCCATTGATGTAAGTGAGATGATAAAGTCACGTACTGTTATTGTGTTACTGTTAATTTATCCCTTTATGTAATATTTGCTTTATGTATTTAGGTGCTCCTATGTTGGGTGCATACATATTTACAATTGTCATATCTTCTTGCTGGATTGATCCTTTTCTTATTATGTAATGTCCTTCTTTGTCTCTTGTTACAGTCTTTGTTTTAAAATATATTTTAATATTTTTGTTTATGTATATGATTATTTTAAGGTGATGATCTCTTAAGTTTGAATGCATTCTAACAAACCTGCATTTTTACTCCACCTGCTCACTTTTAATGTTTTGACATCATATTTTACATCTTTCTTCATGTGTATCCTTTAACTTTTTATTGTGAATATAGATAATTATAATACCTTTGTCTTCTAACCTTCTTACTAGTTTTATAAGTGACTACCTTTACTGTATGTTTGCCTTTACCAGTGATATTTTTCCTTTTGCGAATTTCCTATTTCTAGTTGTGGTCTTTTCTTTTCTGCTTGGAGAAGTCCCTTTAACATTTATGTAAAGCCAGCTTAGTGGTGCTGAAATCTTTCAGCTTTTGCTTGTCTGTAAAACATTTTATCTGTCCTTCAAATCTGAATGATAACCTTGCCTGGTAGAATATTCTTGGTTGTAGCATTGTTTTTTTTTTTTCCTTTCATCGCTTTGAATATATCATGCCACTCCCTTTTGCCCTGCAAAATTTCTGCTGAAAAGTCAGCTGATAGCTATGGGAGTTCTCTTGTACATAGCTAGTTGTTTTTCTCTTACTGCTATTAAGATTATCTTTTTATCTTTAATTTTTGCCATTTTAATTATAATGTGTCTTGGTGTGGACCTCTTTGAGGAAGCTTGTTTGGGACTCTGTGCTTCCTGGACCTGGAATTCTGTTTCCTCTTCTACATTAGGGAAGTTTTCAGCTATTTTTTTTTCTTCATATAAGTTGTCTGTCACTTTCTTTCTCATTTCTACTTCTGGGACCCCTACAATGCGAATGTTAGTATACTTGATATTGTCCCTGAAGTCTCTTAAATTATCCTTATTTAAAAAAAATTCTTTTGTCTTTAGCTTGAGTGATTTTTGCTATTCTGTCTTCCAGTTCACTGATCCATTCCCCTCTATCATCTAATCTACTGTTGATTCCTTCTAGTATATTTTTTACTTCATTTATTGTATTCTTCAGCTTTATTTGGTTCTTCTTTATATTTTCTAACTTTGTTAAAATTCTTACTGTTTTCATTCTTCTTTTGTGTTTTTTGAGCATCTTTATGATCATTATTTTGAATTCTTTACCTGTTAAATTGCTCATCTCCTTGTCATTTACTTCTTTTCTGAGGTTTTGTCTTGTTCCTTTGCTTAAAACATATTTTACTATCTCCTCACTTTGCTTAAGTCTCTGTGTTTTTTTCCCCCATGTATTAGGTAGGTGGGTTACATTTCCTGATCTAAGAAGTGGCCTTCTGTAGGAGATGTTCTGTAGGGCACAACAGCACACTCCTCTCTGGTCACCAGGGCTATATGTGCAGGGTTGCCCTCTATGTGGGCTGCATGGCCCTTATTTTGTGGTGCTAATGTGAGTCTGTTGGTAGTCAGGGCTGGGCCCTGACCTGGTTGGCTGCCAGGCTCTGCCTTGTGCAGTATCTCTTTGCCCATCGGTGGGCATATCTGGGTTTCAGTTCAGCTGGCTACATTCCCTGGGCAGTCTCAAGGCTGGTGCCAGCCTTCTGGTAGGCAGGACCATGTCCTGGGCCGACTTGCTGTGTGGCTGGGGGGGGGTCCTGTGTCTGGTACCTGACCACTGGTTGTGAGGCTGGGCCGTGGGGATGCTGGCTGTAGCATTCGTGAGGTCTTGGATCTGGTGCTGGCCTGCTGGTATGTGGGTCCAGGTTCTGGGGCAATTGCCTGCAGGGCCTATGGGGGCTAAGGGCTAATGCTGGCCTGCTCATGGGCAGGGTTGGGGCCTGGGAAGCTACCTGTAAGACCTCGGGGAGGGGCTGGGACTGGTACTGGCCCACTGCTGTTGGGGCTGGGTCCAGGGGGTGCTGACTGTGGGGCCCAGGTGGGTGCCCTGGTGCTGGTGCTGGCCCACTGGTGTGTGGTGCTGTGTCCTGAGGTGGGCCCTGGAGCTGGTATTGGCCTGCCCCTGGCACTAACAGACTAGAGGGAAGACCCCAGAATGGCACATGCCAGCATCAGTGTCCTCATGGTAGAATGAGCTCCCTAAATTGTCTCTCATCAATGTCTGTGTCCCAGGGGGAGTCCCGGTTGCCTCTCACCTCTCAAGGAGGACTCCAAGATCAGCAAGTGGGTCTGACCCAAGCTCCTTGCAAATTACTGCCTCTGTGTTGAACTTAAAGCACGTGAGTTTGTGCATGAGCTCTTTAAGAGAGGAGTCTCTTTTTCCTACAGACCTTTAGCTCTCTCATATGCAAGCCTTGCCAGCCTTTAAAGCCAGACATTCTGGGGCCTCATCTTCCTGGTGCAGGACCCCTGGGCTGGAGAACCCAATGTGGGGCTTGGACCCCTTGCTTCCTGGGGAGAACGTCTGCAATTGTGTTTATCCTCCCATTGTGGGTCACCTGCTCAGGGGTGTGGGTCTTGACTATACCTCCTCTCTACCTCTCCTATTCATCTTATTGTGGTTCCTTCTTTATATCTTTAGTTGTGGAAAATCTTTTCTTCTAGTCTTCAGGTCATTCTCATAGATAGTTGCTCTGTAAATATTTTAAATTTTGGTGTGCCCATGGGAGGAGGTGAGGTCTTCTTACTTTGCCATTTTGGCCACACTGCTCCATGTTAATTTCTTAAAGTGTACCTTAGGTAACATTCTTCCCCTTAGTTCTTCACATCCCTCCTTTTATGGAGCTTCTCGGTTTAGAATTTGCTCTAGGACAATGTGCTGAGAATGCCTTACCAATTAACAGGCTCTGCATATAGACATAGTTCTTATATTAAATACTGAGGATGAATGGAGAATCAAGGTAGACCCTCAGGTAACTAGACTTTTGTAATAGGTAGATAAGGAAAAAACTGCAGCTTCTTTTAGACATAAAATCTATCAATATTTGTCACTTCCTCAGAACTCTCCTTACATGGCAAACTTGGGAGTACTTAGCCTGCCTGTTTCCACCTACCTAGGCACACTAAGGGAAGTTTATCAAACAGCTCACCCTGTGCATTTCTAGAGAACCTATAGTTAGCACCCCTGCCTCCCATAGAAGACAGGAGAAACATCAGAACCACAAAGTAATCTCAAATTGTGTCCTTAGATTAACTAGTCTAGATCTTTGCATATAAATAGGAATAGAAAATGAAAAATCATCAAACATCTGAGATAAATCAATAGTATAGAAAGGAGGACAATATGAAAAAACAGGACCAACTTAAGTAAAAACAGGTAATTTTGGAAATAGATTATAACCTCACACAAACTTATTTTTTAGTAATTGCAGAGATTGGGGATAATTTAAAATTCATAAACAAGACCAAGAGACTGTGAAAAATGAGTAATGAGAAAAGAAATAACAACAAAAAAATCAAGGGAAAGGCTAACAATTTGCATGGCTATTGGTGAAGAATAAGTTGTTGATCTGAAAGTTAAATTTGAAGTTTAATGTAAGACCAGAAAGAATGAAGGCAGGAAATAATCAAAGAAGTGTAGATGAAAATTTTCCTGAGCTATAGAAGACTCAAGTCTTTAATTTGTAAAAACTCACTATATACTAAGATGGGAAAAATAAAAATATACATCTACACAAGTTCTGGTTAAATTTCTGGACTGTAAAGAAAAGGATAAAACCTCTAAAAGGCTCCAGGGAAGACGGCAACAACAAAGTTACTTTTTTCTTTTTTTTTTTTTTGAAAATGTAATTAATTATTTTTGTGATATCCATGAACCACTTCAACTCCTCATATTCCCAGAAGGGACTGATCTCACAGAAAATAGCACAGCTTGAAGTAATGAATTTGCTAAAAAGAATGGACTTCAGAAATATGAAAATGTCTTAACATCCAAGAACTACAGGCTTTACTTTTGTAGTAGACCATCTAAGAGAAGGTAAGAACCTGGACGCTGTCCATGACATCACGGTGGCATACCCTCATAACATTCCTCAGACAGAGAGGCACGTCCTCCTCAAGGACTTTTCCAAGGAAATCCACTTCCATGTCCACCAATACCCAGTGGACACCCTCCCCACGTCCAAGGAGGACCTCCAGCTCTGGTACCACAAGTGGTGGGAGGAGAAAGAAGAGAGACTGTGCTTCTTCTACTGGGGGGAGAAGACTTTTTACTTTATGGGACAGACTGTAATTCCACCTTGCAAGTCTGTGCCCAGGATCCTTCTGGTCAAATTGCTCCCTATACCGTACTGGACGCTGTTCAGCCCTGCAGTGTGCCTGCTCATCTATTTGTACAGTCTTGTTTGGTGATATTTTATAATCATCATTATCATCTTCATGCTGCGGGAGAGAATATTTGGTAGACTAGAGATCACTGAACTTGCATGTTAATGTTTTTTGGACAAACAGCCGCATTTAAATGCAAAGAAAAATGGGTAAGATTGTAAGGTTCACAGTCTAAAAACCTAGGGGATATTTTGTAAATGTTCTAAGCCTTTGTAAAATGAGATGCATTTTTGCATGACTACATCTAATATTTCTTACTACCATCATTATTTGTTAAAGATATTTTGCACTCAGTTTTGTGGAAAAATATTGCTACACACACAGTTTTCTTTTTAAATCTCTGAATGTAATTTCAACACTATGTAGCAGGGAGCGTTCTCCGTGAAATAACTTAGGCCAGAGTATTAGTAAACAATCATCATGCTGTTAGCAGACAAGGTACACACAAGATTGTCTTAAAGGCTCAATCCTACTTCCTAACAAACTCTCCAGACTAGAGGCAGATTTGGGGCTCCTGGGCACTGGCCCAGATCAAGTTCTGGCACTTGACTGCAGAGGTGAGGGCCCTTCCTGCTGGCTCCCTCTCGGCACTGTCCCCACACTCCTTTCTATGCCAATCAAACCCTTGCATTCTTCCTTAAGACCAGAAAACAGAAACCCTTTGTCCTTAAGCTAAACAAACATTTTGATAGGAAGTCCTTAATTATTCATAAAATCTTGGCATTTAGCCTTGCGGTGGTGACCTAGATGTCAGAAGACCACCAGTGCCCTCTACTCACCGGAAAATAAGGCCTAGATGAGTCTCACAGAGCAACCATAGGCTCTCCACTCAGAAACCTTAGTTTGAATTTTTAAAGCTAGGAATTCATACACTTTAGTTCTTTCACGTCTGTATAACCTTGTATGTTTAGGCTGGTTTCTTCACAGCTTGTTGGCAGGTGTCACTTTTCTGCATTAAAAACGGTGCTCATCAAGTCATTTACCATTTGAAAGGAAAATGTAGAAGAAGGTTCTGCTACTGCCATCAGAAACTCTCTTTTGAAGTTGCGTCTTGGTTGAAATATTTTTTTAAAACCTGTGACATCCCACAGTCGATTTTCTCCTCATAGGCAACTCCTCCCTCAGCTCCTGGCTTCTACTGCAAAAAGACGCTCTACTGGTTGACGTCCCCCATCCATTTAGGCCTTGTATGTTGGGTTCCTTTTAGGAGGACTCAGTTCTAGCCCAGGTCTGCAGGGACCACGACTGACTCTTGAAAAACAAGCACCTCTGGCTGCCTGTGGTAGATGAGTGACTCTTTCCTACTGCAGACTTCGTGTTTCTCTTTTTACACGAGCAGCTCCAGCCAGACTTTGACTTTTAGAAGTTGTTTACATATGAGACATACATAGTTGTTGTGGCCACCCAACTTCAAGGGACACATGTCAAGTGCTCCAAGGGGTTCTTTTTCATTTTTTTTTTTAAAGAAATTTTTATGGCAGCCGTGGCAAGAAGTCTCTGTGCTGTCCATTGGCTGCTTGAGTCCCACAGCTCAGATGCCAGGTGCCAGAGTGCTGCGGTGCACTGCACAGACAGGCTTCTTTGGCTTCAAACATTCCTGCAGTAATGCAGGGCAAAGGACCTGTCCTCAGGGCAACTGCACTGGCTCCTCAGACACCTATAAACATACGGGCTGCGTGAAGCAGCCCAGGAGGTCTGCCCCGCCACGGGCCCTGCTGGCTGCCCTCCGCCCTCACAAGCTGGTGGTGGCATCGCCATCTTGCTGCCTCGGAGCTGCAGTGCTAAGAACGCCGACCAAAGTTACTTTTTTGATAGATACTGCTGATTGTCTGACAGCAGCCATTCCTCCATCTCCTTTTTTATCTGGAAGAACTTTGCTTTTATCAGGTTCTACGTATCTTTAGGGAAGGTCGACTTCTTCCTCAAGGGGAGAACTGTGATGCTCTTATTTCCTTTGCAAGGATTGGTTTGGGCTTGGAAATGTAATTCAGTCTGGTTAATGGGACATAAAGAGAAATCTGTCTCTAGAGGAAAGCTTTGCCTTCTCAGATAAAGGGAAAAAGAAAAAAAAATACATTCCTTCTTCTACTGCAAAATGTTGTTAATGGTGCATGTGATTCCTGGAATTGTGGCAGCCATGTCTTGGCCATAAGGACATTTGGTCAACATACTTTAGATAGCATTACAACTATAGGAAAGTATTTGGGTCGATAGCAGCATTGTGAATTAATCCACACTGGTACTGTCATGCCACTAGTCTAGTTTTCATTGTGAGAAAAGACTTTTTTTGTTGTCTTTGTTGTTTGTTTTTATACTATTTGAGTTAGGTATTCTGTACCTTGCAGCAGTATCAGACTATACTTGCAAAAGATCAAGAATATGGGTGGCATCACAATTCCAATTTATAACCCTAGCTACTAGAAGACATTGAAAAATAACTTCAGTAATAAATGGTGTCTTAACATAGAATTCTTTGTCTAGTCAAACTGCCATCAAGTGTGAGGGTAAATATCCATTTTTGCAGAGGCAAAACTTCAAAATGTTCATCAGTTATACTTGCCCTTTGGAATAAAAAGGTGATTTGGAGACATGGTCATACAACATGAAAAAGGAATGGAAGTAAGGAAAAGGCATGCATTACCAAAAAACAAAAAACAGTAAAAACTAAGTTTCACTGAGAAAAAGCGAAGGAAGTTAGAAATAAAATGAAAAAATTCTTATAGTAAATATTATCATCACAAAGATTTACTTTTAAGTGGCAAAGTTTTCATAATATAGGATTATATTTCTTTCTCAGTGTAAAAATATATAAATACAAGCACTTTACTATCAAAATCAAAGTGATAAAACTATATTTGAACTATGGTATTAATGACAGAAACAGATTGTATTAAAATAAAATAGAAGATTACACAAAGATATACAAAAACAAAATGAGGAACTGTATTAAATAGAGTGGTTTGGAACAAAAATATAGTTAGTACATCCTTACAAAAAGAAAGCTGAGGTCAATATTAAAAAAGGCTTAAGATATAATGTATTACATGAGAAAAATGGATATTTTATATTGAAAAAAATTAGTGAATCAGGAATTTTCATTTTTATTAATCTTTATGTTCTCATTTTCAAAATATCAAGGAATATAAAGCAAAATCTTTTCAGAGAAATATACTAATCCATGACCTCAATGGGAGACTTTAATATACTTCTCTTAGAAATTTATAGATGAGGGAAACAATAAGTAGAGTAATAGAAATAATTTGAATAACACAATCAGTACATTCAGTGTCGGAAGTATTAATATGTAACTTTATACCAGTAAACAGAAGGTATATGTTCTTTTCAAATATCCATGAAACATTTATAAAAATTGAACATGTCATTTAAGCTACAAAGATAGTCTCTATTAATTCCGTGTAGGAGAAATTACACAAAACAGATTTTCTAACTACAAGCAATATAAATAGAAATTAAGCATAACAGTATATTGAAAATAAATGCATTCATTTCATAGTCTAAAAAAAATTCTGACTTTTCTTAGAAATTATTTAAAAATGCATTTATCTAAATGGATTAAAGGGAATACTGAAATATATTGTTAAGAATTTTTGAAAATAACAAGGTGGGTCACATATAAAGACCTAGCTAACACAATTTGCTGAAAAAAATTAAAGTCTTATGAACTGTCTTCAATTAAAAAAAAACAAAACTGGCCATATAAACCCAAGGAAAGGAGAAAAAGAAGCTAACAAAGATAAAAGAGAGACTGATCAGCTAGAGAAATAAAATCATGAATAAACATTAGGTATAAGAAATCAGGTGCAATTACAGAGATTTAAAACTTAGAAGATTTAAAACTTCCTTCCAATAAGTTTGGAAATTGAGTCATGAAATTGAAGAAAAGATGTTTTCTAAGATATAGTATTCTAAACCTAAGGAGAGGTAGAATACCCAAGCAAAACAGAAAACCGAAAAGTAGTGAAAAGTTTCACCATTAAAAAGGCATCAGACCCAAAGATTTTATAGTGATTTTACCAAATATTTAAATACATTGTTTAAAATATTCCTGAGCATTAAATAGAGGAAAGGTACTATATTAGTCAGAATGCTGCAGTAACAAACATTCCAGTAATGTCAGTAGTTTAACATAGAAAAGTTTACTTCTCAATCAAATTAAATCTGTTGAGGGCACAGGTGAGACTTTCAGGCAGCCCTTTTTGATGTGGTGAATTAGCCAGTAGGGCTGCTCATACATTGTGCCTCAAGATTTTAACCCCACCACCTTTATGTTAACTGCAAGACAGGAAGGGAAAAACATGGAGAACTGAAGGGGAGATAATGCCTTTCAACGCTTCTCGACTCATTTCAAGATTAGTTCATGTCTAAGCCCGAACTATACATACACAAAATAAAATGCAATAAACTGAAAGAAAGAAAAATTTAGATCAATTTCCTTTATTAATAGAGATGCAACTACTTTAAGTAAAACTTCGATCAAAGTCAGCTTTGTAACATAGAGTTTATCACAGGAATGGAGTAGTTTTTAGTAATTAGTAATTAATAATTAGTAATCTAACGAACTACTTACTGTACTAAAAATAAAAAGTTTCTGGTAAGAATGCTTAGTAAGCTATAAAAAAATGAAACTTCCTTTAGCTTATAAAGAATTTAAGAGAGATCTTAAAAGTAGAGAAAACTATGCTAGCAAAACCAAAATTATTGAGAATATTTGAAGTATTATAACTAAAATTGGAAATGACAAAAGGAGTACACCTTCCGCACCACTGTAGGTTTTTTTTTTTTTTTTTTTTTTTTTGGGTTACGCGGGCCTCTCACTGTTGTGGCCTCTCCCGTTGCGGAGCACAGACTCCGGACGCGCAGGTTCAGCGGCCATGGCTCACGGGCCTAGCCGCTCCGCGGCATGTGGGATCATCCCGGCCCGGAGCACGAACCCGTGTCCCCTACATCGGCAGGCAGACTCTCAACCACTGCGCCACCAGGGAAGCTCCTGTAGGTATTTTATAGATGGTTCTGTTCAATGCAATACATCTTGAAAGCACAATGAATTTTAGATAGTAAGAATAAGAAAAATTTTACTTTTTGGAAACAACATGAAGAACTCTCTGGAACCAACTAGAGTCAACTAACTATATATTGGAGTAAATAAGAGAGATAAGCATGGCGACACAAATTCAAATGGATAAAAGTGTGTTTATACTAGAAATTAAAAATATACTGGGAAAGGGCTTCCCTGGTGGTGCAGTGGTTAAGAACCCTCCTGCCAATGCAGGGGACACGGGTTAGAGCCCTGGTCTGGGAAGATCCCACATGCCACAGAGCAACTGAGCCCGTGCACCACAACTACTGAGCCCACCTGCCACAACTACCGAAGCCCACACACCCTGGAACCCGTGCTCCGCAACAAGAGAAGCCACCGCAATGAGAAGCCCGCACACCGCAACGAAGAGTAGCCCCTGCTCCCTGCAACTAGAGAAAGCCCGCGCGCAGCAACAAAGACCCAAAGCAGCCAAAGATAAATAAATAAATAAATAAATTTAAAAAAATAAAGCATACTGGGAAAAATGTCACGCACACACACAATTACCTGAATTTAAAAAAAAAGAAAAAAGAAATTAAAGACAGATACTAAATGAGTCCTGAATAAATGTTGAGATTTTCTATGTTCCTGAATATGAGGACTTTGTTTTGTAAAATATCTACTCACCCAATGTATCTATACCATAGATGCAATCTGAAACACAATTCTAATGGTATTTTTAAAAATAGAAAGTGACAAATTGATTCTAAGCTTATCTGGAAAAGTAAATGCGTAAGAGGAGACAGTAACTTTTGGGGAAAAAAATGAGGGCAGTCTTTTGATGCTGGATGCTAAAGCCAAAATTATTAAAAGATAATGCTGATAGGGCTTGAATGAACAAGTAGTTTAAGAAGTAGATAAGTACTCCTGGAACATACATGAATTTAAATAAAAAAGATGTATTGCAAATTGGTGGGGAAAAAATAGACTATTCAATTAATTTATCTGATAATCCATTTCTTTAGCTGTATAAGTAAAGCAGAATCTCTTTCCTTACCATATCCAAGAAAATTCAAGAAATATTAAACACTTAAAAATTATAAAAGTAATACAAAGGTACTGGAGAACATTTTTATAAATTTTTAACAAGAAAGGCCTTCTTAAAAATGACATAAGGGCTTCCTTGGTGGCGCAGTGGTTGAGAGTCCGCCTGCCAATTCAGGGGCCACGGGGTTGTGCCCTGGTCTGGGAGGATCCCACATGCTGCGGAGCGGCTGTGCCCGTGAGCCATGGCCACTGGGCCTGCCTGTCCGGAGCCTGTGCTCCGCAATGGGAGAGGCCACAACAGTGAGAGGCCCGTGTACCGCAAAAAAAAAAGACGTAAAACTCTAAAAGCCATAGAGCCACTTGTAAATATGATTTACAAATGTCGTCATATAAAACTGGTGACCCCCATATTGTTTATAATATTAAAAAATCCATGGACAGAGTTAAAAGGCATTTGAAAAATCTGGGCCAGATTTTTGTAAACATTTAGCAAAGCATTGATAAGTGTGCTGTATAAGGAGCACTTTTAAATCAGTAAGAAATACAACCAGTAGAAAAATTGGAAAATAATATGCACAGCAATTCAGATAAGAAGAAATACAAATGGCTCAGAATAATTATGAAGAGTCTCAATAAAATGAGTAATGAAATTATATAGTTTAACCCATCTAATGGACAATTAATATGTGGAACTAGCAGAAGTATGGGGAAATAGACACATTCTTTTCCTCTTGGGGTTAATTGGAACTGCTTTTTGATGGGCAGGTTGATGGTATCAAAATTTCAAAAGCACATTTACATCAACTAAAAGATTTTGCTTCTGATATACAGTCGTCCTCAATATTCATGGGGAATTGGTTCCAGGACATCTCGTGGATACCAAAATCAGTGGATGCTTAAGTCCTTTATATAAAATGGCATAGTATTTGCATATAAGCTATACACATCCTCCACTATACCTTAAATTGTCTAGATTACTTATAGTACCCAGCACAATGTAAATGATGGTAAATAGTTGCTGGTGTGTGACAAATTCAAGTTTCACTTTTTGGAACTTTCTGGAATTTTGGGGGGATATTTTCCATCCACTGTTGGTTGAATTAATGAATGTAGAACCCGTGGATATGAAGGATGTTCTGTATATGCTCAGCATTATTTTTTGCAATTATATTTGTGATCATGGAAAAGTTTAAACAATTCAAATGCATATGAACAGGGAAATGGTTAAATAATACTAGAGAAGTATTATTTATTTATTATTAAGTATTATTTATATGTCATTATTTATTATTATTTAAATGGTTAAATAATATACTAGAGTGTGCAACAGCTAAAAAAAGTGAAAAGATCTCTAAGTAATTCATGTATTTTTAAGAAATAGAGGGAAGCAGGATAACATAGAATGGTATTCAGTTCACATTAAAAGTCTGCTTGTATGAATGTGAGTCTGTGTGACTGTCTATATCATCTTTATTTATTTTCTGTGTCTTTATCACATGTGGTAATGTATAGAAAATGTCTGGATGGAGTACAAGCATACCTCAGAGATATTGTGGGTTTAGTTCCAGACCAACACAATAAGCAAATACTGCAATAAAGTGAGTCATATGAATTTTTTGGTTTCCCAGTGTATATAAAAGTTATGTTAATACTATACTGTAGTCTGTTAAGTGTACAAAGCATTATGTCTAAAAAATGTACATGCCTTAATTAAAAAAATATTTTATTGCTAAAAAAATGCTAGCTATCATCTGAGTCTTCAGTGAATCCTAGTAGTAACATCAAAAATCACTGATCACAGATCACCATAACAAATGTAATAATAATGAAAATGTTTGAAATGTGAGAATTAGCAAAACGTGCCACAGAGACACGAAGTGAGCAAATGCTGTTGGAAAAATGTTGCTGATAGACTTGCTAGACGCAGGGTTGCCACAAATCTTCAGTTTGTAAAAAATGAATTATCTGTGAAGTGCAATAAAGTAAAGCACAATAAAGCATGGTATACTTGTATACTAAACTCTTAACGTTGATTTGCCTCTGAAGAGGTAAATAGGGGTCATGGTTTTGTGAAAAGGAATTTGTATTTTTGGTAATCTTTATTATTTAAAAAAATATGTTATAGTATAGTACATTAAAAAATACTGTTGACTACTGTATCCCCGGTGTCCAAAGAGTGTGATACATAGAGTAGATGTTCAATAATTAAATGTTGAATGAATCAAAGAAAAAAAAGATATTTTAAAGTGATCCATAGTCTACCATAAAGGTATCCTTGGTCAATATACTTTTATATGCAAATGGTAATAAAAACGACATAACAGTGGAAAAAATGAAATGCAGAAAGTCTTTTCCTGTCTTTTGACCAATATTCTTTTATCTAAAGGTACTCACTAAGAGTTTATTTATACAAAAATGTAGATTTACTCAGTGCCTTATTGATGCATTTTTTCTTTTGTTTTATTGTTGTAAACAAGGCTTTGATGACTATTTTTAGATTGGAATTCTGACTACTGGAATATGCACAGGGTTAATATTTAGTAGATGAATTCGTAGATCATATGACATAAAGATTTAAAATTTGATAGTTATTGCCAAACTGCTTGCTAGAAAGGCATTCCAATGGTATATGAGAATGCTGAGTTGTCAATATCTTCTGTGGAGTCATCAGGGTTTTCCAATTTAAAACATCCTGTGGCTGTTTTAATTGGGATTATATAAAATAGTTGAGTAAATTATGGAGAACTCATAATCTCAACAATACTGAGCATTTCTATCCAAGAGCATGAAATATCTTACTTTAATTTTTTTTCTTCATTTCCTCCAGTTGATTTTTATAGTAGTTTTCTTATGGGACCAGCACCTTTCTTAAATATATTTCCATCTGTTTAGTGCTGTCATAAAGGATTCTTTTTCTTTTCATATATTTTCTGACAAATTCTTTGCATATTTGATGTTATTGATTTATATATGTTAATTTTGTAATCAATTGCTTTACTGAATTCTTTTTATTTCCTATATAGTTGATTCTCTCAGTTTTCTACATATGTAATCCTACCACCATTAAACAATGATTATTTTCACCAATATTTTTAATCTAATTTTCTTTGATAAGTTAATTGGATAGGACTTTGAGAACAAGGTTATAGTAATATTTAAAATAATGATCATTCTTGCCTTGGCTGGCTTTAACTTTTTATTCCATACATATTGCTTGAGTCAGTACAAAAGCTGTGCATTGCTTTTACGTTTAAAAAAGTACTTAAAATTTTAAAAAACATTTTCTTGTCTCCAAAATTATATCTTTGACTAAGCCTAAGAAATCATAGCTTTCATGCTTTCCAACCAAACATTGTAACACTGAGTAAATATCGTAAATAGCATTCTGAAAACCATTCCAGTCTTTGCTTTTTTTGTTGTTGTTGTTACCACCAAATCCTGACACTAGCAATGGGCATTATAGTAAAGATTAAAAAAGGTAATCACCTCCTGGGGAACAGGATATAATTAAAATAGTATATTGTTGTTAATATACCTACCGTCAGTGTAAGTACTGCAAGAAGTGGAAGTTACTGCCATGGTTCAGAACTGATCAAATATGGCCATTAGCAAAAGATGAGTAAAAGGGTAGAAAAATGGAGAGCGTTTAACTCCGGTGTTCACGCGTTCTGTAAAATAGTTGCCCAGGTTTGTTTCAGTATTTTGGGTGCTAAAATCAGAGCCGTTACCAAACCTGCATCCCAGAGAGAAAATGGGCCTAAAGGATGTAAGTAATTCCATCATGGAGAAAAACATTCTAAAGCTCTGGATTGGAAAGTTGATTTAGTTTATTACTTATGACTATCAAACATTTTAGTTTAAGAAATATTTCATTTGAGGTAAAAAACACATATTCCTTTTATAGTCATTCAAAGTGGCACTCAGTATTCCAAAATATTCAAGCGCTTTTTATCCATCTTTTCTTCCATTACCTGACCACTTTATTTTGCCCTGCAATGTAATGGAAGATGTAGGGAAAACCTGAGAATCAGGTTTGGCCCAGAATGTGTTTTAGACAGAATGGAATAATATTCCTTAGGAATTTATCCTTACAGAATTGTACAATTACTTAAAGATAGTAAGATACAATGTTTAGATACCAAATCATATTTTGCAGGACTATTTTCAAGAAGTGATGTTTTTGATTTTGTTCTTCAGGATAAAATAACAAGCCAGTCTTTATCAGATAAACTTAAATAAAGCCTGCTAACTACATTCTGCTCTAAACAGATTATTATGTCTCTAATTTATTCTAGAGCTGTAGGTGTGCAGAAAAATAATTAGTAATAATTATATTGGAGAATTCTTTATCCATTTTTGTTAGAAACTAATTTATCTCTCCAAGTACCTCTTAATTGTGTTTTGAATACAAAACTGTTTCAGTTTATTACCTAGGACTTCATTCAAGAATAAAGGAATAGGGCTTCCCTGGTGGCGCAGTGGTTGAGGGTCCGCCTGCCGATGCAGGGGACGCGGGTTCGTGCCCCGGTCCACGAGGATCCCATATGCCACAGAGTGGCTGGACCCGTGAGCCATGGCCACTGGGCCTGCCCGTCCAGAGCCTGTGCTCCACAGCGGGAGAGGCCACAGCAGTGAGAGGCCTGCGTACCGCAAAAAACAAAACAAAACAACAACAAAAAAGAATAAAGGAATAGAAGACTGCCATCAAAATTCTTCACTGTGAATTTCATGTGTGTCCATGAAGGAGTCCTGTCCATCCTCACCTGGAACTCATAGGTTCTTTAGGACTACTTGGCATCTCATTGGTGCTTCCTGCTGAAACTCTTCTGCTTTCAGACCTACCATAACCAGCTGTGTGAGTGCTGGCCATCGAGCTGATTTTCCTGGGCTCCTCTACCTCTGATCAGGCACTGTTTGCACTCTGCATGGTGATCACTATGCTGTTGCTGACTTCTTTGGAGACCACAATGCACGGAAGCCACCTTGCTTTCCATGCAGAGGTTGGGAAAATGCTCCTTTCCCACCTTTCCCTTCTTTCAATTCAACTTTGTTACTAATACCAAGCAGAGCTCTTTGTTCCCTGTATTTGTTTCAAGTTGCTGCTGTAACACTTAGTGCCTTTATAACAACACAAATTTATTTTCTTCTAGGTTTGTAAATTAGAAGTCTGACCCAGGTCTCCCTGAACTCAAGCCAAGGTGTTGTCAGGGCCATGTTCTATTCTCAAGACTAGGGAAGCAACTGTTTCCTTGCATTTTCTGACATCTAGAGGTTGCCTACATTCCTTGACATGTGACCCCCTTTCTCCATCTCCAAAGGCAGCAACATTGCATCTTCGATCATTTTTCCATAGTCACATCCCTCTCTGACCACACAAAGAAGTATTCTTTACTTCTAAGAACACACGTGTTTAGATTTGACCCACCTGGATGATCCAGGATAACCTCTCTATCTCATGGTCCTTAATCTTAATCATATCTGTGAAGTCTCTTTTGCCATATTCACAGATTCCAAGGATTAGGACAGGAACGTCGTTGGGGGCCCATTATTCTAACTGTATTCCCCAATAGCATGCAGAGCTTTTGGTATAAACAACTATTTTCATTGTGTTTTTTCAAGTTTCACTGGCCTTTGTAAGATTCAGGCATTAATCCATTTATTATACTTGAGGATGGAATCTGTGAGACTGATTTTCTGTGCTCTCGTAATTCTTGAGTACAGTTCTAGTCATTGCCTATTTATTTACACAAAGATCCAGTTCTTGGCCCATTATGTTTTCTGTCTTGTCTGTATTTGCTGTATGTTGCCTCTGCGTTGGGCTTCCAGGTGTGTTTGGCCTGTAGGAAGCACTGGTGGAATATTAGAGGGTTTCAGGAGTAAAGAAGCTGGGATATTTCTAAAGTTCTTCGGCCTCAGGCAGCAGGTTCTGGAAGTGGCTGAGTCTTTAGGGTAGCAAGTTCTTTCTGAACAGCTCTCCCTTTGTAAACCCAGTCCCTACCAGGTAAACCCTGCTGTGGTTCTAGCTCTCCCCATGTGTCCCAAGCTTCTGATTTCCGGTAGTACCACTTCTCTTTTGTGTTCCTGCAGTCCTAGAGGTGGTGGTGGTTTTCTGCTGTTTCTAACTATTCATTTACTCCGCCGGCCCTGCTTCGCTTCTCATCTTTCTCATCATCTGTATAACCCCTTCCCAACATTAAGTTCCCTGTGTTTAAAACACTGAGAGTGTTTCCTGTTTCCTCACTGACCTGTGACTGATACATAAAAGTGTACCCTCCTCTATGGACATTCAACCCAAACCCTCATACAACCAGCCGATCAGATATGCCCAGTCTGAATCCCAGGGCTGAGTATGGGTTCACCTCAGTGTCAGCCTCTGCTATGTGCAAACATAATTAGTAATTGAAAAGTTCTTGGTGCTTAATCTAGTGGAGCCTCTTACATGGATTGGTTGAGTATTAGCAGAGAGATGCTAGAATCAATATGTTCTGAAAAGGATAAACTGCAGTTTTAATTCTGTGTCTGTATAGCTGGGTGGGAAAACAAAACAAAACAAAACAAAATGTTATCAGCTGGTCTACACAGAAGCTGGAACTTCTGAAGAAATGGCCCGTGAGAAATTCCTGGTGCTAAGGAACTTTAATAGGAACAAGGTTACCTAATACTGAATTTGAAGTTAATTGTTGTTATGCAATGAATTATGTCTCCTCAAAATTCATATGTTGAAGCCCTAACTCCCGGTGCCTCAGAATGTGCCTATATTTGGAGATGGGGCCTTGAAAGAGGTAATTAAGTTAAAATGAAACCATTAGGCTGGGCCCTAATCTCATATGACTGGTGTCCTTATAAGAAGAGGAAGTTTGGACACACAAAGTGACCAAGGATATGTGTGCACAGAGAAAAAGCCGTGTGAGGGCACAGTGAGAATGTGGCCATGTGCAAGCCAAGGAGAGAGGCCTCAGGAGAAACCAAACCTGCTGACACCTTGATCTCAGACTTCTGGGCTCCAGAGCTGTGAGGAAATAAATTCCTCCTCTGTATAAGCCATCCAGTCTGGTATTTTGCTACAGCAGCCCTAGCAAACTAATACACTTGCATTTTGTGTTGTAAATCTCTTCCATTGCTACAAATGTCAATATACTCTGTTGCATTCACAAAAGTCTCAGGTGAAGTATATTTTTCGAGGGGGAGATGGTATCACAGAAGGATTAAAGGAAGAGATCTATGGTTTATGTCTAGGTTAGTGAGTTCCAGAGCAAGGACAGCTGAAAGGAGCCATTGAGATGGAGAGTTCCACAAGAGCAGCACCGTGAGTACACTGATGCCCAGGGAAATGTATCCCCATCTTCATGTGACCTCAACGCCCTCACCCCGGAATACACACCTCACCCCCACCCTGTGAGAAGTGCTGGAGTTACAGGAAGAGACAGTAGGAGTTTCACAATCACAAGATGGTGTGCCCTAATCTACAGAGCCAAATTCGGTGTAAATCTTAAAGGATATTAGGCATGCTTATTTTTCTGCTGTGGTTATTGATGGAAATAGAAACTGCTGAATGGAGGAGCTGTGGAAACAGCTGAAGAAAGATGGAGCACTTGAGATCCAAGATGCATAAAATGGCAGTTGTCATGTGATTAATAAATCACATTGCTCACCGTTAAGTAGAGCAAATGTATGAGGGAGGAGGAAAGGCTGCCTTTACAACCGCACTTTGGCTCTGTCCTGTCCAGGCTTATGTGGGCTAGTAGTCCAGGGGTGCCCTGAGTCAGAGGGGAGTGGCGCCACAGGGGCGCTGGGAGTGGAGGGCGGGCCAGCATGGCTGGAGTCTGACCTGAATGGTTTCCTGCACACTTAGGATGGCAGCTCTGGCAGGTCACAGTTCCACAGCCAGGGAAAAAGAAACTTTCACTTGACCAGGATACACGTGATCTCATGTCACTCAAATGTATGAACACCCGCAAACAAACTATGCACTCATTCTCAGTTTTCTTTTCTCGTGTTGTTCTTTCCACATGAGATACTCTTAATTCCTTCCTATGCATGTTCAAAAGCTAAAAATCTTTGAAGCATTAGGTAAAGTGCCACTCCCTCCTTCAGCATGGGTTAAACTAAGTTGGGTGACTTACTCTTGCCCCTATATTTCGCTGTACTGGCTTTATAATTCACTTTAACATAGTTAACTGAACATTTTACATATCCATTTTTACCACTATATTGGGAAATGTTATTCCTTTCTTCAACCTTTAACATATTTATGAATATAATAGGTGCTGAATAAATATTTGCTGGGTATAAATTTGGTTTGGGTGTTTCAGTTAGTGATTTTAAGAAAATAAGAATCTAAAAATCGAAACTATTTCAATCCAAGCTAAAGATTCTGTTGTGATTCTTTCCCACTTAAGTATTAGTATCCGAGTCTGTAAGGATAGTTTCTCACCTTTGCACTTGAACTACTCTGTCGTTTGATTGTCATATGTTAGGTTACAGAGAACAAAATGGCACTGAGAGTTGGAAATTTGCCCCAGATTATATAGTACTTTAAGGTGATAGCCCAATAGTGATTCTAATTTTTGCTTAGACACTAACGTCTGCTACTGCCCTATGAGAGATGCCAACATACACTTGTCAGTAACATCTCTTTGCGTGCAGTAAGGTCCAATGCAACAATTGATTGGTACTTTCTTGACACCTACTCTTTATCCAGATCTAAGGGGGATAGAAACAATTAAAAACATGATATGGTCATCCCCAATAAGTGTTTTGTGTGTGTGTGTGTGTGTCTTACACATATTTTATTTTTATTATTTTTAAATTTTATTTTATATCTTTTTATACAGCAGGTTCTTATTAGTCATCAATTTGATACACATCAGTGTATACACGTCAATCCCAATCACCCGATTCATCACGCCACCATCCCCACCCCCCCGCTGCTTTCCCCACTTGGTGTCCATACGTTTCTTCTCTACATCTGTGTCTCAACTTCTTCCCTGCAAACCGGTTCATCTGTACCATTTTTCTAGATTCCGCATACATGTGTTAATATACGATATTTGTTTCTCTGACTTACTTCACTCTGTATGACAGTCTCTAGATCCATCCATGTCTCACCAAATGACCCAATTTCGTTCCTTTTTATGGATGAGTAATATTCCATTGTATATATGTACCACATCTTCTTTATCCATCCGTCTGTCGATGGGCATTTAGGTTGCTTCCATGACATAGCTATTGTAAATAGTGCTGCAATGAACATTGGGGTGCATGTGTCTTTTTCAATTATGGTTTTCTCTGGGTATATGCCCAGTAGTGGGATGGCTGGATCATATGGTAATTCAATTTTTAGTTTTTTAAGGAACCTCCATACTGTTCTCCATAGTGGCTGCTTCAATTTATATTACAACTGACAGTGCAAGAGGGTTCCCTTTTCTCCACACCCTCTCCAGCATTTGTTGTTTGTAGATTTCTGATGATGCCCATTCTAACTGGTGTGAGGTGATACCTCATTGTAGTTTTCATTTGCATTTCTCTAATAATTACTGATGTTGAAGCAGCTTTTCATGTGCTTCTTGGCCATCTGTCTGTCTTCTTTGGAGAAATGTCTATTTAGGTCTTCTGCCCATTTTTGGATTGGGTTGTTTATTTTTTTGATATTGAGCTGCATGAGTTGCTTGTATGTTTTGGAGATTAATCCTTTGTCCGTTGATTCATTTGCTAATATTTTCTCCCATTCTGAGGGTTGTCTTTGCGTCTTATTTATGGTTTCCTTTGCTGTGCAAAAATTTTGAAGTTTCATTAGGTCCCGTTTGTTTATTTTTGTTTTTATTTCCATTACTCTAGGAGGTGGATCAAAAAAGATCTTGCTGTGATTTATGTCAAAGAGTGTTCTTCCTATGTTTTCCTTAAGAGTTTTGTAGTGTCCAGTCTTACATGTAGGTCTCTACTCCATTTTGAGTTTATTTTTGTGTATGGTGTTAGGGAGAGTTCTAATTTCATTCTTTTATATGTAGCTGTCCAGTTTTCCCAGCACCACTTATTGATGAGACCATCTTTTCTCCATTGTATATCCTTGCCTCCTTTGTCATAGATTAGTTGACCATAGGTGCATGGGTTTATCTCTGAGCTTTCTATCTTGTTCCATTGATCTGTGCTTCTGTTTTTGTGCCAGTACCGTATTCTCTTGATTACTATAGCTTTGTAGTATAGTCTGAAGTCAGGGAGTCTGATCTCTCCAACTCCGTGTTTTTCCCTCATGACTGCTTTAGCTATTCGGAGTCTTTTGTGTCTCCATACAGATTTTAAGGTTTTTTGTGCTAGTTCCATAAAAAATGCCATTGGTAATTTGATAGAGATTGCACTGAATGTGTAGATTGCTTTGGGTAGTATAGTCATTTTCATAATATTGATTCTTCCCATTAAGAACATGGTATATCTGTCCATCTGTTGGCATCATCTTTAATTTCTTTCATCGGTGTCTTATAGTTTTATACATACAGGTCTTTTGTCTCCCTAGGTAGGTTTATTCCTAGGTATTTTATTCTTTTTGTTGCAGTGGTAAATGGGAGTGTTTTCTTGATTTCACTTTCAGATTTTTCATCATTAATGTATAGGAATGCAAGAGATTTCTGTGCATTAATTTTGCATCCTGCAGCTTTACCAAATTTTTGATTAGCTCTAGTAGTTTTCTGGTGGCATCTTTAGGATTCTCTATAGTATCATGTCATCTGCAAACAGTGACAGTTTTACTTCTTCTTTTCCAATTTGTATTCCCTTTTATTTTTCTTCTCTGATTGCTGTGGCTAGGACTTCCAAAACTATGTTGAATAATAGTGGTGAGAGTGGACATCCTTGTCTCATTCCTGATCTTAGAGGAAATGCTTTCAGTTTTTCACCATTGAGAATGATGTTTGCTGTGGGTTTGTCGTATATGGCCTTTATTATGTTGAGGTAGGTCCCCTCTATGCCCACTTTCTGGAGAGTTTTTATCATAAATGGGTGTTGAATTTTGTCAAAAGCTTTTCCTGCATCTATTGAGATGATCATATGGTTTTTATTCTTCAATTTGTTAATATGGTGTATCACATTGATTTGAGTATATTGAAGAATCCGTGCATCCCTGGGATAAATCCCACTTGATCATGGTGTATGATCCTTTTACTATGTTGTTAGATTCTGTTTGCTGGTATTTTGTTGAGCAATTTTTCGTCTATATTGATCAGTGATATTGGTCTGTAATTTTCTTATTTTGTAGTATCTTTGTCTGGTTTGGTATCAGGGTGATGATGGCCTCATAGAATGAGTTTGGGAGTGTTCCTTTCTCTGCAGTTTTTTGGAAGAGTTTGAGAAGAATGGGTGTTAGCTCTTCTCTAAATGTTTGATAGAATTCACCTGTGAAGCCATCTGGTCCTGGGCTTTTGTTTGTTGGAAGATTGTTAATCACAGTTTCAATTTCATTACTTGTGATTGCTCTGTTCCTATTTTCTATTTCTTCCTTGTTCAGTCTCAGAAGGTTGTGCATATCTAAGAATTTGTGCATTTCTTCCAGGTTGTCGATATTATTGTCATAGAGTTGCTTGTAGTAGTCTCTTAGGGTGCTTTGTATTTCTGCGGTGTCTGTTGTAACTTCTCCTTTTTCATTTTTAATTTTATTGATTTGAGTCCTCTTCCTCTTTTTCTTGATGTGTCTGGCTAATGGTTTATCACTTTTGTTTATCTTCTTAAAGAACCAGCTTTTAGTTTTATTGATCTTTGCTGTTGTTTTCTTTGTTTCTATTTCATTTATTTCTACTCTGATCTTTATGATTTTGTTCCTTCTGCTGACTCTGGGTTTTGTTTGTTCTTCTTTCTCTAGTTCCTTTAGGTGTAAGGTTAGATTGTTTATTTGAGATTTTTCTTGTTTCTTGAGGTAGGCTTGTATAGCTATAAACTTCCCTTTTAGAACTGCCTTTTCTGCATCCCGGAGGTTTTGGATCGTCATGTTTTCATTGTTGTGTCTCTAGGTACTTTTTGATTTCCTCTTTGATTTGTTCAGTGATCTCTTGGTTATTTAGTAACATATTGTTTAGCATCCATGTGTTTGTGTTAATTACGTTTTGTTTCCCTGTAATTGTTTTCTAATCTCATAGCATTGTGATCAGAAAAGATGCTTGATATGATTTCAATTTTCTTAAATTTACTGAGGCTTGATTTGTGACCCAAGATATATATCCTGGAGAATGTTCCATGTGCACTTGAGAAGAAAGTGTAAACTGCTCTTTTTGGATGGAATGTCCTATAAATATCAATTAAATCTATCTGGTCTATTGTGTCATTTAAAGCTTCTGTTTCCTTATTTATTTTCATTTTCGATGATCTGTCCATTGGTGTTAAAGGCCCCATTATTATTGTGTTATTGCTGATTTTCTTTTTTATAGCTGTTAGCAGTTGTCTTATGTATTGAGGTGCTCCTATGTTGGGTGCATATATATTTATAATTGTTATATCTTCTTGGATTGATCCCTTGATCATTATGTAGTGTCCTTCCTTGTCCCTTGTAATGTTCTTTATTTTAAAGTCTCTTTTATCTGATACGAGTAGTGCTACTCCAGCTTTCTTTTGATTTCCATTTGCATGGAATATCTTTTTCCATCCCCTCACTTTCAGTCTGTATGTGTCCCTAGGTCTGAAGTGGGTCTCTTGTAGACAGCATATATATGGGTCTTGTTTTTGTATCCATTCAGCAAGCCTGTGTCTTTTGGTTGGAGCATTTAATCCATTTACGTTTAAGGTAATTATTGATATGTATGTTCCCATTTTCTTAATTGTTTTAGGTTTGTTTTTGTACGTCCTTCTCTTGTGTTTCTTGTCTAGAGAAGTTCCTTTAGCATTTGTTGTAGAGCTGGTGTGGTGGTGCTGAATTCTCTTAGCTTTTGCTTGTCTGTAAACTTTTGATTTCTCCATTGAATCTGAATGAGATCCTTGCCGGGTAGAGTAATCTTGGTTCTAGGTTCTTCCCTTTCATCACTTTAAGTATATCATGCTACTCCCTTCTGGCTTGTAGAGTGTCTGCTGAGAAATCAGCTGTTAACCTTGTGGGAATTCCCTTGTATGTTATTTTTCGTTTTTTCCTTGCTGCTTTCAGTAATTTTTCTTTGTCTTTAATTTTTGCCAATTTGATTACTGTGTGTCTTGGTGTGTTTTTCCTTGGGTTTATCCTGTAATTGACTCGCTGTGCTTCCTTGACTTGGGTGGCTGTTTGCTTTCCCATGTTACGGAAGTTTTTGACTATAATCTCTTCAGATTTTTGCTGTGGTCCTTTCTCTCTCTCTTCTCTTTCTGGGATCCCTATAATGTGAATGTTGTTGCATTTAATGTTGTCCCAGAGGTCTCTTAGGCTGTCTTCATTTCTTTTCATTCTTTTTTCTTTATTCTGTTCCACAGCAGTGAATTACACCATTCTGTCTTCCAGGTCACTTATCCGTTCTTCTGCCTCAGTTATTCTGCTACTGATTCCTTCTAGTGTAGTTTTCTTTTCAATTATTGCATTGTTCATCTCTGTTTGTTCTTTAATTCTTCTAGATCTTTGTTAAACATTTCTTGCATCTTCTCAATCTTTTTCTCCTTTCTTTTTCCGAGGTCTTGGATCATGTTCACTATCATTATTCTGAATTCTTTTTCTGGAAGGTTGCCTATCTCTACTTCATTTAGTTGTTTTTCTGGGGTTTTATCTTGTCCCTCATTTGGTACATAGCCCTCTGCCTTTTCATCTTGTCTGTCTTTCTGTGAATTTGGTTTTTGTTCCACAGGCTGCAGGATTGTACTTCTTCTTGCTTCTGCTGTCTGCCCTCTGGTTGATGAGGCTATCTAAGAGGCTTGTGCAAATTTCCTGATGGGAGGGACTGGTTGTGGGTAGAGCTGAGTGTTGCTCTGGTGTGCAGAGCTCAGTAAAAGTTTAATCTGCTTGTCTGCTTATGGGTGGGGGGCTGGGTCCCCTCCCTTTTGTTTTTTTGGCCTGAGGCAACGCAATACTGGAGACTACCTGGGCTCTTTGGTGGGGCTAATGACAGACTCTGGGTGGGCTCACGCCAAGGAATACTTTCCAGAACTTCTGCTGCCAGTGTCCTTGTCCCCATTGTGAGCCACAGCCACTCCTTGCCTCTTCAGGAGACCCTCCAACACTAGCAGGTGGGTCTGGTTCAGTCTCTCCTGGGGTCACTGCTCCTTCCCCTGGTCCCGATGCACACACTACTTTGTGTGCCCTCCAAGAGTGGAGTCTCTGTTTCCCCCAGTCCTGTCGAAGTCCTGCAGTCAAATCCCTCTAGCCTTCAAAGTCTGATTCTGTAGGAATTCCTCCTCCTGTTGCCGGACCCCCAGGTTGGGAAGCCTGACGTGGGGCTCAGAACCTTCACTCCAGTGGGTGGACTTCTGTCATATAAGTGTTCTGCAGTCTGTGAGTTACCTACCCAGCAGTTATGAGATTTGATTTTACTGTGATTGCACTCAGCCTACCATCTCATTTTGGCTTCTCCTTTGTCTTTGTATGTGGAGTATCTTTTTTGGTGAGTTCCAGTGTCTTCCTGTTGATTGTCCAGCAGCTAGTTGTGATTCTGTGGTTCTCACAAGAGGTAGTGAGAGCATGTCCTTCGACTCCGCCATCTTGGTTCAGGGCCCCAATAAGCTTTTAAAGTGAGGAGCTGAGTCATAAACATAGGAAATTTTTAGATAGTTGTAGAAGTAAAGCTGTGATAATCAGTTAGTTAATAAATAATAAAATAATTGGTTACAGTGCTTCAGAAATTGCAACTTGACATCGTTAAGGCACTCTTGTGGCAGAAACAACCACATACACAACAGGATGTAATATAATTCAGTCAGAACAGCACTCAAACATTGGTTAGAATTTTGCATGAGTTCAAGGCCAACCTGTGTTGGATTCCCATTACTACTTAAGGATTTGCCCTTGGTCTCCTGTACCTGACCTGCTTTGTTTTCCATATTTTTGGATTAAGTTTTTTGTTACCCACCTGGTAAAGTTATAGAAGATACAATTCATAGTGATAGCAATGGCTACTACCTACTTAGCACATATTTGCCTGGCTCTTTGCTATGTGAGTTATATTATTCTTATAGTTATCCTGAAAGAAAAATATTTACATTTTATAAATTAAGAAAATGATCATTTTAAAAATGAAGAAAATGAGGATCAAGGTATTAAGTAAATCTCTCTAGGACACAGAGCTAAGCGAGTGGTGAAAGTGAGATTCACACAATCCTGTGTTGAGTTTTAACGCCTTCAGTCTTGGCACTGTACTTGGTGGAATTTAAAAGATGGAGAGGTTACCATTGTTTGGGGATGACTAAAAAGAGATGGCATTACTGTCATCCTTTGAATGAAGAGTAGCTTTTTGACAGGTGAGGTGGATGGAATTCCAGGTGGAGGGAATATAATGGATAACTTACTATACAATGTTTGGAATGAATTTGATAAATAATGCCCACTTCAGTAATTCTTCGGGCAGCAAAGTGAGATAAGACTTGTGTACATATATGGTAGAAATTCTTTGTAATCATTTTGTTTTCTTAATTTTGCGCATGATGGGAAAGTTGTGAGCAATAAGAGACATGGTGATATGAGGATTACTTTAAAATTTTGAAAGAGGTTATTGGAGATTTTGTTTTTCCTGCCATTAATTAGAAAGGTGTTAGAGAAACAATCCACTTTGAGGACATTGAAGGCACTATCCTATTGAAGATTAGCTGGTGTACTCAGAGGGCCTCACTTAAAAGGGAAAACCTTGGAGCTACTGGGTTAGTCTCCCTCAGAGAAGGAAGGTGAAGGCACCCTTGAAGCTTCTGAGAGGGCCTTCACGTGCATAGCTCTAGATTTGGAAATGGGTGTCATTTGTACTTTTAGAGTGCCCGAATGCAGACGTAGTCAGGAAATTGACAAGGGAAGGAGGTCAAGGTTTTGGGTTTATAAGGTGGCAGTTGCTAAGTCCACACTGATCTCAGATCTCATGGCTGGGGACAAGAATATGACCTACGAGATAGGTGAGCATTAAGATCGTTCATAGAATGGGTAGATCATTTAGCTCTGTTAGCTCTTTGAGCTCACATTAGCATCTTTGGGCAGTGTCTGGAGCACGTCTTCAAAAGCAACCTGCTTAGTGAGCTGCTGTATCTGTTGTTAGTGCTCACTCCCTGCCCTCAGCTGAACATTTTCCTCTTCTCCACACTTACCACTACAGGTTGCCCCAGCAATCAGGAAATTCTGTGAGGCTGAAATAGTATCACTGTCATCTAGTGTTTAGAATTGCCTGTTAAGCAGCCCTTCATTACTGCTGTGACTGTGTGGTGTTGTTATGACCGAGTCCTTTGAGAATCACCTTTGGCACTGCGTGTCTATAGTATTAGGGGAAATGTGTGCAAGTAGTAATCGTAGGCCACTTATTGTTCAAAAATACCAACCAAATGGGGATGGCTTCGTGTAATTTTTATTTTCTTCTGCTAGAGGAAGACCTCTGCTCTTAGTTCCTTCTACTCTAAGAGCATAGATCAAATTGGCATTTATTTTCTGTTTAAAAGGAATTGTTGGATAAGCAGCTAGAGGTTCATGAGTGGAGAACAGAAGAAAAAAGAGGGGTAGAGCTGGATTTGGATCATCCATATTAGGCTGCCACGTAAAAGCTGATAGGTTTGCAGGGCATGTGGACTACAGCGTAGGGGGGCCATGAGAGTTGTGCACTGCACAACCTGACCAAACTCATGCAGGGACTGTATGCCACAAGAGGGATGGTTCTGTTCAGGGACATTTACCGAGGGAGAGAGTACAGAGAAGGAATTCTGAGAAATGCTCAAATTTAGAGGGTAAAAGGAAAAAGAAGTAAGCCAGCAAGGAAAAGAGGAAGGAGAAATCAGAGAAACACAACTGGTCCAGAAGAGTTCAGTTGCCATTGTCCTGTCTGTTCCTCTACGTGATGTCCAGACCTTTCAAAGTGAAGGCAGTTTGTTGCCTTCTACTCAGGATGTAAAGTCAGTCTCTCACTGTATCTCTCTGTCCCTCTCTGTGTCTGTGTGTCTCTTTCACACACTTGTTCATTAGTATTTGTCACTCTCTCTGTCAGTTCAGATCAGTTTATCAGAGCTAAACTATCTTTGACAAATCATTGTTTACCCACGGAAGTGGTGGCTCCCACTTAAATTGATGGTAGGAAACTTCATTCCCATTCCCCGTCTGTATAAAAGATTGATCTTAAAGCCTGATCCTCCACTGAGGAATTACATCAAACCATTGAAATGTTATGAGGAGACTATTTTGTAGCCATTCCACAGCCATATCTACTTACGTTATCTCTGTAAAGGATGGTAGGTATTTAAAATGTTTATCCTTATTTTAAAGTTTAAAACTATCCTATCAGCAGCCAATCATCATAATTTGATGCACTGTGTTGAGGTCTTTGGTTCAGAAGTTGTATTTCAAAAACTCTGTCCTTAGGGACATTTTCTTTCTGAAGGAATGAAATAATTAGTTCCGAAGAAATGACACAGCCACATGTTGTCAAGATGATTAAGGGTGCTGCTGCCAAAGTCAGATGGGCCTGCACTCATGTCCTCCTGCCTGACAGCAGACCCAACATGTTTGTTGCTTATCATTCTATAATCACCACTGAGAGAAGCTCAAGGAAGCTTCTTGAATCCCAGGAAAACCATAAAATAAGACTGCCTACCATCCTGGCCATGCCCCCGATATTAAACCATAGTTATTTAGTCCACCCCTACCACTTGTCTTTTGCAGCAATGTACAATTACATAGGAATTCATGTTTTCTTAAAAAAAAAAATCAGAAGAGTGTTTTCTGTGGTTTGGACCTATAATCATGGTGATGTATACTAATGTGGATCATCAACAGTGAAAGCCAAATTTGATCAGCATCTTCTGTTTTTAAGCGAAGCCCTAAGCAAATGGTGAATAGATTTGTCTTGTGTATCCTTGGCTCAACTTCATCCACCTTGACTCATCTCTGTTATGGTGTGGGATAGTTATTTTGGGCTGCACGTGACAACGTTTCCATCATTGCCTCTCTTCTGGTATCAGACTTCACCCTCATGGTGACTGGATGGTATGGGGGGGTATGACCAAGCATAGTGACCCCAATTCCTGGACAGCAGTGATTGTGATGGAAGCTTGACCCAAGTATGCAGGGTTGCCAGATAAAATGCAGGATTCCCACTTAAATGTGAATTTTAGATAAACAATGACTGGGAGCCTAGGTTATGCCTTTTTTTCACATCTGTAGAAATTTTGTCAGGTATTGAATGGGACGTATTCATACCAATATAGGCTTACACTCAAGTAATATTCATTGTTTATCTGAAGTTCAGTTTTAACTAGGTGTCCTGTATTTTTGTTGGCTAAATCTGGCAACCCTAAAAGTAGAATCAGAGCCCTCTCTCTCTTTTTTTTTTTTTTTTAATGAATGCCAGGAGAGAGGATTTTTTTTTATGTTTGGAGGTAGGGAAGAGGGTTAAAGACAAACCCATCTGATAGCCAGTTGCCCTGATGAATAAGAGGGAAGAGTCTTTTTAGAAAAGTAAGCCAAGTAGAGGGAAGCAATATTTGAGTGGCATAAGAGATAATGGCCTCTGAGTTCCAGCTTCCATCTCCTGGCCCTGGTTCTAAACTTTTCTTTTATGCTATGCACTATCCCCAGCATCCTTCCAGACATGTGAGCTAATGAATTACTTTTTCTTGCATGAGCAAGTGTGCGTTGGGTGCTGTCACTTTTAGCCTCTGTATTTTCCACACTCCTTTAAAGTATGTGGCACTCTCACACTGCCCCCTTGCCTCCTCCGGCTTTTGCTAGAGAATGTACATTCTGTGCTGCTCTCATGTTTGATGGTGGACAATAGATCCCTTGATACCTCAGCACCACAAAGGCCTTCACTGGCAGAGTCCTTCGTGAATAAGAGTGGAAGCTGGAATACGCTTTCTTCTACTTACTGCATGGAGAAACAGTGGTCTCTGTAAGGAAAGTAGTCTTTATTTAGGAAAACAGTGGAATCCAAATTTACCGAAGTATGAACACTGGAAGGCAAAAACGTGCAGAGGTATAGGAAACATAAAACTAGGCACTTTGCTTCATGCATATATCAAGTAATGTTAAAAATCAAAGATGAACTGAAATTGTCAGTAGGGGTCCCCTAGTCAAGAAAGCAATCCTCTTAAAAGATGCCTTAAAGAAGGAGAGTAAACAAGTAAAGTTGAATGAGAAAACAAGCAAAATTTATACTTTCTTGTAGGTTTTGAGCCCCTTTTGGATTAACTGTCAAGCTCAGTCTCCCATGAGTAAGTGGGTGTACATGGCAAGGGTCTAGCACATGGGATTTCCTACCCACCAATAGTTTCAACTTCTTGGAACATTAGTCATAAATACGTGAAAGCAGTGTTTTAATCTGGCCATAGGTTGCTCATAAAACTCACTTTAAAAATTTTACCATCCCCTCCTGGAGGAAGTAGGAGATACAGCAGGATGAATTAATAGGCTAGGCTAAGGCCAAATACCAAGAGTCCTGATGTTTCACAGAGTTACCTCATTGGGCAGCTTTAGAGTAGGTAACAAAGGTACAGATCAGTATCTGAGTCTCATAAGACTGGACAGATTCGAGAAATCAACCCTTCTGGGCCGGAGACTTCCATAGTGTGAAATAAATAACCGCCCTTGACAGCTAATATAGAGACCAGAACTCACTACTCAGGGTCAGGACCAAGAGAATAAGAATAAGGTTGATCTCTATAGTTTACCCTGAGCAGAATCTGACATAAACCTACTTCTTCTGTTTACATTTTCTATCCACTTCGTTTTGTAAGAACATTGTAGTCAAGATGGAGGCAGTTAGAGGGGATGTGAGGTGAGGAAGAGGTGGAGAAGGAAACATGGAGGTAGGGGTAAACAATATTTGTTGGATACTTTCTAGGAGGGTTCAAGAACACTGGGAATAATAATACATGATATGCATTACTTTTTCTTTAAAAACAATTTTATAGACTTAAAAGTATTCTGTATCTAAAATCTTCACAAGATTCTTAACAAAAATATATGAAGTAAGGTACATTTGATGAAGTTGGTCCTCAAGAGATTGAGTGACATGTTAAAGTCACCTGAATAATAAAAAGCACAGCCTGGACTCCAACCCAGAGTATCTTGAGTGTTTTTACAGGAGTCTTTTCACTGTTGTGCCGACTTAATTTTGATATCCCATTCATCTGGAGACATGTGATGTGACCTTATGTTTATTACCATATGTCTGGTCTTCTATTTAAAATAAAGAGTAGCAGAGAGATGGGAAAAGGGAGTATCCAGAATGCCAGTATTAAATTAGGCATCAGTAGAGGCAATTATACAAAGGATTGGGAAAGACACTGGGACCTTAGAAATGGCATTTTAGATGTTACCAAACAAGACCACTTAAAGTGAGTTTTCAAAGAGTTGTAGAACCAAAGAAAACATTAGAAAGTCACGTAAATGTAAACACTTTCAGTAATTGTTAAGATAAATGGGATTGTTCTTGGCAATGGCTATGAACTATATGTGACTGGAGAGAAAAATAAAACAACACACGAGGTTGTCAATAAATTCTACAGATGCATCTCTTAATATGGAAGGTAGTTACAAACCAGGTGACTCTCCTTAATATCTATCATTTTAAGTTCTATAACATATTGTACATTTACTTATATTCTCTGTTGCATATATGCCCAGACACAATTAATGGTTAAAATCTTGAAAATGTTAAGATTGTAACTCAAAAAAGTGATCACTCACAGTTGGGAAGCATACACTTTTGTCAACAAAACAGGAACAAATTTCTTAGAAATCAATTTTAATTGGGATTTTTTAAAGGAACTCTGTAGGGTCGCATTGCCTTACATATCAGGAAAATACTACTCTAGCTTGTGGCTTTAATGCTATGTTTTTCTATGGACTGGTCCAATGATTCTTGCCTATGAGACATACATCGAAGTCTGTTGTTGGTACTTTTCTTCTTTCTTTCCTTTTTCTGCTTTGAAGCTAAAAAACAATGTTGTATTGGACTTAGGAGGGAAAGGCCAAGATAATTTTTTTTTTTTTTTTTTTTTTTTTTTGCGGTACATGGGCCTCTCACTGTTGTGGCCTATCCCGTTGCGGAGCACAGGCTCCGGACACGCAGGCTCAGCGGCCATGGCTCACGGGCCTCGCCACTTCGTGGCATGTGGGATCTTCCTGGACTGGGCCACGAACCCATGTCCCCTGCATCGGCAGGCAGACTCTCAACCACTGCACCACCAGGGAAGCCCCCAAGATAATTTTTAACTTAATTTTGACATTGCTGAGCTACTGAGTTAAGACAAGCAAATTCTTACTTTCAGATTTTGTATAATGTGATAAAACACCCTTTATTGTTTAAATTACTCCTAGTCAGATATTTTATTACTTGCAGACAAAAGCACTCCAAACAACATCCTGAATTGCTATCTATTTTCTTTTCTTACTTTCAGCTTACTATTGGTCTGTTGTGGAAATTTTTTAGTCTTTTCAGCAGCTTAGCATTTGAATTCCCTTCCTATGTGAAATGAGTCTTAATGGGAGACAGAGCCAATTTTAAACTGTAGAAACTAAGATAGTTTCTCAGCCTCATTTGAAACTAGGGCTTAGGCAAATAAAGCTTTCTCAACTGGATGTACACACACCAGGTTTTGAATGTAGACCTAGTGACACCGAGAAATATGCAAAGTGGATAATTCCCTTATAAAGGAAGTCGGTTTAGCAAAATTGTACTCCTGGCATATCAGTGACAGTAGTATTGAGGACATTCAGTATTCTAGTCCTTCCAGAGACAGAAGTCATGTCTTCATAAGCCCAGTTTTGCAGCCTAATTTGTGGTGGTGTTTCAAGATGCGCAGTTATAAGCAACACGGTCCAGATCTCCTGGTGACTCAGAGAGCTACCCAATAGCCTTTTAAATAAATTCTTTTCCTTCCCATTTAATCTGTCATGGTCAGTTTCTCTTGCTTGCAACTAAAAACCCAGCCTGATACATTTTTTATCTCTTAGGCCAAAAGAAGAGAGGTCAGAGGAGAGGCAGACCAGTCAGTAAAAACAACTCACATTTTTTCTGGAGTAATAGGTCACTTTTCACAAATGAAGTAGAACAGTAAATAAGCTGATGGGAGAAAAGAAGACGAATAAAAGAAGCTCACCCACATTTTTTGAATTAAAAAAAATCATGAAATTTATTGATTTAAGAGTCTGTACAAAAACTATCGGAAATGTTTCAGGCTAACTTTTTTTTTCTTTTTCGTTGAGTTTATTTTTGTGTATGGTGTTAGGGAGTGTTCTAATTTCATTCTTTTATATATAGCTGTCCAGTTTTCCCAGCACCACTTATTGAAGAGGCTGTCATTTCTCCACTGTATATTCTTGCTTCCTTTATCAAAGATAAGGTGATCATATGTGCATGGGTTTATCTCTGGGCTTTCTATCCTGTTCATTTGATCTATATTTCTGTTTTTGTGCCAGTACCATACTGTCTTGATTATTATAGCTTTGTAGTATAGTCTGAAGTCAGGGAGCCTGATTCCTCTAGTTCCATTTTTCTTTCTCAATAATGCTTTGGCTATTCAGGGTCTTTTATGTTTCCGTACAAATTGTGAAATTTTTTGTGCTAGTTCTTGAAAAATGACATTGGTAGTTTGATAGGGATTGCATTGAATCTGTAGATTGCTTTGGGAGGTATAGTTGTTTTCACAATGTTGATTCTTCCAATCCAAGAACATGGTATATCTGTCCATCTGTTTGTATCATATTTAATTTCTTTCATCATTGCCTTATGATGATTTTTTTTTTAATTTCTGATGGATAAAGCACTTTTAAAAAATATCTTTATTGGAGTAAAATTACTTTACAATGGTGTGTTAGTTTCTGCTTTATAACAAAGTGAATCAGTTATACATATGTCCCCATATATCTTCCCTCTTGCGTCTCGCTCCCTCCCACCCTCCCTATCCCACCTCTCTAGGTGGTCTCAAAGCACCGAGCTGCTCTCCTGTGCTATGCGACTGCTTCCCACTAGCTATCTGTTTTACCTTTGGTAGTGTATATATGTCCATGTCACTCTCTCACTTTGTCCCAGCTTACCCTTCCCCCTCCCCGTATCCTCAAGTCCATTCTCTAATAGGTTTGTGTCTTTATTCCTATCTTGCCCCTAGGTTCTTCATGATAATTTTTTTTCTTTTTTAGATTCCATATATATGTGTTAGCATACAGTATCTGTTTTTCTCTTTCTGACTTACTTCACTCTGTATGACAGACTCTAGGTCCATCCACCTCATTACAAATAACTCAATTTCGTTTCTCTTTATGGCTGAGTAATATTCTATTGTATATATGTGCCACATCTTCTTTATCCATTCATCTGTCGATGGACACTTAGGTTGCCTCCATGTCCTGGCTATTGTAAATAGAGCTGCAGAGAACATTTTGGTACATGACTCTTTTTGAATTATGGAGTTTTCTCAGGGTATATACCCAGTAGTGGGATTGCTGGGTCGAATGGTAGTTCTATTATTAGTTTTTTAAGGAACCTCCATACTGTTCTCCATAGTGGCTGTATCAATTTACATTCCCGACAACAGTGCAAGAGGATTCCCTTTTCTCCACACCTTCTCCAGCATTTATTGTTTGTAGATTTTTATATGATGAACATTCTGACTGGTGTGAAATGATATCTCATTGTAGTTTTGATTTGAATTTCTCTAATGATTAATGATGTTGAGCATTCTTTCATGTGTTTGCAGGCAATCTGTATATCTTCTTTGGAGAAATGTCTATTTAGGTCTTCTGCCCATTTTTGGATTGGGTTTTTTTTTTGTTGTTGTTATTGAGCTGCATGAGCTGCTTGTATATTTTGGAGATTAATCCTTTGTCAGTTGCTTCATCTGCAAATATTTTCTCCCATTCTGAGGGTTGTCTTTTGGTCTTGTTTATGGTTTCCTTCGCTGTGCAAAAGCTTTTAAGTTTCATTAGGTCCCACTTTTATTTTTGTTTTTATTTCCATTTCTCTAGGAGGTGGGTCAAAAAGGATTTTGCTGTGATGTATGTCATGGAGTGTTCTGCCTATGTTTTCCTCTAAGAGTTTGATAGTGTCTGGCCTTACATTTAAGTCTTTAATCCATTTTGAGTTTATTTTTGTGTATGGTGTTAGGGAGTGTTCTAATTTCATTCTTTTACATGTAGCTCTCCAGCTTTCCCAGCACCACTTATTGAAGAGGCTGTCTTTTCTCCCCTGTATATTCTTGCCTCCTTTATCAAAGATAAGGTGAACATATGTGCATGGGTTTATCTCTGGGCTTTCTATCCTGTTCCATTCATCTATATTTCTGTTTTTGTGCCAGTACCATACTGTCTTTATTACTGTAGCTTTGCAGTATAGTCTGAAGTCAGGGAGCCTGATTCCTCCCTTCTGTTTTCTTTCTCAACATTGCTTTGGCTATTCAGGGTCTATTGTGTTTCCATACAAATTGTGAAATTTTTTGTTCTAGTTCTGTGAAAAATGCCAGTGGTAGCTTGATAGAGATTTCATTGAATCTGTAGACTGCTTTGGGAAGTATAGTCATTTTCACAATGTTGATTCTTCCAATCCAAGAACATGGTGTATCTCTCCATCTATTTGTATCATCTTTAATTTCTTTCATCAGTGTCTTATAATTTTCTGCATACAGGTCTTTTGTCTCCTTAGGTAGGTTTATTCCTAAATATTTTATTCTTATTGTTGCAGTGGTAAATGAGAGTGTTTTCTTAATTTCACTTTCAGATTTTTCATCATTAATGTACAGGAATGCAAGTGATTTCTGTGCATTAATTTTGTATCCTGCTACTTTACCAAATTCACTGACTAGCTTTAGTAGTTTTCTGGTAGCATATTTAGGATTCTGTATACAGTTTCATGTCATCTTAAAACAGTGACAGCTTTACTTTTTCTTTTCCTATTTGAGTTCCTTATATTTCTTTTTCTTCTCTGATTGCTGTGGCTAAAAATTCCAAAACTATGTCGAATAATAGTGGTGAGAGTGGACAACCTTGTCTTGTTCCTGATCTTAATGGAAATGGTTTCAGGTTTTTACCATTGAGGACAATGTTGCCTGTGGATTTGTCATATATGGCTTTTACTATGTTGAGGAAAGTTCCCTCTATGCCTACTTTTTGGAGGGTTTTTATCATAAATGGGTGTTGAATTTTGTCGAAAGCTTTCTCTGCATCTATTGAGATGATCATATGGTTTTTCTCCTTCAGTTTGTTAATATGGTGTATTACATTGATTGATTTGCGTATATTGAAGAGTCCTTGCATTCCTGGAATGAACCCCACTTGATCATGGTGTATGATGATCCTTTTAATGTGCTGTTGGATTCTGTTTGCTAGTATTTTGTTGAGGATATTTGCATCTATGTTCATCAGTGATTTTGGCCTGTAGTTTTCTTTCATTGTGACATCTTTGTCTGGTTTTGGTATCAGGGTGATGGTGGCCTTGTAGAATGAGTTTGGGAGTGTTTCTCCCTCTGCTGTATTTTGGAACAATTTGAGAAGGTAGGTGTTAGCTCTTCTCTAAATGTTTGATAGAATTCCCCTGTGAAGCCATCTGGTCTGGGGCTATTGTTTGTTGGAAGATTTTTAATCACTGTTTCAATTTCATTACTTGTGATTAGTCTGTTTATATTTTCTCTTTCTTCCTGGTTCAGTCTCGGAAGTTTGTGCATTTCTAAGAATTTGTCCATTTCTTCCAGGTTGTCCATTTTATTGGCATAGAGTTGCTTGTGGTAATTTCTCACGATACTGTGTATTTCTGCAGTGTCAGTTGTTACTTCTTTTTCATTTCTAATTCTATTGATTTGAGTCTTCTCCCTTTTTTTCTTGGTGAGTCTCGCTAATGGTTTATCAATTTTGTTTATCTACTCAAGAACCAGCTTTGAGCTTTATTGATCTTTGCTGTCGTTTCCTGCACTTCTTTTTCATATATTTCTAATATGATATTTATTATTTCTTTTCTTCTGGTATCTTTGGCATTTTCTTATTCTTCTTCCTGTAATTTCTTTAGGTGTAAGGTTAGTTTTTTTATTTGAGGTGTTTCTTCTTTCTTCAGGTAGGATTGTGCTGCTATAAACTTCCCTCTAAGAAGTATTTTTGCTTCATCTCATAGGTTTTGGGTTGTCGTGTTTTCATTGTCATTTGTTTTTAGGTATTTTTTGATTTCCTCTTTGATTTCTTCAGTGATCTGTCGGTTATTAAGTAGTGTATTGCTTAGCCTCCATGTGTTTTATTTTTTACAGATTTTTTTCCTGTAATTGATATCTAGTCTCATAGCGCTGCGGTCAGAAAAGGTACTTGATACGATTTCAATTTCCTTAAATTTAGGTAGGCTTGATTTGTTACCCAAGATATGATCTATCCTGGAGAATGTTCCATGAGCTCTTGAGAAGAATGTGTGTTCTGTTGTTTTTGGATGGAATGTCCTATAAATATTAATTAAGTCCATCTTGTTTAACGTATCATTTAAAGCTTGTGTTTCCTTATTTATTTTCATTTTGGATGATCTGTCCATTGGTGAAAGTTGGATGTTAAAGTCCCCTAGTATGATTGTGTTACTGTCGATTTCTTCTTTTATGGCTGTTAGTATTTGCCTTATATATTGAGGTGCTCCTGTGTTGGGTGCATAAATATTTAAAATTGTTATGTCTTCTTCTTGGGTTGATCCCTTGATCATTACGTAGTGTCCTTCTTTTTCTCTTGTAATAGTCTGTGTTTTAAAGTCTATTGTGTCAGATATGAGAATTGCTACTCCAGCTTTCTTTTGATTTCCATTTGCATGGAATATCTTTTTCTGTCCCCTCACTTTCAGTCTGTATGTATCCCTAGGTCTGAAGTGGGTCTCTTGTAGACAGCATAAATACATGTCTTGTTTTTGTATCCATTCAGCCAGTCTATGTCTTTTGGTTCGAGCATTTAATCCATTTACATTTAAGGTAGTTATCGATATGTATATTCCTATTACCATTTTCTTAATTGACCTGTGTGTGTTATTGTAGGTCTTTTCCTTCTCTTGTGTTTCCTACCTAGAGAAGTTCCTGTAGCATTTGTTGTAAAGCTGGTTTGGTGGTGCTGAATTATCTCAATGAGATCCTTGCTGGGTAGAGTAATCTTGTTTGTAGACTTCCCTTTCATCACTTTAAATATGTCCTGCCACTCCCTTCTGGCTTGCAGAGTTTGTGCTGAAAGGTTAGCTGTTAACATTATGGGGATTCCCTTGTATGTTATTTGTTGATTTTCCCTTTCTGCTTTGAATATTTTTTCTTTGTTTTTAATTTTTGATAGTTTGATTAATATTTGTCTTGGCATGTTTCTCCTTGGATTTATCCTGTATGGGACTCTGTGCTTCGTGGACTTGATTGACTATTTCTTTTCCCATATTAGGGACGTTTTCAACTATAATCTTTTAACCTATTTTCTCAGTCCCTTTTTTTCTTTCTTTTCTTCTTTTGGGACCCCTATAATTCGAATGTTGGTTCATTTGATGTTGTCACAGAGGTATCTGAGACTGTCCTCAATTCTTTTCATTCTTTTTTTTTTTATTCTGCTGTACGGTAGTTATTTCCACTATTTTATCTTCCAGGTCACTTGTCTGTTCTTCTGCCTCTGTTATTCTGCTATTGAATCTTTCTAGAGAACTTCAAATTTCATTTATTGTATTGTTCATCATTGTCTGTTTGCTCTTTAGTTCTTCTAGGTCCTTGTTAAACTTTTTTTGTATTTTCTCCATTCTATTTCCAAGATTTTGGATCATCTTTACCATCATTACTCTGAATTCTTTTTCAGGTAGACTGCCTATTTCCTCTTCTTTTGTTTGGTCTGTTGCGTTTTTTTCCCTTGCTCCTTCATCTGCTGTTTGTTTCTCGGTCTTCTCATTTTACTTAACTTACTGTGTTTGGGGTCGCCTTTTTGCCGGCTGCAGGGTCGTGGTTCCCGTTGTTTTTGGTGTCTGCCCCCACTGGGTAAGGTTGGTTCAGTGGGTTGTGTAGGCTTCCTGTTGGAGGGGACTGGTGCCTCTGTTCTTGTGGATGAGCCTGGATCTTGCCTTTGTGTTGTGTAGGACCTCGTCCGGTGGTGTGTTTTGCGGTGTCTGTGACCTTATTATGATTTTAGGCAGCCTCTCTGCTAATGGGTGGGGTTTGTTCTTGTCTTTCTAGTTGTTTGGCATATGGTGTCCAGCCCTGTAGCTTGCTGGTCGTTGAGTGGAGCTGAGTCTTAGCGTTGAGATGGAGATCTCTCGGAGAGCTTTCATGCTTTGATATTATGTGGAGCTGGGATGTCTCTGTTGGGCCAATATCCTGAACTCGCCTCTCCCACCTCAGAGGCACAGGCCTGACACCTGGCTGGAGCACCAAGACCCTGTTAGCCACATGGCTTTTTGGAAGTCTGAGGTCTTCTGCCAGCATTCAGTAGGTGTTCTGTAGTTGTTTCACATGTAGATGTATTTCTGATGCATTTGTGAGGAGAAGGTGATCACCACGTCTTACTCCTCTGCCATGTTGAAGGTTCTCCAGGCTATCTTTTAAGATGTTAACCTAATGTGTTTTTCTCTAGTTTTCCAATTATATCCTCATTCAAGTAGCTAGCCAGGCTCTGTGCTTTCTTCTCTCAAGGAAAATTTGGGTATGATAAAACTGAAGTTTCACTTTCACCCAGATTTTTGTTTTCTAACAGTCTAGGTCTTTTGATGAGATTATGCTAGATGCTCTTGGAGGAGAGGAGAGAGAATGCCTCATGAGAGAGATGAAGGGAAAATGATTAATTTTCCTCCTACTGAAATGAATATACTACTTATAGTGGTGCAAGGTGGGGATTATTATAAGGATAACTCAAGGGTCACATGAGACACCCTGTTCACTGTCAGTGCTGTGGGTAAGGAAGCAAGACCTCTGGGAGGAATGTTGTACAGATCCTAGGCTTGCACATGTTCCTACCTCCCCATTGTGGTAGACAGAAGCAGCAGGTGGGAAGAAGGCTGGACCCAGAGGGACCATGTGGAATATGTCTAGGTAGTATCCAGAGAGGTTACTCCTTGTCACTGTACTAAGTCCTTCACACATCCTCCTAATGTTGGGAGGATTCCCAGGAATTGCTGAGATTTACACTGTCTTGGCAAGGGGTGGGCAAGAAATCAACATTAGGGACATTTATAGGAAATCAAGGAATTCACTGTTGTGTTAGTTTGCTAGGGCTGCCGTAGCAAAGTACCACAGACTGGGCTCCTTAAGTAACAGAAATTTATTTTATCACAGTTCTGGAAGCTAGAAGTCTGAGATCAAGGTGACAGCTGGGTGGGTTTTTCTTGAAGCCTCTCTCCTTAGCTTATAAATAGCTGTCTTTTTCCTATGTCTTCACATGGTCTTCTCTCTGTGTATGTCCGTGTCCTAATCTCTTCTTCTTGCAAGGACATTAGACATATTGGATTAGGGTCCATCCATATAACCTCATTTTACCTTAATTACCTCTTTAAATGCCCTATTTCTAAATGCAGTCACATTCTGAGGTACTAGAGGTTAAGACTTCAGTATATGAATTCTGGCAGGGGAGTAGAGACATACAGTTCAGCTCATTACAAGTACCTTTTGTCCAAATGACTGGGAAATTGTGTGAAATAAATTTCTCTGTATGATGATGTTACTAATAATGATAATGTTACTAGTAATATAAATAATAATAGTAAATGTTCCCCGCATAATTACTTATATGGGATTAGGCAATTTCTAAACACTGTATGTGATAACCTATTTAATCCCTACAGTAGACTAATGTAAGAGATACCGTTATTCCCATTTTATTAATGAGGAAACTAAAGCATAAAACATTTTTGTAACATTTATAAGCACTGTGCTATGCTGCTTCTCAATAATAAAAATAATACAATAATTATTAAGCCTGGAAATCATAGCATAATTGATCCTCCAGTTGGGCCAGGGCGAGGATTTTTGCTTATGATATCCTTCCCCATTTTGTCCTTGGTTCTTGAAGGCTCTGTCTTATCATTTAACATGGGTAGCAGTTAGAAATGCCAAAGCTGGCTGGCTAGGAACCATTGCTGAGGTGAAGCCTTTGGAATTATCTCCATTTTTATTCTAGACTATAGATATGTGTCTCTCTACTGTCTAGGTTATAGATTAAATACAATGAAATACCGTGAGTCTATAGTCTTAATTTTCATTTCATGAGCCCAGATTTGTTTCTGTAGTAAAAATATCCCCTGTCCTAGCTCAGTAATGGTGTGATCTCTTTTCTTTTGAAGTATTTTGAAGTCTTATTCCTTGGCTTTTGGACCCATCCTCCTTGCTCAGTTGGTTTGGTTGTTTCTTATGCTCTTTAGGTTTTGGGTTACTTTGTTGGGAATCCTGAGAATCAGGGTCTGCAAGAGATTGATTTAGGACTCATTTTTTTTTCTCTAATTGCTACAGGACAAAGCTCCATCCTAGTCTCTGGCCCCTGTGGAGGAAGAGCTGGACTGTGCCAGCTTATTTTAGTGCTTAGGACAGAGCAAAGAACTGAGCATAGTGGTGATGTAACCGAACAAGGCTGGTACCAAATCCAAGTTCGGCTCCTCACCGCTCAAAAGGCCAGTACTCAAGAGATATGTGTTGGTGGAAAAGGAAATGTTGCTTTATTCAGGAGGCGGGCAATCTGCGAAGACGGTAGACTAATGTCCTAAGACCATCTCCAAGTTGACGGTTGGGAGACAAATGTTTTAACGGTTGTGTGAGGTAGGTGGCTGTAGGGTGTGTGAGCAGCTTGTGCATAATTCTCAGATAGGTTGGCATCAAGGTCAAGTTGTGAGTATCACCAATTTTCTGGTTTCAACCGGTCTGGGGTTTATATGCTTGTGGTCAGCAGCTTTCATCTGGTGGGGGCTGTTCCTGTAAAAACAACTTAAGAGTGTGTGTCAGACCTTTATCTGTATCGTTCAGGAACTGGGAGTTTGCTTCAAGTCTGGCTAATAGTCTAAGTTATTGCCAGTTTCCTGGAGCATGTCCTTGAGGTTGGTATCTGGAATTAAGCAAGTAAGGTTAGTTCTTTCCTAGTCAATTAGTCATTGTTTAAAATAGCTTTAAGGCATGTGTGGGTCAGCAGGAATGGAAAATACATGTTTCAAATTTTGTGCTTGTCAAATTGGGGCAGCTTATGCTCTTGCTACAGTGAGTCATTTTGACCAGAGACCTAACCAAGGATGGTCTATCATCTTAGTGGGAGGTCTCATCACCTGCAAAGTGGAAAAGCAATCAAAACTTTCTTAATAGAGTTGGTTGTTATATGAAAACACTGTAAGGTACAAATAATAGGCAAATAGAGTTTGTTTCTATTATTACTTTTTATTATTCTACTTCTTTGGTATAATCCAAGGAATACAGATGTAAGAGTCATTGGATAAAAACTGAGACCAAAAAATGATAGCTATTTATTTGGAAAAATGATACAAAAACAATTAACAAAAAAGCTTACAGCAGTTCTTCTCAATTCTGGCTGCATGGTTGAAGTGCTAGGAGGCTTCTAAGTAATGATATCTGGCTCTAGCAAGTCAGTTAAATCAGTAGCCCTGGAGGTGAGGCCCAAGAATTAGTAGTTATTGAAAGTTTTTCAGGTGATTCTAACATAAATTTAGGACTGGAAACTAGTGAGCTATAGGAAGGGACATCAGGATTAGTCAACTACCAGATGCATAGAAGTAAAACAGGATTAGTCAACTACCAGATGTAAAACTCCTGAGTAGCAGTGTATTCAATAAGAACGTTTTTTTCTCTCACTGAAAAGAAGTCTGGAAGTAGGCAATCCAGTGTTGGTGTGGTGGCTCTATGGTGTTATCAAGTACCTCGGATCATAGAATCTTTTTCTCATATATGGATTCATTCATAAGGTCACCTCATGGCAAGATTTATTATATATTTATTCAGCCAGTATTTATTGGGCACCTACCTTGTGTCAGGAATTGTTCTAAGATCTGATTGCATTTTAGATAGTGTGGCTACAAAATATCTTGCCAAGAAGGTGACATTTGAGTAGAAAACTAAAGAGCAAACATCAAGGAGTAAGTGACAGATATCTGAAGCAAAAGTGTTCCAAGCAGAGAAAAGAAGCATCGAAGTCCCTAAGGTAGGAATGAACCTGATGTGTGTATTTGAGAAAAAGCAAAGCAGTGAATGTGGGTGAATGAGTGCAGGGGTAAGCAGAATGTGAGAGAGATTGTGGGTGGGTTAACATATTGAGTAGGCTTTATAGGCTACTATAAAGATTTTCAATTTAGCCTGAGGGCAGGGAGGGACATTAAGCAGAAAAGTGACATGATATGATTTATATTTTAGTTTTATCAGGATCACTTCTTCTTGCTGTGTTAGAGAACAGACCCACTAATTGACGAGGTGGAAGCAGGGGGACCAGTCAGAATGCTGTTGTAATTGTCAGGGTGAGACATGATGGTGACTTGGACCACGATGGTAGTTATAAATTTGATAAGAAGTAGATTGATTTCAGATTTAATCTGAAGATAGAGGCAACATCATTTGTTAATATAATGAGTGTGGCATGAGAGCAAAAGACCAGAGTCAGTATGGGTACAAAGGTTTTGGGCTGATGAACTGGAAGAATGGAGTTGCCATTTACTGAGATCGGGAAGACTGAAAGTGGAGAAGGTTTGGGTCAAAATCAGGAGTTTGGACATGTCAAGTTAAAATGCTGCCTAGACATTTGCTTTGGTTTGCTTCTCAGTTCCAATATATACTCTGTGATAAACAACAAAATTTTTCTAAGCATTTCTCCTTTAAAGTAAGCACAGTGTTAAGCTTTCTTAGTAGAGGGCACTGGTGGGACACTGCAGGAGGAAGAGGCATTTCCTCCTGGCGTTTCTGGTGGAGACTGGGCATTGGCAGTATGGGTGTGAGGACATCCAGTGGAGTTGCTTCAGCCCTGGGACCAGGATTTGACCACTATATGACTTTGGAGCCTCAGCCTGGCAAGAACTATTTTGCAGCCCTCTTGAAGTGAAAACCAGAGCCCCCACACTCTCTGAGGGCCTTCTTCATCTGCCCACACCCTGACTCCCTCTGCACGTCAGTGGGTGCTGATGACTTGTTCCCACCTGCACCTCAAAGAGTAGCCTGTTACTTGTCCAGCAACTCCAGACTCATTCTGGCTTTCTCTACTGTCTGGTAGGCTGAGCTACACCTTCTCCAACAAGGTCTGAACCTCTTCTAAGTTTGCCTTTCCTTGGGTTCCCTCCCTATGCCCTATGGTACCATGTGTGTCAAGTTGCTCTTTTATAATAGGTCATAATTGTTATTTTAAACTTCCCCATTTAACCTGCTACATGGTTTCTCTCTTCTGGTTGGACACAGACTGCTGTAAGCGCCAAGTGGAGAGGTGTGGAGGCAATTGGTTATATAAGTTAGGAGCTCACAGGAGAGGTCTAAGATGGGGATACAAACTTGGAACCATAAACACATAGATAATGGTAAAAGCCATGAGACCTGAGTAGCTTGTGAAGGGAATTAATACAGAGATAAAAGATACAAGACTGAACCAAAATTTAGAGGAAGAGGAAATAAGGAGAAAATAGCAAAGGAGGCTGAGAAGGAGTCCTAAGGGGAAGGAGAGAGGATGAGAGGGAGGGAAGGGGGGAGGAAGGGATGAGGAGAGAGAGAGATAGAGATGGGAAGGAAGGAAGGGAGAAAGGAAGGGAGGAAGGAAGGAAGGAAGAAAGGAAGGAAGGAAGGAAGGAAAGAAGGAAGGAAGGGAGGGAGGGATGAAGATGGATGCAGGAGGAGAATATGATCAACCATATTAGATGTAGCTGGTTGGTCAGTTAAAAAATGGTGGATAATTGGCCATTGAGTTAGGCAGTGTGAAGGTCTTTGATGATAACAATAGTTTTGGTAGAATGGAAGGAGTTAAATTCTAATTGGAGAGGGTCTGTGGGAGAAGGTGACCATGAAATTATAGACAGTGAGTACATAAAATCTTTTAAAGAGTTTTTCTTTGAAACAAAGGAAAAAATAAAGGTTAATGGATGGAGGAGAGTGTGGGGTCAAGGGGAGGGTTCTCTTCCTTTAAGTGATAAATTAAAATACAATATTTTTTATGCTAATCGGAAAGTTCCAGTATGAGGGAAAAAAGTGATGATGGAGGAGAAAAAGGGAAGAACTCCTGGATTCTGGGGCAATGTCTGAGAGAAGAGAGGGGATGGAACACAGTATGCTAGTGGTAGGGCTCATCTATAGTAACAGAGGAGAAGACAAAATACCTAGGGACAGATGCTACTGCATAAGCAGATACAGTGGTGGAAGAATATAGAATTGTTCTTTTGATTAAATACATTGAATATTTTGTTAGTGAAATAAGAAGTAAAGTCATTAGCTGAGATTAAAGATGTACTGGCAGAATCTGTTTGATGAACCTATTTTGGAACTCTGGAGTGTATTGAAAGCTTGAAACTTCCAGAGGATGGGTTATACAGCAAATCATGATTATTTTAAGTCAATTTTAGCTCTTAGTTCAGTAGTGGCTCTCCATCTGTCACCCCTAGCCCCATGGCAGACAGCTGCACACAAATTCTTGGAGCAACTTGCATGCTGCTTGCAGGAGCCAGTGTGGGCCCTGTCCACCATAGCAAGTATTTATGCTCTGATGCTGATTGCTGCTTCTGATTGCAGAGGCACAGGTGCAGAGGCAGGAAGCCATTGTTGCACTCCCACTCCCCCATTGTTGTAAGTACCTTTCCTAACAGCTGAAGTGACTACCAGGGCATTGAAGAAATTGTCCCCCTTCATGTTTTACTTTTTACCCGTTTGGGGGCCATATATGTTTGTTCAAAAGCATCAATATATAGTGGGAGATTTAGAAAGTTACCATGTATGCCCAGGAAAACACAGACTCAGAAGAGACCTAGGAAGACATTAAATCTACACCTCAGGCTGATTACTGGCACAGAGACACCATAAAACAATCAAAAGTGAAACGAAACAAAATAGCAAACCCTGGAGAAAAGGGAGAATCTGATCTTCAGAGTTACCACATTATAGGATTCAAATGTCCATATTTTAAAGAAATCACAAGGCTTATAAAGAAATAGGAGAAAAATGAATCAATAGAAACTATCCCTGAAAAAGAGAAGATGGCTGACTTACTAGGCAAAGACTTTCAAACAACTATCTTAAAGATGCTCAAAGAGCTAAAACAAGATGTGGATAAAGTCAAGATAATGATGTATGAACAAAATGGAAGTATTAATAAAGAATAAAAACATAAGAAGCTAAAAGCTTATCCTGTAAAATCAGGAACAAGATAAGTATGCCCACTCTTGCCACTTCTATTAACATAGTATTGGAAGTCCTAGCCACAGCAATCAGAAAGAAAAATAAAAGGCATCCAAAGTGGAAGGGAAGAAGTAAAACTGTCACTATTTGCAGATGACATGAAACTATATATAGAAAACCCTCAAGTCTCCACCAAAAAACTATTAGAACTAATAAATGAATTCAGTAAAGTTGCAGGATACATGATTAATATACATGTTTATTATTGTTGTTTTTCTGTACACTAATAATGAACTATCAGAAAGAGAAAGCCAGAGAACAATTCCATTTAAAATTGTATCAGAAAGAATAATATACCTAGAGATAAACTTAAGCAAGGAGGTGAAAGACCTATACTCTGAAAACTATAAAACATTGATGAAGGAAATTGAAGATGATACAAAGAAATGGAAAGATATCCAGTGTTCATGGACTGGAGTAATTAATATTGTTAAAATTACCACAGTACCCAAAGCAAGCTATAGGTTTAATGCAATACCTGTTAAAATAAACATGACATTTTTCACAGAATTAGAACAAATAATCCTAAAATTTATGTGGGACCACAAAAGACCCTGAATAGCCAAAGCAATCCTAAGAAAAAAGAATTAACTGAGGTATTATGGTCCTCCCTTACTTCAGACTATACTGCAAAGCTACAGTAATCAAAACAGTTTGGTATTGGCACAAAGCAGACACATAGATCAGTGAACAGAATAGAGAGCCCAAAAATAAACCCATACCCTTATGGTCAATTAATCTATGACAAAGGAGGCAAGAATATTCAGTGAGGAAAAGACAAGTCTTTTCAGTAAGTGGTGCTGGGAAAACTGGACAGCTACATGTAAAAGAATGAAATTGGAACATTTTCTCACAGCGTATACAAAAAGTAAACTCAAAATGGATTAAAGATGTATATAAATATAAGACCAGAAACCATAAAACTCCTAGAAGAAAACATAGGCAGGATACTCCTTGACATAAATTGTAGCAATATTTTTTTGGATCTGTGTCCTAAGGCAAAGGAAACAAAAGCAACAATAAACAATTGGGACCAAATAAACTTAACAAGCTTTTGCACAGCAAACTACTGACAAAATGAAAAGGCAACCTACTGAATGGGAGAAAAATATTTGCAAATGATATGATTCAGAAGGGGTTAATATCCAAAATATATAAACAGCTCATATAAATCAATATCAAATAATTTTTTGTCAGTTTGATTCCTGTGTGTCTTGGTGTGTTCCTCCTTGGTTTATCCTGCCTGGCACTCTCTGAGCTTCCTGGACTTTGGTGATTGTTTTCTTTTCCATGTTAGGGAATTTTTCAGCTAATATCTCTTCAAATATTTTCTCAGGTCCTTTCTCTCTCTCCTTCTGTGACCTCTGTTATGCAAATGTTGATATTTTAATGTTGTCCCAGATGTCTCTTAGACTGTCTTCATTTCTTTTCATTTTTGTTCTTTATTCTGTTCCATGGCAGTGATTTCCACCATTCTGTCTTCCAGCTCACTTATCTGTTCTTCTGCCTCAGTTACTCTGCTATTGATTCCTTCTAGTGTATTTTTCATTTCAGTTATTGTATTGTTCATCTCCGTTTGTTTGTTCTTTAGCCTTCTAGGTCTTTGTTAAACATTTCTTGTATCTTCTCGATCTGTGCCCTCATTCTTTATTCTGAGATCTTGGATCATCTTCACTATTATTACTCTAAATTCTTTTTCTGGAAGATTGCCTATCTCCACTTCACTTAGCTGTTGTTCTGGGGTTTTATCTTGTTCCTTCATCTGGGACATATTCCTCTGCCATCTCATTTTGTCTGACTTCTGTGAATGTGGTTTTCGTCCCACAGGCTGCAGGATTGTAGTTCTTCTTGCTTCTGCTGTCTGCCCTCTGGTGGATGAGGCTGTCTAAGAGGCTTGTGCGGCTTCCTGGTGGGAGGGACTAGTTCCTGCCCACTGGTGGGTGGAGCTGGAACTTGTCCCTCTGGTGGGCAGGGCTGTGCTTAGGAATACTTTAAGCAGCCTGTCTGCTGATGGGTGGGGCTGTGTTCCCACCCTGTTGGTTGTTTGGCCTGAGGCTTCCCAGGACTGGATCCTTTAGGCTGTTGGATGGGGCTAGGTCTTGGGGAGGAATTGGCAGCCTCCAGGAGGGCTCACGCCAATGAGTGCTCACCAGAACTGCCACTGCCAGTGTCTTTGTCCCCACAGTGAGCCACAGCCTCCCCCTGCCTCTGCAGGAGACCCTCGAATACTAGCAGGTAGGTATGGCCCAGTCTCCTATGAGGTCACTGCTTTTTTCCCTCGGTCTTGGTGCACACAAGACCTTGTGTGCACCCTCCAAGAGTGGAGTTTCTGTTTCCCCCAGTCCTGTGGAATTCCTGCAGTCTAACCCTGCTGGCCTTCAAAGCCAGATTCTCGGGGGTCTCGTCCTCCTGTTGCCAGGCCCCCAGGCTAGGAAGTCTGATGTGGGGCTCAGTACTTTCACTCCTGTGGGAGAACTTCTGTGGTATAATTATTTTTGAGTTTGTGAGTCACCCACCTGGCAGGTATGGGATTTGTTTTTATTGGGATTGGGCCCCTCCTACCATCTGCCTGTGGCTTCTTCTTTGTGTTTGGCTGTAGGGTATCTTTTTTGGTAGGTTCCAGTGGGATTTTTGTCAATGATTGTTCAGGAGTTAGTTGTGATTTTTGTGTTTTTGTAAGAAGGGATGAACTCATGTCCTTCTACTCTGCCATCTTGCAACTTCCTCTCAGTACCAAATAAACAACCTGATTGAAAGATGGGCAGAAGACCTGAATATCCATTTTTCTGAAGAAGACTACAGATGTTTAACAGACACATGAAAAGATGCTCAGTATCACTAATCATCAGAGAAATGCAAATCGGAACCACAATGAGATAGAACTTCACACCTGTCAGAATGGCTATCATCAAAAAGTCTACAAATAATAAATGCTGGTGAGGACGTGGAGATAAGGGAACTCTAGTACACTGTTGGTGGGAATGTAAATTGGTGCAGTCACTATGGAAAACAGCATGGAGTTTCCTCAAGAAAACTAAAAATAGAACTACCATATGATCCAGCAGTTCCACTCCTGTGTATATATCCAAAGGAACTGAAAACACTAACTTTAAAAGATACATGCATCCCAATGTTCATAGCAGCATTACTTATAACAGCCAAGACATGCAAGCAACATAAGTGTCCATTAACAGAAGAGTGGATAAAGAAGATGTGCCATATGTGTATGTGTATGTGTGTATACACACACACACATACATACACACAATGGAATATTACTCAGCCATAAAAAAGAATGAAGTTTTAGGGACTTCCCTGGTGGTTCAGTGTTTGAGACTTTGTCTTCCAATGCAGGTGGTGTGGGTTCGATCCCTGGTCAGGGAGCTAAGACATGCCTCACAGCCAAAAAACCAAAACATAAAACAGAAGTAATATTGTAACAAATTCAATAAAGACTTTAAAAATGGTCCACATCAAAAAAAAAAAAAAAAGTGTTGCCATTTGCAACAACATGGGTGGACCTGGACATATTATGCTTAGTGAAATAAGTCAGACAGAGAAAGATAAATACTCTGTGTTATCACTTACATGTGGAATCTCAAAAGATAAACAAATTAATGTAACAAAACATAAACAGACTCACAGGCATAGAGAACAAACTAGTGGTTATCAGTGGGGAGAGTTAAGAGGCGAGGGGCTAGAGAGAGGTAGGAGATTAAGAGATACATACTACTACATATAAAATGAACAAGCTCCAAAGACGTACAGCACAGGGAATATAGCTAATATTTTTATAATAACTTTAAAAGGAGTATAATCTATAAAAATATAGAATCATAGAATTGCTATGTTGTACACCTGAAACTTATATAATATTATAAATCAACTGTACTTCAATTAAAAATATATAGATAAATATTCTAGGACATTAAAAGCATGGCACAAAATTCAGAAACACCAAAATGTTAGTGTTCATTTTCTGAAATATCAGAGGGATTTATATTTATTTGTTAAATATTTCAATTTTATTTGATTTTTTAACAACAAATACCATGTAAGTAATAAAAAATTTTTAAAGAAGAGATAAAAACATAAAAAGGGACTAGAAAGAAATTCTGGAGCTGAAAATTACAATAACTGAAATGAAAATCTCAGTCGATGGATTCATAAGCAGATTTAAGAACCCAGAAAAATCATAGACCTTGTTGATAGGGTGGACAATTGAAATGATCAAGTTTGAGGTACAGAGAAAAAATAAGATTGAAGAAAAATGAACGGAACCTGAAGGACCTTAGGTAAACCATCAAGCAGACCAACATGCACGTTGTGGGAGTCCCAGGAAGAGAAAGAGAGAGAAATGGGAAGAGAAAAAATAATGTCCCCAAACTCCCCAAATTCCGTGAAAGGCGTGAATATAAACATCCAAGGAATCCAACAAATTCTAAGCAGGGTAGATTCAAAGAGACCTACACTGAAGCACACTGTAATCAGACAGTTGCAAGCCAAAGCCACAGAGAGAATCTTGAAAGCCACAGAGAGTTATATACAATGGAATCCCCAATAAGATTATCAGCAGATTGTTATCTGAAACCTTGGCGGTCAGATGGCAATGCATTGACGTATTTAAATTGTGGAAGGGTAAAAGCTATCAATCAAGAATCGAGCAAAACTATCACTCAAAAATGAGGGAAAAGGGCTTCCCTGGTGGTGCAGTGGTTGAGAGTACGCCTGCCGATGCAGGGGACACGGGTTCGTGCCCCGGTCTGGGAAGATCCCACGTGCTGTGGAGCGGCTGGGCCCGTGAGCCGTGGCCGCTGAGCCTGCGCGTCCGGAGCCTGTGCTCCACCACGGGAGAGGCCCGCGTACCGCAAAAAAAAAAAAAAGAGGGAAAAATTAAGACATTCCTAGATAAACAAAAGCTCAGGGAGTTCATTACCACTAGACCTGCCCTTGCAAGAAATGCTAAAGGGAGATCTTCAGTTTGAAATGAAAGGACTCTGCTGTCTAGTTACTCTAGACAGTAACTCAAAGTTGTATAAAAAAATAAGGGTCTTTGGTAAATGTATTCACATGGATAATTAAATATTATTAATTTGATTTGTAACTGTACTTTTTGTTTTCTGTGTTATTTAATGAATAAAAACAATAATTATTAGTTTATGTTTTTGGACACACAATGTGTAACGATGTAGTTTGTCACATCAGTAACAGAAAGGGGGTAGGGATAGAGCTGTATTGGAACAGAGTTTTTGTATGTTATTGAAGTTAAGCTGGTATAAACTTAAATTAGAACGTTGTAACTTTAGAATGTTAAATATAATCCTCCGTGGTAACTATAAAGACAGAAAGTAGAATAATGGTTGCCTGGGGCTGGGGAGAGTGGAGAATGAATGGGGAATTATTGTTTAATGGGTAGAGAGTTTCAGGTTTGCAAGTTGAAACAAGTTCTGGAAATGGAAAGTAGTGATGATGGTTGTATTAACAGTGTGAATATACTTAATGCCACTGAACTGTATTCTCAAAAATGGTTAAAATGGTAAATTTTAAGTTATGTATATTTTACCCCAATTTAAAAAATAAAAAATTAAAATAGAGTTGGCAGTATGAATTTAAGATGAGAACATTCATTATGGTTTTGTGTCTTTTGTGTACTCCAGTTTATTTGTGTGGACGCAGGCACAGATTCAGCGAAGATCTGAGTTTCTCAAGGTGTAAGACAATAAGGTTATGTGAGAAAAGGGTCAAAGAGTTTTAAGAGTATGCTAAGGATGATGTTAATGACTGATCGTGGAGTGTAAGATGATCACTAAAACTCTAGCCAGGCTGGTAACAGGAGAAAGTAGGAAACAGCAAAGGGGCCCCAACCCCTGTGAATCCACTTCCTTTAAAGTCTTCCTGGAAGTTCCAAATACTTACATTTTAATGGCCAGACTTAGGCATGTGCTATACATAGCTGAAGGGATTCAGGAAAATCTATTTTTTTATTCTGAGGAGCAATGTGTCCTGCTAAAGCCCCTGCTATTTAGTACGGAAGAAGGGGAGAAGGCATGTAGAAAGCCACTAGTCTCTTCTGTCACAGTATGAAATAGTGTCCTGCTTAATGAGTCTCTTTGGGAAAAAGGATTACAGACAAAGTTGATTTAGCTTGGGGGGAAGGGGATATTCTCCTTTAATCAAAGCTAGGCACAAGGCCATTTAGGCAAAAAATGTGAGTTACAGTTATACAACAGTATGTTTTTTGCTCATCCATTTGTCATCTTCTCCCTCAGGCGTATTTATCTTTCAAGTTATAAGTATCTTCATGTATTTCTTATCTCTTTATTTACAGAAGCTTCTTTCAGGAAAATATCTGATAGACCCAATTTCATTATAGCTTAAATGACTGATAAAGTTTAGAGTCACTCATCTGAACAGTGTAAACATTTTGAAAGGGGATGAAACCTTAAGCTAAAAGGTATGACATCTCACTAGAGTGGGTCCCTAGCTTAGGAAGTAGAAATAGTTTAAAAGATATGGGGAGCTTCCAGTACCGTATGTAATGATGCCACCTTGGCCATTCCCTGTCTGAATGTTCCTATGGATATCACTGGCCAGAGCTACATGGTTCCATCTTTCAGACTGTCAGCCTGGCAACAGCTATTAAATTCAGTCTGAGACCAAATAAAATGGAGTATTTTGCCTTTAGATTTAGTAAAGGTTAATGGCATGAAAGATTCAGAACTCACTATCAGATAGCTGTGGGACTCAGACTTCTCACAACTCAAAGTGAGTGCTGGGAAGTTGAGTTAACCTCAAGGCATCCAGCAGAATTGGCTTAGGACAAGTTTTTGCTTGTGACAGAAGCACATTTCCTTTTCTGCTCATTGAATAGCCAAATTGAATTGACTGATGGCTTGCCACATGCCACCAAGAGATATCTTAGTACATCTGATAGATTACAGAATAGAAATGCTGCTTAACATGAATTTTATTAGATCTCAGCACCTGCTCCAGCCAACAGTTATTACCGTCAAGGGGAGGCTGTGCTCAGATAATCATTATTCCTGTATCTTTGCATTTGTGTTCTGCAGACCACTGTGCAAGGTAAAATTGATAAATGGAGGCACTGATTGTGAGTGGCAGAAACCTGTGGCTGCAAGTCCTTTGCAAGCCTGGAATATTAGGAGAGGTTGGGAGGAGGGGCATTGTTTATGTAATTGGAATCGTTGTCTAGATACAGCAGCCTTTCTCTCTCTTCTCTCTGATTCAACCTTTTTCCCTCCCATCTTCCCTCCCCCATCTTTCTCTGTCTCTCTTCTCCATTAATTTTCAGCAAGATCTTTTATTTTAATAAGAGACAGGGAAAATATGTAATAACCAGAACAAAAACCACTAGGTCAAAAATCCAACTCTCCAGTCAATAGGATAAGTGCTAGAATTGTATCAACAGAATCCCATGTATTAGACACAGGGATAATATTCACTCAGATAACCAGAACCGTTGTTAAGATAATGAAATTCCTCCTTACCAAATGGTATATATCTGCTGACCCAAGCCCTCCGAACATATCCTTGCCACAAAATTTCTTGGTGGGTCCTAAGACCCTTGAGACTGCCTCTTTATCTAGAAACTAAAGAGTTAGACCTTGGCGTGGCAGGGGGCCCGCAGAAAGGAGCTCCCGCTGTCTAATCTGATTGTTGCAAACCCATGTTATATCGGTTGTTAACTGCCAGAATTTTTAACTGCTAGAATGCCCTCCAAAGACTCGAACAGAGAAGGCTGCTGTGGGGTAGGAAAAATGAAATGAATTGCTCCTATGTAATGCATGGGCTTTTTGTTCTTCAGTGCAAAACTAGGCATTTAGCTCTCTTGGGCCTTTGGTGAGGAGCTGAATCGGTATTCTCTCACTTATCAAACTGTTTTTAGGCAAAGAATGGCAACTCTGTCTGAGTATATGAGATAAAGCAAAAGGACATGCTCAATTCATGGGTCAGGGATGCTTGCAGATCATTTTGTGTAGCCTATTGTAACCCTTGCACCCTTGGTTTATTAATCTGTAAAGTGGATTTACTACTACATATCATTATTTGTAGGTGTCCTCTTATTGAGAAGGTCCCAGGGGCTTCCAGAGGAATTCAAATTTTACCTGTTGCATATTTCTTTCCTCCAAAATTCAATAGGTATAAAAATGTATCCTATCTATTTAGCAAGATCCATATCTTTTCAATCACAGTTAACAATGCTATTCCTGACAGAAACTGCATCCTCAGCCATGTTATAATGTGCATATCTTTGAACCATTTGTATGTTGTGTGTAATTGGGTCTGTACAGATTAAAATAACACTGAGAGAGCCAATTTAAGCCCTGAGATGAATGAGCCTGAGCATGAGAGACATTCTGGCACACACACACCTAGTAAATACTGTTGTTAAGTTTGCAGTGGTTGTGATGGAATGTGCAGCTCAGGCACTTTACCCTCCTTAGTGCAGAAGTAAATTGTCAGGGCTCTCGCACAGCTCCAAGGGGATTAAAGGAGAGGGAATGGAAGACCTTGTGAAATCTGATAGCTACCCCCTTGGTACCCTGAGATGCAAATATACCAGTAAAAAAGGCTAACATTTTTGCTGATTTTAGCCTTGTATGCTAATTGAATACATGCAGTTGTTTAGTGAAAGGAAATCAGAAAGGCTTTCAGCATGTTCAAAATGGGATAGGACTAGAAACAAGTCTGCTATAAATAGTTCATGGATGAGATATGGTTAATGATGGGAAATTGCTGAAGATTAGGCTCATGATGGTAATTAGATATGTATTCTCCTCAAAAATTCACATTAAGTAACAAACATATTAGCATGATAAGCTCACTGTAGGGACAATCTCCTGAGGAGCCTTGAAAATTACTGACACCTTGGTCCTACCCAAAGAGATTCTGATTTATTTGGTCTGGAGTGGTCTGTGTATCAGAATTTTTAAAATCTCCCTGGCAAATTAAAAAAGATTTTTTCCGCCTTTATCAAGGTTATCACTGACAAACAAAGCTGATACATTTAAAGTACAATGTAATGATTTGACATATGTATACACTGTGAAAAGATTCGCACAAATTAATACATCCATCACCTCACATAGTTTTTGTTGGTTTTTTGTGTTTTTCTGTTGAGAATGCTTAAGCAAATTTCAGTTATACAATAACAGTATTCTCAACTATATTCACCGTGCTATACATGAGGTCCTCAGAATTTATTCATTTTATAACTGACAGCTTATAAACTGTCAGTTTACCAACCTCTCCCCATTTCCCCCAAACTCCAGCCCCTGGCAACGACCATCCTAGTGTCTATTTCTGTGAGTTCCTATAAGTGATACCATGCAGTATTTGCCTTTCTCTCTCTGGCTTATTTCACTCAGCATAATGCCCTTGAGGTTCATCCATGCTGTGCAGTCTGGGTTGAGAACCACTGGGTGAGAACCACATTGAACCATTTAGTTCAGAATAAGGTGTCTTATTGACACAAATGCTTTAAAAAGTATATTACAAATATACATATATTTTTATATTATATAGCTGCATCTTATACATACGTTTTTCAAGCTATAAGTGACTCAGAAAATAATTGTTTAAAACTTTTAAGGCTTAGAAACATTTGAATTCAAAGACTGAATTTTTAATGGAAAATATCTAGAAATATTTTCATAGCTTAGTTTAAAATTATAGTGCATAAAGTTTATAGAAATTCAGAACTGTATCTATTTTGGATTTTATAGTATCTATAAGAAAGCAAAATTTCTGAGCACACACATTTAATTATTTTAATGAGGAATGTTTTCCTGCAGGCACTTAGCAAAAGCAAAGGTATTTCTATGTAACAAAGTAATATTTGCTTCTCATTGGAAGAGAGACAGTAATCGAGATACATTGAAGATAATAGCAGATGAATGCTGATGAAGGTTTGACTGATTTAATTACAGTTAATTAAGAACACAGTTTTTCTGAGATTCAAACCTGCTCTGTATCAGAGGTGATGGTGATCATTTTGACACATCGAAAAGTATGAGTTGAGTGAAGTATATTGGAACTTTGACGTCAGAGAAAGGCTTTGATGTAATTATTTATCATTGCTTGGCTCCTGGCATAAAGAATAAAGTCACTTCATTAGCAACTTAAAACGCTATTGGTGGGGCCTATTTAAAATGTCCATTAAAAAGCATTGTAATACACTTTTTTTTCTTCCAGAAATAAAATCAACTTTCTCACTGTTCTTGAACAATCTGAGTAGGAAAAATGTGAGTATTTATTTGTTTACTTTTTAAGTTTTCACAAATTAATCTTTTTTATTGAAGTATCGTTGATGTATAGTATATAAATTACAGGTGTGCAGTATAGTGATTCAGTTTTTAAAGGTTATACTCCATATATAGTTATTATAAAATATTTGTTATATTACCTGTGTTGTACAATATATCCTTGCTAGCTTATTTTAAACCTAATGGTTTGAATATTTATTTAAAATTTTTTTCGTTTTTATCTAAGTATAGTTGACATATAATATGTTAGTTTCAGGTATACAATATAGTGGTACAACATTTATATTCATTATGAATTGATCACCACAATAAGTCTATTAACGATCTGTCACCATACAAACTATTTCAATGTTATTGACTATATACCCTATGTTGTACATTACATCCCTGTATTTTATAACTGGAAGCTTGTACCTCCTAATTCCCTTCACTTATTTTACCTAACCTCCACCCCTCTCCCCTCTGGTGATAACCAGTTTATTCTCTATATCTATGAATCTATTTCTGTTTTATTTGTGTCTTTTGTTTTGTAGATTCCACATATACATGAAATCATATGGTAATTGTGTACCTCTGTCTGACTTATTTCACTTAGCATAATACCCTGTAGGTCTGTTCATCATTCATGTTGCCGTAAGTGGCAAGATTTAATTCTTCTTTATGGCTGAGTGTGTGTGTGTGTGTGTGTTTGTGTGTAACATTTTCTTTATCCATTCATCTATCAATAGACTACTTAGGTTGCTTCCATATCTTGGCTGTTGTAAATAATGCTGCAATGAGTGTATAGATGCATATATCTTTTCTCATTAGTGTTTTTATTTTCTTTGGATAAATACCCAGAAGTGGAATTGCTGAATCATATGAAAATTCTATTTTTAATTTTTTGAGGAACCTCCATATCATTTTCTATAGTGGCTACACCAGTTTACATTCCCACCAACAGTGCACTAGGGTTCCCTTTTCTCCATATCCTCGTCAACACGTGTTATTTCTTGTCTTTTTGATAATAGTCATTCTGAGAGGTATCAGGTGGCATTTCCCTGATGATTAGTGATGTCGAGCATCTTTTTATGTGCCTGTTGGCCATCTGTATGTCTTCTTTGGAAAAATGTCTATTCAGGTCCTCTGCCCATTTTTTTTAATGAGGTTGTTTGTTTTTTGATTTTGAGATGTACAGTTTCTATGTATATTTTGGATGTTAACCTCTTATTGGATATATCATTTGCAAATATCTTCTCCCGTAGGTTGCCTTTTCATTTTGTTGATGGTTTCCTTCACTGTTCAGAAGCATTTTTAGTTTGAGGTAGTTCCACTTGTTTATTTTTGACTTTGTTGCCCTTGCCTGAGGGGACAGATCAAAAAAAATATTGCTAAGATCAGTGTCAGAGAACATACTGCCTGTGTTTTCTTCTGGGAGTTTTATAGTTTCAGGTTGTACATTGAAGTCTTTAATACATTTTGAGTTTATTTTTGTATATGTTGTGAGAAAGTAGTCCAGTTTTATTCATTTATTCATTTTATTCATTCAGTCCAGTAGTCCAATTTGCTGTCTACAAACTAGACAGCATGTGGCTGTCTAGTTTTCCAAATGGTATTTATTGAAGAGACTGTCTTTTCCACACTGTATATTTTTGGCTTCATGGTTGTAAATTAATTGAGCATAAAAGCATGAGTTTATTTCCTGACTCTGTATTCTGATCCATTGATCTATGGGTCTGTTTTTGTACCAGTACCATACTGTTTAGATTACTGTAGCTTTGTATTATAGTTGGAAATCAGGGAGCATGGTACTTCCAGCTTTGTTCCTCTTTCTTAAGATTTCTTTGACTATTCAGAGTCTTTTCTGTTTCCATACAAATTTTAGAATTATTCTAGTTCTGTGAAAATGCCATTGGTATTTTCATAGGGATTGCATTGAATCTGTAGATTAACTTGGGTATTATGGTCATTTTAACAATATTAATTCTTCCAGTCCGAGCTCCTTTCAAATTACTGCTTCTACCCTGGGTCCTGGAGTGTGTAAGATTTTGTGTACATCCTTTAAGAGTGGAATCTCTATTTCCCACAGCTCTCTGGGTCACCTAAAAGTAAGACCCCACTGGTCTTCAAAGCAAACATTCTAGGAGCTCAACTTCATGGTCCAGGACCCCCAGGCTAAGGAGCCCGATGTAGGGCTCAGACCCATTGTTCCTTGGGGAGAACATCTGCAATTCTTATTATCCTCCTGTTTGTGGGTCACCCACCTGGGGGTATGGGTCTTGACTATATTCACCTCCACCCCTCCTACCTGTCTCATAGTTCCTTCTTTATATCTTTAGTTGTAGGAGATCTTTTATGGTAGTTTTGGTCTTTCTCATCAATAATTGCTCTGTAAATAGTTACAATTTTGGTATGCCCACGGAAGTGAGTGCAGCATCTTCCTACTCTGCCATCTTGATGAGGCCTTTTTATTTTTGTATATCTGTTATAAGTTTCTGGTTTGTGGTTACCATTAGCAATCCCACTCCTGGGTATATATCAGGAGAAAACCATAATTCGAAAAGATACATGCACCCCAATGTTCATTGCAGCACTATTTACAATAGCCAGGACATGGAAGCAACCTAAATGTTCATCGACAGAGGACTGGATAAAGAAGATGTGATACATGTATACAATGAAATATTACTCTGCCATAAAAAAGAACAAAATAATGCCATTTGCAGCAACATGGATGGACCTAGAGATTGTCATACTGAGTGAGGTAAGTCAGACAGAGAAAGACAGATATATGATATCACTTACATGTGGAATCTATAAAAAGGGTACAAATGAACTTATCTACAAAACAGAAATAGAGTTACACACGTAGAAAACAAACTTATGGTTACCAGGGGGTAAAGTGAGGGGATAAATTGGGAGATTGGAATTGACATATACACAGTACTATATATAAAATAGATAACTAATGAGGACCTACTATATAGCACAAGGAACTCTACTCAATTCTCTACTTATACTCTGTAATGGTCTATATGGGAAAAGAATCTAAAAAAAGGGATATATGTCTACATATAACTGATTCACTTTGCTATATACCTGAAACTAACACAACATTGTAAGTCAACTAGACTCCAATGAAAATTAAAAAAAAAATAGTGTGGAGCTGCTAGATGCCATGATTCTTTCTGCATGCAGAGAGCTACTTTGGGAATGAAGCCATCCCAGAAGAATGCAGGGTCTAGAGACAGAATGTGAGACATAGTCCATGATGATCTTGTTTGATTACCTGCATCCAGCCATTTCTGAATCTTAATATAGCCATGAAATTTTCAGTTATGTGAACCAATAAAGTCCCTTTTTATTTCTAAAAGAAAAAAACATATGTATATAGCAGTCTATTTTAAGTTGCTACTCACTTAAGTTTGAGTTCATTCCAAAAGCACTACATTTTTACTGTCTGCCACCCCCCATTTTATATATATGTGTGTGTATACACACACACACACACACACACATATATATAGTTTTTATTGAAGTATCGTTGGTTTACAATGTCGTGTTAGTTTCAGGTGTACAGCACAGTGATTCAGTTATACATATATATGTATATACATGTAAAAGAATATATATATATATTCTTTTTTCAGATTCTTTTCCCTTGTAGGTTATTACAAAATACTGAGTATAGTTCCCTGTGCTATACAGTAGGTCCTTGTTGATTATCTACTTTATATGTAGTAGTGTGTATATGTTAGTCCCAACCTCTTAATTTATTCCCCCCCACTTTCTCCTTTGGTAACCATAAGTGAGTCTCTTTCTCTTTTGTAAATAACTTCATTTGTATCTTAAAAATTTTTTTAAAGAGTCCACATGTAAGTGATATCATATGATACTTGTCTTTCTCTGTCTTGCTTACTTCACTTAGTATCATAATCTCTAGGTCCATCTATATTGCTGCAAAAGGCATTATTTCATTCTTTTTTATGGCTGAATGATGTTCCACTGTATATATGTATACAACACATCTTTTTCTATTCATCTGTTGATGAACATTCAGGTTGCTTCCATGTCTTGGCTATTGTAAGTAGTGCTGCAATGAACATTGGGGTGCATGTATCTTTTTGAATTATAGTTTTTTCTGGATATATGTTCAGGAGTGGGATTGCACGATCATATCATGGTAACTCTATTTTTAGTTTTTTAAGAAACCTCCATACTGTTCTCCATAGTGCCTGTACCAATTTACATTCCCACCAATGGTGTAGGAGGGTTCCTTTTTCTCCATACCCTCTCCAACATTTAGTATTTGTAGACTTTTTGATAATGGACATTCTGAGTGTTGTGTGGTGATTCCTCACTGTAGTTTTGAATTGCATTTCTCTAATAATTAGTGATGTGGACCATTTTTTTCGTGTGCCTATTTGCATCTCTATGTCTTCTATGAAGAAATGTCTTTTTAGAGCTTCTGCCCATTCATTTCTTGATTGGATTGTGGATTTTTTTTGATATTGATTTGTATGAGCTGTTTGTGTATTTTGGATATTAAGCCCTTGTTGGCCACATTGTTTGAAAGTATTTTCTCCCATTCCGCAGATTGTCTTTTCTATCTTGTTTATGGTTTCCTTTGATGTGCAAAAGCTTTTAAGTTTAACAAGGTATCATTTGTTTATTTTTGTTTTTATTTCCATTACTCTAGAAGATGGATCCAAAAAGATATTGCTGCAATTTATGTCAAAGAGTGTTCTGCCTATGTTTTCTTCTAGGAGTTTTATCGTATCTGGTCTTACATTTAGGTCTTTAATCCAGTTTGAGTTTATTTTTGTACATGGTGTTAGAGAATGTTCTAATTTCAATCTTTTACATGTAGCTGTCCAGTTTTCCCAGCACTACTTATTGAAGAGACTGACTTTTCTTCGTTGTATAGTCTTGCCTCCTTTGTGTTAGATTAATTGACCGTAGGTGTATAGGTTTATTTCTCGGCTTTCTATCCTATTCCATTGATCTATATTTCTGTTTTTGTGCCAGTACCATACTGTTTTGATGACTGTAGCTTTGTAGTCTGAAGTCAGGGAGCCTGATTCCTCCAGCTCTGTTTTTCTTTCTCAAGATTGCTTTGGCTATTCGGGGTCTTTTGTGTTTGCATACAAATTGTACATTTTTTTGTTCTAGTTCTGTGAAAAATGCCATTCGTAATTTGATAGGGATTGCATTGAATCTGTAGATTGCCTTAGGTAGTATACTAATTTTAACAGTATTGATTTTTCCAATCCAAGAACGTGGTATATCTTTCCAACTGTTTGTGTTGTCTTCAGTTTCTTTCATCAGCATCTTATAGTTTTCTGAATACAGGTCTTTTGCCTCCTTAGATAGGTTTATTTCTAGGTATTTTATTCTTCTTGATATGATGGTAAATGGGATTGTTTCCTTAAATTCTCTTTCTGATCTTTCACTGTTACTGTATAGAAATGCAGCAGATTTCTATTAATTTAGTATCCTGAAACTTTACCTAATTCATTGATGAGCTCTAATAGTTTTCTGGCCCCATTTTATATTTTTGATGTCATATTTTACATCTGTTTATTTCATGTATTATTTCATTATTTATTTTAGATATAGGTGGTTTGACTACTCTTGTCTTTTAACCTTTTATAGATGGTTTATTCACTACATTTTGTATATATTTGTCTATACAAGTAAGATTTATTTCTTTCATATTTTATTGTTTCTAGTTATGGCCTTTTCTTTTTCATGTAAGGAAGCACCTCTAACATTTCCTGTAAAGCTAGGTTAGTGGTGATGAATTCCTTTAGCCTTTGCTTGTCTGGGAAATACTCTATCTCTCTTTCAATTCTGAATGATAACCTTGTTGAGTTTTGGATGTAAGTTTTTTTTCCTTTCAGTACTTTGAATATATCATGCTATTCCCTTCTGGTCTATAATGTTTCTGCTGAAAATCGGCTGATAGTTTTAAGGGGTTTCCTTCAAATATAACTAGTTGTTTATCTCTTGGTGCTTTTAAGATTCTCTCTTTATCTTTCACTTTTGGAATTTAAATTATAATGTGTCTTGGTGTGGGTCTCTTTGGGTTCATCTTGTTTGGGACTAGGTGCATCCTGGACTTGTATGTCTGTTTCCTTCACCGGGTTAGGGGAGTTTTCAGCCATTATTTCTTCAAATAGTTTTTCTCTCTTTTTCTCTCTCTTTTCTCATTCTGGGACACCCATAATGCAAATGTTAGTACATTTAGCCTTGTCCTAGATGTCTTTCAAACTCTCCTTATTTAAATTTTTTTCTTTTGCTGTTTGGAGTAATTTTCAGCATCATGTCTTCCAGATTGCTGATCAGTCCTTCTGCATCCTCTAATCTGCTGTTGGTTCCCTCTAGTGTATTTTTTTTACTTCAGTTATATAGTCTTCAGTTCTGATTTTTTTCAAACACATTTTCTATCTTTTTGTTGAAATTCTCATTGACTTCACACAGTCTTCTGAGTTCAGTGAGTATCTTTGTGACGATTACTTTGAACTCTTTATCTGGTAAATTATTATCTCCATTTCGATTAATTTTTTTTCCTGAGGTTTTGTCTTGTTTTTCCATTCAGAACATATTCCTTTGTCTCCTCATTTTGCCTAACTCTTGGTGTTTTTTTGTGTTTATTAAGTAGATCATCTCCATCTCGTAGTCTTGAAAGAGTGGTGTTATGTAGAAGGTGTCCTGTGGGGCCCAGTGGTACAGTCCCCCTGGTCACCAGAGTCAGGTGCTCCAGGGGTTTCCCCTGTGTGGGCTGTGTGTGCCCTGGTGTTGTGGTTGGGCCGCAGTTGCTGTGGGTGTGCTGGTGGGCAAGGTTGGCTCCTAGGCCAGCTGGCTGTGAGGCCCAGCTGCAATTGTTTTGGGTGCTTTGGTGTGTTGTGCTGATCCCCTGGAGCAGGAGTTTCTTTGAAGAGGTACCAGTGCTGGTCAGGGCTGCTTGCCTGGTGGGGTGGCCTGTAAGCCACCTTGGAGGAGTGCCAGTGTGGGCAGGTTGGGTGGGGTTGGTACTCAGGGGAATACAAGGGCAAGGTGCACCATCATGTCAGCTATGTTGATAGAGAATGACAGAAATAGCACCACCCAGTGCCAGGTGAGCTAGGTAGGAGTGTAAAAATATGGCAGCTACCTTGTAAATTCACAACCTGCCATTGAGCTTTGTCTTAAAATTCCAAATAAGTTGAAGGTCGATAATCACTTTGATTTGTGGAAATTACTGGTATGTGAGGAATTAGAAATTGTACAGTGTATTGTATAAAGTATTTTTTTCTGAATGTATAATAACTTCATATTGATTGTGGAAGAAAAATGGCACCTACCAGTACTTTTGACTCCAGAGAAAGTTCCACTAGATTTCTGCCCCTCCAGCACATGCTTTAAAATTTGTCAGTGAATCTTCTCATATGACCTAGCTGCCTTTCAAGCTGCTGCCTCTGTACTAGAACTTGGAGCAAGTGTGTTGTATGTGACCCTTCAAGAGCAGAGTCTTGGTTTCCCACAGCCATCCAGCTCTCCTTGACGTAAGCCTTGCTGGTTTCCAAAGCCAGACGTTATGGGGGCTCATCTTCCCAATGAAGGTCCCCTGGACTGGGGAGTTGAACATGTGGCTGGGACCCCTTGCTCCTCACCTTGGTTGTGTTATGTTTCATGCTTGTGGGCTGCCGCACCCGGGGTGTGGGTTCTGACCAGATTGTATCTCTGCTCCTTTTACCTATCTTGATAGGGCCTTTTCTTTAAATCCTTAGTTGTAGAAAATTTGTTCTTCTAGTCTTTAGGTCATTCTCAGGGATAGTTATTCTATATGTTGTTGTAGTTTAGTGTGTCTGTGGGAGGAGGTGACTTAAGGATCTTCCTACTCTGCTATCTTGATCTGGTCCTCCAAAAGTGTGAATATTTAAATTGCATTTTCATTCTCCATTAAGACAGTAAATTGCAAGGCTAAGCATTCCTAGGCAGCCCTCATCTGCCAGGGATCTACTTCCATCCCAGCATTGCTGAGGAAACAGTTTATTAAGGGAAAACTATATACCACTTTACACCGTGGAATGGCCTGATGGTTGATGGACAGTACTCTTTCAATGTTGTCAACAAACATGTGTTTTAGAGCTAAAAATAGCTCAGTTTTTTAGAGTGCCATTCCCTAGTACAAGAGGTTTTTGATTTATGGGTAGTTTTGAAACAAACTCTTCATTTTACAAGAGTCTCAGTAAGGGGTGTTGCAAGGCATTTTTGTAAAGCTGATATTATTGTCTCCAAACTGAATCCATAAGGACAAAGTGAATCCCTAAGGATTTCAGTTTTTTCTTTCTTTCTCATAATAAATTCTACATTTTATTTCCTCAGCTTATGTGAGGGTTAATTTTATGTGTCAACCTGACTGGGCTAAGGGATGCCCAGATAGCTGGTAAACCAATATCTCTGGTTGTGTCTGAGAGGGTGTTTCTGGGAGAGGTTAGCATTTGAATCTGTAGACTGAATGAAGATAGCCCTCACCACTGCAGGTGGGCAATATCTAACCCCCTGGGATCCTGAATAGAGACAAAGGACAGGGAAAGGGTGAATTTACTCACTTTGGTTGAGCTGGGACATCCGTCTTCTTTTGCCCATAGACATCAGCCCTGGCTCTCAGACCTTTGGACTAGGACTGGGAATTCTACCATTGGTCTTCTGGTTTCATAAGCCTTCAGACTCTGAATGAATTACACCACTGGTTTCCTGGTTTTCCAACGTGCAGATGGCAGATTGTGGGACTTCTCGGTCTCCATAATCCAATTCCTATAGTAAACTTCCCATATATATCCATCTATAAGATACTTGTTCTGTCTCTCTGGAGAACTCTAACTAATACAACTTATACACCATAAAAATATTAGGACCCTTGAACATCATTCTGAATTCTCTCTTGGTTCTAGGCTGACAGCACCTAAGCCTTGCACATTGTAGGTGCTCAACAGAGATCTCTTTGAATAAAGAGAAGGAGGAGTAAGCCAAGATTTACAGAAATAAAGAGGGAAAAGTTGTGATTATCAACAAGGGACCTTCGTCAACCTATTACCATTTCTTTTTCTTCTTTTAATGAATTCCAATCCTTATTATTCTTAACTGGACCATTCCTGAGACATAGAAAGCGCTATTTCTCTGTTTCCCTGTACTTCTAAACATTACTCAACACTAATTTATTTTATTCCTTCTTGTAGTCTCGTGTGAGGATTTTTATTTGGCCACGCTGCACAGATCTTAGTTCCCCAATGAGGGGTCAAACCCATGCCCTCTGCAGTGGAAGTGCTGGGTCCTAACCACTGGACCACCTGGGAATTCCCTCATATGAGGATGTTTAAGTGTCTTTACTCAGCATCATAAAATGTTAGAAGCTAGGCTTAGGAGAAAATCATGAGATAAGGATTTAAAGAATGTAGTACAGATGATCTTCAAGACGGCAGAGGAGTAAGACATGGAGATCACCTTTCTCCTCACAAATACATCAAAAATACATCTACATGTGGACAACTCCTATAGAACACCTACTGAACACTGGCAGAAGACCTCACACTTCCCAAAAGGAACAGATACCTGAGAGCGACGTACATGCAGAAGTGGGGCCAAAACCAAAGCTGAACCCCAGGAGCTGTGCAGACAGAGAAGAGAAAGGGAAATTTCTCCATGCAGCCTCAAGAGCAGCAGATGAAATCCCCACAGTCAACTTGATGTACCCTGCATCTGTGGAACACCTGAATAGACAGCAAATCATCCCCAAATTGAGGCAGTGGATTTTGCAAGCAACTGTAGACTTGTGGTTTGCTGTCTGTGACTGATTTGTTTCTGATTTTTATCTTTATCTTAGTAGTTTTTAGTGCTTGTTATCATTGGTGGATTTGTTTATTGGTTTGGTTGTTCTCTTTTTTTAATTACTACTTTTTTATTTTTTTATTTTAATACATTTTTATAATAATTTAAAAAAAGTTTTTTTCCGTCCCCCTTTTCTTCTGAGCCATGTGGCTGACAGGGTCTTGGTGCTCTGGCCTGGTGTCAGGCCCAAGCCTCTGAGGTGGGAGAGCCGAATTCAGGGCACTGGACTACCAGAGACCTCCCAGTACCTAGTAATATCAATCAGTGAGAGCTCTCCAAGAGATCTCCATCTCAACGTTAACCCAGCTCCACCTAATGGCCAGCAAGCTCCAGTGCTGGACGCCCAATGCCAAACAACTATCAAGACAGGAACACAACCCCACCCATTAGCAGAGAGGCTCTCTAAAATCATACTAAGTTTACAGACACCACAAACACACTCCCAGATGTGGCGCTACCCACCAGAAAGACAAGATCCAGCTCCAACCACCAGAACACAAGCACCAGTCCCCTGTACCAGGAAGCCTACACAAACCACTGAACCAACCTAACCCACTGGGGGAAGACACCAAAAACAACTGGAACTATGAACCTGCAGCTTGGGAAAAGGAGACCCCAAACACAGTAGGTTAAGCAAAATGAATAGACAGAGAAACACACAGCAGATGAAGGAGCAAGGTGAAAACCCACCAGACTAAACAAATGAAGAGGAAATAGGCAGTCTACCTGAAAAAGAATTCAGAGTAATGATAGTAAAGATGATCCAAAATCTTGGAAATAGAATGGAGAAAAACAAGAAACATTTAACAGGGACCTAGAAAAACTAAAGAGCAAACAAACAATGATGAACAACACAGTAAATGAAATTAAAAAATCTCTAGAAGGAATCAGTAACAGAATAACTGAGGCAGAAGAACGGATAAGTGACCTGGAAGATAAAATAGTGGAAATAACTACTGCAGAGCAGAATAAAGAAAAAAGAATGAAAAGAATTGAGGATAGTCTCAGAGACCTCTGAGACAACATTAAACGCACCAACATTAGAATTGTAGGGGTCCCAGAAGAAGAAGAGAAAACAAAACGGTCGAGAAAATATTTGAAGAGATCATAGTTGAAAGCTTCCCTAATATGGGAAAGGAAATAGTCAAACAAGTTTAGGAAGGGCAGAGAGTCCCATACAGGATAAATCCAAAGAGAAACATGCCAAGACACACATATCAAAAATTAAATACAAAGAAAAAATATTAAAAGCAGCAAGGGAAAAACAAAAAATAACATACAAGGGAATCCCCATAATGTTAACAGCTGATCTTTCAGCAGAAACTCTGCAAGCCAGAAGGGAGTGGCAGGACATATTTAAAGTGATAAAAGGGAAAAAACTACAACCAAGATTACTGTACACAGAAAGGATCTCATTCAGATTCGACGGAGAAATTAAAACCTTTACAGACAAGCAAAAGCTAAGAGAATTCAGCACCACCAAACCAGCTTTACAACAAATACTAATGGCACTTCTCTAGGCAGGAAATGCAAGAGAAGGAAAAGATCTACAATAACAAACCCAAATCAATTAAGAAAATGGAAGTGGGAACATACATATCAATAACTACCTTAAATGTAAATGGATTAAATGCTCTGACCAAAAGACATAGATTGGCTGAATGGATACAAAAACAAGACCCATATATAGGCTGTCTAAAAGAGACCCACTTCAGACCTAGGGACACATACAGACTGAAAGTGAGGGGATGGAAAAGATATACCATGTAAATGGAAATCAAAAGAAAGCTGGAGTAGCTGTTCTCATATCAGGCAAAATGGACTTTAAAATAAAGTCTATTACAAGAGATAAAGAAGGATAGTACATAATGATCAAGGGATCAATCCAAGAAGAATATATAAAAATTGTAAATATTTATGCACACAACATAGGAGCACCTCAATACATAAGGCAAATACTAACAGCCATAAAAAGGGAAATCGACAGTAACACAGTCATAATAGGGGACTTTAACACCCCATTATCACCAATGGACAGATCATACAAAATGAAAATGAATAAAGAAGCACAAGCTTTAAATGATACATTAGACAAGATGGATTCGATTGATATTTATAGGACATTCCATCCAAAAACAATAGAATACACTTTCTTTTCAAGTGCTTATGGAACATTCTCCAGGAGAGATCATATCTTGGGTCACAAATCAAGTCTTAGTAAATTTAAGAAAATTGAAATCGTATCAAGTATCTTTTCCAACCACAACAATATGAGACTAGATATCAATTATAGGAAAAAATATGTAAAAAGTACAAACACATGGAGGCTAAACAATACACTACTAAACAACCAAGAGATCACTGAAGAAATCAAAGAGGAAATCAAAAAATACCTAGAAACAAATGATAATGCAAACACGATGGCCCAAAACCTGTGGGATGCAGCCAAAGCAGTTCTAAGAGGGAAGTTTATAGCAATACAATCCTACCGCAGGAAACAGAAAACATCTCAAATAAACAACCTAAACTTACACCTAAAGCAATTAGAGAAAGAAGAACAAAAATATCCCAAAGTTAGCAGTAGGAAAGAAATCATAAAGATCAGATCAGAAATAAATGAAAAATAAATGAAGGAAACAGTAGCAAAGATCAATAAAACTAAAAGCTCGTCCTTGGAGAAGAGAAACAAAATTGATAAAGCATTAGGCAGACTTAACAAGAAAATAAGAGAAAACCCTCAAATCAACAGAATTAGAAATGAAAATGGAGACGTAATAACTGACCCTGCCAAAATACAAAGGATCATGAGAGATTACTACAAGCAATTATATACCAATAAAATTGACAATCTGGAAGAAATGAACACATTCTGAGACTGAACGAAATGGAAAATATAAACAGACCAATTATAAGCACTGAAATTGAAGCTGAGATAAAAATATTCCAAGAAACGAAAGCACAGGACCAGATGGCTTCATAGGAGAATTCTATCAAACATTTAGAGAAGAGCTAACACCTATCCTTCTCAAACTGTCACAAAATATAGCAGAGGAAGGAACACTCCCAAACTCATTCTATGAGGCCACCATCACCCTGATACCAAAACCAGACAAAGATGTCACAATGAAAGAAAACTACAGACCAAAATCACTGATGAACATAGATGCAAAAATCCTCAACAAAATACTAGCAAACAGAATCCAACAGCACATTAAACGGATCATACACCATGATCAAGTAGGGTTTATCCCAGGAATGCAAGGATTCTTCAATATATGCAAATTAATCAGTGTGATACACCGTATTAACAAATTGAAGGAGAAAAACCATATGAGTATCTCATAGATGCAGAAAAGATTTTTGACAAAATTCAACACCCATTTATGATAACAACCCTCCAGAAAATAGGCATAGAAGGAACTTACCTCAACATAATAAAGGCCATATATAACAAACCCACAGCCAACATTGTTCTCAATGGTGAAAAACTGAAACCATTTTCTCTAAGATCAGGAAGAAAAGGTTGCCCACTCTCACCGCTATTATTCAACGTAGTTTTAGAAGTTTTAGCCACAGTAATCAGAGAAGAAAAAGAAATAAAAGGAATCCAAATTGGAAAAGAAGAAGTAAAACTGTCACTGTTTGCAGATGATGTGATACTATACATAGAGGATCGTAAGATGCAACCAGAAAACTACTAGAGCTAATCAATGAATTTGGTAAAGTAGCAAGCTACAAAATTAATGCACCGAAACCTCTTGCGTTCCTGCACACTAACGATGAAAAACATAAAAGAGAATTTAAGGAAACACTACCATTTACCACTGCAACAAAAAGAATAAAATATCTAGGAATAAACCTACCTAAGGAGACAAAAGACCTGTATGCAGAAAACTATAAGACACTGATGAAAGAAATTAAAGATGATACCAACAGATGGAGAGGTATACCATGTTCTTGGATTGGAAGAATCAACATTGTGAAAATCACTATACTACCCAAAGCAATCTACAGATTCAATGCAATCCCTATCAAACTACCACTGGCATATTTCACAGAACTAGAACAGAAAATTTCACAATTTGTATGGAAACACAAAGGACCCGGAATAGCCAAAGCAATCTTGAGAAAGAAAAACGGAGCTGGAGGAATCAGGCTCCTGGTCTTCAGACTATACTACAAAGCTTCAGTAATCAAGACAGTATGGTACTGGCACATAAACAGAAATATAGTTCAATGGAACAGGAAAGAAACCCAGACATAAACCCACACACATATGTTCACCTTATATTTGATGAAGGAGGCAAGTATATACAATGGATTAAAGACAGCCTCTTCAATAAGTATGGCTTGGGAAATTGGACAGCTGCATGTAAAAGAATGAATTTAGAACACTCCCTAACACTATACACAAAAATAAACTCAAAATGGATTAAAGACCTAAATGTAAGGCCAGACACTATTAAACTCTTAGAGCAAAAGATAGGCAGAACACTCTATGACATAAATCACAGCAAGATCCTTTTTGACCCACCTCCTAGAGAAATAGAAATAAAAACAAAAATAAACAAATGGGACCTAATGAAACTTAAAAGATTTACACAGCAAAGGAAACCATAAATAAGACAAAAAGACAATCCTCAGAATGGGAGAAATTATTTGAAAATGAAACAGCTGACAAAGGATTAATCTCCAAACTTTACAAGCAGCTCATGCAGCTCAATATCAGAAAAACAAGCAAACCAATCCAAAATTGGGCAGAAAACCTAAATAGACATTTCTCCAATGAAGATATACAGACTGCCAACAAACTCATGAAAGAATGCTCAACATCATTAATCATTAGAGAAATGCAAATCAAAACTACAATGAGGTATCACCTCACACCAGTCAGCATGGCCATCATCAAAAAATCTACAAACAACAAATGCTGGAGAGGATGTGGAGAAAAGGGAACCCTCTTGCACTGTTGGTGGGAATGTAAATTGATACAGCCACTATGGAGAACAGTATGGAGGTTCCTTAGAAAACTAAAAATAGAACTACCATATGACCCAGCAATCCCACTACTGGGCATATACCTTGAGAAAACCATAATGCAAAAAGAGTCATGTACCACAGTGTTCATTGCAGCTTTATTTACAATAGCCAGGACATGGAAGCAACCTAAGTGTCTATCGACAGATGAATGGATAAAGATGGGGCACATATATACTGTGGAATAGTACTCAGGCATAAAAGGAAATGAAATGAGTTATTTGTAGTGAGGTGGATGGACCTAGAGTCTGTCATACTGAATGAAGTAAGTGAGAAATAGAAAAACAAATACCGTATGCTAACACATATATATGGAATCTAAAACAACAACAAAAAATCGTTCTGAAGAACCTAGGGGCAGGACAGGAATAAAGGCTCAGATGTAGAGGGGGGAGTTGAGGACATGAGGAGCGGGAAGGGTAAGCTGGGACAAAGTGAGAGAGTGGCTGGACTTTTATATATACTACCAAATGTGAAATAGATAGCTAGTGGGAAGCAGCGGCATAGCACAGGGAGATTAGCTCAGTGCTTTGTGACCAGCTAGAAGGGTGGGATAGGGAGGGTGGGAGGGAGACGCAAGAGGGAGGGGATATGGGGATATACGTATACATATAGCTGCTTCACTTGTTATACAACAGAAGCTAACACAGCATTGTAAAGCAATTAAACTCCAATAAAGATGTTAAAAAAAGAAATAAAATAAAGAATGTAGTGCAGCATGTGCAGGTGGCAAACCCTTAGTAAATAGTTATTATTATCATATATAATATCACCATAGTTTGATCAATCTCTTATTTTATAGCCAAGTAAACTGATGTCGTGTGAGTTAACAGAGTTGCCCAAAGTAAAATTATGAGCTATTCTCAGAAGTAGGATCAAATATAGGTCTCCTCAAACTTTTCCCTATGCTTTTTAAAAACGTGTTCCGACAACTTCTTTCTTAGCCACATGCTAGTTTGTGACAGAGACAGTGTTATGACTCTTACCAGATTCGGTTTGATATTCTAGGCACACAGACTATATTTTTCAGTGTTCTAGATTGGGAGCATGGATTAACTTTTGGACAGTGGAGTATGGTCAGAATTGATTTAAGCTAGTTTCAGGAATTATACTTAAAGTACCCTGAATGATCTTATCTCCAAGCTTCCTTTTCCCTTCTGCGGTGACCTTAGACACTGTGTCTTCCAGATGGTTTAGCTACATTATGGCAGGGACCCACATCCCTGAGTTAAAACGTGAAGGAGAGCCATTGAGAAGAACAACCTAGATTTCACTGGTAATAAAAGAAAAATAAAGTGTGTTGTGTTAAACCACTAAGATTTCAGTATTTCTTTGTTATTTCAGCATAGCCTCTTGTATCTACACAGCCTGTGATAAGATGTGGGTTTCAATCCAAGTGTATTTTTATCTACTATATAAAACTTTTTTGTCCCCTCTGCTTTCAGTAGTGAAACAACCCATGACTACTTTTAATTATAAACCCTGATTACTTTGCTCCCTGTTTCTTTATTTTTCTGTCTTTTCTTTATTTAACTTAGCTATAGATAAACTCTGACCTTGGGCAAATTTCTCATGGACTCTTTGCCTCAGTTTCCTCAATATGAAGTAGAAATAGTGTTGTTTCCCTACTCAAGGCTGTCAAAAAGTGAATGAGTTGATAATTATTAGAAAAGAAGTGTATAAGCGTAGAGCTTATAAGCTTATGTTATTATTGTGTTAGTCTCATAAGAATAGTGAAGTGTTCTGTTCTATAGATCTGGAAAATGTTATGAAGGAAAGATTTATTATTTGTTTTTCTTTGTAGAAATAGAAAAATTCCTTTAGGTTACACAAATAATCTACTTAAAGGCATCTAAACGTGTCCACATGAATATTTAAAATGCTTCAGGGCACTGATATTAAAAATGTTCCATGAGATAAAGTGATTGATATAAAGAAATGCATGGGTAGCTTTTCATGTAGTTTCATATTGCAGTACAAATGTTCAATTGTTTCTAGCCTAGACATAAATGAAAAATAGTTACAATCCCTAGGGGCTTAGTGAACCTTGTTAAAAGATAATATGAATAATGGTTGATCTTACAAGGAGATCAGACTTTAAAAAATTTAATTCTTAATAAGGCATATGTTACATTTTAAAGCAATGTTAATACTTAACCATAAACTTAGTCTTTAAACTTAGGTGATTATTGTAAAGCATCCTTTAAGATCTTCTTGAACCATAACTTAATTATGCAAGCTATATTTATTTTTAACTTCGAGACACTCTTTAAGTGTCCTCAAATATATTTAATCTATAATATATTTAACCATATTAGTCCGGGGTTAAAAGTAGAGTAATAGGATTAACCATAAAATAATAGTTCCCTTGTTTCATACATCCACCTGATTTGTAGAGGAACTAACTTTCCTATAATTCCATGCAAATGATTCTTTTAATCCTTACAAAGTGGCCAATATATGCTCCACTGACCCCTGTGCTTGGCAACCCCATGACATTGGCCTTTCCTCCTCTTCATCATTGGCTCACTTGGTGATGTGTCCTGTCTTGTTGGTATCCAAAGTAGGAGCCATGCTACTAATAGCCTCAAGGTGCCACCTGTTCTGGTGCTGATGCCTGTCAACGTGCTCTGAGGTTGCTAATGCATGATGCTTAGGCCACTGATGTTTGTACCAATGGCCTGTGTGTCCAATGAACCTTGGTATGAAGAGGCTTCTGCAGCCAGTGCTGCTCAAAGTCTCATGATGGTAAGAGTTACATTACTGTGGGTGACAGCCAGGATCTCCACTTAGGCTGATAATGGCTAATATTGAAGGTATCACTTTTACTACAGAGACTGTGGTAAAACAGCTCATTCAGATTTCCCCCCTCTTTGCTATAGTTTCCATTATTGGCAATTCAGGAATGAGTCCTTAGGACAGGGCCTGGGCAGAGAACAAATCTAATTGGTAATAACCATGGTTTCTTCAGAATCCCTCCTTCAGTCTGACTCTTACTCTTCGTCATGTGAGCAACCTGAATTCTCTCTTCCTTTTGGGGAATTCATAGTTTACTATTCAACCTTCTTTATTTTTGGAGACCTGAAAATGATGTGGATATGTATGATTACTAGACAAATGGGAAATCGAATGTATTAATCTTGATAAGCATTTAAGCCTCCTCCTGACCTTCAGGAAAACTACGATGAAGAATGTAAATTAGCTAGAATCTCATGTGGAGTTTCCCACCTTTCACCCTATATATGTCTCTTGGGATGTACACTTTCTTGTAGAAGTAGATGGGGGGGCTACTAGAGGAGCGTAGGAGTCAAGGAACATTTGTTTTGGTGTGCTTTAAAGATGGGTTATGTGAAACCATATTTGAATGTTAATGGGAATCACTCAGTAAAATAGAAAAGGCTGAAGGTGCAGGAGGGAGACTGGAGAGCCGTTGGAATCCACTCCTCGAGACTGGGGAATAAAAGTGAATGCCAGTCAAACTCAAAAGATGGATACGTGCAAAACAGAGCATCTACATCATTAAAAAAACATAAACACAAAGGAATTCAGTTATCAGTGACCTTTACAAATAAGTACAAGAAAAATAATCACTAGTTTCAGAAAAATGCCAAATGACAATGTCAGCTATCATAATTGTGGAATTAGGGCAAAGGAAAAGAAGATTACACAAGTGAGCTTTTTTATTGTTACAGTGACATTGTTATTCAACGATTGGGTTGAAGAAGTTGCTTAGAAGTGGCAGTAAAAAATAAGGAGGTCAAACCCAATCAAATTATTTGGTTTTAATGAATTGGACTGACTTTTGGAAAAGTAAGCTGTATTATTTCACAAGTTTATAGTACATTCTTCAATTTTTATTTTGACAAACATGAAGCTTGAAAGTTAGCTATAATATTTTGAACTCAATGGTGTTTCTGATGGCATCATATTTACTGCAGTTTTTAAAAAAAGCATGAGTTTTCTAAGTATCATAGGTGTATTTGCAGTAATAAATGAATGACAATAGGAAACTCCTTCCAGAACAACAAACTCCTGTTGGCATTGGTAGAAGCTTGCCTCCTCTCTTCCACTATGCCTGAGGTTAAGAGAAGAATGCGTATTGGCATTAAGGCTGCAGTGTTAACTCAGCTTTTCTAGAATACAGGTTAAATCTCTTGAGTCATGTAGAGAAAAAAGTAATCTAAAGCAAGGTGTCAGTTTTCGGTGATAAAGCTCAGTCATGTGAAATTGGCGTATGTTCCCAATGATGAGATAAGAAAATCTGGTCAAAGAAGGTTGGAGTACTAGTTGGGAAAGAGAACATTCCCAGCAAAGTGATACAAATACATGGTTTCAACCTGATTCCCTCCAGTTTCACAGAATTGTTTTCATAATGCAAAATGATGCTTTTAAAATTTAGAAAACTATGTAAGTCTGTACTATGAGAAATTATTTAGACCATTTAATAGTATTAAATAATAACCTAGAAGTAACAGGTAATGTTGAGATGCTGGGTTTTAAATGATAGGGTGGGTTTTAGTTCTGTTGCTTACCAGCTGTGAGACTCAGGCTAAGATCTTTAACTTTTCTGGGTTTTAGTGTTATTTTCTGTGAAGTGAAGAGATTAAGCTAGATAAATGAAGAAACCCCAAAGTTCTATAAAGCTGTGAAACTTATAAACAGAGCAGACATTAAACTGGTATTTCTTCCTTACATCAACTTCATCAGGGTTTGGGAGTGGTATAAGATGTACAATATTGAGCCTACTGAATTGCCTCAAAGTCACACGTTGTATATATTCCAAATGATTTCTGCTTTGTACATCTGGCCCATAAAATATTGAGTTATCAACTTTGATAAACACGCTTAGGTTCATTAGATGAGCTCGCATACTAAGACACAGGTAGAATTGAGTTCTGTTTTTCTTGGTTCTGAGCGACAATTTATAGTGCAAAGATTAAACACTTTTCTTCCCGAAGATAATGAGAATTAATTTATTTACCCCCAATCAAACTTTTAAGTTCCAGGAGAGGAACTTTGAAAAAAAATTGTTTTTAAATCTTGGAGTCTTTCTGAGTCCGCAAGGGTAAAAAGGTATAATGCCATTTAAGTGATGGAAAACCATGTACATTTCATTCTACTCTTTTGTGCACATAAATACTACTTCAGGGACCTCAAACTTTAAGCAAAAGATTTATCTCAATTTTTGCCTGAGTAATGTTTATAAAGATTGAACATAGGGCAGACTGCATTTGGGGAATCTTAAACAATTTTACACAGGAGACCAAAGTTTTTTTGTTTTTTTTAAATTAAAATCTACACTCTTTCTCTCTTTTTTAAATTATGGTTTTAAATTGTTTCCATTATGCCACTCAAAGTTCCTTATTTTGTAGATCTCTGTTTGAGTTAAATGGTAAGAAGCCTGGAGATGAATATGTATGCATTTTGTTTTTAGAAAGCCCTAACAGACTTCTCTTTTGCCTTCACTATTGGAACATGTAAAACCAAATTTAGTGTCCATTTGAATTACATTTATTGCCCTTTCTCTCTAATGATATATAACTTAGCTTTTCTAACCATACGTGTAGTTTTTGTCCTATAGAAAATGGGATTTTCTTTCCTTACTTTGTTTCAAAAACTTAAACTAGTCCTTGCTACTTGTGACTTGCCAACTTGTTATGTAATGAATGCTTGTGTCTTCCCTAAATTCATATGTTGAAACCCTACCCTCCCATCCCCAATGTGATGGTATTAGGAGGAAAGGCCTTTGGGGGGTAATTAGGATTGGATGAGGTCATGAGGGCTCCACCCTCATGAGTGAGGTTAGTGTCTTTATAAGAGTCATGAGAGAGCACCTTCTGTGTCCTAGGCTCTGTGCAAAATTCCAAGAATATCATGTATAACAGATAAGAGAAATGATCTTTATGCTCTTGAAACTTAGAGTCTAATAGGGAATTAGGTAGTTATAAAACATTTTTGAAACTAAAGAAAGTGGAAACAAGTATTGTGAGGTTTCAGCAATTGGTATATAACTTTTTCTAATTAGTTATTTTTCCCTTTTATCTACTAATCTATTTTTATTATACAGAAGTAAAACTAGCATTAGGGTCTGCCTAAATATAGCCCTTTTAAATGCAAAATAACTGAGTAATGTGTAACATCACATTTATATTTAACCAAACTTTTTACAAACAAGATAATATGGCTGTACTATAAACTAGTCAGTGTAGAGTCTATTGCTTTCTAAATTGAGTGATATTTCCATGTAGCGCAAATTAACGTATTAGCACACAAAACAGTTCTCCAAATGAAAGAAGGTTTGCTGCCTAAGTGGTTGTAAAACAAATGTTACCTTTAATGTTATAAATTAAAAAATACAGTCTCTTGCATTAAGCTACCTTATGTTTATACAAAGTGGAGATAATTGACTTCTATATAAGGGATCATAAGGATTACAAAAGATTATACTGACACTCTTGTAAGCTGTAATTATCATCTTTCATTAATGATAACATGAGTTTACGTAAGTGTATTTCTCTGCCAATTACCTATAAGTGAGATAATAATCCATGGGATAAATGGATTTTTTTTTGTTAAATCCCATACAGCTCCTCAATACATACTTTTTCATTTTATAGTATAAGCTCATTGGCTGGTTTACGTACTAACTACAGCAAGAACTGATTTTTTCATTAAGCACTAGTCACTGCTTTCTGGAGTGAGACAAACAGGAAGCAGAGCTGGGGATCCCAGCTCTTGGGGAGGCCCATCTGTTCAGCAAAAAGGGTGAGATGGACAGTGACTCTGAAGGAAAAGGCATATGGATATATTCACAAGCTAGAGTGCTAACTAATCTAAGGGTGGGCAAGCTCATCAGAATTAACTTCTTTGAAACCCCCAGTTGGATTATAAGCATTGCCTTTTCCTTTGATATTCAAGTTACCTACATCTGCAGTGTTGTCCACCTGAAGAAATCAGTTTTCAAGTTATTTCTCCAGCAACTGGGGTGTGTGTTTTTTTTTTTTTTAAACCGTTTTCCTCAGAAGAATCTAATCATGTATTGGCCAAGATAAGAATAAATAAATAAAGGTTTGTAATGTGAAGGTGATAAGAATTAATGATGTAGCAGATTCTCAGTTATCGCAAAACAAGTATTATTCCAACTGTGAATTCATATGGTCTCTCAATAGCAAAGGGAAGATCTGGAATTATCATAATGGATGATACTGAACATTAAAGAGATGAATAGTCATGAATTTCTTAGAATTGGTTGAGAGGAGAAAATTGGCTGAAAAACGCCAGTTATGGTATTTTCAGATAATTTGGGAAAGCGTGCCAGATTTTCTGGCTAGAAAATACAGAATGTCCTTAGAAGGGCTAATGTCAGGGCATGTAGATATGGTTCTGATGGTAGATAATGGCAGAGAGGTTCTTGCCATCTCTGCAGATTGCTGTCATTTTCTGAGTTTCTGTTGTTTGCTAGGTGGGTTATTGTTAATCCTCAGAACAGTCCTTATGTTGAGAGGCTCAGAGAGGTCAAGTTGCTCATACAAGGTCTCATATATAGGATATGGGGAAGCTAAGATTGGCTCCAACCAATTTTCTCAAAACCTATGAGTGCTCCTTCTACCATGATACATAGTATCTTTTGATCAGTTCCGCCTAAGGCTCAACCAACTTCTGTCATTACTTATGTATATGTATTAGGCATTTGTAATATTTTTGACTGAAGAGTAAATATTCAATCCCATAAGCCTAATATCCTGATCTCCCTTTGGGGTATACTTTTATTTGTTTATAATCTTAGAGTGATATTTAGTTCTTTGCATTCCTTGTCCTTGCATAGATGGAGGAAGAGGTCATATTAGGTACATACTTGGGCTTAGTAAAGTGAATGCTTCCTTATAGGACTTTGAATCTTAGGAGAGCAATGCTAGCAATAGTTGGGGGCTCTTTGCCCACAGTGGGGTTCAGATTAGACTAATCCCTCTGGTTTGCCTTTGCTGCCCTAGCCTCCAGGGGTTCCTTGATTCCTGACTGTTATCCAAGACTAGTTTCCAAGCCTCCTTTGGATTCAGGTGAGTTCATAGCCTTCTAGTACATTCTAACTGTGCATAGGCTTGTTAGTCAGTCTGACTAATATTATGACATATGGGAACTTCCTAATCTCTCTGTCCAAAGCAGGAGGCAACAGCAAAATGAAAAAAAGAAAAAATTAAAAAAAGATTAAATCTTAAAAATCAAGGGACAATTTCTTTAAGTAAAAGTCACATTGAAATTGTTTCATCTAAAATTCCTCAGTAGATTATAAATGGCAGCAAGAAAACAACTGAATTCAGAGATTGTAAGTATTAGCCTAAGTCCATCTCTAAGGGTCAGAGACAAAAGCCATCTAAAGGGAACTTTCTGAATGAATAGAATAAGCACATCAATATCACTTAAAAAATTAAGACTCTCTAAAGATTTTTCTAAAACTCAATTTGACATTTCATCTTCCTACTTTCCTATCTTTCGCTTAGGTTCTTTCCCACCCATTTAAACAGCATTATTGCTCCTTTAGTAATGCATTTTTTCACAGATAACTTATTTTTAGTAAATAAAAATCTGGACCTTTTTAATAAGTCATATTATTGGCTATGCCTCCAATGAACATATAATATTCTAATTAAACAGTAGAGTCAGGGTGATGATTTTGGTTTGAGATGAATAAATTTCAGTGAGGGTTCCAGGGTGATGACCAAGAAAAAACTGGAGAAACAGCTTCTTTCATGACTTTTAAAAATATATTACTTTTGACCTCTGATTTTTATGTACAAAGTGATTTCAACATGACTTCATTTGAGAACAGCTTCACAACCGGCAGAGGAAAGAGTTGTTGATAATCTTCTAAAAATCTCTGGAGAAAAAAATTAAAATGACTTCTGCCAGAATAAAACCTTTTGGGCATGAGTGGATGGCTGGTATTAACTCTTTTATTATTGCATTTAAAATTTAACTATTTTCGTGGTGAAATTGTCCTAAAATTGTGGTGTACCTTTCTCCAACCTATTAGTCAAACTGTAACTCACCAAGAGTACCTTTTTCTACATTCAGCTCCAGAAAGCTGTCTCTGGAAGCTGTAATTTTATGATAGCTCTAGTAGGTTTCAAGGATTAGAGGGCTTAATCAGATCTCTAGGACTAGTTCTCCTATATCCCTTTTAGCTTATTAGGTTTAAAGAATGATAGTAGAGAAGAGGGGGATAAGTATGCAAGCCCTTGGAGTCAAATTGAGTGGGTTAAAAACCAGTTTTATTATGTAATAACCATGTGTTCTTGGCCATGTTAGTTGATTTTACTGTGTCTCAGTTATCTTACCTGTAAATTTTACTACATCTAACTTATAAGATTATTCATTTACTATTTATTGAGCACATATTTATTATGAGCTATTAATACTGAATATTGCGGATACAGAAATGAAAAAAAAAAGGGGTAAAATAATCCCTGCCTTCATGGAGCTCACATTCTACTGAATAACAGCCAACACTTATTCAACACTTACAGAGTTTCAGGCACTCTTCTAAATGCAGTATATGTATTTACCTGATACTGGCAACTACATCATGGGACAGATACAATTGATATTTCTATTACTTTACTCACAGGATCATTAAGTAACTTGATCAAATCACACAGGACTAAAAGAACAAGTGTGAAGGGCTCAGAGAAGTACATATCATAAAGGAAACACTAGATAGATTTGTAGATAAATAGATTATTTAGATAGATTAGATAGATATTAGTGCTTGTACACTGTTCATGAATATATATTTTTTCTTCATCACAAATGTAGTAGTATTCAAATAACACATAAATATGTAAAGTAAAAATAAGAGACCCTGTAATATCTTCCCATACGATCAAGAGTTTGGCTTATAATTTACTTGATAGACTTCTCTTCCTAAGGCATGTGTGAAATTAAGTCCCAGAATCTAATAAGCCAAAAATTCTGGTTATAATCTGTGTTCATCTTGGAAACATTGAGTGGTTTCTAATACCAAAGAAAATCGCTAGTAGGTAAGAAGTAGATTGCAGAAGGCACAATATAAGGAATTTCTAAGCAATTCCATAATCTGCATTTTTTCATTCACCTTCTCATAGGGCCAATAATATGAAATATCTCTTTTCTCTGTAGTACAGAAAAGAACGGTCTATTTTTGCCTAATTTGACTGACCGCCAACCAGTTGCAAACTTTAAATATAAGTAGTTATTTAGGGTTACAACATACTTCAGGGCATACGCTCATCTTTATGTATGAGGAGTCACAATCATAACTCTCCTGGAACCAAAAGAAGAATTATTCTCTGCATTTTTTACACATTTAAACCCAAATTGCTTGAAAACCTAGCTTCAATCTTTATTTCCTTTCTTTCATTTTGTTTCAGCCCAATTGAAAGGCTCTAAATCTCATTTTATAGAAAGTAGTGTTTTACTATTGTAATTACCAAGAAAATACTCTTGGTAACCTGATTGACTAATAAAATTTCCTAGTCTTTCAAACACTGATGGTATATCTCTATGTTTTAAGAAAGTAAAAGCTTATTGAAGAACCATAAACAAAACTAAAGTGTGGCCTTTCAAGGTGAGATAATACTTAATAGGTACCGTATGGACCTGCACAGCATTGTGTACAGATGTGAACTGTCATATTCCAGATGTTGCCTAGTCAAAAAGAGAGTATAAACTTAGGCAACATGGGACTTATATAATAAGGGGTATACAAAGCAATCAGGGCAGAAATTTAAAAACTTCTATTAGTATTTTTTAGTCTAAAATTGGGGGGATAAAAGGCTTTGCTAACATTTGTTACTTTAATAAAATTAAGAAACGGCTGAAAAATTTGCTCCTATGAGCAAATTTGCATTGAAGATAAGCATAAGCAAAGATAAAATGGAGAAAATGATGTCTCTCCTATTTCAATGTCCTCTTAATCAGCCACATTGAGAGGTAGAACAGTAATCACCTAATCATATCTGTCATGAAGCTCTTTAAAAAATGAAATTATGAGGAAGATTATTTAAAATGTGGATTCATATCACATCATTAATGATGAACTTCACTCTAGATGCATCTTGTGCCTTGAGGTGCTAACAGTATATATAACGTATAATATGTATCTAACATTCTCATAAACATGCATGAGGAGGGCTTCTTCATATTTTTTTCCTGAACAATAAAAAATGTTCGGGGAACGTGTATCCTGTAGTATCTTGTGAAGGCAGTAACCATTTCACCTCTTTATTGAAGGGTGAATTTATCACAGGAAAAGTACCATATACACCAGAGATTTTGCAAACACATTTTCTTTGAGCCGAATCTTGTTCACAGAAATGTTTTATGTAGCTTACACGGTGTTATTTATTTATTTTTTACCTAGTTGCTGACTTTTAAAACTCATGAGATTTCACATTTTAAAAATACATATATTTTTTTCTCTATTGCAAAACTGCCAATAATGTGCATACTTTTCTGCCTGGGAACCATCTTCCCTCTTTAGTCAGAGAGTATTCTTTCAGATTCCCTACAGTTTCTTCTACTCTCTGTGTATTATATTCAGACTGCTTCGCTCATTAATGTCCCTGTTTGCATTTGAGTCTGTGAACTGTGGTATATATGGTAGCTGTGGTAAAGAGAGCTAGCTGTCCTGCAAATATCCAGATTCTCTCTACACTAAAGAGTACACAGCGAGGGCTGAGAAGCAGCTGCTGAACAGGAACTTTCTCATTTTACTGGGACACTGTGACTAGTTCTCTCAGTAGAATCTGAATGGAAGTGATGTGTGTCCCAAAGAGTTTTCTTTTACCACCTGCCAAGGAGACCTTGAGAGAGGACAATACCATCAGACAGTAGAAGTCTTGTACCTGAAATACCACATGGAAAGCATCCTACAGACCGGGAACATACTTCCACTGTGATAAGCTAGTAAAATTTGTGGGCTTATTTGTTGCAGCAGCAAGCCATACAATGACTAATACACACTAATATTTACAAAATACTTATATCCTAATCAATTTAGAAAGCACTGTCATGTTTACTGATAAATGTCATGGAGAAATAATTAAACTGAAATTAAGGCTGCAGATACAGTTTGTCCACATTTTACAAAAAGCTAGATTTGGGGAAAAAAAGTCTGTTCTTTTTTTCTGTCAATTAGTTTAATATATGTCCATAGGTAGTTCATATGAATGCTTAAATTACAAAATTAGCTTCCATGGTCCAAATGTGTGGGACTTTAAGAAAGCTTTTATTAAGCAAAAGACAGCCAAGCATGTCAACTTTGATTTCTAAAATGCACGTTAAAGGTTTGAAAAACAAGGCTAATTCCAGAATTATATAGCATTAAGGTAATTAAATTTAATGCTATTTTTGTTATTTTAATAACTTAATTTCATGAACTGAAAAAAAATATTATGTTTGCATCTCCCAGTTTACACATTTCTGCATTAACCTAGAGAAAAACCCACATGAAAAGTTTCCATGCAGTTACAAAGGCAGCAGCACATGCTGATTTCACAACAACTTGTTATTGCCTTGGAACACACCTGCACCTAAAGCATCAACAAAAAATACCCACCCACGCCTCTCCCACCAAAAAACCCTTTCCCATCCCAGCAAAAATTCCCTGGTACAAGCAGTGACTTAAAAAATGCTTTCTGGACTCCCCTGGTGGTCCAGTGGTTGAGGCTCTGCACGTCCACTGCATGGGACATGGGTTTGATCCCGGGTCAGCGAAGTTCAACATACCATGAGGTGTGGCCAAAAAAAAAAAATGCATTCTTAGTAGGAAACATTTATTAAATGCAGAGATCTGAACAAACTAAATGCTTGTGCAGATAGATGGACCTCTCCTCCAAGAGTTCCTTCTTCAAGAGTCAGAAAGAACTCTCAATAGTTTAGGAAAGCTCATTTTGAAAAGTATATTTATGCATGTTCATGGCTATTTATTTGAAAGAATATATCCAGCCTCAACTGTGGAAGAGATAAAAGCATAAGGAGAAGCAAAGGGACACAGCCATAGCACAGAGAACAGAGCTTCTCTATGAACATCCAATAGGTTGCAGCAGCCACAAAGGAAAACATTTCTCATCTAGTTGAAGCAGTTAATTTTTCATTCATTTGTTACTTAAGAAAACATACAGCCACTTAAATTGGTTACTTTTTTATTGTTAAAAAGTAAAACTAAATGATGTTAGTACATATAACTAATTAACAGTGTCAGGTTAAATTGTGACCCTACTTCTCTCTCATATCAGTCATAAATTAAAAACAAACAAACTTAAGACCAGGTGTTAAATTTTGAAACTAATAAAAACTTCTATAACTGGGGTGTCAAAATCATTTCAACTTCTCCTACTCTTAGATTTTTACCCTCTTTTGTTTTAAGCATCCATATATGCTGCACCCTATCAAACATAGAGGAGAAAGAATATAATGTTTTTTCCTAGACTAAACAAATTAAAAAGATGTATTTTTCAGGCACAAGGCTTAAGAAAAATTCTAAGCTGCAGGTGATGATGATGATGATGATTATTTACATCTTTACTGGAGTATAATTGCTTTACAATATTGTATTTCTGCTGTATAACAAAGTGAATCAGCTATGTGTATACATATATCCCCATATGCCCTCCCTCTTGCGTCTTCCTCCCACCCTCCCCCTCCCACCCCTCTAAGTGGTCACAAAGCACCGTAAGCTGCAGATTATTGTCAAACACACTTTATTCCAAAATAACATATGAAGTGAAATTAAAAAAAACCAAACCTCCTCACGGGTTGACTTGAAGGGGGAATAAATAGGTTAGAATAGAGCTGTCCCAACACGTATACTATGTCTTGGCTGGGAGAGATAGCCTTGATCTTATTTTGGGGAGATTTGTGTATTGACTGTTTTCAATATGGCATGTAATATGTGTTCATGTTTGTGCATGTGTGTACATGTGTCTTTGGTATGAACAAAGGGGTAGGTATGAGGTCAGTCTGTGACTCCAAAGGCCTGAGTAGAGTTGTTCAGTCTCGAAAACCAGACAGACCAAGGAGAAAAGTCAGATGAGCAGGAGAGAGGAATTGGCATGGGGCATTAAAGCAGGAATTCTGAATGAGACTTGCTGCCGATCTCATCTCATCATAAAGTTGCTTATTAGAGAAGAATCATTCAGAACCTGAGGCAACATTGGACCTGCAGGTAGGAGTTACGGAGTTCTGATCTCCCAAATCAGATGCATAAAAGGGACACATAGCTAAAGGAACACTGTAGTAAATCAGTACTTTGGCACCTTTGACTTTGTTCACTGCCTGTCTGAACCACTGATTTTTGCTTCCCTGAAGCACCAATGATTTCTTAGCCCTAACGAAAACAGGGTGATTGCTTGGTCTAATATACTCTAGACCCCCAACCAGGAAAAATTCACAGGATCTCTGCATTAATAGAATGCCACAAATTGAGACAAAATTTTTATTTAACCCATAATTTATAACTCGTTCCATTTTGTCTTTCTGAGCATAAACTTGAATTAAAAAATGGCAAAATCCATAGGATTTAGAGTAGTTCTACAAATTGGAGTGGGTTTCCCACTGGTTGAAACTCAGCTAATCTCTGATATCCTTTGTACTCAGATAATTCTATATTTCTACACAGAAATCTATTTCGTTGTAGAAGATGGATTAAGTTATTTGAGTATTTTCCTTGCAGCTCGCAAATTTAATGAGTTTAGAAGTAAGGGAATTATTTTTTCATATTTTAAAGTTTCCAAAACTTCAGTACTTTTTATTTATCCCCTTCTTTATTTGCTCACTTGTTCACTAATTTAACAGATATTTTTAACCGATATACATTACTCTAGGTACTGGGGGTTCCAAAGTGAGTAAGATATAATAGCTAACCCCTAAGAACCTACAGGATTAAATCACCTGAGACTTATGAGTTAGGTTTACAGATGAAGCAACATAACAACAACAGCAACAACAGAACAACAATTGACTTTATCAGGGTATTACTTGGATTTTAATCTGTATAGTATTTCTCAAAATGTTTCCTTTTAAACCAGCATTCTGAGTTTATCGTGCTTTTTTTTTGTTAAAATAGTCACTTAAACATATCGAATCTTGAGTGCATATGGGTTGACTTGATTTGTCAGCATTCCAAACATTTGAAAATATTTTCACGTATTTTTACTGTTAGAGAAGTGATACCCTGTGGCAAGGGCTGCAGGAACATTGGAGTAGGAAGGATTGTCAAAAATATCCCCACAATAAGGTTTAAAAGTGCTTTCTCCAACTGATGATTTTTTGCTAGTAAATGATGAGTCATTGATAAAAGTCAGCTCCTCATATGCCATCTCATTAGTCAAAAAAATCATGAACTCTTCAGTCATATGATTTCAGAACAGTTCCAGGAATGATGTGAGTAGCCCTGTTAATCCTGTTATATGAGCACATTGGAGTTTCATAAAATTTACTCAACATTGCTTGAGGAAAGATTCTACTAAACTTTTTTTGTTTGCTTGGAAATTTGAATATAATCTTGGAAGGAATAATACATGTAATCATGACTACTAATGTATGTTAGGAGTAAGGGCAAAGGAGGAGAGGTTGTATATACATAAAGGAAACATATTTAACATCTATCACAAGAATAAGTCCAGGTAGTTTGAAGGAGAATTTATTTATATACATCTTAATAAACGGATCATCATTAATGATACTTTAAAAATAGACTATATTTGCATTAAAGTTAGATTTAAGAGAGCATACAAAAGTGTATCACGTAGGAATTTATATTAAAAGAAACAGCATATTGTCACAAATGTTAATCATTTCAAACTAAAATTTTATAGATTTTTTTTTTGCCCTCAAATTGGATTTTATTTCTATAATGTCATAAAACAAAGATAAGGAGAAATACATGATTGATTTCACATATTTGTTCTCGTAATACACATTGTCCTTAAAAGAAGCTTTACAGAGTTATAGTCACAAAGTGGGTAGGGAGGCACAAACTTAGACCAGAAGACTTAATGGAAGAGAGCAATAGAGTGTAGTGATTAAAGGATAGGCTCTGGAGTCATGCTGCCTAGATTCAGACAACAGCTCTTCCACTTTCTAGCTGTGGAACTTTGGACAAAAAGCGCACCCTCCCTGTGCCTTGGTTTCTTCCTCTATATTCCTCATACCCCATTGCTCTATTGTAAAATAAAATGAATTTGTTACTACTCTTACCATTACTACAACCGCTACCACTACCATCTTTGCCATGACGACTCCTGTTACTGCTACAAGATAACCAAGAAAGAGCTGAATTTTGTGGAAGTCAGCTAGGCCAGAAATTGTTGCATGGATGCCATATTTCTAAAGCAATAGAGTACAGAGCCTAATGCAGTTACAGTTTCAGAAACAGTGAAGAGCAGTTGAAGTGGTCAGCCATACCAGAGGCTGTTATTTGTATGCTCTAGTTTATATTCTGCCAGGCTACTCTAGACCCAGTGATGTTTTAGTTGTGGTTGGGGGTCAAGTGGTTAACTGACTGGGGGAGAGTAGAAGTAAGGAGATCACTGGATAGTCTGCATCCAGTTCTTATCAAAGGAGCTTGTTTACTGCAAAACTTAGTTTCTTCATCTTTAAGATTAGAATGTTAATAAAGGACTCAAAAGTCTGTTCGAGTTTTAATACTGAGAGTTCTTAGGAAGTACGTGACCTGTAAAGTCTACATCATTTCTTAGTGGTAGAGTTAGAACTCAAACCCACCTGCAGAAAAAATGTTATAAATGTATTCAAACAATATTAACGTTAATTCACTTTAATGTGAGGATGTCTAAAAACCCAAGTAAGAATATAAAATAACAAACATCTGATAGTCATGAGATGATCAAGAGTCCAATGGTTTGGATTCTCCCTTAGACTGTGTAGTGTTTCAAAGTTGGGGCTATGAATACAGATGATTGCCTTGACTTCGAAAAAAAATGGAGCATCATTTCTGCTGAGTTCAGTAAATAGCTTCAAAAGGAAAAGCAAAACACCGTTTCTTAAGGTCTTCACCTTTGTGTGCCTTGCCTTCTAGGGCAGCGGTCCCCAACTTTTTTGGCACCAGGGATAGGTTTTGTGGAAAACGATTTTTCCACAGACTGGGGCGGGTGGGTATGGTTCAGGTGGTAATGCGAGCGATGGGGAGCGGCAGATGAAGCTTTGCTCCCTCACCTGCTGCTCACCTCCTGCGGTGCGGTTCCCAAGAGGCCACCAGAGAACGTTTTAGCAGAACCTTACCATTAAGAAGAGGTATGCCAAAAAAAAAAAAAAAGGTATGCATTTGAATGGAAATTAGCTCAACATATTCTCAGGGAATTTAGGGTTGACAGAGATAAATTTGGAGTCAGGCTAGTGTTCAGGTTACAAGCTTCATAACAGGCATGCCAGTCCAGCTCAAACCTCAACAATTGAGAAATGATTAGGTGAAAAATACCTTTTGAGTAGAATTTAGTATTGTTTCCAATTAGTTGCTGCCTCTCCCTGTGAGAAGATATTTTTCCCAGTCTGTTGACAGGAGACTTGACCATGTGTCTTGCTCTGTTCAGTGAGTCTGAGTAAAGTGATATGTATTGTTTTAGAGCAGAAGATTTGAAAACTCTCACATGGTTCAAGCACAGATTTTTTTCCCTCTCCCAAGAGAATAGCATGTCCTTGAAGATCCTCCTGTAATGTGGGACCCAAAATGGAGCAAATCCAAAGCTGACCAGTAACATAAATAAACATGAACAAGGTATAAATCTTTTTATTGAAAGTCGAGATTTGGGGATTGTCATTATAGCATAAGCTAATAAAGACTGGTTAATACATTCCTCCTTCCTCCAGCAAAAATACTTTTACCTGGTTACATTTGAATGTATTATTAATCTTATAGTGGGCAATGTCTGTGCCAATTTGAATTAACTGTTAAATTTTGCCTAAAATATGTCTGTGTTCTCTAAATCAAAACCATTTGTCGAATAGACAGAATTAGACATGATAATTTTTTTCACCATAGCCAAAGGTTAATTATAAATAGTAACAATAGTTTCTTTGGCATAGTATGGGTCTTAGAAATGGAAAAGCAGTTTCATTTTTTTCTTAGGAAAAAATGAAGCCTTTATTTTTAAAGTTAAAAATTTGTACATGCTATGGAACTCATAGTGATGCTTAGAATGAATTGACGTGTGATTTCTGTTCTATCTTCAATGGCTGTTCCATCACTTTTTGAGAAGACAGATTGGCATTCTATATGACCTTTGAACACAAAGGGAAAACATTTTCAGTATGTTGAGTGACAGCTGTAAATGGAATGGCTCAGCAAAAGTAAATCCAATTTGTTTTCTTTGGAAGTACAAATTATACAAATAACCTCAATTTCTACAATTATGTTGGCTAATCTATGAATCTGAGTTACTCTTCCCATGTTGCTTCTTCCTTGAATCTGGGGCGTTACTTCAGAGAGACAATTCCAAGGAGTAATGGATTAGTTCTAAACCAGAAAAGCAACCAGGACTTCAGAAGAAAAATAAGAGAAATTCAGGACTAGAAAACATGAGTGAACAAAGAATTTGCCATCACAGGTGCCTTTGAAGATAATTAGGTACCTTCCTGGCACCCATCGATGGCACCCATTTATACTATTTTAGAGGAAGATAGAAAGAAGCAGTGAGCTGTTGTATCTATAGTTTCAACTTGATGGTTTGACCTTTGGGGATTTTTAGGTCTGTTTCATAGAGGAGGATGAAACATACTGGTTCCTGAAAAAAGAATAAAGCTGTGAGCAACTTGGTTTACCACTAACTCTGCCTCTGATCCCAAAACAAAAAGGGTGTATTAGTCAGGTTAGGTTAGGCTTACGTCGAAAATCTCTATTTCTTATTCATGCTACTATCGCCTGCAGATCAGAGGGACTTCTGTTCCACATAGTCACTCAGGGACCCAGATTGTTGAGGGCTCTACTATCTATTTTATAGTTGTACTATCTGGAAGACATGATTTACTAGTTTCTCAGTTAGTGTAGCAAGAGGGAAAAAATGCTGGAGAGTCTTTCACTAGCAGTTAAAATACTTAAGTCCAGAAGAGATGCATAACACAAACTACGGACCAGAGCTAGTCACATGGCCTTGCCTAATTCCAGGGAGTTAGGGAAGTAATTGGCTTAGCAGGACAAGAAAACTAGTTATGAATAAGCTTGACTACTGATGTGTTCAACTACAGAAGTGAACAGAGACCAATCTTAAAAAACCTACTGGGAGCCTTGCAATGAAAAGACACAATTTTCAGATAAATACAAAGAAGTATCATACCACTGTAAGTAGAATTTCAGAAAACCTATAAACCAGAATAGAATTTTTCCTTTGGAGAATTGTTTTTTCACCTGTATGTTAAAAACTTGTCATCCATTCATTGTTTCATAACTATTTTGGTCATAAAATATTTTAAATGTTGCTATTAAACTGGGAAACAGATTATGGTCTTTCAGAAAATAGCAGCCTATAACCATAGTTAACCTTTTTAAACTAGAAGGAATTGTAATAATAGCAGTAATAAAAAAGAATAGTTTCCCAATATATGGATTTTTTTCTTTTTGCGGTATGTGGGCCTCTCACTGTTGTGGCCTCTCCCGTTGCGGAGCACAGGCTCTGGACGCGCAGGCCCAGCAGCCATGGCCCACGGGCCCAGCCGCTCCATGGCATGTGGGATCCTCCCAGACTGGGGCACGAACCCGCGTCCCCTGCATCAGCAGGCGGACTCTCAACCACTGCGCCACCAGGGAAGCCCCCAATATATGGATTTTGGCAGATAAAGAATAAGGAGCAAGTTGGTGCCAGGGAAGTTTTTACCGAATAAAAGACAGTCATGAAGGTTGAGAGAGACCAGTTGCATCATGCTGAGTAATTTGTTTTTCTCTTTCTGTTATGAAACCAGACAAGAGCAGTGAGAGGACCATCTGCAAAAATTTCAATATCTTCTAATTGATGAAGAATGCTAGTTGCATATGCTACTTACAATGGGAAATAGTAGCAGAATGAGTTAGTTTAATGAGTTAGTTTTCTCTTGCTTGCTGATCAAAGATTAGGTCATGGACCTGGGCATCAGTAAATTTTAAAACCTCCCTCAGGTGAGTCTAAGGTAGAATCTTAGCAGTGGAACCACTGCTGTAGGTGAAGCAGGGATCATGACTTGTTTTGTGTGCCATTCCATTTCCAGAGTCTAGCATTATCCCTAGCGTATAGTAGGTACACAGTAAATATTCGCTGAATAAATGACTGTTGAGTATATCTGAAAAAAACTTTGTAAAATGTAAAGTACTATGTAGATAGTGCTGGAAAAAGGCTTAAAATGAGAAGCGTAGTTTAAAAAATGAAAATGAGTTAAAGTAAATATTAGTCAACCTCTCTTTCGCACTGATTGGATGCACAGGATTATGGGAGATATGTCTTAATTTCCTGTGATAAACACAATTAGGTAATTAAATGGAGGGTTGTTCTCCCTCTTTCTGAGAGACGTGGTATAGCAGGTGTTAGCTCTCAAGGAAGTATGACCCACTGTTCATTTAGATGCCTGAGTTTCCACAGAATGCAGTTACATCTGTCTTGAAAGAGCTATAATTAAACAATGCTTTATAAGAGTGATGAAATATAATGACCACTATGATAACATAATTGGTACTCCTTTAGTTTAACACTCATCATTTATTGACACTTGTCAATTTTGACTCTTTTCAAGCATTTCTGACTAATATTTCTACTACCTTTGTAAGAGAAACATAGAAAAAATGGTGCTGTCTTGGGTAGATTCCCTCTTAACTCAAGATACTTAAAAAATCATTTATCTCTAGTTCGATCTGATTCAAATTTCCCTCTATATTTCTCATAAAAGATTTCCTTTTTCTTGTCTTCATTCACTTTCCCACATTCTGTCAATTCTATTATTTCTTAAATCAGCCTCCGATCTGTGTCTCAGAGGCTTCATTTTCTGCTTCATTTTAGGGTCTATGATTCCATAGACAGACAGAGAGTTTCTTAGCATAATAGAGCAGGCCCTTCAGGGTTTAACTTTAACTTATATTTTCAGACTTAGGCATCTTTTCTCTCATCATTCACTCTTCCAAACTTCCTCTTTCCAAAATATGTCCTTAGTTATAAATGGCATTTTGACTGTTTCCCAAATACATAATACATTTTTACACCACACTAATTAGGATGTTTTCAGAAAAAATTGATTTAAGTGGCTTAAAGAACATTTATTATTTCATATAAAAAAATCCCAGAGAGAGAGAGAGAGAGTGATTCCAGTGTTAGCTGGTTCAGTGGCATAATGAAGTCATCAGAAATCTGGTTCTTTTCTTTTTCCTCTCTGCCATTTTCAGCTTGTTGTTTCTGTTCTCTTCATGACCACACGTTGGCTGAACCAGCTCCATAAATCACATTTTCAAACAACAGTATCTGCAGGCCGTAAAAAGGAGTTTTTCTCTTTTATGTAGCTTTTTCAGAGTGAGAGAGCTTTATTGGAAGTCTTCAGGCATCTATTCTTGTCCCATTGGCCAAAATTGCATCTCATGCTCTTGTCCATCTATTGGTTGAAGCCAGTTGGTTGAAAGATTGGTTTAAGCCAGTCATCATTTGCCCACTGTGGTTGGGGAGAGACTTTATCTCCTTGGAAAAACTGACTGGAGAAGACGGAACAAAACTGAGGTTTTCTTGATAAGAAAGAAGTTGGGAACTAGCTGTTCAATGGGAAACTATGTCTTTCATAAACATGACTTTACTTTTCTATTTGCGATGTTCTCTGCCTGTTTCCACTTCCCTTCAGGTAAATTACAACTCAATCACCAATAATCTCTTCCAATGTCATGTCCTCTGTGCAGCTTTATTCAACTCTCTGTAGAAAGAGTTAGCTGTTTTTTTTCTTTACTTCCAAAGTTGTTTGTCCGTATGTCTATTAAATCAATTAGCAAACTATGTTGCATATACCTATATACATATCTAGTCCTTCTGTTAGATGGCAAGATCCTGGATATGAAGTGTTTATTTGACACTGAATTCCTAGTACTGAACATTTTACCTGGCCCAGAGTAGATGCTGAGTAAATGTTTGCAAGATTGAATGATCAAAGTCAAACTATATCAGAATATCTCAAAAAATGCTTTTTTGTTTGTGTGTGTGGTTTATATAACTAACTCATAACAAGTACTATTTTCTAAGGATGGTTGCTCTCTTCTAATTTATAGCTGGACTGGAAATAATGGCTTTCCTCTCTTTTTTTTTTTCACATCTTTATTGGAGTATAAATGCTTTACAATGTCGTGTTAGTTTCTACTGCATAACAAAGTGAATCAGCTATATGTATACATATATCCCCATATCCCCTCCCTCTTGAGTCTCCCTATCCCATCCCTCTAGGTCATCAGAAAGCACCGAGCTGATGTCCCTGTGCTATGCAGCTGCTTCCCACTAGTCATTTTACATTTGGTAGTGTATATATATCAGTGCTACTCTCTCACTTCATCCCAGCTTCCCCTTCCTCCCCATGCCCTCAAGTCTGTTCTCTATGTCTGCGTCTTTATTCCTGCCCTGCCACTAGATTCATCAGTACCACTTTTTAAAATTCCATATGTGTGCATTAGCATATGGTATTTGTTTTTCTCTTTCTGACTTACTTCACTCTGCATGACAGATTCTAGGCTTTCCTATCTTTTGAAAACTTTTTTGGGTGCTTTAGATGTTTAGAAGCCAAACTAACCTGGACATATAAATTCAAAATGTGTATGTTTAACACTGTCCTAGGCTCTTGGGATACACAATAGCACAGGTACAGACACTATTCTCAGGGAGCCCAGAATCTTATGGAGGAGATAGGCTTTTTAAATAAGTAATTACAATTCAGTGTACCTGGAGAAATACATCCCGACCCAAAGTAGGAACTCCAAGGAAGAAAATGATGAGACAGGTGATCCTCTTGGATATCCTCTTTGATTAACCCCTATACATAGTGGAAGTGATGCCTAACTTTGTTCTGGGAGGATATTAAGAACTTTTCCAGGTGAACCAGGGAGGGAAGGCATTCCAAGATGAGGCAGAAGAATATACAAAGATACAGAATCATATAATCATATGCATAATTAGAAAGTGCAAGTAGTTCTACAATCTTAGAAGGTATATTTTGAGAAGAACAATACCAGGAGAGGAAACTTCACAGGGAAACAAAGGGTTGTTTTGTGTCATGGGAAGGATCTAGAGCTTCTCTGAAGGCTTTTACCGGGAGCTGGTTAGCTCATTTTGCATTACGGCAAAGGGAGTATGCCCTTTAAATGACAAATGCACTCTGAGCTCTCATTGGATAGATGGTGGTAAAGTCTTTTATTGGAAAATTAGAGAACCTCAGCAGACTAAATTGATATAAAATGACCCACTTTCTGTTTTACTTTTAAAATAATAGGAAATTTGAAATGGATCTTCTCCCCATGAGCACTTTTCATCCTCTTATTGTCACCTGGGGGATGTTAATGCTTTTGGACTGCTGCCTGCAGCCTTGGCCTTGCCCCCTAAGTGGATATTCGGTGATGGCTGCACACCCTCATAAAGATAGACTGCTGATTACATTTCCATTAAAGACCAGAGCCATGTCTGTCTGCTAATTTCCCTGCCAATAAGAGTTAGAGTTTTACAGTGGCCAGTTCACTGTGGAAAAGAACCACTTTTCTTGTCAGAGTGCAAAGAGATAGCATAAGAAATTTATGGCCTTCATCAACAAATATCCTAAGTAGAGTTTCTAAAATATTATACCTTTTTCTATGTGTCATATGCCATTCTTTGTGACAAGTTATATTATTGTCTGCCCTTTCAGATTCTATTTTTTCACTGCAGGCACATTGGATATAGAGAGTGTAATTCCAGACACCCATTCATCAAACATCTATGAAACATTGTTAATGTGCCACACGTTGTGCTGGGTGTCATGGCTTAAAAAATGAATGTGCCATGTGTGTTGCCCTCAAGAAGCTTACAATCCAACCTGACCCACCTTGAGTGTAAGGTGTTTTGATGGCAAAGACAAAAACAAAATTCTTATGAAAGAAAGGAAAGCTACCATAACACCGTGGTTAGCAAAAAGAAACCATAAGTAAAATTCTGGGATCCAGATTATCATTAGTAGTAGATTTAATTATAATAAAGTCTCTGTAACAAAAATTGTTATATTATATTTTTTCTCTCTTTTTGATTACCCATTGTTATGGACTGAATGTTTATTTACCCATAAAATTCATATGTTGAAGCCATAACTCCCAATGTGATGGTATTTTGAGTTTGGGACTTTGTGAGGTAATTAGGGTTAAATGAGGACATGAAGGTGGGGCCTTCATGATAGAATTAGCATGCTTAAAAGAAGAGACAGGGCTTCCCTAGTGGCACAGTGGTTAAGAATCCACCTGCGAATGCAGGGGAAATGGGTTTGAGCCCTGGTGCCGGAAGATCCCACATGCCATGGAGCAACAAAGCCTGTGTGCCATAACTACTGAGCCTGCACTGTAGGGCCCATGAGCCCCAACTACTGAAACCCATGCACCTAGAGCCCGTGCTTTGCAACAAGAAAAGCCACCGCAATGAGAAGCCTGCACACAGCAAGGAAGAGTAGCCCCTGCTCGCAACTTGAGAAAGCCTGCATGCAGCAACAAAGACCCAACGCAGCCAAAAATAAATAAATACATAAATTTATAGAAAAAGAAGAGACACCAGAGAGCTGACTTTCCCACCCGCCTTCTCTTTCTCTTTCTCTCACTCTCTTCAAGTGCATGTACTGAGGAAAGGCCATGTGAGCACATAGCAAGCAGGCAGCTGCCTGCATGCCAGGATGAGAGCTCTGACCAGAATAGACCATGCTGGCACCCTGATTTAGGACTTGTAGCCTCCAGAACTGTGAGAAAATACATTTCTATTGTTTAAACCACCTAGTCCATGGTGGTTTGTAATGCCAACTTAAGCTAATATCTACCATCCTATAGTGGGCACCATGCCTGGTACTTTCCTTTTATTTTTCCATAATGCTCACCATGACCCTGAAGGCAGTGATTATTATCCTTATTTTGTTGGTATGTAAACTGAGGTCAGGGGCTTAAATAATTTTCCTGGGATGATAGAGCTAACAAGTGGCAAGTCAGGATTTGAGTCCATATCCATGTTATGTCCACTACCAAATGATACCACTATATAACATAGATTCATTAATCTCTGTTCCCATAAAGTGCAAAGTATGCTACTCAGATATTTATATCCTAACCTCCCAAATCTCCACTTCTTTTCACCTTATAATTTAGTAATTATCACACAAACTAATTTGTTCTTGTTCCTAAACATTCAAAATGCTTGACAATAGTGTATCATCTATGGCTCACACCTTTCCCAGAGACCCCAGCTGGTGGTGGCGGGGCCCGGGAGGGGCAGAGGCTGGGGCAGACGCCTCACCACCACTGCCTCGGCAAATAGCAGTGTGCTGTCTGCCCAGATTGGAGCAATCCCAGGAGCTGTGCGAACAAAGAAGAGAAAGGGAAATCTCTCCCAGCAGCCTCAGGAGCAGCGGATTAAATCTCCACAATCAACTTGATGTACCCTGCATCTGTGGAATACATGAATAGACAACGAATCATCCCAAATTGAGGAGGTGGACTTTGGGAGCAACGATATATATATTTTTTTCCCTTTTTCTCTTTTTGTGAGTGTGTATGCGTATGCTTCTGTGTGTGATTTTGTCTGTATAGCTTTGCTTTTAACATTTGTCCTACGATTCTGGTTTTTTTTTGTTTGTTTTGTTTTTTTAAGTATACTTTTCAGCACTTGTTATCATTGGTGGATTTGGTTTTTGGTTAGGTTGTTCTTTCTTTCCTTTTTTTTAAAAAAATTACTTAAAAAACTTTTTTTAATAATTATTTTTGGTTTTTTATTTTAATAACTTTTTAATTTTATCTTATATTTTTCTTTCTTTCTTTCTTTCTCCCTTTTATTCTGAGCCATGTGGATGACAGGCTCTTGGAGCTCCAGCCAGGCGTCAGGGCTGTGCCTCTGCGGTGGGAGAGGCAAGGTCAGAACATTGGTCCACCAGAGACCTCCCAGCTGCACGTAATATCAAATGGCGAAAATCTGCCAGAGATCTACATCTCAATGCCAAGACCGAGCTCCACTCAACGACCAGCAAGCTACAGTGCTGGACACCCTATGCCAAAAAACTAGCAAGACAGGAACACAACCCCACCCATTAGCAGAGAGGCTGCCTAAAATAATAATAAGTCCACAGACACCCCAAAACACACCACCAGACGTGGACCTGCCCACCAGAAAGACAAGATCCAGCCTCATCAACAGAACACAGGTACTAGTCCCCTCCACCAGGAAGCCTACACAACCCACTGAACCAACCTTAGCCACTGGAGGCAGACACCAAAAACAACGGGAACTATGAACCTGCAGCATGCAAAGAGGAGACCCAAAACACAGAAAGTTAAGCAAAATGAGAAGACACAGAAATACACAGCAGATGAAGGACCAAGGTAAAAACCCACCAGACCTAACAAATGAAGAGGAAATAGGCAGTCTACCTGAAAAAGAATTCAGGATAATGATAGTAAAGATCCAAAATCTTGGAAATAGAATAGACAAAATGCAAAAAACATTTAACAAGGACCTAGAAGAACCAAAGATGAAACAAGCAACGATGAACAACACAAAAAATGAAATTAAAAATACTCTAGAAGGGATCAATAGCAGAATAACTGAGGCAGAAGAACGGATAAGTAACCTGGAAGATAAAATAGGAGAAATAACTACTGCAGAGCAGAATAAAGAAAAAAGAATGAAAAGAATTGAGGACAGTCTGAGAGACTTCTGGGCCAATATTAAACACACCAACATTCGAATTATAGGGGTCCCAGAAGAAGAAGAGAAACAGAAAGGGACTGAGAAAATATTTGAAGAGATTATAGTTGAAAACTTCCCTAATATGGGTAAGGAAATAGTTAATCAAGTCCAGGAACCACAGAGAGTCCCATACTGGATAAATCCATGGAGAAACACACCAAGATACATATTAATCAAACTATCAAAAATTAAATACAAAGAAAAAATATTAAAGCAGCAAGGGAAAAACAACAAATAGTATACAAGGGAATCCCCATAAGGTTAACAGCTGACCTTTCAGCACAAACTCTGCAAGCCAGAAGGGAGTGGCACGACATATTTAAAGTGATGAAAGGGAAAAATTTACAACCAAGATTACTCTATCCAGCAAGGATCTCATTCAGGTTTGATGGAGAAATTAAAACCTTTACATACAAGCAAAAGCTAAGAGAATTCTGCACAACCAAACCAGCTTTACGACAAATGCTAAAGGAACTTCTCTAGGCAGGAAACACAAGAGAAGGAAAAGACCTACAATAAGAAACCCAAATCAATTAAGAAAATGGGAATAGGAACATACATATCGATAATTACCTTAAATATAAATGGATTAAATGCTCCAACCAAAGACATAAACTGGCTGAATGGATCCAAAAACAAACCTGTATATATGCTGTACACAAGAGACCCATTTCAGACCTAGGGACACATACAGACTGAAAGTGAGGGGATGGAAAAAGATATTCCATGCAAATGGAAATCAAAAGAAAGCTGGAGTAGCAATTTTCATGTCTGACAAAATAGACTTTAAAACAAAGACTATTACAAGAGACAAAGAAGGACAGTACATAATGATCAAGGGATCAATCCAAGAAGAAGATACAACAATTTAAAATATTTATGCACCCAACATAGGAGGACATCAATACATAAGGAAAATACTACATCAATACATAAGGAAAATACTAACAGTCATAAAAGGGGAAATCGACAGTAACACAATCATAGTAGGGGACTTCAACACCCCACTTTTTACCAATGGACAGATCATCCAAAATGAATATAAATAAGGAAACACAAGCTTTAAATGATACATTAAACAAGATGGACTTAATTGATATTTATAGGACATTCCATCCAAAAACAACAGAATACACTTTCTCCTCAAGTGCTCATGGAATTCTCCAGGATAGGTCATATCTTGAGTCACAAGTCAAGCCTTGATAAATTTAAGAACATTGAAATCATTTCAGGTATCTTTTCTGACCACAAGGCTATGAGACTAGATATCAGTTACAGAAATAAAACTGTAAAAAATACAAACACATGGAGGCTAAACAATACACTACTTAATAACCAACAGATCACTGAAGAAATCAAAGAGGAAATCAAAAAATACCTAGAACCAAATGACAAGAAAACACAATGAACCAATACCTATGGAATGCAGCAAAAGCAGTTCTAAGAGGGATGTTTAGAGCAATACAATCCTACCTTAAGAAACAAGAAACATCTCAAATAAACAACCTAACAGTACACCTCAAGCAATTAGAGAAAGAAGAACAAAAAAGCCAAAGTTAGCAGAAGGAAAGAAATCATAAAGATCAGAGCAGAAATAAATGAAATAGAAACAAAAAAGTCATAGCAAAGATCAATAAAATTAAAAGCTGGTTCTTTGAGATGATGAACAAAATTGATGAACCATTAGCCAGACTCATAAAGAAAAAGAGGGAGAGGACTCAAATCAATAGCATTAGAAATGAAAGAGGGGAAGTAACAATTGACACTGCAGAAATATAAAGGATCATGAGAGATTACTACAAGCAACTCTATGCCAATAAAATGAACAACCTGGAAGAAATGGACAAATTCTTAGAAATGCACAGCCTTCCGAGACTGAACCAGGAAGAAATAGAAAACACGAACAGACCAATCACAAGCACTGAAATTGAAACTGTGATTAAAAATCTTCCTACAAACAAAAGCCCAGGACCAGATGGCTTCACAGTCGAATTCTATCAAACATTTAGAGAAGAGCTAACACCTATCCTTCTCACACTCTTCCAAAATATAGCAGAGGGAGGAACACTTCCTAACTCATTCTATGAGGCCACCATCACCTTGCTACCAAAACCAGACAAAGATGTCACAAAAAATGAAAACTACACACTAGTATCACTGATAAACATATATTCAGAAATCCTCAACAAAATAGTAGCAAACAGAATCCAACAGCACATTAAAAGGATCATACACCATGATCAAGTGGGGTTTATCCCAGGAATGCAAGGATACTTCAATATATGCAAATCAATCAATCATATTAATATGATATGATATCAATCAACACCATATTAACAAATTGAAGGAGAAAAACCATATGATCGTCTTAAAAGATGCAGAGAAAGCTTTTGATAAAATTCAACACCCATTTATGATAAAAACCCTCCAGAAAGTAGGCATAGAGGGAACTTACCTCAACATAATAAAGACCATATATGAGAAACCCACAGCCAACATCATCTTCAGTGGTGAAAAACCGAAACCATTTCCACTAAGATCAGGAAAAACACAAGGTTGCCCACTCTCACCACTGTTATTCAACATAGTTTTGGAAGTTTTAGCCACAGCAATCACAGAAGAAAAAGAAATAAAAGGAAGCCAAATCAGAAAAGAAGAAGTAAACCTGTCACTGTTTGAAGAAGACATGATACTATACATAGAGAATCCTAAAGATGCTACCAGAAAACTACTAGAGCTAATCAATGCATTTGGTAAAGTAGCAGGATATAACATTAATGCATAGAAATCTCTTGCATTCCTATACCCCATTGATAAAAAATCTGAAAGTGAAATTAAGAAAATACATTTATGAATGCAACAAAAAGAATAAAATACCTCGGAATAAACCTACCCAAGGAGACAAAAGACCTCTATGCAGAAAATTATAAGACACTGATGAAATAAATTAAAGATGATACAAATAGATGGAGAGATATACCATGTTCTTGGATTGGTAGAATCAACATTGTGAAAATGACTATACTGCCCAAAGCAATGTAGAGATTCAACGCAATCCCTATCAAACTACCACTGGCATATTTCACAGAACTAGAACAAAAAGTTTCACATTTTATATGGAAACACAAAAGACCCCTAATATCCAAAGCCATCTTGAGAAAGAAAAACGGAGCTGGAGGAATCAGGCTCCCAGACTTCAGACTATACTACAAAGCTACAGTAATCAAGACAGTATGGTACTGGCACAAAAACAGAAATATAGATCAATGGAGCAAGATAGAAAGCCCAGAGACAAACCGATGCACATATGGTCACCTTATCTTTGATAAAGGAGGCAAGAATTTACAATGGAGAAAAGACAGCCTCTTCAATAAGTGGTGCTGGGAAAACTGGACAGGTACATGTAAAAGGACGAAATTAGAACACTCCCTAACACCATACACAAAAATAAATCTCAAAATGGATTAAAGACCTAAATGTAAGGCCAGACACTATCAAAGTCTTAGAGAAAAACATAGGCAGACCACTCTATGACATACATCACAACGAGATCCTTTTTGACCCACCTCCTGCAGTACTGGAAATAAAAACAAAAACAAACAAGTGGGACCTAATGAAACTTAAAAGCTTTTGTGCAGCAAAGGAAACCATAAACAAGACAAAAAGATAACCCTCAGAATGGGAGAAAATATTTGCAAATGAGGCAACTGACAAAGGATTAATCTCCAAATTTTACAAGCAGCTCATGTAGGTCAATAGCAAAAAAACAAACAACCCAATCCAAAAATGGGCAGAAGTTCTAAATAGAGATTTCTCCCAAGAAGATATACAGATTGCCAACAAACACATGAAAGAATGCTCAACATCATTAATCATTAGAGAAATACAAAACAAAACTACAATGGGATATCATCTCACACCGGTCAGAATGGCCATCATCAAAAAATCTGCAAACAATAAATTCTGGAGAGCGTGTGCAGAAAAGCGAATGCTCGTACACTGTTGTTGGGAATTTAAATTGATACAGCCACTATGGAGGTCAGTATGGAGGTTCCTTAAAAAGTAAAAATAGAACTACCATATGACCCAGCAATCCCACTACTGGGCATATACCCTGAGAAAACCATAATTCAAAAAGAGTCATGTACCACAATGTTCATTGCAGCTCTATTGACAATAGCCAGGACATGGAAGCAACCTAAGTGTCCATCAACAGATAAATGGATAAAGAAGATGTGGCACGTATATATAATGGAATATTACTTAGCTATAAAACAGAACGAAATTGAGTTATTTGTAGTGAGGTGGATGGACCAAGAGTCTGTCATACAGAGTGAAGTAAGTCAGAAAGAGAAAAAGAAAGACTGTATGCTAACACATATATATGGAATCTTAAAAAAAAAAAAAAAAAAAAAAAAAGAATGGTCATGTAGAACCTAGGGGCAAGACGGGAATAAAGACACTGATCTACTGGAAAATGGACTTGAGGACGTGGGGAGGGGGAAGGGTAAGCTGGGACAAAGTGAGAGACTGGTAGTGTATATATGGACATATATACACTACCAAATGTGAAATAGATAGTTAGTTGGAAGCAGTTGCATAGCACAGGGAGAACAGCTCAGTGCTTTGTGACCAGCTAGAACCGTGGGATAGAGAGGTTGGGAGGGACGGAGACACAAGAGGGAAGAGATACGGGGATATATGTATATGTATAACTGATTCACTTCCCTATAAAGCAGAAAGTAACACACCATTTTAAAGCAATTATACTCCAATAAAAACGTTAAAAAATGTACCATCGATATACTGATTTCAGGAGGTATAGAAGCAGAAGTTTTTTTTTTCTGAGGTCCAAGTGTCATCTTCTTCAGTAACTATTTAATGTTGTAATGATGAAGAGAAGCAATGTAACAGTTGTCTGCCACAATATGATAGCACATTCATCATGTGATTACTGAGTTTCTTTGGCCCTGTTTTTATCTATTTTGGAAATTATGTGATGATGTGAATCAATGGCAGGTGGGACTGTCAGGTACATCATTTAGGAAATCATACAGGTGTTCTTCTGATTTGGATCATTTATTTCCTTGTCAGTTCTGGCTTACCTCTTGAAATATGGAGAGTATATAAATTTGGTACTATTTTCTTTTTCCAGTATGTTTTGAACTTGTGTATTTTTTTCAGTGGCTGAAATAATGTACATTTATTCCTGAGCCAATATCTTTTGAGGGAGGTCTGAATGTATTCATGTTACTGCCTCATCGCTCTCTTTTCCTTCATAGGAGAATTCCTGAGAGAGTCGTTTGTACTCACTGATTCTAATTTCTCTCCTCCCAAGCTTTTTAAAGCTAGCTTAAATCAGATTTGCTCCAAACTGCTCTTATCAAGGTAACTTGTGACCTTTATATTGCTAAATCTCATGCTAATTCTCATCCTTCTTGACCCTGCAGCAGTATATGACACCATTGATCATTCCTCTTTTTTGAAGCACTTTTTTCTTGGTTTCCAGGATATTACATTCACCTGGTTTTCTCTCTATCTCTGTAGCCACTGCCTCAAGTTTACTTTGCTGATTTACCTTCATCCATTGGATTCCTGCATGTTGAAGTGTCGCTGGTATCAGTCTTTGGGCCTCTTCTCTTTCCTCTATTTTTTTCTACCTTTAGTGATTTCACATAGTCTCATACCTATTTAAATATTCTATTTTATGTATCTATTCCTGTGTAACAAATCACCCCAACATTTAGTGGTTAAAAATAATGATAGTCATTTGTTATCTCTCACGGTTTCTCAGTCGAGTGGTTCTGGTTTGGGGTATCTTATGAGGTTACAGTCAGATGTCATTTTGAAGGCTTTACTGGGGCTAGAGGATTCACTTCCAGGGTAGCTCATTCATTTAGCTGGTGAGTTGGCCCTGCTGTTGGCCAGAGGCCTCATTTACTCTCCATAGATCTCTGTAGATAGAAAGTCATGCACTTTGACTTCCGTTGCCTGTCATATCGAGCCAGTCCTGCTGCAGTATGGAAATGGACTACATAAAGACATAACGACCAGGAGATGTGGATCATTAGGGGCCCTCTTTGAAGGTAGCTACCATAGTCTACCTTGTTATGTCCCTCACACATACAAAATACATTCACTCTTCCCCCAAGTACCCTCTAAAATTGCATCTTTTATGCCTCAGGTGCAGGCTGTAGTCAAGCATGTCCTCATCTAAATCAAGTCCAGATATGACTGAAGTGGCTCAGGTTAAGTTCATGGAGTACATGTCTTCAAGTGAAATTCCTATTGATCTAAAGACCCATGAGCTAAAGAGACAAGTTATCTGTCTCCAGCACACCCAATATATGTTGGTGGGATAGACATAAGATAAGTGCCCCAAATGTTCCATTTCATAAAGGAGGTAAATAGGAGGCTCACAGGAACAACTTCTCTCAAGCAATTCCAAAATCCAGCTAGGCAAATGCCTACTCTTGGTTAAGGCACATGCCTATTCCCTGCAGATTATTCATTTTGATACTTAACTCTGCCATTTGAGGTGTTGATTCCATATTCTGAATCATTCCTTCTTTTTCATAATAAATGGTTTGTGTTTAAGTAGTTTTTCAGCCTGCTTCCAGCCCACAGTAATTTCCGAGTTCAAAATCATCCTTTTATTTTTTCCTTTTTTTGTATTGTCTCTGCTCCTATTAGTCCAAGCTAGCAGTGTTTCCACAAATATAATTCACTTAAAAAACTTTTTGGGTCTCCTATGAATCATATTGAGGGTTCATTCAATTAGCAAAAATCCACATTGATCAAGAACTGTTGTTATAATGAACCCTCTTCACCTTGGGCTTCCTATAAGGCTGCTATAAGAAAACACACGGAAGAATCATAGACGTCCTACTGTTTAATGGAGAGGTTCTGTGAGGCTTGCCTCTAAGACACTTAAAGCTCACCTACTTCCCTTTTTCTGTTTTGAGATACCACTTTAAATATTTCTGAGGTCTTGACGAAGGACTTTACATTCACACCCTTCATCTTTAGCCAAAGTTTTCCTGACAATGCCTTGGATTTTATCTTTTCCTAGAAGCTATTTTCTTATTTTTAGCATTTTTTGCCACCAGAAGAGGCAAGACTTAGGTACAGTTTTATTTTGAACACAGAAAGCTGTGGATAATTTATATAGTTAATCATGATTCTTTTTGCCTAACTTTTTAATATTCATTTTAATATAGGAAGCCAGAAGAAGCCAGGTGATACCTTCAATACTCTGCCTAGAAATATCTTTAAGTAAATAATGCTGTTTATTAAGTATATTTTATATTTCCCATGCTATTATAGGCAATGATGTTGCTAAATTTTCTGTACTATATAATAGCAATCCCTCTTTCTCCATCTTCCAATAACATTTCATCACTTTCCTTTAAGCCCTAGTTCACAGTCTTTTTATAAATTTATTTATTTATTTATTTATTGGCTGCGTTGGGTCTTTGTTGCTGCATGCGGGCTTTCTGTAGTTGTGGCGAGTGGGGGCTACTCTTTGTTGTGGTGCGCAGGCTTCTCATTGCAGTGGCTTCTCTTGTTGTGGAGCAAGGCTCTAGGCATGTGGGCTTCAGTGGTTGTGGCGCACGGGCTTAGTTGCTCCGCGACTTTTGGGATCTTCCCAGACCAGGGCTCGAACCCGTGTCCCCTACATTGAAAGGTGGATTCTTAACCACTGCACCACCAGGGAAGTCCCCCATAGTCTTTTTTTAAAGCTGTTGGGATTTGTTGACATTTTCTAAGCCCCTTAGAATTTCACTAATATCCCCCTGAGATTTTTCGAGCTTCTGTCTGTTGCTCAATCACAAATTAACATTTTTAAGTTTTATTACTGTGGCACCCTAACCCTAGTACCAAAACTCATATTTTTACTTTGACTTTATAAAACAAATCACTCCAAAACTAAGTTGCTTGAAACTACAAAAATAATTGATCTTTTATGTTTTTTACAGGGGCGGGGGTCAGTAATCAAGAGTGCTTTAGTTGCATAGTTCTGGCCCAGGCTGTCTCATGAAGTTACTATCAGATACTATCAGGATGGGGCTGAAGGGTCTAATACCAAGGTGGCTTATTCAAATCGCTAGCACATTGGTGCTGGCTGTTTTCCAGAGGCTTTAGTTTCTCTCTTCATGAGCCTCTCCACAGGGCTGGTTGAATGTCCTCATGGCATGGAGATGGCTTCCCTCAGAACAGCCAATTCAGGATACCAAGACAGGACTTTAATACCTTTTTATGACCTAGCCAGAGGAATCACACATTCTCATTTCTACTGTATTCTGTTAGTCACACAAGCGTTGCTCTAATTCAGTGTGGGAGTGGATACATAAGGGCTCATATACCAGAAAGTATGTCACTGCAGGTCATCTTGCTTGCTGGCTACAGCACTATCACTATACAATCCCTCCCAAGTGTGTATCATCTCCAGTTTGGACTTCTCAGCTAAATCCAGCTGCTTGATCAATATCCAGCTACTTGATCATTATATACAACTGCTTGATCAACATCTCTACCTGCAAGTCTAATAGGCATCTCAACATACCACATAGAAAACTGAGCATTTCATGTCTTTGTTCTTGCCCTTCAAATCTGTATCTCTTACTATCACCCCCATTTCAGAAAATGACAAATGCATTCTTCTAGTTGCTCAGGCCAAGGTTACGGAAGTTATCCTTTACTCACACTCTCTATCAAAATTCTATACATATAATCTGTGTATAGATAACATTCTTTCAGCACATTTTAAGGACACAGTTTTTAGACTTCCTTAGAGAAGAGGGCTGCTTAGGAATCCTAATTGCATTGTCCCAGAGCACACTGACTCTTAGCCTAAAGGAGAGAGGGTATAGCTCAAAAAAATTTGCAGGTGTGGTGATCCTCCAATGAAATGGATTGTAACTTGTTACAAAATATGATCTCATTTAAAAAAATGGAATTAATACAACTTGGATTGAAAGAAAGATACTCAATGTGGAAAAAAGGCACAGTGCTGTTTCAGAATGAGTGGGTGTTCAAAAATTGAATATTTACTTTATTCTGGGAAAATTGCAAGGGTTTTTCAAATATTCTCATTGGATTTCAGTCATGTGAAGTAGATACTATTATACCTAATTCAGAAGTGAGAAAACAGAGTCTTAGAAAGATTAAATAATTCACCATTTTTTTTATCATTAGCAATTGGCAGAATTAAGAGTTAAACCCAGGTGTTCCGAAGCAAGTTCAGTATTTTTTTGACGATGCGCCAGCAAGTTCGCATTTTTGAGATCTGTGAATGAAAACAAAAAAACAGTTTTGTCCAATTGAAACTTAGTTTAACATGAGGTCAAAACATATCCTCAAGCAGTGGACAATGAAGCAAAAATTGTGTAAGGAAGATGGTGAGGAGGAGCTTGGGAAGTACAAGAGTGACGGGGATGTAATGTCAATAAAGAAAGACTTATTTGGTACAATCAGGTCTAGGTCTCGTTGGTAGAAAGGACAAGAGTGCCATACACACAGGAGTAAAGGAATAGAAGCAGAGTGACAGAAGCTGTTATAGGCTCTTGCTCTGGTTCGAGTGGTGGGATGCAGTGGAACTCTCAGGCCTTGATTGAAAGCTGAAAAAAGAGCATTAGGAAAAGAAAGGGAGATTTTTTTTGACATTTGGTAAATTCTTTAGATTTTAGCATTTCTAAAAAAATTCTATGAATAAAGTGTGAAATGCAATTAAGACAGCTCTTCCACATGTCACACTGAATAGACAGTGTTTTTTGTCCAAGTCGGAAAGAGTATGCAGAGGCAAGAATGTACACAAGATGGAAAGGTGATGAGCTCATCACCTCAAGAAGGTCTGTTTTCTTCCAGTAAAAGAAGGTCTGTTTTCTTCAATTGGGTGCACCTCAGAATCCCTTCCAAAAAGTCAATCAAGTAGTAGAGAAGAGTGCGTTTCAGCAACAGTCATAAGAAAAGCTCATATTCTTCTTACCCAATATAAACAAGGAAAAAAAGATAACAGCAAAAAGTTGAGGAGCCAAGTATAGTTAACTACAGATACTTTCATAGTCTGTACAAGCTGAGCACAATGTGTGAGGAGGAGAGTTTCCTTGGGGAGCCAGAGAATTGACTTTGAGTGCTGATACATTAATCCTACTTAGAAACACTTATCATTGTAAATAATTAAAAAGTTTGATTTGGGGAGACAGTCTATGCTAAAGGAAGTTCCAGGAAGAGAAACCAAACAAGATAATGGTCTCTATGGAATAATCTGATGATGGAGAAGTAGAGAAATCATTCTGATATTATTGCTATTAAAAAAAGACAGTGTACCAATCTCTCTAACTTAGACTTTCAGAAAAATGAATGAGGACATGTTCTTCAACAGACACTCAATGAATCGAACAAAGTTGGACTTCAGTGAATACTGAATTACAGCAAGGAGGTGGAGGGGAGCATGAATGTAGTTGCAGATGAGCCTCAAGTGTAAGTGGCCTATAAGCACAGAGGCTGTAATACAACATGGAATGATAGAAGGTTAGGATGTGTTTAATTTGCACGTCCTTTAGCACATCTACCAAAAGTCCCTCAAGTAATAAATGGGAAAACATGTAAACATGTACATTATTCTTACTGTAAATGTAAAAAGTTAAAATTGATAAATAGCTCAGTTTTTTTATAAGGGAAAAGCTGGTTTATATTTTCCCCTCAAGTGTAGTCTTTTTCCTAGAGCCAGGATCAGTAGTGGAACATATTTGTGCACAGTTGATGCATGTGGTCAAAAAGGGAATTGAGTTACAATAATAAAGGAATATAAGAGATAAGAAAAAGTCAGTTTAGTTTTGGATAGCCCATCTTTTTATGCATTCATGGCATTTCTAAAGTCTGACCTTTTTCTATAGGAAACTACCTCCTTTAACTGTATGCTTGACAAAATGACCTCTTACTTGTGAGATCTTCAGCACCTGAAAAACCCAGTATGAAAGTTAACACTCATTGGTCCCTTATGTCATTATGGTGGAAGAGACAATCTGATAGAATCCCTAGTTCCAAGCTATTAAAAGAGAGTAACAGTAAAACAAAAACCAGGATCTCTTGTCCCCCAACAGGCAATTCTTCACTGATTTAGGAAAGCTCAGTTGACAATGTTAGGTTCTTCTTCTGAGCTTTATATGTAGTTCTCTAAAATCTGATCTATGATGAATAATTGTTTATAAACCTCTAATTCATATGAATGGCACTACAGTTTAAAATCTGAATTTAACATTTTTAATGTTTTCTCAAGCAAGGGATTGCTATTGTTTATGATGCCTTGAATTATATTTAGGCTTAGTAATGACAATGTACACATTAATTATTCTTTTCATTTGCTCATTCTAAACCATAAAAGGGATTACATGAGATCCTAGATAAGAGCATATTTATTTACTACTTATAACACAGGCTTGAGCAGTTGCTGTTGTGGTCTGCATTTACAAATGAAGAAACAGAATCAAGAGCAGTGTTATCTTGAACAATTTCCTTAATCCAGATATTTCAGCTCACAAGTAAGAGTTCAAACTCATGTGTGTCTGACTGTAAATAGCTCTTTTCTCTAAAAAAATACCACCTCCTATGAGGACAGGAACATTCACATATTCAATGCCAGGTAGGATGAAGTTTTTTTTAACAGCCGGAACTACTATGAAATACACTCTCTGATGAGGCCTGGTTTCTTCCCTCTGCATGACATTCAGTAGGTAGGGGAGGAGGTGGAGTATATCTTGGATTCTACTCAGTCACTGTGACTAAGGGGAGAGACCACTGATGGCACCTCAGAGCGAGCTATTGAGTGGGGAGCATTGGCCAATTCTGGGCTTATTCAGCCTCTATGTCTGGTCAAAGATCATAGTTTCTGGTTTTACTAAGTAAAAGTACTTTACTTAGTACTTTACTAAGTACCTATCCTCTGAACCTGGTACAGATCACAATTCTATGAAGAAAAGAAAGAATGACAACATCTAGACTTTCCATAACGTTACTGGTGTTTTTGACCCTTGGGTTTTAAATGGTTTTATTTATTTGATAACTATCATTCAACATATTAATGATCTTAAAGGCATTTCTGAGGTTGTGGCTTTCTTAACACTTGAGTAAAATTATACCTTATTTTTTAATTACTTGCAATATTCAGAGACAATATTTACTTTAATGTGTTTCTTTTTAAAATGAATGAACGAATGAATTAATTATATTATGGCTGCATTGGGTCTTTGTTGTTGCGTGCGGGCTTTCTCTAGTTGTGGTGAGCAGGGGGCTACTCTTCGTTGCGGAGCGCGGGCTGTAGGTGCGTGTGCTCTAGAGCGCAAGCTCAGTAGTTGTGGTGCACAGGCTTAGCTGCTCTGCAGCATTTAGGATCTTTCTGGACTAGGGCTCAGACCCGTGTCCCCTGAATTGGCAGGCAGATTCTTAACCACTGTGCCACCAGGGAAATCCAATGTGTTTCTAATTACACTTTTAATTATAGAATCAATTCATTTGATTGGTTTAAAAAACGCTATATAGTGAATTAAATAAAATATAAAATCTAGTTGGCTTATCCCCTTTCCAGTATCCATCCTCAGCCAATTTCATTATCCGAAGGAAACTACTGTTAACTGTTTGCTTTTCGTTTTATTGTCCCTCAAATTTCAAATAACAAATTCACTTGATATATGATTTAGTGGCTTGTCAAATTAATATAGTGCCTAATGAATCTCCACCATAAAAATAAGAACTTGTGCATACTAACTTTTCTTTCAGTTCTTCAGTTACCTTCAATTTTTGTTAGTTATTACCATTTTTATGTTGCCAAACTTTATAGCATTTCATTCTGTTCTTTAAACATTGTCTTCTTACTATGTTTAGATTGATTCCAAATAATCAAAGGCTAAGGGGCAGCATTTACAATATGTTTTTCTAAATATTTTGTGCTACAAAGTCAAGAATGTGAATGGACCCATAGAAAAGAAAATATGATCCTATGGAATTAAAAATTCACGTTTTACAAAAGACCCTTCCAAATGTTAATGTCAAATAAACTTTTTTATTTTCTGTCCAGTCTCCTGCAAGCCTTCTGGGTCATTTATGGTACAGGGATTGTAAATTTTCTGAGTTCTGGCATTATAAAACTAGAATCTAAAACTGATTCTGTATTGTTCTCACATTTTCTTATTAGTTTGGCAGTGTACACAGTGTAATATTCCAGATATTTCTCACCCAGAATTTGAAAACATTCTTTCACCCCTTGTTTCGTTCTAAGAAAATCTGTGTCAGTGGTATATGATTTTCACTTAAGTAATACAGAAGTATTTAGTGAACACCCCACTTATGTAGGTAACTTTAATTTCTCTGTAGAAGTTTTCAGATTTTTTTCTTTATCCTTAGAATTCACAGTGCTGTGTCTAGAAGTTGGTCTTTTTTCTAACAAATCCTTCAGGTCTTTTCAATCTGAAACTTCTTCCAAATAGGGGGATATTCTGTTGCATTCTGATTGGACCCTCTCTCCACTGTTTCTGCTGTCTCCTTTGAAAATATTTTTAGAAGGCTGTCAGACTTTCTGCAGCCTTCATAATTTCCCCCTCAATTTCCGTGTGTTTGTTTTACTTTATCATCTTACAATTGGTCTTTAAAATCACTAACTTTATTTTCAATCATATTTCCTTTTCTATCATTCACTCCATATTTATAAAAAGTCACAATGATTGCCGTGTTTTCTGATTGTTCTTTTCTTTGTCACCTGTGATAATAATTTAATATATTATTCAAAGTGATTAAAAGTTTTCTACTGGGATCCTTTATTTTACATTGCCTACTTCACTCTATTGATACTCTTTAAATATCTTGTGATGCAAATATCTTGTGACTATTATATGTATATATATTTGAATAAATTTGTGACTTAAAAAAACTATAATGGTTAGAATAAGTAGGTGTTTTCTCTGACTTTGGGTAAACATTTTCTAAACAGATCTTTCCCTTGAATAAGGGTTGGAGAACAGTGGCCTGTGCACGTCGGGAGAGCATGTAGGCAAAACATCATCACCATAGGATGTGTGAAGGAAATTTATCTGAAGACATTGCAGATCACTGTAACGTAGAAGGAGAAAAATGACCTAAGATAAATCATTTATTGGTGACCCTACTGGGGATTCATGGTGTAATGAAACTTGGATTTTCCCTATTCTTCAACAGAATCACTTTCTAGTAACCTTACTAAACTTTTAAGTCCTTGTGTCTCTTCTCAAAACTTTTTCCATATTCATTTTAATATTTATTTATTTATGCTGGGTCTTAGTTGCAGCAGGCGGGCTCCTTGGTTTGGGCTCACGGCCTCCTTAGTTGCAGCATGTGGCCTCCTTAGTTGTGGCATGTGAACTCAGTTGTGGCATTCATGTGGGATCTAGTTCCCTGACCAGGTATCTAACCCGGGCCCCCTGCATTGGGAGCATGGAGTCTTAACCACTGCACCACCAGGGAAGTTCCCGTATTCATTTTAAATGAATCTCTGATAATTAACCTTTACCAAGAAGGCTGTTTGTCTTGCTGCTCCTTTGATAAACATTCTGTTGTGAATGGAAGTGTTATTTTATATACTACATGAAGTTCTTATTGATAATATTTCGAATCTTCACTATGGGAAACAAGAAGGACCAAGAATAAAATAGAAATGATAGAGAAGTGATACATTCCCAGGAAAAGAAGAGTAGTACCGGGCTTCCCTGGTGGCACAGTGGTTAAGAATCCGCCTGTCAATGTAGGGGACACAGGTTCGAGCCCCGGTCCGGGAAGATCCCACATGCCGCAGAGCAACTGAGCCCGTACACCACAACTACTGAGCCTGCTCTCTGGAGCCTGCGAGCCACAACTACTGAGCCCGTGTACCACAACTACTGAAGCCCCTGCACCTAGAGCTCATGCTCCACAACAAGAGAAGCCACCACAATAAGAAGCCCGCACACTGCAATGAAGAGTAGCCCCCACTCACCACAACTAGAGAAAGTCCACATGCAGCAATGAAGACCCAGCACAGCCAAAGATAAATAAATAAAATAAATAAATTTAAAAAAAAAGAAGGGGGGTACCATCTCACAGTGAAATGTTTCACAGCTTGTTGAAAAGCATTTGAGAGAATTAAAGGAAGTTTAAAAACATGAAATATAGATGAGGCAGAGTAACGCTTCCTGGATGGATAGACTGAAAAAAGTTCTTAATGGCAAATGGAAAAGCATGCTTAAAAATTCTCAATGCTTGTTTTTGTTCTTTCTAGATTTCTTGTAATGAATGAGTGCTATACAAATAAATGAGACAAGGTGATGTCTGTACTTCACAGGGAATGCCCGATGAGAAATCCTGATGAACTCTTTTGATATATACCTCATAGCCATCTAGGGCACTGATTTGAAGGCCAGTCTTCTGCTCAGTTCATTGTCAGAATATCGATGCTTGCTTGAGTAGAAGGGGACTTTTATTTATTTTCATTTTATTCTTCTTCCAAAAAGAAATCACATTCTTTCCCAGCTTGTATTAATTTATGATTAGGAAATGTGATTTTCAGGTTAAAAAAGGAACAAAATCTGGGTTTTAATATATAGGATGGGGTTAATATGAAAAGTATTATCTAGTTTCTAAATTAACTCAAATATTATTTTATTACTATTATATTCCATTATTATAGCCATGCTGTACTACAGAAGCAACAGTCGGTCTGTTTACCAAATAAAAAATTATTTCACTATTAGAAAAACCAACTGACACATCCTAAGAACTCATGTTTTTAGTGACAAATAGAAGGTACAACCTAAGGTAAGAATGTCAAACAATTGAGCTGGAATGAATTCACTTTATCTTCAAAGATCTAACATGTTGTTTTGATGTTCTGTAGCTCCTGATGCCCAAATGTATAGGTTTTCATTTGTTTAAGGTCAATGATTTTTTCATAGACATGGGGTCAGAGAAAAATAAAGTTGCTGACCTTCTGTAATGTGTGTGTGTGTGTGTGTGTGTGTGTGTGTTTATGGGACATGTTTTGGGAGAGATCTGTCAACCCTTGCTAGGTAGGTTCATTTTGTCATTGACACTTTATCTTGAAAGATGTATGCTGGCATGCAAGGATGCAAAATTTAGTCAATAGAGGCTTTGTTCTTTGACAGACCTTATTACCACTATGCTGACCAACTGAGTGAATATGCCACAGAACTAAAACCATGACTACAGTGTTTGTGTTTGTTGGACTGAGCTATATATATATATACCCCAGATTATAGATTATAACAGTTTTGGTCTAAGAGTCAAGTTATTTTATGATGTTTATTCTATAGCTATAAGAAAGACAGTATGGAAAGTGTCATTCAAAGTAAAAATAAGAGAAATTTCATGCTATTCCCTTGACTGATGTCAGCTGCAGTTAGACTGCACCTGGGAAGGATTATATTTGCTTTATGCACCTCCTCAAAATTCAATATTAACAACTGAAATGCCCCTAAGGAGCCAAAGGAGGAGAAAATTCACACATTGTTATTATTTTATGGTTCTAGGCAATGCTGATCTTTTAGTAAACTGATCAAAGGAGTTTTGAATCATATTTTAAAAATTCAGTAAACCCTATTATTCTGAGTGTCCTGTCTCCTGGGAATGCATCACACACTATAGCCATAGTTTACCATGTGTGCAGTACAGAAGCTCCAGCTGACTGTGGCTGCCGGGCCTATTATTGACTAATAGTCTCTGTGGACCTAGAGCCTCTCTGTGGTGTCCAGTGAAGCTTCCAAAGCTAACTTTTATTTAAAGATATAGTGAATGTTAACGAATTTGGAGTTAAGTTTTATTTGTCTTATGTAAATTGGTTGCCTGTATTTGAAATATCCACCATTTTGTTTTTGCACTGGCATATTCAAAACATATCATGATTTAGGTTAACCTCAAATATTAAATACAGTAAACCATTAGCTCTGCAAGAACTTGGGGAATACGGTTCATTCTTGCATGGATTACTGCAAACTTCCATTAAAATATGGCACACAGACACAGCTTGTGTCTGCTCTCCAATCTGTAAGTTTACCTGTATAAGTCTAATCAAGATTCTACTCAGGGCCTAGTCTTGGAATTTTAAAGTTCCTGCTCAGTACTGGTGACTGTAAACATGATTGGAAGGTCCAATGCATAAATACAAAAGCATTTTATATTAAGTTATAATAATTAGAAGTGGCCCCTATAGAATATATATGTAAAATATGCATGTATAACATTATAAAATGCATTTAGCTCATTTCAGTGTGGGAACATAGAGACTTTATCTCTCCTAGTATCAGTAGGGACATAGATTCATGACAAACCGTCTTGCATCAAAAGTACAGTTTTCAAGCCATAGCTTCGTAAAAACCTCTTCATAAATTCTATTCATACTGTCCTTACCAATGTCCTTACCAATGTCCTTAATTAATTCAGTCACACTTGAGTTTTAGTACTTTTAAGGAAGTTCATTCAGCCGCCCTGAAATTGAAAAAAGACACCCACATATAAACATCATTAGTATAGACATTTAAATGAAACTTTTCAAAGAGACTGAGAGAGATTGCAGAATAGGAAGGTGTACAGCCTTTTATAAGTATGTTATTTTCAAGGTATTTTACCTCCTTGAAGTGTATAGCTACTGAAGGTTACAAGGGTTCATATGGAGAGATAAAAGAATATTCCTGGTGTGATATGCATGATATCAACAAGGTTAGCTATGAAACAAAGGTGTTTTTGAAAAGCATATTGTATTTATTGAATACACGATCACATATATTGTGATACGCTTCTTTAAGTGTATTTTCAAAACCCACAGAATAAATCAAATTGATACCATGATTCTTTTTAACAGAACCCAGCATGTGTCTATGCTATTATATTTGAAACTTTAAAATTTGCTTGTTGCATAGAAGGATAAAACATGACCCCTACCTTGAGTATCTTTGTAAGAAATAAAGATGCATTTCACAAAGATAATTTCATATTTTCAAGTTTGGGAAGTCTTGTTCAATAAAATACTAAATTTTGCCTTTTCTTTTACTGTTACCTCATCAAGGGTCTATAGATGAAGCAGGAAAAATTAAGATCTCATGAAGGGAGTGAAAGAAAAAAACACACAGTGTGCTTTGCAAGTAAAAGAAGTTTTAACAAATGATATGACAAGAGATCCTTGGGAATTCATGGGTAGAGTCTCTAAAACATCATGTAGAAGAGCTTTATTCTGAGGGTCAAAGAAAAACACTGAAACTGAAGGAAATGTAGATGCTGAAAAGGAGTAATAGAGTTATTTAGGATTTGTTTACAGAAAAATAAAAACTAAAAAAATAAATTAGATTTTCTGTTTTGCCCTGAAAACATGACCAGGTAAGTCAAAGACTTAAAAGGAAAAAGAATGACTCAAAGGATGATTATTTCAAAGGATATATCAAAATAAAACACATTATATAACTAAAGGCCATGCATTTGTTCTCTTGGCATATTTATATAATGAAAAATATATTTAATGTTTGTATAATTGTTTAATTTGTTTTGGAGGAAGAGACAGACAGCTGCTAGTGGATGCATTCTAAGTTCTAGAAACTTTGCCTGGTGCTTCTGGTACTTCTCATCTAAACATTAATGAAACTCCAAGAGGAAACCATTTAAGTTCCCCTTTTATGAATGAGGCTTACATGATTTGGAAACTTGCTCAATTTCAGTTTCATCCCCCTATACAGGGCCAGAATGTCACTACAAACCCTGGTCACTCTGACTTGAAGATTGATGTTCCTCCTACTCTACTATGCTGACACCTTACATTTTCAAGCCTTATGATTTTTTATGTTATCTCATTTGATTCTTATGAGAACTCTATAAAATTGATAGAAAATAAACGAATATCCTCATTTTAGAAATAAGGAAATGAAAATCACAATAGAAAAACTGACAGCCTATTTCTGTTTTGTGATGGAGGTGATTTTGGGGGGTCCAAGTTTCAAATACCAGATGAATGTCTTTTCCATATTCTATTATGCTTCTAATGACCCCAGGATGGATGATAAGATGCTTATATAGAGAGAATTCAGAGTCAGGGTCTAAGCTGTATATGTATTCAGAATTTGTGCATATCCAGGATTGTTTGGGCAATGTTGACTCCAGTGTCATTTACCAGAGGGGTCCTTGTAACCTGATAGGACAAACCCTGATGAGATGGTCTCTGGGTATAAGCTGGGCCCAGGTCTAAGACCATCTAACATTTTAAAACAGTGGCCTCCCATTTTTCCCAGTCAGGGCTGAGGAAGAATTCAAGGAAACAAGATAGATGTGGGGAACCCAGTTTGTGAATGAGGAGAGGACTCTATTTGAGGGCATGGCATTGCACCATCACTCAGTTATGTTCTGACCAACATTCCCTTTATGTATTATCTACTCCCAGAACTGATAGAAGGTCAAAAAATATTAAAGCATAAGTTAAATAAAAAAGTAATATCACTAGAGGCACAGCAAAAATTGGGAAGTGTAAAGCCATTGTGTCTTGTGGCCTAACAACAGAGTTTAACTAAGATTAGGGGAAAGTATTTCCTCAGATTTTAGCATTGTAACTTACAGAGCAGGACCAAGAAGTAGAGACTATATGTATGATGGCCCAGCATGAGAACAGGACCAGCCTGTGAGAGTCCTGAGGAGAGAGGTCAGCTCAGCAAGAATTTTCACAGTTTATATTTCAGTTTTTGGGTTTTCTGGGTAATACATATAACATCTGCGAATAGTGTGGTAGACATTTACTGATTATACCAATGGTCAAGTGATACTAATATTTATTGAATGTTTAACTTATGTAAGAGACAGAATTATATGTTTTCCATGTGATAGAAGACATTTTCACATATTGAGGTATGTGGAAGTCATGCTGGCCTATACAGGATTTAAGTTAAACTTTATGCTAACTAGAAGAGCCTGTTTTGTGGCTTATTAAATGTACATAGTACATCTGCTTTAACCATTGAAGAAAAGCAAGGAATTGTCCATAAGCAAGGAATGTCCCTTTCGAAGATAGAGCAAAATGCCTCCTTTCCTGGGACATCAGTGCCAGGACTCCTTCTATATAAGGCTCCCTTCCCAGGAACCAAGGCCATACTGACTCGCTGTGTACGTGCTGATTTGTCTTTTTTGGGGGGAAACTTTGAAGGGATGTATCCTGTCATGGTTGATATTCTTTGTTCTGACAAGATATAAGACTGTGCTGATGAGAGATTAATGATTAGACCTCAGGACTTTACTCTCTTGTAATACATTCCTGTCACAAAGATATGTAGGAATAGAGGTGGTGTCCTCTATGTCTACCACAACTCTTCTAAGCAAGATGTTCCAGGAACTGTCTGTTGTCTGTTGTTCTAAGTAAGAAAATTGTAGCCAGTAAACATTTTATCCTTTGAATCTTCAGGTGTTTGTGGTTTATCTGTTTTCTACATTTGGAATTTCCAGTTTGGCAACCTATTTCTCTTTTCTCCTTGGAACTTCAAGTACTGATCATTAAAAACGATGACTTGGCTTCCATATTTGAAAAGAATGGTTTGGATGAAAAAGAATAAGTATTAAATTGCAGATGGTTTGGTCTTTTCACTAAGGCAGCATTAAATTAAAAGTAGCTCTTTTTGTAACCCTCCCCTACCCATCAAAAAAGACTATGCTGAAAACCATGCTCCTTTGGAATAGTTCCTCAGAGCTATTTTAGAGGCTGTCTCCTGGGCCATAATCCTCAGTTTGGATTGAATACAACTCTTTTCTATTCTTATTATAGACTGGTTATTGATTATTTCTGTCAATACGTGTATAACTTCATTTAATTCTTATAAAAACTGTCAGGTATCATTATTATTTTTGCTTTATGGGTGAAAAAATAGAGGCATAAAGAAGCTAAATAATTAGTCAAAACTCAAACAGCCGTTAGATGGTAGACCCAGTTTAAACCCAGTCTCTCTAGAGGCCACATGCTTAACCACTATGTGTTACTCCCTTTCCAGTAAGACCTTTTATCAGAGATTAAATTTTTATTAGTATGTCAAAGGCCATTAAAAGAAACATACCTGATTTTTAAAAACAAATTAGCAGATGTTTAAATATTACAAGATTATTTTCAATTTAAACTCTCAAATAGCCAAAGTGTGAATTTTGAGAAGGTATGGAAATGATAAACAATCTATTTTAAAACTGCACTTAGCAGTTTTAAATATTTTGTGGTATTTCAAGTGAAATAAAGAAAACAAAGTTATTCTGGCTGCCTAGGTCAAAACTAAAGTTTGGGCTTTGGTTTGTTTATTGACTTTTATTTCAAAAGCTAGTATCTCTCACATGTTTTCCAAAGTCTAACTTTAATTCCAGTCACCATTAAATTGTTCACCCATTATTCTTTCACTCTATTACTAATCATTTATTAAGTACTTACTAAGAGCCTTAACTCTCTATTGATTGCAGGTATGCAAAATATGAAAAGTCACAGACCCTGTGTTTAAGTAGTTAACAGCTTAAAGAGAAAAATGAAAAATAGTTAAGTTCTGTGACAGAGGGGAAGAAACCTCTGAGAGCAGTGGAAACCAAGCTCACGGCTGCTGAGAAGGCGGTACCGAAGCTGAGAGATGCTGGCTCCTTGCCAGCCTAGGAAGGAAGAGTATTCCAGATGGTGGGAATAATGATGATGAGATTTGTCCTCAGTGGTTTTCCTAAACAGCTTTCATTTAGTTAGAACATGCTAAAAAATCTTGATCCTCACTGAAAGGTTTCCAGATATCATGGTATCCTTTATTTTCAGACTTCCAGGGTTCCTTCTTGACCTGTTCCTTGACCAGGTTTCAAATATCATGCTTTACTATACGTTCTTTTTCTTCTTGTTACTGCGCTCGAGCTTGCTAATTTAGACTTCCGTTGCTCACTTAAGTTGCATAAAATTGTGATTCTGTCTGCCAGAACTGATATGATTGGCAAATGTGTGGACACATGGGCTTAAGCTACATGACTGTTCCACACAGTTATATCTTGAGATTTTTGCTCTAGCTTGATCATTAAAACAGAGTACCCAGTTACACAAGTGTTCTTCATTATATTGTTCCTTTCACAGTGATCAAAGTAACCTTGGCAAAGAATTTTCATGTCATGCTGTAAACTGTTTCTACTGTTCCTTTGCTGCACACACATTTCTCTTTAATTTTACTGATCTCTAAGGTTCTCCTGACATTTGAAACTTAGCATCATGATCAATTTCTCTTCATTGTATTAATTGAAAATTTTCCAAGCTGAATCACATTTTTTTTTTTTTTTTTTTTTTTTTTTTTGCGGTATGCGGGCCTCTCACTGTCGTGGCCTCTCCCGTTGCGGAGCACAGGCTTCGGACGCGCAGGCTCAGCGGCCATGGCTCACGGGCCCAGCCGCTCCGCGGCATGTGGGAGCTTCCCGGACCGGGGCACGAACCCGTGTCCTCTGCATCGGCAGGCGGACTCTCAACCACTGCGCCACCAGGGAAGCCGTGAATCACATTTTAAAGTCCTCTTTAGACTCTCTGTTAGAGCCTTCCTGTCCTTTACAGTTTGTCTCACTTTCCCATTTTGTATCATTTCAGAGCTTATTACATTTATTTAAAGACTGATGTAAAGAGAATTGAATTCCTGGAGTAAGGGGTCAATCTGATTCACACACACTTCAAGAGATTCTGGCACAGTCAAAATTTGGGAGCCATCAGCTGGGATGTTGAGTTAAAAGCCTAAGTGAAAGAGGAAAGAGAGGTTAAGAGTAAAGCAGTAGCATCTGTGCACCCCTCCTCCTCACCTCCTACACCCAGGTCAAATTTGAACAGGAAAGTAGAAAGGTGTCCTCTTTTGAGGTGGTCATATAACACAGGCCCTTATTTTCGTATTTCCAGAGACTATCTTTACCAAGCCTAATAATTTGCTTGTGAATCCCTTAGAACTTCCTTCCACTTACATTACAAGGAAGGTTATCTTTATTATTCTGTCGGACAATACAGTCCTATTGAATACTTCCTCAAATAGATTCTCCAAAACACTGTTCTGGGAAATGTCAATAGTGTATCATGAAAAGTTAACAAGCATTTAAATAGATTTTTTAAGTGCCAAATGCTATATATCCCTTTGAGTATTCCCTGTAACTATTCCCATATTAAAGGATGAGAAAAATTCTAGGCTGATGATATTTAACACTTTTAAGTCAAGATTTCCAAAATGTGTTTTATTAAGGAGCCTTTTTAATATGGTACAACTACCACCTTCTTGTGCAAAAGCATTCAGAAATCTAGATCCGAGTGAATTACTAGTTTCCTCTTGGATCCAACTCACTGAGTCCCATTATCTTTCACCTATTCTAGGTATGGTGTTGAGTATGGAAAGTTTAATACTTATAGACAGGTGATCCTAAGGAGAAGCTGATTTTCCACATCCACCCAAAACCTGTCCTTTGGTGCAGCTGTGACATTAACTGTGGCCCTGGTAGACAGCTCCTTGGCACACTGACCACATCGCATTCCAAGTTCTTGCCTGCCATGTCTTTGCCTCAGGACTTTTTGTGTAGTCTTGTAGGTCACTCACCCCAAACACAGGACATTCTGAAAGTGCTGAGGTAGAGGGCTTGGGAGGAGGCATTAACCTCTGAGTGGCAACTCTCAGCCAATAAGGTGAAAGATGAACGCCCCAGACTCTGTCCTTTGGATAGATGATCCTGAGGTGCAGACTACACCATTCCACAGAGGGTCCTTGGTGGGACTGAGTTCATTTGCCCACAGTAGAACCAGTTCAATAACTTACAACCTAATAAACTTTATTAGGTTTCTTCCCATTCCTTTCTCACCTTCACTTCTGTTTCCTGAGATCATCTCCCAAATAAGCTGAATCCTCGTCTCAGGATCCTCTTTTTGGGAAAACAAAATTAAGACCATTTTTTTTTCTTTTCCAAGTGGCAAAAATAGAAAAGGGTTATGTTGACAGCTGGAAGGATATATGTCCCTGGTTCCCTGATTCTCACGAGTCCATGTCATGTTTTGAGCTGATTCTTTCCTGTGGGACAGGGTTATTTTAAGGGGATATAGTCAGATGGCCTCTTAGTTCTGCCATTTTGGCCTAAATCTTATCACTGAATTTTTGCTTTGTTCTTAAAGACATCTCCAACTTATAAAACAATAATAATAATACCAATTATTATTTATAAAGCAATTTTTGCAAAAAAATGTACAATATGCTTACAAATTATCCCATTCTCACAACTGCTTGTGTAGATATTATTGTCCTCATTTTACAGGTACAAAAAAACCCCCTGAGAGCTAGAAAAGTTCAATGATTTGCAGAAGATCATACTACTGGTAATCAGTGGAGCCAGGATCAGAACTCACATCTGTGTGACTCTGTGTTCCAAGCTCCAAGGCACTGTGCCCCACTACTTAAATTCTGCATTTAACAACTGTCTATCAGGCATTTTCACAGAGATAACTTCATCTGTAAAATGAGGATAATGGTGCTGCTTTCCTCATAGTGTCATCAGAAGTATCAAATAACTTACGTGAACATAAAACAATGCCTTACAGTCTCTATAAAAAGGTTTACTTTATTATCATCATTATTATTATGACTAATATTACCAGAATTAAATGGGGTCCATTTCTTTTCTTGGAGTCTTCGAGGAGATCCTCTGCAACCTCTGGTAGATGAGGAAAGAGTGCGAGCAGATGGAAGAGTATGTGGAATTGTTTTCAGAGCTAAGGCTAGAAGTGCTGTATATCAGCTCTACCTTCATTCCACTAACCAGTATCCGGTCACATGACCCAACCTGATTGCAGGGGAAATTGGGAAATACAGTTTAGCTGTGTGTCAGGATGAAAAATAAGGGAAGTAAGGTGACTGTATAGCAGTATCTCATGTCATCATTATTTTAATTTCATTCAAATTTAACATGTTCAGAAATGAACTCCATCCCCAAGATATATCCAGAATCCCGTCATGTCTCACTACAGCTCCATCACCACCTTTCTAGTTCAAGCCATTATTTCTCTCCCTGATTTCTGCAATAACTATCGAATGGTTTCCCTCTTCCACTCTTACCTTTCTAAAAATGCATTCCTCAGTCAGAAAACAGATCAGTATCTCTCAAATCATGTCTCCCCCTGCTCAAAACTCTCCAGTGAACTTGCATCACACTTAGGATAAATTACAGATGCTCCGTAATCTTTCCTGTCTATATCTTTGATGACCTCTCCTGTCACACTTCTTCCTGCCTGTCCAGGACTGTAGACTTCTTCTTTCCTCTTCATGAAATTCTCTTCCCCTGCATCTATTCAAAAATGCAGGGGAAGAGAATGTCATGAATTTCCTTCCTCGTTTCATTCAAGGCTGTCCCTAGTATCATCTCCTCGAAGAGGAGATCACTTAAAATATGCCTCAGTTATTCTCCAACTCCTTAATCTATTTATTTTTCTTCATAACACTTAAAATGCCTAATAATATATTGTATATTTATTTATTTACCAGTCACATCGGGCTTACCCATTAGATTAAGTTTCTGGGAACAAATGACTTTGTGTAGTTCACTTCTGAATTGCTAACGTTAGGGTGGTCTCTGGCATGCAGGAAGTGTTTAATTCATATTTGTTAAAAGGATGAATGACTGTTTGACTCCCTGCTATGACAGGTTTAACTCTTGCTAGTCCTCAAAGGGCTCATTTGTATCTTCCATCAATTACAGTGGTTTCTCTGTACCCTACACTTCTTTTCATTTATTTTTCTTTATTTTTCATTTCTGAAGCTCCATAAACTGATGTCAGTTTCCCGTGGTGCTCGTGGCCCAACTTTCTGGATGTCTGAATATGTTTGTTTTCCCCATACTAGATATAAAGAGAAATGCTCTCTAGGGTTCCTGTTCTGATTTCTTGATAATAATCCAATTCTGCCTATTGTTTATGATACCAGTTCAAAGCATTAATGCAATCTTACAAGGTTGGTTCACACCCTCTCTCTTTCCCTCTCTCCCTTCCTTCCTCATGGAATAGCCATTCAATCAGAAAATACAATTTGGAATAATCTGTATGAATAGCTAGTAAATGGACAATCATCATATTTGAATTTTTACCATGTGTTTCCCATTATTATTTTCACATAGGAAGGAAGCACAGTGGGCGATATTGTTCATGTGGGCATTACCATTACTATTGCTATGATGCATACCTGTAACCTACGGCAGCTGTTGTCTACAAGAATTTGTTACTGTGCCCCTTCGATTCCAAAGTACTATAAAGAATCATCAACTAGCTGTTACCCTCTCACTCCTCCATACTAAACATGCTCTTCAGAGATACCTCTGTTTAGAGAAGACATGACCATAATTCTAAGGATGTTTCTTTTAACAATCTCTTAGGTTCTGAGAAACATGTTTCTGCTAAATTCCCCTAGAGGAAAAGGAATACAAGCTTGATGCATTACATTTTCTGGTTCTAAAATGACTGGTTATGTGGTTGCCATTGTAAATTAACTTGTTAATCTTGGTTTTACCACATATAAGATATAAAAATGCAGAAAACTCTTTTCCAATTTGTATTTTAGTTCTTGGCTGTAAATAATCCAGGTACACCTAAACATAACTTTAAAGGATAACATACGTAAAGCATTCTGTTTTTCAGTTAAATTTTTATAAATAGATTGATTTTGCCCAATTTTTAAAAAGAAACAATGTGCCAAGATTGTGACTTGATCTACAATGAAAGATATAGAAACAGGAATCAGAATTTACAGTTCTAGATTTGTTTCAGTTCATAACAGCTGAGACTTCTTTCAAAATTCAGAAAAATTCCTCCACATACTTCTCAAGTGTTTCTTGCATTATCTCATAAGAAACATATTGATTTTAGCTGTACTGTTTCAATAAACATCAATAGAGATTTTCTTAGCTTAAAACAAGTCTATGCCAATTTGAAAAATAAGACTTTGATAGCATTGCAGAATTAATACCAAATAAGGTTATTTGCTTTGTGCTCTCTCTCTTTCCATTATTTAGTTCCTAAGGCAAAGATATGTAGGCTAAAAACAAAGGTATTGTTAACATTTCCCTAAATACCGTTATGAAGTGTCTCAACTTTATATCTTTAACAAAAATGTCATTTGCAGCCTAGTCAATGAGAGCCTAATGTTTACCAGGTCTGACCTAGATGCATCTTTCTATTTTAGAGCTGGAACTTAAACCAGAGCCTATTCTTAACTCTTCAAGACAAGCAAAATAATTTCCATCTGTAAAGGAACTTCATTAGGAAAAAAATAATATAATAACATATTAGCAGGTATTCAAGATCGCACTTCATTATTCGACTTTGTATAACATCCATCTGTTAGAAGCCAGAAAGAGAAAATGTACATAAAAAAGCTTTGAAAGTCACAAAACCTTGTTTAAATGTAAAGCAGCAGTCAGACCTAAGACATATAGATAAAGGGGGCCCAAGGACTAATTTTCAGTAGCATTGGGCTCTCTTCTTCATCACCTCTGAAAACCTCACCTATTAATCCCTCCCTTAACAGCTCCACCAGCTCGCGAGTGTTGGCGGTCTCTCCACTCTCCTCTCTACTCTTTTTCATTCTATCATGAAATACCAGAACAAAAAAGCAGCAGTACTACATTACCCACCCTACTAAAATATGGCCTGCTGTCTATTGAAGGCAAATTCTCTTGAAAATTACTATCACTTAAAAAATATTTATGAAATCTTTAAGTAAGAATACAAAGTCAAAAAGTCAGAATAAGAAAATTGATAGGGTACAAAGACTCTTGGGTGAATAAGGGTGTTGATGCACAAAGAAAATTGTACAGACAGAAGGAAGTGTTTTCACAGAGATTAGGAGAAAATAAAACCAATATTCCCGTTTCTCAAATACAATTGGGTCAGATTATTGGTAGGTTGCCTAAATTTCTGAGACCAGGAAAGACAGTTGTTCAAGACTGCAGACCAACTGCATAACTGACAAAGTCCTAGAGGACAGCAAGAGACCTCCTGTCAAAAGTCTTTTTCAACTTCACCAGATAGTGAAACAATACTTAAGTAAACCAGGGGTGATCAATATTTGAATTAATATAACAGCTAAGTGGAGGTGTGAAAATATTATAAATATAGTGATAAAATTATAAAATGTATAGTTTGAATCTTCCAAGCCAACAATAAGATAAATATAATATACTTGAAAATAATTCAGTAGCTGCAGCATAATACAACTGGTGGGATATCTACCATTTACAAAACACTGTGTCAGACACTAGGTGGGGGTGACAAAGACAAATGAAGTATGAACTTGGACTTTAGTAAAAAATCTTTTAACTTAGTGAATTTAGGAATCTACATTCTAGAAGTCATCATACATTCTACCAAGTGATCCATTTCCCTGCCTTCCAACACATATGTTCAAAATATCCAAATAAATATTGATGAAAACATTTATAAAAATATGAATGTTTTGTCTGAAGGTCATTTCCAGGGAAAACCTTCATGACTTTGTAATTTGTTTCCAGAGCTCACCTAGGAGGTGGCATACACATCTTCCTTAGACTGATTTTCTGTAGGAGAAGCAGAATGCGCCATGATTAAGTTGGATGAGCACTTAATAAATAGTTAAGAACTGAGACAGCAGTGAAAGAGCCATCTACAGACTTTGCATAATGACTGTAATGCCTGAGAAAGATGTTGCGTTCATTTCAGGGAAAGCTGCAAAAATCACAAAATGTATGCTATCAAAGAACTGCTACTGGATTCATCATGGAGAAATGCCACAGGAATCAGCGCAAATAAACCTTTACCACCATTCAACTTTTGTTTTCTAGGGTTCCTTATACTTAAGCATTACAGCAATGGTATATTGACTTCAATTTAAAAAATATATCAGTCTAGAAGGTGAAGAGTAAGCAAGGAAAGAAAAACATCATTTATCATCTTGTGAGTGTAAAAATAAAGTTAAAAACACCGGCTTCTCTAATGCTTGCTCTTCTGCCTCTTTCTAGTCTGATCTTTTCCTAGATGCCTTGTAAATTTTGGCATCCCCATGTTTCTGTCTGCACACTTTTCATAGAATTTCATTTATTCTTCTGTTATTTTATTTTTTATTTTAAATGTCTTCTATTATCTTAAAAAATGAAAATAAATTTGGTGTGTTTTTCCCCCTGAGTCCAAAAGCAACCAGGGCCGTGAATAAAAAGAAATTGTGCAGATCTCACCTGTAAAATAGAAAAGTAAATTCTTCCTGAAATTCCATCCCCTGACTTTGATATTTATCTATTATTTGTTTACTGATGATTTATATACCTAGCACTGATTCTTGCTTGAGCTTTAGCCGTGCATTAAAATGTTGAACTAGATTTCTAACAGGTTACATGAAAGTCAAAATATCCAAGACTGAACTTAGCGTATTTTGCATCTATTATCCTAAGAAAATACCAACATTACCTGCTTCTTCTTCTGAACTCTTTATTTCAGCTAATCACATGGACATTTAAATAGTCATCTGACCTGAAAGTCTGTAGCCATCCTTAGCTTCTCCTTCAACTTTCCTTCAACATCAGCTAGTAGACTCATAGATTTTTGCCTTGCAAATATTTCCTGGACACATTCCTGCCCTCTGTCTTCATTGCCATTATCACTACTTTAGTTCAGGTCCTCATCTCTTCTAGATTTCTTTGCTCCTATCTTTACCTCTCTAGTTCATCCTGCACCATGGCTGAAGTGATATATCTATCTCAGAGGATATGGTTTAGATTTCTCAACAGAGCATATGAAACCCTCCATGATTTAGACCAGTATCTCACATATGCTTCCACTTCCTGACTCAAAGCTTTAGTAATACTGAATTGCTTGCAATCCTCTCTGCTTTATGCACCCACCCTCCCCTACACAAACACATGATGTTTTACACTTTGTTTCCTCTTCCTTGGCTGCCCTGCCCTCATTCGTTTGGTAACTTTACTCCCCCTACTTGGGGCTCCTACTCCTCCCTTAGGACTCAATTTGCATTCACTTCCTCAGGGGAACCTTCCTGGCCTTCATCTACTAGGCTTGTCATTGTGCTTCTGGGGTTCCATAGCAATGATGTGTTTAAGTTTGTCATCCTCACCATACTGGAAACTCGTTGAAAACTGGAACCATTCCTATCTCACCAGTGCTTTTCCAGTACTCCACAGAATCTGGAAAATAATGGATCAGCATTTATTTGAACAGTGAGTACCAAAGAGGATAAATGGCAGTGACCAAGAAAGGAATGGACAAAACTAGTCAATTATACAATCCAACCCTTAAGTCTCTACTATACTCTTTACATTCACCACCATAATAAGTATAGCTTCTCACTTCTCAGCTGGTGATTCCCAGTTTTATAGATGCAGCTTTAATCTTTCTGCAAAATCTGCTTGGGTGCTGGAGATCTTCCGCTTGGATGTGGGATGTTTGTTTTCTTTGCAATAGCATTACCATTCTTCCATACTGATCCTTTACTCTGAATCCAATCTACTTTTCTTTTTTTTTTTTTTTTCTACATCTCCAGTAAATAAACTTTCTTCCCCTAGAAAAGATGGTCATTCTAAACTGTCCAAAACTGTCTTTCCTAAACTGTCTTTCACTAAATAATGGATACTGTATAATTCATTTCCCTCTCTCTTTCTCTGTCCCTTTCTCCCTCTTTTCCTGTCTCTTTTACTCTTTCTTCATCTGTCAAGAACTCATACTTGAATTTTACACACAGTTGTAAAAGTAATATGAACGTAAATAATCGTTAATGAATAATTGTTAATGAATGAATGGAAAACCCCCATTCTTGGTTCTCCCTTGGGGTCAGTACCCCTGGCTCTCTGATATACATCATATTCATTCCTGTTCTTTTGCCTCTGCTTGTATGAGCATACCTTAAGCACATTACAATACTTGATAATTAACAAAAGGTTACTTTGAGCTTTATTACACTTAATTTAAGGAGTTAAGTGAATATGAAAGGGTTGCCATTAAAGAAGTTGAAAAAATTTTAGAAATCCCTTAGATAATAGGGTCTTGAAAAATTTACAGTTTGGAACAATACTGATATATTTCCTGTATAATTATAACTATGCCAACTGTACTCTTGTACATATTGATTAATATTCAATATTAGGGAAAAAGTTTGACCTTGATTTTAGTAGATGGAGTTATTGTAAATCTTTTGAAAATGACAGTGTCCACCAGGTTAAAATAATACTGACTGGAGTAGCTTCACAAGGAAGAGAAGATTCACATTTTAAAGTACTAAAACTTTTCAAAGAGCTTTAGTTAAATTCAAAACTAAGCCAGAGGTCCAAAATAGAAGTTCTCTCAGCCCAGTTATTACCTTTTGCTGATGCTTTCTCTGTGGTTACTCTGTCTATGCGAGAAGATTCTAAAGCTAGAATGACTATTTGTTTTTTAATAGCTAGTTGCCCAGACCACCAATTGCTTTACGATGCTGTGGCTCTGAATACAGTGTAGAGTATTCGATTAATGGCTTTTGCTTTGACCAGCAAGCACAGGAGAGTCAGGGAATAAAAAGCAGGACCCCTGTTTTCCCCATCGCAGGATTCTTTGTTCCCTGAACCACAGGGAGGATTAGTTTGAACAGTAGTGTGTAAAATGGATTCAGTCTTGTAGATCCTATCACCTTTTATCACTCTGGTAAGGAAGGGTTCAATTTAATAAGACATGGTATTAGCTGTATTTGCTTTGTTTAAAACATTTATATAGATTAGCAACCCTGGACTCTTTTTCTGGTTTGCTTTTTTTCTTTTTTCTTTTTTGACTCATGATAGTGTGATTAGCACTAAAAAGAGGTGATGGCAGCAGGGGTGGAGGGGATTTTGAAGGCGCAGCTTTGATAAATATCGGGTATTTGGGACTCACAGGAAGACACTGTGTCCCACGTTCTTTGTTCGGGAATCTCCATGATCAGGATCTGTCAGGGAAGTCTCAGTGGTTTTTAGTTTCTGCCTAATGGAAAACAAGCAAAAAAGATCTCTCTCTCTGGTTGCACTCTGCTGTTAAGCTATCACTCAATCTGCAGACTCACAGACAGAAATAGAATGAACACAAAAGCCATTTTCCTAGTTGGGATTCTGGCCCCCACCATCAGCGGCAACAACCACCTTTCCCCTGCGTACTCACAATCTCAATCTGTTTAGTATCTAATTTCCTTTCAACAAACATTTATTGGGTGCCAGGCATTGCATTAGGTGTTGAAGGGGGATAGAAGATGAATATAAAACCTGGCCTCTGCTCTTTTCATCACCTTGAAAACACAATTGTATCTCGTAGAGTGATTTATTTGTTTAGTAATCTAGATTAGTAACTAGCCACACAAAATACACCTGGAGGCATAGCTAAAAAAGACATTAAAAATAGCAAGTCATGAGATACAGGGTCAGGTTACAGCATAAGGTAGATAAATAGGGTCCTGAGCAACACCTGGATACCAGAGAACTATAGTGAAGGTGTTATCATGTGGATCTTCCCAGATGACTAGTTCTTTGTGCCACTCAGAGTTAACACACACACACACACACACACACACACACACACACACGCGCTCACACACTCTGCTTCTCTCTGCAACCAGACGTACATGCACAAAAAATATCCAGGTGACTTGATCGGCATCTGACATTTACTAATTAGCAGTTTCAGACCTTCTTTTCATGTTAATTTAAATTTAGATAAGCTGTGAATATCAATATTGGAATGAAATGAACCTGTTTTATTCTTTTGTCTAGTAATAATGGTGATGATGATGATGATTTACATAAATCATCCTTTTCTCTTAAAGAGATTTAGAGAATGCATTGTACAGGTATTTTCTTTTCTGCTCCTGTGTAAGTGTTATAGAACACACAAATATGAGTCTTTATTTTAGAGATTGAGAAACTGAGACATTGAACAGAGTAATGACTTCAAAAAGCCAGGAAACCAGGATTAGAATTCCTAATTTTAGGCCCAGAATCTATGTGGGAGGCAGAAATAGATTGTCCAAAAGACACTTTCGCTACTATTCTTTGGTCTTGATCAGCTTATTTGCTTTCCAGCCAGATTTTAACACCCTCAAGAAATCACAAGGGCAAAGTGACTGTACTGGGCCAGGGAGAAAGGGGGAAAGTGCCTTCTGCTTTTGCTTTGTTTTGTTTGGCAGAGCTAGTTTGATAAAAAGGGAGTTTGGGAGTAAGAGGAAATCTTCTTTAATACAAAGTTGTACATGTTGCTGCTGCCTTTGTGTGTGTGTGTGTGTGTGTGTGTGGGTCAAACCAAAAATAAATTGTTCTGAGGGAGCAAAGCTTCTAAATGGCAGATTTCATGGCCTTTGCTTTTTTTCCCCAGTTCATTGCAATGGGAAGATAACATCAAGTGGTCACCCCTGGCAACCAAGCCCAGCTTCTTTAGTCTTCTGATGATTTGGAATCTAGTCTTTTTAAATGTAACATTCCTTGTACTTTAATTTTAAAAGACACACAAGTTTTTAACTAGCTATATTTCCAGGATGCTGAAACAGTTTTGTAAATTTCATAAATTGTTTACACTCTTCCCTTTCATACTTCCAGTTTGCAAATAGCTCAGAAATTCACTGTGACAGTTTAAGCAGCCTGCTGTTGATGCAGTGTCTAACATGTTTTGACAGACATGGGAGCTTTCCAACACGTAAATTGCTATTGTGTTTCGGTATAACTCAAGTTTGAACCACCTGCATTAGAAACAAATGCAAGATATATTCATGGCAACTGCTACTGCTTTTGGCTTTTTAACAGGAACTTCGGAGGTCTCACCACTAAATGAGGGAAGGAGCGGTTATATCTAAACACACACACACACACACACACACAACCGTGCACGTGCACACACACACACACACACACATAATTCTTAGACTTGAGAAGAATTTCAAATAATACCCTGTCACACACTGCCCTGTCCCCCAGTTCCCAAACAGAATTATACCAACTCCTGAGAGACAGTCATTTGTATGTCATGGCAACAACCATTTCACCAGCAGAGCCTCATCTCTTGGTTTATGTATTATTTGTAAAGATATTCTTTTAAAATCTAAATAGCTGTGAGATAAGGTAAAGTTTAATGGAAAGAGAAAAGGATCTGGAATCAGAAGGACTTAGTTTCATGTCCCAACTTCATCTCTGACCCTGTGTATAATTTGTAATATATTTTTTAATCATTCTGAACCACACTTTCCTCATCTGCAAAATGGGGATGATAATAACTTCATAAATTATTGTAAGAAGTGATGTAACCTATGTAAAGTTTCTAGCACAGTATTTGGCACCAGATATGGCTGTTTTATTTTATTTCCCCCTCATATAAGCAGTATGAGAAAGATATCTCTATTTCATAAAAGAAGAATCTGAAGTTCAGAGTGGTGATGTGATTTCTCCAAGTTCTTACGTTAAGTAAAAAAGAATAATCAAAAGGGCCAAATAACCTCTTACTTATCAAAGAAACCTTGGAATCTTCACATCTTTTCTAACATTTCAAATCCATATCTCAGTCACCTCTAAGGTAGATACGGTATCCATTTTTTCATAGTTCATACGTCAGAAGTAAAGGAAGTAAATAAAAATTGAACGTTGACAAATAGCTCTTTATCATTATTGAATGGACATTAATGGCAAGTATTAGTTGAGTTTTAAACTTTGATTGATGTTTTTCATGATTATGTAATAAATGCCTATCTTTCCCACTAGACTAAAAGTTTCACGAGGTCAGGGACCACATATATATGCTGTATCCCCAGTGCCTGGCACATAGTAGTTATGTATAAATATTTAAATGAATTCTCTTAATTGAGTAACAATGTTTTTACAATGGTATAATTTCCAGGGTTTTTTTCAGTATATTTTTGTTTCTATATCTGGATTTTTTCTTTATAATCTACATTTTCTTTCTTTTATAAGTAAAATAAATTCTCATTGTTAAGGAAGATTTAGAAAATATGAACAAGATAAACAACAAAAAAAATCATCCACCATGCTTTTGTTTGCTGTTTGCATTTGAAAGAAGAGATGAAAGTCAATTTTGGTTGGACTTCAGAAAGTGTAGATGTTTCCCTTGGGATTTCTTGTTCTAACCACAGAGCTCTTGCTATTACAAGAGATAAAGCTTAAAAAAAACTTTTTGCTTTTAAATTTCAGCCAGATGTCTCAGGGAAAGGTGGCAAAAACCCCTCCACATTTTTTCAGTTTTGGTATCATTTTGGTAAGATTTGTTTAGGGGGCCACTCCCCTCAGGAATCTTATAATTAATTTTCTTTCTGCCTATTGATGTTCCCACAGTGAAGCAAGAATATTTTATTAATACATAGCACCTCTATTCTGTTCAGATTAATTCTGAGTCATTTATGGACTATCTGAAAACTTCAAGCTATTTCTTTTAAAAATGCTACATAGGTAGCTAATATTTTAGCTCTGAACACTTTAAACTTTGACTGAAAATGTATTTAATTTGCTTTCAAACATGGCACAAGAATTTGTTTCAGTATTAAATTATTGACTTATAGCCTTTACCTTCAAAGTTCCATAATATCTTATATATATATATATTTTGGCTTGGAGACTTGAGATTTTTTAAAACTTGTTAATTAAAATATTTTTCCATGGTGTATATAAGGACAAATTTATTTTAAATAATTTTGCCTTGTTCTCTCTACCTACTTCTTTAATCATAGATATTTTTTCAGTTATGTTTTTGATTGTCTTTTGATCCCATTCAGTTTTTCTCAATTCTTTCTTGGAACATCTAAACATCTTTTTATAATGTTGATTTTCTTAAAAAAAATAAAGTAGTACAAGTATACAGTTAAAAAAATCAAATAGATCTAAAGGGCGTACATTAAAAATCAGCAGTTCCTTGCCTCTCACCCTTTCCATCCCTTTCTATACACAGCTCTGCTCTCATTTAACTCTACCAGCTGTAAATTCTGTTTTATACTTCTGTATGTTAAAGTAATGTTTTTATTCTGTTCTCTGTTGATGTATCCATTTTAAATATGATCTACTGACTAGTTGAGTTTTAGGCTCTTACTACCATCCTTCCTCTCCCTCTGTCTTTCAAGAATGATTTTATCACAACTTTGATTAAATCAACAGTCTGTGTTTACATTATGATTATATAAGTATTACTCATTACTGAGATGAAGAATACACTATTATTTCAATAGTATACTAGCTTTAGTTTGTCCTAGATTTGGTAATTGCTTTTTGTTTTGCTTAGTTTTCTATGTGCCTATCAATAGTCCTTTAATAAATGTTCCAACAGATCTGGGAAATGCTTAGTAACAATTTTCGCCAAACACTCAAATCTATCAGATAGTGTTCAGTTCCATTTGTTATTCTTCTTGGAAACTGCCCTGTTCCAGCTCTCTATACTCATGTTCTGACATGGACTATTGCTTTCCAGGCTTGCTACACAGCTGCTGCCCTGGAACTTATTGGTAAATTTCCTACATTGAACCCCCAGTTTTCTGTATATCATGCCTACTTCTCTCTTTCATTTATTTTGCTGAAATATGTCCTCCAGTAACCTCTCAAGAAGAGGAAGATGAGTAGTAACCTTTTGAATTACTGGGTGTCTGAAAATAACTTTATCCTCCCACTTGACTGGTAGTTTGGGTAGGGTAAAAATCATTTTCCCTGACAAGTTGTGTCAACCAAAAAAAAAAAAATATATATATATATATATATATATATATATATATATTGCAGGAGGCTGCAAAAAAGAAAATAATTTATTTGGGGGTTTAAGAATGCAGTTTGGGAGACACGGATTTGAGTAACCCTGAAAGAGTGTCCCGAGGAAGAGGAAGAGTCAGGGGCTTATAAAGACAAAGAGTCCCATGGTTGCTGAAAGTTACCTGGTAAGAATTGTGCTTGACTCTGATCAGAAAGTCAAAAAATATTTGTCGTTAAGGAATCTGAGTTGTTTTAGGGTGGGGGTCTGAGAAGTAGATAGACTGTCATGAGTTATATTAGAGTAAGGGTCCAGTAAGTATCTTGAGTTTCTGGCAGGTGTTCTGGATGACTTCATCAGGTCAGTGGTCAGATTCCATCCAGGCTGAGATAGGTGCATAAGTCACACTTCCTTAATGGCCTCCTGGCTCTATCTCAGCAAGCTCTCTTAGCAGACTCCGTTTTCATTTTTCTCTCACAGTTGGATGGCATCATTCCTCAGTCTTTTGGCATCCAGTGTGACTGATAAAAATTCCAAATGCTATCATGATTCCTTTTCCTTTGATTGTGTTTTGGTACTTGTTTTTGCATTATTTTTCTGGAAGCTTTTAGAGTTTCCTTTTATGCCTGTTATGAAATTTTTTATTTCAGTCATTAGCCTAGTCATTCTGAGAAATTTTCATATGCATAATTTACTTCTCTCTGATTTTTCAGTTCTTTATTTCAGAGGTGGTATGGGGGTGAAATTTCATAATTGTTGGATTTTGTACTTTCCCGATTGATTTTCAAAATTATCATAGTTTATCTTTTCTCTTTCATGTTCTTTTCTGAGAGATTTACTTGGCTTTAGGTAGTAGCACTTCTGATTTTTAATTTCAAATATGTTTTAATTTAAAGGCTTGTTTATTATTATTTTTCTTAATAACAGTTATGTTTATTTGTTTTAAATTTATTGTTTACTTTGTAGACACTGTTTTCTCTTGATTCTGAGTATATATAATATGTATACAATTTTCATCTGTTCTCTTCTCTGCACTTAGGTTTTTCCTCCCTCCCTCCCTTCCTTCCTTCCTTTCGTTTTGTTTTGAATTCCTTTGATTTCTCTTTTTGACATTGAAAACACTTTTTAAATAGCAGCTGATCTTGATCTGTCCATTCATATTCCAGAGGCATCAAAAAGCTCATTGGAAGCTGAGTGCCTTCGTGGAAGAGTGGGCTTCTTAGTTGGAAGATTAGTTAACTATATTGTGAGCAGGAAGAAAGCCAGCCTTTTGATTGAGGGACCACAAAATGCCACAATGAGGATTTTTCTTGGGCTGTAGAGTTACACCCAGGAAGCTCCCTTTTCCAGCTTCTTGTGGTGGAAAGAGGGGAGATGATCTTTACATATAGTTTCTAGGCAAGAGAAGGAGAGGGATTCCCAAGAATGTGCAGTATGTTGACTTCATTGTATCTCGTTTTTACTCCTATATACCCTCCTTTTCTCCACTGTGCTCCTGGCATAGTCTAGAGTCTTCAGAGTCGGCAACTGTTCTCCTGCCAGTGCAGGGGGATGTGGGGAATAATTTTCTTCTACAGGCATGGAGAAAGAGATCTGGGATGTTCCAGCTGCCCTGTATAAAGTTTTTCAATTAATCTCTCTCTTTTCAGTCCTTATCCACCCCACTTCTTTGGTAACCTGTGTCTCCAATAGTTAAGCCTCTCAAAGGCTTTGGGGAGAGAGGCTTTGGGGCAAGTTGCCTCCAATGCAGATTTTTAAAGAAAAGTGGAGGTAGTCCTTTCATGAAGAATGTCTAAATTGTCTTCTACCTAAAGAATAGGGGAAACATTCCTAACTCATAATTGCATGGATAATTTATCTATATCTGTAGCCTTCATCTGTATTTCATATTGAACAGGGAGGTTTGGAGATACCTGATAATCCTTAAGCAGTATCCAGATATTCTACAGGTTAAACTTAAGTGGTTCTAATAAATAAAGAAGGGGTGGTTTAATTTTTGGTATTAATTAATTAAACAAATATTTATTATGCACTCACAATATTCCAAGAATTAGGCATATAAAGCTCATTGCTGTCTAATCAAATCAACATCATGTCCTTTATTAGTGCCAGTGAGCAAGTAAGGAACAAGTTGTCCATATAACATTGGCTAACCAACCTGATGAAAGGGAGACACATTTATTAGATTCACACATCCAAATCTATGAAAAGAAAGATTTCTCAGAGTATTAATCCATAGAATTTATTTTTTACAAAAACCTGCCCCATTTTAAAAGTATTGTGCACCAAGCACAATATTCTGTGCATTTTGAAAAGGAGAAAACTGAGCATCAGACACCTTAAATAACTTGTGCAATATTAACACTAAGGTGTTGTCTGCTCTTAACTACTGCACCATAATACTGGTACTATTATTCCAACACAGTCAATGAAAACAGCTGTCAGAGATACTGTCTGCTAAAGCTTTCCTATTAGGTATTTCTTGTTTACATCTTTATGAGGCATAATTTGCTCTCTATTTTAATTTTCTTTTTGCCTATAATAGCAGTGACAGCCTTAACTAGCTAAAAAGTATACTCAAAAAGACCCTAGGGGAACTTAAAAATAAAACTTTAATGTATTTTCTTTATACCTATTCCCTTTTTCCTTCTAACCACCTAATTTCACAGACGCTGAGTTTTCTTTTTACAGAGTCTTGAAGCTGATATTTTGCTCTAGGAGTTTTGCATGACATTAGAGTTTGGAAGGAAAAATGTCAGGAAGTATTGTTTTGTTCTTCTTAAAACATAGTAAGCAATGACCACCCAGTTATTTTTGTATTATATTAGGAATAGTCTCCAAAATCTTACTTCATTCGTGTCAAACAGAGCTTACCATACTTGGTTAATAAATGAAACTATTGTACATAACATTACTGTTTTAAATTTAAATAAAACTATGTGAAGTTACTATTTAAAATGGTGTCTTGTAAAAGACAAAAAGATCTCCCAACTTCCCCCTGAAAATATTTAGTAAGACATAAAGATGATCAGAATTTGAAATAACACTGAAAATTAAGCAAGAAATCACCATTGCCAGCATTCATTGGAAAGTCCCCTAACTATAAAGTTTTTATATATGTTTACATTTGATGTGCAGTAGGTGATATTCAAGATACTGGGCCCATTGAGGGGTTTAAAGACCTACAACACTTAACTCCCTGTCTCTAAAAGCCTATAAGACATTTGGAGTATAAACTGTAGAACTCAAAAGCTTTCAGTGTGTTAACAAGGATAGTACACACAAACACTACAGGTAGAAGAGATAGGGTTGGACAAGGAAAATTTTATAAAGAAATTGAGACTTGGGTTGGGCTTTGTTTTTTTTGTTTGTTTTTTCAGTACGCGGGCTTCTCACTGCTGTGGCCTCCCCCGCCGCGGAGCACAGGCTCCGGACGCGCAGGCTCAGTGGCCATGGCTCACGGACCCAGCTGCTCCGCTGCATGTGGGATCTTCCCGGACCGGGGCACGAACCCGTGTCCCCTGCATCAGCAGGCGGACTCTCAACCACTGTGCCACCAGGGAAGCCCTTGGGTTGGGCTTTGAAGGAAAGGTAGCATTGACTATATTTTAGTAAAGGTGAATGGGAAGAAGAGGAGAGAGTGAACAAGATAGAGGAGACAGGAATAGGTCTGGTACATTCAGAGATCTTGAAGTTACTGTGAATCTGTTACAGGTTGAAAATGGGCATTTGTGTTTTCTTACATGAAGTTTGTTAGTAGTAATTGTATTTTAATTTGGTGGTGTTTCTGTGGAATGATATGAATATATTGCCATTAAAAAATGGGAGGAAAACCTTGATAACACCTGTGAAAGAAACAAAACTAGAATCTAGGCATATCCAGGTGTTCAGGAAATTTTTATTTTTCCCTCCTGGTTTTCCTTCTAATTTTTGGATTAGGCTGTATTTACAACATTTTTGTTTCCTGTAATATTTTATTGGAAACCCACTTTAAACCACACAAGAAAAATAAAACTAGAGGTGATTCTAATGAGGGGAGTTACAGATTGGGTTCTATAGGAAGCAGATTCTGATGTGAAGGTAAGCCTGGAAAAAGTTTATTGTGAAGTGCTCTTGGAATCAACACCTTTTGAAGAGAAAGAAAGGACAGAGGTTTCAGCTGGGGGAGAAGTTTGGTCCTGATGCAGCCTTGTTGAATGTCTCAGCCAACCGCACAGGTTGCTCTGAAGTGGGGATGACATTTCTTAGTCCCTGATGTGGTGAGGGGCTAGGATGAAAGCTGGGGCCTTAATGAGACAGCTTTCTCCAGCTGAGGGCAGTTTATTGAAAGGGCTGAGATCTGAGAGCTGTTAACCCTTTTCTAGTTTCTGGAGGAGTAAAGTTTTCAGTACTGAAGGAGGAGCTGGCTGGTATATCAAAGCATCTACTGCAGGAGGTCAAGCCATTTGGTGGATGCCAAAAACATTGTTTTGCCTGAATGCAAATTCAGGTGAAGATATGGATCATCCATGCAACATCACCAGTGTCAGTCTCCAAGGGCCACTACTACTTCACTGGGTAAAGAGGAGACGTAGGGCCTGTATTAGTTTGCTTGGTCTGCCATAACAATAGCTCAGGCTAAGTGGCTTAAACAACACAATCCTACCATTTTTGAGGCTAAAAGTCCAAAATCAGGGTTTCAGTTTCTGGTGAATGCTCTCTTTCTGGCTTGCAGGTAGCCACCTTCTAGCTATGTCCTCACATGGCCTCTCCTCAGTATTTGAATATGGAGAAAGAGCTCTCTGATGCCTCTTATAAGAACACTAATCCTATCAGATTAGGGCCCCACCCTTGTGACCTCATTTAAACTTACTTCCTTAGGAGTCCCAACTCCAAATATAGCCACACTGGGGAATAGAGTTCCAACACATAAATCTGAGGAAGGGTTGAAGAAGTGTCACACAAACATCTGTAGCAGGGTCAGTTAACTCAGATTTTCACATTTCCTTACAAAAATGGAGAAGTATAAATTATAAATTATTTCTCTTCCCTAAAGTAGTGTTTTTTCCCCCAGCCTTTTGGTACTAGTATTGGGACACCTCAGGCCAAGCAGCTAGCCAGGTAGACACCAGCCCCACACACTGCAGGTCAGCTGCCTTAGAACCCCCTGAAACCCAGATGCCCCAGGACCTGGCCTTATCAACCAGCAGATGGACAACAGCCCCAGGACCACTGGAGCCCCACAGCCTACAGTGTCAGGAACTGGCCCATCCAACATCAAGCTGGCTCCAGCCCAAAGAACTCCTGTGCCCCAGCCCTGCTCATCAACCTGTCAGGCTGACACCAGCTTTGGGACACCATGGATCCCACAGCTAGCCATGTCAGGAACCAGCTCCACCCACCAGCAGGCCAACTCTAGTCTGGGACCACTGGCCCCACGATCAGCCACCCCGGGACTTGACTCCATCCACCAGTGGGCCAGCACTAGCCCTCGTATCCCCTGAATCTCCACAACCAGCTGTCTCATGGCCGAACCAGGCTCCCCAATAGCTGGCAACCTCTAAACAAGGCAAGGCCTGGCAACCAGAGGGACCGGGGGTCAGCCATGCCTACCAGACCAACTGCAGTTAGTCAACCCACCAGAACAGAAGGGCCCACACAGCCCACATAGGGGATACCCCCCAGAGCATATAGCTCTGGTGACCAGAGGGGAGTGCATTGCTGGGACATGTAGGATGTCTCCTATGTAAGGCCACTTCTCCAAGATCAGGAAACATAACCAACCTACCAAATACACATAGAAATACAAACAACAAATTAAGTGAAATGAGGCAACAAAGGAATATGTTCCAAATGAAAGAATAAGATAAGAACTAAGTGAAATGGAGATAAACAATCTACTTGATAAAGATTTCAAGTTAATGATCATAAAGATACTCAGAGAACTCAGGAGAAGAATGAACAAACACAGTGAGAAGTTTAACAAAGTGTTAGAAAATATAAAGAAGAACCAAACAAAGCTGAAGAATACAATGACTGAAATAAAAAATACACTGGGAGGAATCAACAGTATATTAGCTAATACAGAGGAAGGGATCAGTGAACTGAAAATAAGAGTAGTGGAAATCACTCAAGTAGACACACAAAAAAAGAATTTAAAAAATGAGGAATGTCTAAGAGATGTCTGGGCAACATTAAGCACACTCACATTCACATTACAGGGGTCCCTGAAGGAGAAGAGAGAGAGAAAGGGGCAGAGAACATATTTAAAGACATAATTGCTGAAACTTCCCTAACTTGGGAAAGGACACAAGCATCCAGGTCCAGGAATCAAAGAGAGTTCCAAACAGGATCAACCCAAAGAGGACCACACCAAGACACATCATAATTAAAATGGAAAAAAATAAAGAGAATATTAAAAGCAGCAAGGGAAAAGCAGCATGTTACATACAAGGGAAATCCCATAAGATAATCAGCTGACTTTTGAGCAGAAGCTTTGCTGTCCAGAAGAGAGTGGCATGACATATTTAAAGTGATGAAAGAGAAAAAAACAAACACAACAACCCTACAACCAAGAATACCAAGGCTATCACTTAGATATGAAGGGGAAATGAAAAGTTCTACAGACAAGCAAAAGCTAAAATAGTTCAGCACCACAAACCAACTTTACAAGAAATGTTAAAGGGACTTCTCTAAGTGAAAAAGGCCACAACTATAAATATGAAAATTATGAAAGGAAAAATCTCATTGATAAAGGCAAATATACAGTACAGGTAGTAAATCAACCACTTATAAAGCTAGTAGGAAGGTTAAAAGACAAAAGGAGTAAAATCATCTATATCCACAGTAAGTAGTTGAGTGACACATAAAAGGATGTAAAACATGGTGTCACAAACAGTAAACATTGGGGCAGGCAATAAAAATACAGGGTTGTTAAAATGTGTTCATGCTTAGATCAGCAACTTAAAATAATTATATTTTCCTATAATAGCATGGTATATCACAAACCAAACATCTATGATATATAGACAAAAAAGAGAAAGGTATCCAAGTATAACAATAAAGATAGTCATTAAATCACAAGGGAAGATAGCAAAAGAAGAAAGGAACAAAACAGAACTATAGAAACAACCAGAAAACAGTTAATAAAATGACAATAACATACTATCAATAATTACTTTAAATGTAAATGGACTAAATGCTCCAGTCAAAATAAATAGAGTGGCTGAATGAATACTAAAAGAAGACGCATATATGTATGCTGCCTATAAGAGACTCACTTCAGGTCCAAATACACACAGAGACTGAAGTGAGAGGATGGAAAGTTATTCTATGCAAGTGGAAACACAAAGAAAGCTGGGTAACAATACTTATATCAGACAAAATAAACTTTAAAACAAAGAGTATAACAAGAGACAAAGAAGGACATTATGTAATGATCAAGGGATTGATCCAAGAAGGAGATATAACAAGTGTAAATATATATGCACTCAATACAGGAGCACCTAAGTACATAAAGCAAATATTAACAGACATAAAGAGAGAAATTGACAGTAACACAGTAATAATAGGGGATTTTTAACACCCACTTACAACAAGGGACAGATTATCCAGACAGAAAATTAAAGGTAACACTGACCTTAAAGGACAAATTAGATCATATGGCTTAATAGATATAAATAGAACATTCCATCCAAAAGCAACAGAATATTCATTCTTTCCAAGTGCACATAACATTCTCTAGAATAGATAACATGCTAGTCCACAAAACAAGTCTCAGTGAATTTAAGAGAATTAAAATCGTACTGAACATGTTTTCTGACTACAATGCTATGAGATAAGAAATCAACTGTAAGGAAAAGAAAACTTCAAAAAACAGAAACATGTTGAGGCAAAACAATATGTTATTAAAGGACCAATGGCTCACTGAAGAATTCAAAGAGGAAATTAAAAATTACCTAGAGACAAATGAAAATGAAAACACAACAATCCAAATTCTATGGGGTACAGTAAAAGTATTTCTAAGAGGTAGTTTATAGTGATACAAGCCTACCTCAGGAAACAAGAAATATCTCAAATAATCTAACCATATATTTAAAGGAACTAGAAAGAGAAGAACAAACAAAACCCAAGGTGAGTAGAAGGAAAGAAGTCATAAAGATCAGAGCAGAAATAGATAAAATAAAGACTGAAAAATAATACAAAAGATGAATGAAACTAAGGGCTGGTTCTTTGAAAATATTTTTAAAAATTGATAAACCTTTAGCCAATATCATCTAGAAAAAAGAGAGAATGCCCAAATAAATAAAATCAGACATGAAAAAGAAGTTACAGCTGACATCACAGAAATACAAAAGATTATAAGTGATTGCTATGAACACTTGTATACCAATAAAATGGACAACCTAGAAGAAATGGACAAATTCCCAGAAATGTACAATCTCCCAAGACTGAATCAGGAAGAAAGAGAAAATATGAACAGACCAATCAGCAATAGTGAAGTTGAATTGGTAATGAAAAAACTCCCAAAATACAAGAGTTCAGGACCAGACAGCTTCACAGGTGAGTTCTACCAAACATTTAGAGAAGAGTTAACACCCATCCTTCTCAAACTATTCCAAAAATTTACAGAGGAAGGAATGCTTTTGAACTCATTTTACAAAGCCAGCATCATCCTGATACCAAAACCAGACAAAGATATTAAAGAAAAAGACAGTTACAGGCCAATATCACTGATGAACATAAATGTAAAAATCCTCAAAATATAAGAAGCTGAATTCAACAATGCATTAAAAGGATCATACACCATAATCAAATGGGATTTATCCCAGGGTTGCAAGGATGGTTCAGTATCCACAAATCAATCAGTGTGATATACCACATTAACAAATTGAAGAATAAAAATCACATAATCGTCTCAATAGATGCAGAAAAAGCTTTTGACAAAATTCAACAGCAATTTATGACAAAAATTCTAAGCAAAGTGGGTATAGAGGGAACATACCTCAACATAATAAAGGCCATATATGACAAGCCCACAGCTAACATCATACTAATGTTGAAAAGAGAAAGGAAATCTTTAAGATCAGGAATAAGACAAGGATTCCCACCCTTGCCACTTTAATTCAATGTAATATTGGAAGTCCTAAAGCATCAATCAGACAAGAAAAAGAAGTAAAAGTCATCCAAATTGGTATGGAAGAAGTAAACTGTCACTGTTTGCAGATAACATGATACTATACATAGAAAATCCTAAATATGCCACCAAAAAATAGCAGAACTCATCAGTGATTTTGGTAAAGATGCAGAATACAAAATTAATAAAAAGAAATATGTTGCATTTCTATATACTATCAGAACTATCAGAAAGAGAAATTGAAAAACAGTCCCATTTACAATCACATAAAAAGAGTAAAGTACCTAGGAATAAATCTAATTAAGGAGATGAAAACTCTTTCCTCTAAAAACTATATGATATTGATGTAAGAAATTAAAAACAACACAACCAGATGGAAACATATACCTTGCTCATGGATTGGAAAAATTAGTATTATTAAAGTGGCCATACTACTGAAGACAGCCTACAGATTCAATGCAATCCTTATAAGATACCAAGGGCATTTTTCACAGAACTAAAACAAATAATTCTAAAATTTATATAAAAACACAGAAGACCTTGAATAGCCAAAACAATCTTGAGAAAAAAAGAACAAACTGGAGGTTTCATGCTCCCTGATTTCCAACTATACTACAAAGCTACAATAATCAAAACAATATTGGACTTGCACAAAAACAGACACATAGATCAATGGGACAGAATAGAGAGCACAGAAATTAGCCCACACTTATATGGGCAATTAATCTACAACAAAGGAGGGAAGAATACAAAATGGGGAAAAGATAGCCTCTGCAATAAATGGTGCTAAGAAAACGGGACAGCTACCTGAAAAAGAATTAAACTGGACTACTTTCTCACGCCATATACAAAAGTAAAGTCAAAATGGATTAAATACCTAAATGTAAGACCTAAAATTATAAAACTTCTAGAATAAAACATAGGCAGTGTACTCTCTGACATCATCTTAGTGATATTTTTTGCATATGTCTCCCCAGGCAAGGGACCCAAAAGCAAAATTAAACGAATGGGACTACATCAAACTAGAAAGCTTTTGCACAGCAAAGAAAACTACTAGCAAAATGTATGGGAGAATATATTTTCAAATTATATATCTGATAAGGGCTTAATATCCAAAATATACAGAGAACTCATACAGCTCAACATCATGAAAACAAACAATGCAATTAAAAAATGGAAGACCTGAATAGACATTTTTCTGAGGAAGATATACAGATGGCCAACAGACACATGAAAAGGTGCTCAACATCACTAATCATCAGGGAAATGCAAGTCAAAACCACAATGAGATATCATCACACACCTGTCTGAATGCTTGTTATCAAACAGAAAACAAATAGAAAGTGTTGGCAAGGATATGGTGAAAGGGGAATCCTTGTGCACAGTTGTTAATATAAATTGGTGTAGCCACAGTGGAAGACATTTCTTCAAAAAATTAGAAATAGTGCTACCATATGACCCCACAGTTTCATTCCTGAGTATTTATCCAGATAAAATGAAAACACTAATTTGAAAATATATATGCACCTCTGTGTTCATTGCAACATTATGTAAAGTAGCCAAGATATGGAAGATACCTAAGTGTCCATCAACAGATGAATAGATAAAGGAGGTACATATACAATGGAATATTACTCAGCCATAAAAAGGAATAAAATCTTGCCATTTGCATCAACGTGGATGAACTTAGAGGGTATTATGCTAAGTGAAATAAGTCAGACAGAGAAAGAAAAATACTGTATGCTTTCACTTTTATGTGGAATCTAAAAACAAAACAAATGAACAAACATAACAAAACAGAAACAGAGTTGTAGATACAGAGAAGAAACAAGTGGTTGCTAAAGAAGAAGAGGGGGTGTGGTGGAGGAGAATAATAGGTGAGGAAGATTAAGAAGTAAAAACTTCCAGTTGAAAAATAAATGAGTCACCAGTATGAAATGTATAGTGTGGGGAATATAGTCAATGATTAGGTAATATCTTTGTATGGTGACAGATGGTAATTAGACTTAGTGTGGTGATCATTTTGAAATATATAGAATTATTGAATCACTATGTTGTGTAACGGGAACTAACATGGTGTTGTAGGTCAATTATGCTTCAAAAGCAAATAAGCAAACTCATAGAAAAAGAGATCAGATTTGTGGTTACCAGAAGCAGGAGTAGGAGGAGGGGGAATTGGATAAAGGTAGTCAAAAGGTACAAACTTCCAATTATAAGATAGATAAGGGATGTAATGTACAACATGATAAATATGATTAACACTGCTGTATGTTGTATATGAAGTTAAGAGAGTAGATCCTAAGAGTTCTCATCACAAGGGAAAAATATTTTTTTCTACTGCTTTAATTTTGTATCTGTATTGGATGATGGATGTTCACTAAACTTATTGTGATAATCATTTCATGATGTATGTAAGGCAAATCATTATGCTGTATACCTTAAACTTACAAGTGCTATATGTCAATTATATCTCAATAAAACTGGAAGAAATAAAAAAGTGGGAGTTTTGGTTTGTTTCTTTGTTTTCTTACCCTTGAATAGAAACCAAACAGATAAGGAACCCAAAATAACACTACCCCCCATTTCAATCAATCTCTCATAAAGTTTTCCTGCACTGCCCTTTTGCAAGTTATCTAGGATGGCCTGGTGTCAGCTGTTGCTGATGATTAAGTGCCTAGTTGAAGAATTGCCATGCTTGGGGCTGAATTCTATGCAAGGAAGGCACATTTTCTTTCAGGAGGAATAGAGGGAAGAAAACAAGTTTGTTTGGGATAACTTCAACACTGCCAGTGAATTTTACTCCAATTTTATTCCCATCAATATTTTCAGTTATTGAAAATAGTAAGTATACATTCATTTACTCAATAAGCATATTTTAAGTGACTACTGTGTACCCCATGCATTTCAATTTATGTTTATTTTACCACCCATCCCACTCATAATTACTGATATACCTTATAAAAATTAGAACAGTCTTAAATAGTTCTTATGTTTAATTTCTAATTAAAAATGAACTCATTATTAATCAGTGACAATTTTAAAAAGGCTTTTTTTTGTTATGTATAACTTGAAAATTCCTAGAGTTGTAATTAGAAATAACAGTAATTTGCTCTACTTTTCAGAGAGGGAGTATAGATTACAAAACATTCAGTTGATTGATTCCTGTGGAAAATTAATTTTGTGATTACAAATGGTTGGATTAAATGGAATCTTTTATAATTGTATACATCAGAGTATGCCTCCATAACATTTGACCTTTTGATAACTCTCAAGCAAATTCTCTGCTCAACTCTTAATGGACTTAGGAGAATTCACTACTTAAAAGGATGTAAAACTCTCTTTCTTCCTTTTGAGTGTTCATATGACAGTGCAATGTGGAAAGACAGCAATTCCATTGATATTTGATATAAGAGGAAAAGATTGAAAAATCCTACCCTGTAAATAGTGAGGACATATTTAATAGGCTTTTGGGGAGGTGAGGGGAGTGTTCAGATAGTGGTTGGGAAACTGAGATGAAGAAGTGGAGTAAAATTTTTTGCACTACAAAAGTCTCAGTATTTATTCAGCTTTCCATGTCCTATTTAGCTTTACTTTCTCTTTTGTGTTCAGCAGTTTATAGGTAATGATGATAGATAAGGTTTTGAGACTATCTCCGAAGCCTGACCCTACTGGCAAGTTGTTCAGAAAACCCACAGTACACTTTCTTTCAGGCGTAGCATGGAGGATCAAATCACATTTTAATCTCCTGTTTCTGGAATATTTCAGCTGGAGGGCAGAGAACAGTTCCATTGTTCTCCTCTGTGACAGCTTTATGTGTTCTTTAGAGGATGATGAGCAGTAGAATTTCTTTTCTTTATTCCTTTATATGCCGGCTTTCAAAACTTCACAGTTGAAATATGTGACTTGTTACATCCCATCACTAATAATATCCTCCCATTGAATGTGGGACATAGCTAGTCATACTTCTTAAGTGGATTCTGACCTGAAGGCTAAAACAATCACTTTAAGTTCGTCTTTTGCGGTGCTCATATGAACTAGTTGGAATTCAGTCCTGCTGAGGGTGTTTCAAAGACACTGTCGATTGTAAACACTCATCTTTATTTGCCATGTAAATGGATATTTGGAAAACCACATGTTACGCATGATATCTGTATATCAATGTATCTGTGTATGTTCTTTCAGGTGATAATATCAGTCAGAGAGTAACACATTATAAATCAAGGGCTAAACTTTGTGAAACAAAGCAATTACTTGGAGCCACAATAATAAGGAAGATTCAGAGAAGAGATAGATTAAGGGTAAATCCTTGAACAATAGAATTATTTATTCTGAGAATGAGGGCACAAACCAAGTGTGAGAGTAGGACTAATTAGACTATATTTCAGAAGCCATGAGAAGATTGTCCTAATTTCCAAGAAGTGGTGCAGTGAAAACAGGGCCTATCTTCATCTAGTTATCATTTTACTTCCCACACCCAGAGTGAGGCCTATGGTAAAACAGAGTCTCAAGAGATATTTGTTAAATGAATGAATGGATGTAATTCAAGTAAGTGAAAAGCCAAAGATAAGACTGGGTGGGTCAAGATTATATTCTGACCACCTTTAGATAAATATGTGACTTTGTAAGAGATGCTTGTAAGTCATTTCATCCAGCTGACCACTTGCCCTTTTCCGCCTGACAGGCAGATATACTAGTGACTGGATGTTCAATCCACTTTTCATCTACAGTCTTACAGCCTCAAGCAGATAATGCCATTTTGCCATGATGAGAATCATGTACAAACTAGTGTTTTCTTTGAACTTTTGAGTTGAGATGCTACTGATATCCAGAGCTTAGAGCAAAATCTAAAAACAAGCTGAAAAGACATGAAAAAAAAAAGACCCTTGTACAAGACACTTTTTATTGGCCTGTGCTTCACACATCTTCTCACAGCAAAAACATGCTTAGAAGCCAAATTGTTGCTTCATCAGGAGAGAGTTTTGTTAGCCAGGAGAGCACCAGGCAGGTCAGTAGAAATATACTGTGAGCTGACTGGCACTCTGACCCATGTCTAAATTTCATAGTCAAGGCAAGTGTGGAAGCAGAGTTGAGTTTCTCTGATTCAGGTGACACAGATGATATTACATCTGCCTTAATCTTTGTAAAATTTAGCAGCTCACAAGAGGAAGATTACTATAATAGGTCCTTAACTGTTCCCTACCCATATGTTGGATCTGTTCCAATTCTGTCCCCAGAGTGTTGTCAGGTGCATGGTTAGAAAAGGAGAATGTGATCACATTGGCCTCACTTGAAATCCTTCAACCTATCCCTGTGGCTTTCAGTGTAACATCCAAAGTCATTAGAACAGAGTACGAAACCCATCAGGCACCTCACATTCCCCTTCCCTCGTTTCCTTTTTGAGATTGTATTGAGTACCCACTATATGCCAGGAACTAGGCTCATTGCCAAGGATCCAATGATGAAAAAGGAATATAGACTTGCAGGGTCATTTCCCCCTGCTTCTCAGCCCTAATCTCAAAAATGTTTAAGTGGGCCTTTTTGCACAATAATCACTGTGCCTGCCTCTTCTCCTCCCTACTTTTTGCTTGATTCCTACTTGTTCTTAAAAATCCACCTAGGCCCCAGCCCTCCTCTCCCTCTTTAGGACCTGCAGGCCTGCATTTCCACTGCACACCGTGTTTTCCTCTCTCGTAGCCCTTGTGTGACGTGCTTTTCTCTGAGAAGAAAGCCTGTGGTTTTCATCTTCCCCCCCAGCAACTTGCGTGATGTCTACCGCATAGCAGGTACTTAATAAACCTTAGTTACCCTCTTCTATTATCTTTGAACTTTCTTGATCAAATCTTATTTTTTTCAGATGATTACTTCGATGGTGTGGATTTTATTCATTCCTTTGGCAAACATTTCTTGAGAATCTAGTTGGTGCAGTCATTACACAGGCACAGTTCATTCTCAATTTCTCCAGCAACAATAGTGTTGAAGAACTGGAAACTCAGGTATAATATTGTCAGTCTCACAGTTCCTATGTGGCAAAAATGCTTCTCTAACTCAGATCTCAGTGACTCTAAAACCCAAGTTCCTTTTTTATGCCAAGCTTTTTCTTTGAGGACAAAGCACCATTTTAGGTACATTTTATACAGCAAATACAATTATACTACAGTTTAAATTCTGTCATCACAAACTCCTGAAGACCTTCAAATTCACTTATCAATTGATCATAATGACCATATTGTTAAAAATCCCTTTTACAGTCAGGATTGAACATAAGAAGACAGTCACTTAGGACTTTTTTGTTTTTCTATTTTTCGATAAATTATCAGATGGAAAAACAAAATAATTTTTTGCACTCAATGCAGGAAGGAGAAAGGTTCAACGTGAGCTATACTCTCCTCCCTTACACTTGTGGATTGAATGTACTAGTGCTGGTTTCTTTAGAGGAGCTGTTTCAAATTTCTTTCTTCAATCATTCCTCTAATAGGGACTTAGCGAAAGATTTTTCCCCCTTGTTTCATCTCCCTGTTATAAATTTTATATAAATGCAGGAGCTTGCTTGGTCTATATGTACTGTGGAAACAAGAATGGATGATTGGGGGCTGAGGCTAACAGAGAAAAGAGTTAAGCTACAGCTGATTGTTACCAGCGTTTATATAGCAGATCAAAGATGGCTGCAAATTCTTTGACATTCTTTCCACAGAGAAGTGAGGTTATTTTTTGAATTTGAGCAGACTCTGATTGTTTTGACTGATGTCATATTGTAGATATGACACAATGCTGCTTTCTAGGGCCAGACCTTAATACATCGATAGCTGTTACTTTCTCTCTCTTGGAACTATCACTCTGGATCCCTGATTTACCATGTAAGAAGCCTAACATGGTGACTATGAAAAGAGCATGACTACATGAAGGGAGAAAGGGGCCCATGGAGCCAGGTCTTCCAGATTTACTTGAAAGGAGCCAGGCTTGAACCTCCCAGACCAGACCAACCACCAGCTGAATATTACTGAGTGACTGCAGTTGATGCTACAATCTTCTGGGAACAGAACAGTCTTCCAGATGAGTCCCTCCTGAATTCTTAAACTGTGTTAATCCACTAAAGTTTGGGGTAGTTTGTTGACCATAATATGTAATTAGAACAGTTTGTACCTAGTCATCAATTGACAGTTAACTTTAATTGATTCCACATCCACTGTAGGACTCACTGAGGCTAGCTAGATATATTGCACCTTCCTTCTCTCTGTTGGTCATGCCACCATAATATATATGCTAGCAAAAAGGGAAGATGTGGGTTATCGTATATTGTTTTTTAAATCTCTCTAACTGATGGCAAACACTGATATTTATTTACCGCGTGAAATTTTCCAGATCACACTTACATTCATTTTCTCTCAATATTCTTATCATACGTCTAGTAAGGTGGTTTGCCAAGTCTGAATTATGCCATCTTGCAGATGGTGAAGCTCAGGCACAGGCCCTGGTTACTTCTCTGCAGTCACATAGCTAAGGTTCTCAGAGCACACTGTATTTTTTCCTTGCATACGTCTCAAATTTAATTACATTTAAGGTGATCATCTGCTAAATATCTGTCATACCAACTAGACTTTAAGCTCCAAAAGGTCAATGAGCTTCTCTGTTTTGTTTATCACTCCATACTTAGAACTTAGCCTGTTGCCTGACAGGAAATACTCACTTAGTATTAGTTAAATGAATAAATTAATGAAGAATGGCAGAGCTCTGACTCCAACCTAGGTTTCCCTATTCAGAAAGGCAGTCTCTTTCCATCATACCAATTAGTGATGAGAGGGCACGAGTCATTTAGGAATTTCAGTCAAAGTACACAGCCACCAGTCACACTTTCCCCTTCCCCTCCTCCCTTTTTCACCAGGGCATTTCTTTATGCAGGAAATGTGAGTTTTGAAATATTTTCTTAGTAATTCTGATATATTTCCTGTTGAGAACTAAGACACAAACTATTATTATTCTTCCTCTTAAATTACATGTTGTTACATATGAGGAAATGCTCTGAGAAAATACAGTGGTTTTCTACTTGGAAAGAAATACTCGAAAGCTGAGGATTAAATGAATGGAAGATTGAGGGCACAGGGAGAATCTGAGTTAACCAATCATCAGTGGTATGAGAAGACAGTTCAGTTTTAGGCATTTCAGCATGTCTTAGCTAATGTAGCTCCCATAAAGAAAACTATGCCGGTTACTGCCACCATTGTTTACCCAGATGCTTCTGAACTCTAAAAGGCCCTTGAACTAAATGCCAGGTCCTAAGAATTGGTTGTGACCCTTAGGAGCTGCCTGCAGGCCAGCATACCCGGGGAATAAGGAGCTGCCTTCTGAGATCCCTGCCCTTTCCTTTTGTGCCTCTCAGGATTCTCAGCCAAGTGAGCAATGAGAACAGGTGGCCAATACAGTTAGGGAAAAAGTTCTATGAACCTTTTGTTGCTGGCTAGCTAAAACTCACATACGGGAGGAAGTTGAAAGGGAGGGAGATAGGAGGAAGGAAAAGGGGAGAGAGAGGGAAAAGGGGGGATGGAGAGAGAGAGAAAAAGCGTGCATGTGAGCGAGAGAGGGAGAACTATAGGGAAAATAATTTCCTGGTAATGTATATGTATATATTCACACATCTCAGTGAAAACACTGTTGGATTAGGGTTATGTGTAAAATTAGGTGATTTAAGAACCTTGACTAGTTCTAGTGGACAACTGCTGGTATATTGTATGCCAAATGCCAAATTGCAAGTCGATACTAGAAGTTGCCACATGGATTATCTCAACTGTAACTGAGGAAGAAGATAGAGGAAACACGATATCCTAAGAGGATGTCTGCAAACTGTATTCTACTCAATTTAGTAATTATTCCAAGAGAAGCACCACTTCTCCAGAGAAGGTACACTGAGAATCATAAGGCTAGCTCCTAGACATCAAGGGAGGGTTTAAATATATTGTGTTTAATATCCTTACTAAGTTTAGGAAGTGTGCAACCTTTTAAAGGTTTTCATATCAAATTAACTATTAGAAATATTTTGGAAAAAGCAAAGATTAGGCTAAAAATGCTCAAAAGCTCATTTTACAACATCAAATTCTGTCAACTTTTTTGACTATGTCCCATTTTTTTGTTACGTTGAACAAAAATAAATCTTATTAAAGCAACACTCCATAAAGGGTAGAACTTACCTCTTTTGTCCCACTCTAGGCAAAACGCTCTTGTTTGCAGTAGTCCCATGGAGTCCAGCAAGCTAGTAACTTTCTCGACATATTTTAAAGGCTACTTTAACGTGGGACTTTAAAAATACAGCAAAAGAATCTATTGCAAATGACTGAGCACAGACCCTGGAATGATTCTATGTATGTTTATTATGAAGATTACATTGGTATAAATGTATTTTATAAACTAATGGGTAAGTAAAATAGTTTGCTATAAACTTTTCATTCCTCATCACCAAGGAACAGATAGAAGTACCTCATGAGCTGTGGTTAAGAAAGTAATCATTGTTATAATTCATTCTAGATTCCAAATTTTACTATAACCTTCCTTGATATGCTTCACACCATTTGTGTATCATGCTGATTTATGCTGTGATGTACATTTATTTTTCTTTGAAAAAATATTCTAAGGCCCTGTTACTTAGTCTTTGAACGCTTTATAATCAAAGTACTCAAAGAAGTCTTTATTCAGTTAACTGGTGTGCTTCCTCTTCTATATTTTGTAAGATTCTGTCTATTGATTGCTTTACACACCCTAGCAACACATGCTCTAACCAGTTAATACTGTAGCTCCCTCTCTAACTTCATTGTTCTCTGACTGTAGCCATTTTATTTTCTTCTCAAGCATTCATTCTCTGAATCAGGGAGAAAGTAGATGTTTTAGATATTTTATGGCAGGAAGAGTAATTTCCTCTTTAGGATTTGAGATACCTAGCAGATAGCTGATGCTATTTCTGCAGTCTGGTGCCCCACTCCACCCCATCCTACCCCAGTCTACAGCAGTTCAGTAAAGTGATACTACCTGATTTTGTATATAAGTTCATAAGTATTGCTTTTTATTTTGAACATAATAGTAATTATGGCCATATAACATATTTTTATTCTTTCTCTTTCCACTTAACATTTTATTATACCCCAAATATTTTTATGCTTCCCATAACAGAATAAACTGAAGGTATATTAACTTTTCCTTTCCTTTTAAAATTAATATAAGTCCATTAAAGCAAATTGCAAAATAAAGGGGAGAAAACAAAATTCCACCACTCTGTCTTCTTTATGCAATATGTATATAAAATATACATATCTTTGTATTTTGCCATTTACTTTGCACCAGAAATTATAAGTATATGGGTAAATATCAATCAGTTTTTTTCTTATTATATAAATATTTTTGAAAGATAATTTTTGCTTACAGCAAATATAACAGTGTATTGTGGAGTTTAAACCATGTGCAGAAGTAAAATGTATGACAACAATAGTACTAAAGCAAGGATATGGAAGAATACTGTTATAAATCTGTTACATAGATCCGAAATGGGATTATTTCACTTGAAGGTAGACTGTTAAAGATAAGTTAAAGATGTACATTATATATGTGGAAGCAAGCACTAAAATAGCACAGAGTTATAGCTAATAATCCAACTAAGGACAGATAATTGAATCACTAAATAGAATCAATCAAGAAGACAGAAAAAGAGGGAAAAGGGAACTAAGAAGAGATGAAACAAATAGAAAAGAAATCACAAGCTGATAGATTTAAACCTAAATGTAACAATAATCACATTAAATCTCAGTGGTCTAAACACCCCAATTTAAAAAGGAGAGTGAGACTGGATAATAATTTAAAAAAAGACCCAACTATCTGTTGCTTGGAAAAAAGTTTTGGAAAACAGAAGTAAAATCACTCACTCATAATGCCAGTACAATCACTGCGGTACTGGCATTATGAGTGAGTGTATTTGTATTTATTCCTTTCTAGTGTTTTTTCTTAGGTATATTTTCTTGTTTGCTACTGTGGTGTGTATACAGCTTTCTTTCTGTTTTTCTCACTTAAAGAATCTTGCTATATGGAAATGGGTTTAAAGCTCGATGGTTAACAATAGTCCATTCTCTAGCAGTTATGAATTCAGAACCAAGTCTCTATATTAGCCAGATAAAAACTTGTCAAAGGTGTCCAATATGATCAGCAATAGGATACAAAATAAGACGGATCCTATTCCCAGAAATTAAAAATATCTTTTCTTAAAATTGCCTATTTTGGGGTAAATGGATCATGGTAGTAGTCAACAGTAAATCTTGATGATTCATTGTCTAGTTAGATCACATATTCTTAAATATGTAACTATTTGAACTAACTGTAAACTTTCTGTGATGACTTAGAAAGTTCTTTTGAAATATGGTTATTGTGTTTAGGATTATCTTACAGCATCATTTATCCCTGAATTATTAAAACACAAAATTGCCTAGTAATAAAGATTTCTGGTTCATAGACTACTGAATCAACCACTTTTGGATGAGCTTCCATATGTATAGCTTTTAGCTCAGCACTTCACATACAGTATTCACTTAGGAAATACTATTGATATTCTTTTTATTAATTGTGCTGTCTTTATATATTTATTTTAGTATAAATATTTATAATAAGCTTTTTAAAAAAAATCTTTATTGAAGTATAATTGCTTTACAATGGTGTGTTAGTTTCTGCTTTATAAAAAAGTGAATCAGCTATACATATACATATATCCCCATATCTCCTCCCTCTTGCATCTCCCTCCCATACTACCTATCCCACCCCTCTGGGAGGTCACATAGCACCGAGCTGATCTCCCTGCGCTATGCAGCTGCTTCCCACAGCTAACTATTTTACATTTGATAGTATATATAAGTCCATGCCACTCTCTCACTTCGTCCCAGCATACCCTTCCCCCTTCCAGTGTCCTCAAGTCCATTCTCTACGTCTGCGTCTTTATTCCTGTCCTGCCCCTAGGTTCTTCAGAACCATTTTTTTTTAAGATTCCATATATATATGTGTTAGCATACGATATTTGTTTTTCTCTTTCTGACTTATTTCACTCTGAGTGACAGACTCTAGGTCCATCCACCTCACTACAAATAACTCAATTTTGTTTCTTTTTATGGCTGAGTAATATTCCATTGTATATATGTGCCACATCTTCTTTATCCATTCATCTGTTGATGGACAATTAGGTTGCTTCCATGTCCTGGCTATTGTCAATAGAGCTGCAATGAACATTGTAGTACATGACTCTTGGAATTATGGTTTTCTCAGGGTATATGCCCAGGAATCAGACTGCTGTGTTGTATGGTAGTTCTATTTTTAGTTTTTTAAGGAACCTCCATACTGTTCTCCACAGTGGCTGTAGCAATTTACATTCCCACCAACAGTGAAAGAAGGTTCTCTTTTATCCACACCCACTCCAGGATTTATTGTTTCTAGATTTTTTGATGATGGCCATTCTGACTGCTGTGAGATGATATCTCATTGTAGTTTTGATTTGCATTTTTCTAATGATTAGTGATGTTGAGCATTCTTTCATGTGTTTTGGCAGTCTGTATATCTTCTTTGGAGAAATGTCTATTTAGGTCTTCTGCCCATTTTTGGATTGGGTTGTTTGTTTGTTATTAAGCTGCATGAGCTGCTTATAAACTTTGGAGATTAATCCTTTTTCAGTTGCTTCATTTGCAAATATTTTCTCCCATTCTGAGGGTTGCCTTTTGGTCTTGTTTATGGTTTCCTTTGCTGTGCAAAAGCTTTGAAGTTTCATTAGGTCCCATTTGTTTATTTTTGTTTTTATTTCCATTTCTCTTGGAGGTGGGTCAAAAAGGACCTTGCTGTGATTTATGTCATAGAGTGTCCAGCCTAAGTTTTCCTCTAAGAGTTTGATACTTTCTGGCCTTACATTTAGGTCTTTTAATCCATTTTGAGCTTATTTTTGTGTATGGTGTTAGGGAGTGATCTAATCTCATACTTTTTACATGTAGTCCAGTTTTCCCAGCACCACTTATTGAAGAGGCTGTCCTTTCTCCACTGTACATTCCTGCCTCCTTTATCAAAGATGAGGTGACCATATGTGCGTGGGTTTATCTCTGGGCTTTCTATCCTGTTCCATTGATCTATATTTCTGTTTTTGTCTGAAGTCAGGAAGCCTGGTTCCTCCAGCTCCGTTTTTCGTTCTCAAGATTGCTTTAGCTATTCGGAGTCTTTTGTGTTTCCATACAAATTGTGAAATTTTTTGTTCTAGTTCTGTGAAAAATGCCAGTGGTAATTTGATAGGGATTGCATTGAATCTGTAGATTACTTTGGGTAGTATAGTTATTTTCACAATGTTAATTTTTCCAATCCAAGAACATGGTATATCTCTCCATCTCTTTGTACATCTTTAATTTCTTTAATCAGTGTCTTACAGTTTTCTGCCTACAGGTCATTTGTCTCCTTAGGAAGGTTTATTCCTAGGTATTCTTTTGTTGTTGTTGCAGTGGTAAATGAGAGTGCTTCCTTAAATTCACTTTCAGATTTTTCATCATTAGTGTATAGGAATGCAAAAGATTTCTGTGCATTAATTTTGTATCCTGCTACTTTACCAAATTCATTGATTAGATCTAGTAGTTTTCTGGTAGCATCTTTAGGACTCTCTATGTATAGCATCATGTTATCTGCAAACTGTGACAGCTTTACTTCTTCTTTTCCTTCTTGAATTCTTTTATTGCTTTTTCTTCTCTTATTGCTGTGGCTAAAACTTCCAAAACAGTGTTGAATAACAGTGGTGAGAGTGGGCAACCTTGTTTTGTTCCTAATCTTGAGGAAATGCTTTCAGTTTTTCACCGTTGAGAACGATGTTGGCTGTGGGTTTGTTATATATGGCCTTTATTATGTTGAGGTAAGTTCCCTCTATGCCTACTTTCTGCAGGGTTTTTATCATAAATGGGTGTTGAATTTTGTCAGAAGCTTTTCTGCGTCTATTGAGAAGATCATATAGTTTTTCTCCTTCAATTTGTTAATATGGTGTTTCACATTGAGTGATTTGCATATATTGAAGAATCCTTGCATTCCTCGATAAACCCCACTTGATCATGGTGTATGCTCCTTTTAATGAGCTGTTGGATTCTGTTTGCTAGTATTTTGTCGAGAATTTTTCCATCTATGTTCATCAATGCTATTGGCCTGTAGTTTTCTTTTTTTGTGACATCTTTATCTGGTTTTGGTATCAGGGTGATGGTGGCCTCGTAGAATGAGTTTGGGAGTGTTCCTCCCTCTACTGTATTTTGGAAGAGTTTGAGAAGTATAGGTGTCAGCTCTTCTCTAAGTGTTTGATAGAATTCGCCTGTGAAGCCATCTGGTCCTGGGCTTCTGTTTGTTGGAAGATTTTTAATCCCAGTTTCAATTTCAGTGCTTGTAATTGGTCTGTTTATATTTTGTATTTCTTCCTGGTTCAGTCTCAGAAGGTTGAGCTTTTCTGAGAATTTGTCCATTCCTTCCAGGTTGTCCATTTTATTGGCATATAGTTGCTTGTAGTAACTCTCATGATCCTTTATATTTCTGCTGTGTCAGTTGTTACTTCTTTTTCTTTTCTAATTCTATTGATTTGAGTCTTCTTTTTTTTCTTGATGTGTCTGACTAATGTTTACCAATTTTGTTTAACAGCTCAAAGAACCAGTTTTTAGTTTTTTTGATGTTTGCTATTGTTTCTTTCATTTCTTTTTCATTTATTTCTCATCTGATCTTTATGATTTCTTTCTTTCTGCTAACTTTGGTTTTTTTTTAATTCTTGTTTCTCTAATTGCTTTAGGTGTAAGATTAAGTTGTTTATTTGAGATATTTCTTGTTTCTTAAGGTAGGATTATATTGCTATAAACTTCCCTCTTAGAACTGCTTTTCCTGTATCCCATAGGTTTTGGTTCATCGTGTTTTCATTGTCATTTGTTTCTAGGTATTTTTTGATTTCCTCTTTGATTTCTTCAGTGATCTGTTGGTTATTAAGTAGTGTATTGCTTAGCCTCCATGTGTTTATATTTGTTACAGATTTTTTCCTGTAATTGATATTTAGTCTCATAGTGTTGTGGTCAGAAAAGATACTTGATACAATTTCAATTTTCTTAAAATTACCAAGGCTTGATTTGTGACCCAAGATATGATCTATCCTGGAGACTGTTCCATGAGCAGTTGAGAAGAAAGTATATTCTGTTGTTTTTGGATGGAATGTCCTATAAATATCAATTAAGTCCATCTTGTTTAATGTATCATTTAAAGCTTGTATTTCCTTATTTATTTTCATTTTGGATGATCTGTCTGTTGGTGAAAGTGAGCTGTCAAATTCCCCTACTATGACTGTGTTACTGCCAATTTCCCCGTTTTTGGTGGTTAGTATTTACGTTATGTATTGAGGTGCTCCTATGTTGGGTTCATACATGTTTACAACTGTTATATCTTCTTCTTCGATTGGTCCCTTGATCATTATGTAGTGTCCTTCTTTGTCTCTTGTAATAGTCTTTGTTTTAAAGTCTATTTTGTCTGATATGGAATTGCTACTCCAGCTTTCTTTTGATTTCCATTTGCATGGAATATCTTTTTCCATCCTCTCACTTTCAGTCTGTATGTGTCCCTCAGTCTTAAGTGGGTCTTTTGTAGACAGCATATATATGGGTCTTGTTTTTGTATCCATTCAGCCAGTCTATGTCTTTTGGTTGGAACATTTAGTCCATTTACATTTAAGGTAATTATCAATATGTATGTTCCTATTACCGTTTTCTTAATCGTTTTGGGTTTGTTATTGTAGGCCTTTTCCTTCTCTTGTGTTTCCTGCCTAGAGAAGTTCCTTTAACATTTGTTGTAAAGCTGGTTTGGTGGTGCTGTACTCTCTTAGCTTTTGCTTCTCTGTGAAGTTTGTAATTTTCCTTTGATTCTGAATGAGATCCTTGCTGGGTAGAGTAATCTTGGTTGTAAGTTTTTCCCTTTTATCACTTTAAATATGTTCTGCCACTCCCTTCTGGCTTGCAGAGTTTCTGCTATAATATCAGCTTTAACTTTATGGGGATTCCCTTGTATGTTATTTGTTGTTTTTCCCTTGCTGCTTTTAATATTTTTCTTTGTACTTAATTTTTGATAGTTTGATTAATATGTGTCTTGGCATGTTTCTCCTTGGATTTATCCTGTATGGGACTCTCTGTGCTTCCTGGACTTGATTAAGTATTTCCTTTCCCATGTTAGGGAAATTTTCAACTATAATCTCTTCAAATATTTTCTCAGTCCCTTTCTTTTTCTCTTCTTCTCTGGGACCCTGATAATTCCAATTTTGGTGTGTTTAATGTCACAGAGGTCTCTGAGACTGTCCTCATTTCTTTTCATTCTTTTTTCTCTATTCTGCTCTGCAGTAGTTATTTCCACTATTCTTTCTTCCAGGTCACTTATCCGTTCTTCTGCCTCAGTTATTCTGCTATTGATTCCTTCTAGAGAATTTTTAATTTCATTTATTGTGTTGTTCATCATTGTTTGTTTGCTCTTTAGTTTTTCTAGGTCCTTGTTAAATGTTTCTTGCATTTTCTCCTTTCTATTTGCACGATTTTGGATCATCTTTTCTATCATTATTTTGAATTCTTTTTCAGGTAGACTGCCTATTTTCTCTTCATTTTTTTGGTCTAGTGTGTCTTTACCTTGCTCCTTCATCTGCTGTGTGTTTCTCTGTCTTCTCATTTTCCTTACCTTACTGTGTTTGGGGTCTTCTTTTTGCAGTCTGCAGTTTCATATTTCCCAGTGTTTTTGGTGTCTGTCCCCAGTTGCTCTGTTTGGTTCAGTAGGTTGTTTAGGTTTCCTGGTGGAGGGGACTAGTGCCTGTGTTCTGGTGGATGAGGCTGGACCTTGTTTTTCTGGTGTGCAGGTCTGCGTCTGGTGGTGTGTTTGGGGGTGTTTGTGACTTTATTATGAGTTTAGGCAGCTCTCTGCTAATGGGTAGTGTTGTGTTCCTTTCTTGCTTGTTGTTTGGCATAGGGTGTGCAGCACTGTAGCTTGCTGGTCGTTGAGTGGAGCTAGGTCTTGGCGTTGAGATGGAAAACTCTGGGAGATTTTCTCCACTTGATATTACGTGCAGCTCGGAGGTCTCAGGTGGACCAGTGTCCTGAACTCAGCTCTGCCATCTCAGAGGCACAGCCCTGATACCCAGCCGGAGCATCAAGACCCTGTCATACACAGGGCTCAGAATAAAAGGGAGATAAAAAGGAAAGAAAGAAAGAAGGAAAGAAAGAAAGAAAGAAAGAAAAAGAAGAAAGAAAGAAAGAAAGAAAGAAAGAAAGAAAGAAAGAAAGAAAGAGGAAGGAATAAAATAAAGTTATTAAAATAAAAAAATTATTAAAAAAAATTTAAGTAATTTTTAAAAAAGAAGGAAAGAAAGAAAGAAGAGAGCAAGCAAACCACAAAAGAAATCCACTAATGATAACAAGTGCTAAAAACTATTCTTAAAAAACAAACAAACAGACAGTCAGAACCCTAAGACAAATGTTAAAGCAAACTATATAGACAAAATCTCACACAGACATACACATACACACTCACAAAAAGAGATAAAGGGAAAAATATATATATTGTTGTTCCCAAAGTCCACCTCCTCAATTTGGGATGATTTGTTGTCTGTTCAGGTACTCCACAGATGCAGGTACATCAAGTTGATTGTGGAGATTTAATCTTCTGCTCCTGAGGCTGCTGGGAGAAATTTCCCTTTCTCTTCTTGTTCGCACAGCTCCTGGGGTTCAGCTTTGGATTTGGACCCGCCTCTGTGTGTAGGTCGCCTGAGGGCATCTGTTTTTGGCTCAGACAGGAGGTAAAGTAGCAGGTGATTGCGGGGTTCTGGCTCACTCAGGCCGGGGGGAGGTAGGGGTACGGAGTGCGGGGTGAGTCTGTGGCGGAAGAGGCCGGCGTGATGTTGCACCAGCCTGAGGCACGCCGTGCGTTCTCCCGGGAAAGTTGTCCCTGGATCACGGGACCCTGGCAGTGGCGGGCTCCACAGGCTCCCGGGAGGGGAGGTGTGGATAGTGACCTGTGCTCGCACACAGGCTTCTTGGTGGCGGCAGTAGCAGCCTTAGCGTCTCAAACCCGTCTCTGGGGTCCGTGCTTTTAGCCGCAGCTCATGCCCGTCTCTGGAGCTCCTTTAAGCAGCGCTCTTAATCCCCTCTCCTCTCGCACCAGGAAACAAAGAGACAAGAAAAAGCCTCTTGCCTCTTTGGCAGGTCCAGACTTTCCCGGACTCCCTCCTGGCTAGCTGTGGCGCACAAGCCCCCTTCAGGCTGTGTTCATGCCGCCAACCCCAGTCCTCTCCCTGGGATTTGACCTCCGAAACCCGAGCCTCAGCTCCCAGTCCCCGCCTGCCCTGGCGGGTGAGCAGACAAGCCTCTCGGACTGCTGAGTGCTGGTTGGCACTGATCCTCTGTGCGGGAATCTCTCCGCTTTGCCCTCTGCACCCCTGTTGCTGTGCTCTCCTCCTTGGCTCTGAAGCTTCCCACCTCCGCCACCTGCCGTCTCTGCCCATGAAGGGGCTTCCTAGTGTGTGGAAACCTTTCCTCCTTCATAGCTCCCTCCCACTGGTGCGGTCCCGTCCCTAATCTTTTGTCTCTGTTTTTTCTTTTTTCTTTTGCCCTACCCAGGAATGTGGGGAGTTTCTTGCCTTTTGGGAGGTCTGAGGTCTTCTGCCAGCGTTCAGTGGGTGTTCTGTAGAAATACATCCACATGTAGATGTATTTCTGATGTATCTGTGGGGAGGAAGGTGATCTCCACGTCTTACTCTTCTGCTATCTTGAATTTCCTCTTCTCAGTTACTTCTTATTATCATTCTCTTATTCCTAAATGCCATCATAAGTAGAATATTCTTACTCCAATTGCTAACAATGATACTCAATTCTTTCCACATTTTCTGCGTCCAACTGTAGGTACCATTTATAAAGACATGTAACAAGAAAGCATGTAATGTATATGATATATGTAAAGAGTAAACTTGGGATACTATTCATAAATAGGAAGTAATTCTCAACAAATTCATCAATTAGGGTCATCCTAGTGTTTCTATTGGGATGGATAATGAAGGATGGCCATTTACTTTCTGTTTTTACCCTGTATCTTAAGACCCTCATTAATGGAGTGATTGATTCATGGAAATCAATCCGTGATACAGTGGAAATTTGCAATTGATTTTTCCATGATACCAGGAAATTTGCAATTGATTTATATTTGTGTGGATTTTTATTTTTTTCAAAGCATTGTCTCAGATAAGTAGTAATTCCTGGAATAAAGGAACACTTTATCACAAGAAACTAAATAAATATGGGAGAATGATCCCAATTAATGAATGCATTAAATACTGTATCTTTTCCAAATCTAAAACTCAGCTCCTCTCTAGTTTTCTAACATTGCCATGCTAAAAATATTAGTAATTCTACTGTTTAAGAATAAATGTGTACATTATAAAACTTGTAAATACAAAGATATGCCTCCTATGGAATGAGTCTGAATTCTGTTGAGAATATTCTGGAACATGCTGAATCAGGGAAGGAGAAGGAGAAGGAGGCAGTGGTAAGGAAGCCATAGGACACAGGTTTTAACATCCACATATTAGCACATATTTTTGGATGAATAAACATGAATTTATAGGGGACAGAATATTTAAAATTATGCCTGTCATTGAAACTGTGAAACATAAGTATATAATTTTTCTTTTTTGCCTTTATAATTTTCTGTAACAAATCTGAAACCATTACATGTAAAAAAATGCCACAGAAGTCTCTTTTTGCTTAATTATTTTAATAATAAACACGTCTATTTAATGAGCATCACTTTACTAATCAAAATGTTACATATGTTCAAGAAAAGGTATTTGTATGCCAGCTGGCAAAGAGGACTATTACTCAATGTTATCTCTTGTTGTTTATTCAATAATTATTAAATTTCAACTGTGTTTTGGAATGAGGTGGGGCATCCAAGTAATGTATAGCTCAGGCCATATAACAGGCTACTGGTGGCAATAAGACAGATTAATAGAAAGGGTCTTGGTCACAAGGAGTAGCAGTTTCCCCAATGACTTATAGTGAATTTTATAGGTTACCTATCAGTTTTTGTTATTAGAGGTAAAATTAGAAGATCCTGACACCAAGTAGTCCTAAGGCCTACTTGAAAAAGGCCTTTGTGTTTCAGACAAATTCCTTGGTGTTGAATAGCGGTGAAGAAGGTTTCTTTTAACACTTAGTCTGGTGTCCAGCATATAGTGGTCAGTCAGTTAATGTCAAATAAAAGAGTGGATGTGTGAACAGCTGGCAGAGTGAGGAAACACGGGGAGTGAGGCATGGGGAACAGTACTTGACATTAGAGAGAAATGTTACAGTTCTTCCTTGATGGTTGTAAACCCACTTTGTCTCTCAATTTCTGAATAGTTGCAAACAATTGTAAGGAACCTCAACCACGTTAATTTTGGCCTTTATTCATATTTTATGTAATAGCTGAAATATTTAGAAAATGGGGCATGAAAATAAAATAAACACCCATGAATCCACCATTGGACCTAAAGAACCTAAGGGCCAGAACTTGATTTCTAATGTTGAAGCTATTTTTGTTTGTTGTTAATTAATCCATCCTTGTGCCACTCCTGTATGGGTAGCCATTATGTCTTTTCAACACATATTTTAAACCACATATTGATAGTTTTACTACATATTTATGTTTTTAAATGTTTGTCTTACCTTGATTTTTTTTGAACTTTATAAATATTCTATCTTATTATAAATGATAATTTTGGCCTAAACTGTTGCCTGTAGCTGAGTATATTTACTTTTATCGCTGTATAATATTCATAAAGTGATTATCCTTTCTCCTTTGTGTGGACATTTGATTTGCCTATGGCTGCTTTCTTTTCTTTATTTAATTAATTTTTTTCTATTAACATGCCGGTATCAATATGCTCCTGAAGTATAAACTCCACCTGGACAGGGATGTTTGTCTATTGATTTTTTTTTTTTTTTAACCTAGAAAGGTGCCTGATGTAATGAGCACTCAATAAATGCTTGTCACTGTTGAGAGGAAAAAAGAACAAAAAATATTGTATGTGATTCCTAAAATGTACCTGTGCAAGAGGTTTCCTCATATATATATTTATGTATATATACTGTTCAAAATTTTGCTCACATATCCTCCGATAGAATTTTGAAAACTTGTGTGATTCTTCACACATTTTTAAGTGGGTACCTAATTTTTTAAAATCAGCTGTTTAAGTGATTGCAAATGATGTAATTTCTGGTATATTTGTATATTGACATTTTAAACTGACACTGTAATATCCTTTTTAATAATAGATCGAATGGAATACAAATACCATTGTACTTTTTAACCCATTACCATTTACTTATAAAATGCTGATGAAAAGGTCTTTTTTAAAAGCCAGAAATTTTATATATTTTTCTCCTGGAGTCATATTTCCATTTCACTACCCCCACAGAATTTTATCCAAATGCAGTATATATTTGCACTTACATTTTCATTAGTCACCCTATTATACTTTACAATAAAAATTATGTATATAAACTTGATTTTTTAAAAAAAAAATTGTGACTTTAAAGCTCTTAAATGTTAATTATTTTCTGGATTTAGTTACCATAACAATTGTTATTAGTGTACAGTTGGTTAAAGCCATTTTGAAAAAAAAAATTATTGAACATAAAGTAAAACTTTATTTGTAAATGCATCTGTTTAGAGGGATCTGACTGTTATTTTTCTGCTTGTTCCTAGTTCTAGGATGACTATCATCAACTGCTGGAATGAGACAAATCCAGTGGAAATTCACGGTAAGAGAAAGTATTAGGCCACCAGTAAGTGGAGGGCTTACCCAAAGTATTGGAGTAATCATTGCTAAGTATGCATTGTGCATAGTAGAATTTTCTGTTCCCATAGGAAGGAATCAAAAAGAGAAGTGATTGACAAGTGCCAGAAAGGATATTTATTACTGAGTCAAAACCAAATACGTTTTTAAAGTGTTTGATGATTTTATCTTGGTAAAATTCAGGGAAATGTTACTCTTATGAATAGTAAATGTTGAAGAAAATACAAAACACTTTTTTTTTTTACATCTTTATTGGAGTATAATTGCTTTACAATGTTGTGCTAGTTTCTGCTTTATAACAAAGTGAATCAGTTATACATATACATATGTTCCCATATCTTTTCCCTCTTGCGTCTCGCTCCCTCCCACCCTCCCTATCCCACCCCTCTAGGTGGTCACAAAGCACCGAGCTGATCTCCCTGTGCCATGCAGCTGCTTCCCACTAGCTATCTCTTTTACGTTTGGTAGTGTATATATGTCCATGCCACTCTCTCGCTTTGTCACAGCTTACCCTTCTCCCTCCCCATATCCTCAAGTCCATTCTCTAGTAGGTCTAAGTCTTTATTCGTGTCTTACCCCTAGGTTTTTCATGACTTTTTTTTTCCTGTAAATTTCATATGTATGTGTTAGCATACGGTGTTTGTCTTTCTCTTTCTGACTTACTTCACTCTGTATGACAGACTCTAGGTCCATCCACCTCATTACAAATAGCTCAATATCGTTTCTTTTTATGGATGAGTAATATTCCATTGTATATATGTGCCACATCTTCTTTATCCATTCATCCGATGATGGACACTTAGGTTGTTTCCATCTCCTGGCTATTGTAAATAGAGCTGCAATGAACATTTAGGTACATGACACTTTTTGAATTATGGTTTTCTCAGGGTATATGCCCAGTAGTGGGATTGCTGGGTCATATGGTAGCTCTATTTGTAGTTTTTTAAGGAACCTCCATACTGTTCTCCATAGTGGCTGTACCAATTCACATTCCCACCAGCAGTGCAAGAGTGTTCCCTTTTCTCCACACCCTCTCCAGCATTTATTGTTTCTAAATTTTTTGATGATGGCCATTCTGACCGGTGTGAGATGATATCTCATTGTAGTTTTAATTTGCATTTCTCTAATGCTTAATGATGTTGAGCATTCTTTCATGTGTTTGCTGGCAATCTGTATATCTTCTTTGAAGAAATGTCTATTTAGGTCTTCTGCCCATTTTTGGATTGGGTTGTTTGTTTTTTTGTGATTGAGCTGCATGAGCTGCTTATAAATATTGGAGGTTAGTCCTTTGTCAGTTGCTTCATTTGCAAATATTTTCTCCCATTCTGAGGGTTGTCTTTTGGTCTTTTTTATGGTTTCCTTTGCTGTGCAAAAGCTTTGAAGTTTCATTAGGTCCCATTTGTTTATTTTTGTTTTTATTTCCATTTCTCTAGGAGGTGGGTCTCTAGGAGGCTGTGATTTATGTCATAGAGTGTTCTGCCTATGTTTCCCTCTAAGAGTTTGATAGTTTCTAGCCTTACATTTAGGTCTGTAATCCAGTTTGAGCTTATTTTTGTGTATGGTGTTACGGAGTGATCTAATCTCATACTTTTACATGTACCTGTCCAGTTTTCCCAGCACCACTTATTGAAGAGGCTGTCTTTTTCCACTCTACATTCCTGCCTCCTTTGTCAAAATAAGGTGACCATATGTGTGTGGGTTTATCTCTGGGCTTTCTATCCTGTTCCATCGATCTATCTTTCTGTTTTTGTGTCAGTACCATACTGTCTTGATTACTCTGGCTTTGTAGTATAGACTGAGGTCAGGGAGCCTGAATCCTCCAGCTCCGTTTTTCGTTCTGAAGATTGCTTTGGCTATTTGGGATCTTTTGTGTTTCCATACAAATTGTGAAATTTTTTGTTGTAGTTCTGTGAAAAATGCCAGTGGTAGTTTGATGGGGATTGCATTGAATCTGTAGATTGCTTTGGGTAGTAGAGTCATTTTCACAATGTTGATTCTTCCAATCCAAGAACATGGTATATCTCTCCATCTATATGTATCATCTTTAATATCTTTAATCAGTATCTTATAATTTTCTGCATACAGATATTTTGTCTCCTTTGGTAGGTTTATTCCTAGATATTTTATTCTTTTTGTTGCAATGGTAAATGGGAGTGTTTTCTTTATTTCACTTTTAGATTTTTCAACCTTAGTGTATAGGAATGCCAGAGATTTCTGTGCATTAATTTTGTATCCTGCTACTTTACTAAATTCATTGATTAGATCTAGTAGTTTTCTGGTAGCATCTTTAGGATCCTTTCTGTATAGTATCATGTCATCTGCAAACAGTGACAGCTTTACTTCTTCATTTCTGATTTGGATTCCTTTTATTTCCTTTTCTTCTCTGATTGCTGTGGCTACAACTTCCAAAACTATGTTGAATAAGAGTGGTGAGAGTGGGCAACCTTGTCTTGTTCCTGATCTTAGTGGAAATGCTTTGTTTGTCACCACTGAGGACGATGTTGACTGTGGGTTTGTCATATATGGCCTTTATTATGTTGAGGAAAGTTCCCTCTATGCCTACTTTCTGCAGGGTTTTTATCATAAATGGGTATTGAATTTTGTTGAAAGCTTTCTCTGCATCTATTGAGATGATCATATGGTTTTTCTCCTTCAATTTGTTAATATGGTGTATCATGTTGATTGATTTGCGTATATTGAAGAATCCTTGCATTCCTGGGATAAACCCCACTTGATCATGGTGTATGCTTCTTTTAATGAGCTGTTGGATTCTGTTTGCTAGTATTTTGTTGAGGATTTTTGCATCTATGTTCATCAGTGATATTGGCCTGTAGTTTTCTTTCTTTGTGACATCCTTGTCTGGTTTTGGTATCAGGGTGATGGTGGCCTCGTAGAATGAGTTAGGGAGTGTTCTTCCCTCTGCTATATTTTGGAAGAGTTTGAGAAGGATAGGTGTTAGCTCTTCTCTCAGTGTTTGATAGAATTTACCTGTGAAGCCATCTGGTCCTGGGCTTCTGTTTGTTGGAAGCTTTTTAATCACAGTTTCAATTTCAGTGCTTGTGATTGGTCTGTTCATATTTTCTATTTCTTCCCGATTCAGTCTTGGCAGGTTGTGCATTTCTAAGAATTTGTCCATTTCTTCCATGTTCTCCATTTTATTGACATAGAGTTGCTTGTAGTAATCGCTCATGATCTTTTGTATTTCTGCAGTGTCAGTTGTTACTTCTCCGTTTTCATTTCTAATTCTATTGATTTGAGTCTTCTCCCTTTTTTTCTTGATGAGCCTGGCTAAAGGTTTATCAATTTTGTTTATCTTCTCAAATAACCAGCTTTTAGTTTTATTGATCTTTGCTATCGTTTCCTTCATTTCTTTTTCATTTATTTCTGATCTGATTTTTATGATTTCTTTCCTTCTGCTAACTTTGGGGTTTTTTTGCTCTTCTTTCTCTAATTTATTTAGGTGCAAGGTTAGGTTGTTTATTCGAGATGTTTCCTGTTTCTTAAGGTAGGATTGTATTGCTGTAAACTTCCCTCTTAGAACTGCTTTTGCTGCATCCCATAGGTTTTGGGTCGTCGTGTCTCCATTGTCATTTGTTTCTAGGTATGTTTTTATTTCTGCGTTGATTTCTTCAGTGATCACTTCGTTATTAAGTAGTGTATTGTTTAGCCTCCATGTGTTTGTAATTTTTACAGATTTTTTTCCTGTAATTGATACCTAGTTGCATAGCGTTGTGGTCGGAAAGGATACCTGATACAATTTCAATTTTCTTAATTTTACCAAGGCTTGATTTGTGACCCAAGATATGATCTATCCTGGAGAATGTTCCATGAGCACTTGAGAAAAATGCGTATTCTGTTGTTTTTGGATGGAATGTCCTGTAAATATCAATTAAGTCCATCTTGTTTAATGTATCATTTAAAGCTTGTGTTTCCTTATTTATTTTCATTTTGGATGATCTGTCCATTGGTGAAAGTGGGGTGTTAAAGTCCCCTACTATGAATGTGTTACTGTCGATTTCCCCTTTTATGGCTGTTAGTATTTGCCTTATGTATTGAGGTGCTCCTATGTTGGGTGCGTAAATATTTACAATTGTTATATCTTCTTCTTGGATCGATCCCTTGATCATTATGTAGTGTCCTTCTTTGTCTCTTCTAGTAGTCTTTATTTTAAAGTGTATTTTGTCTGATATGAGAATTGGTACTCCAGCTTTCTTTTGGTTTGCATTTGCATGAAATATCTTTTTCCATTCCCTTACTTTCAGTCTGTATGTGTCTCTAGGTCTGAAGTTGGTCTCTTGTAGACAGCATATATATGGATCTTGTATTTGTATCCATTCAGCCAATCTGTGTCTTTTGGTGGAAGCATTTAGTCCATTTACATTTAAGGTAATGATCTACATGTATGTTTCTATTCCCATTTTCTTAATTGTTTTGGGTTTGTTATTGTAGGTCTTTTCCTTCTCTTGTGTTTCTTGCCTAGAGAAGTTCCTTTAGCATTTGTTGTAAAGCTGGTTTGCTGGTGCTGATCTCTCTCAGCTTTTGCTTGTCTGTAAAGTTTTTAATTTCTCCATCAAATGAATGAGATCCTTGCTGGATAATCTTGGTTGCAGGTTTTTCTCCTTTATCACTTTCAGTATGTCCTGCCAGTCCCTTCTGGCTTGCAGAGTTTGTGCTTAAAGGTCAGCTGTTAACGTTATGGGGATTCCCTTGTGTGTTATTTGTTGTTTTTCCCTTGCTGCTTTTAATATGTTTTCTTTGTATTTAATTTTTGACAGTTTGATTAATATGTATCTTGACGTATTTCTCCTTGGATTTATCCTGTATGGGACTCTCTGTGCTTCCTGGACTTGATTAACTATTTCCTTTCCCATATTAGGGAAGTTTTCAACTATAATCTCTTCAAATATTCTCTCAGTCCCTTTCTTTTTCTCTTCTTCTTCTGGGACCGCTATAATTCGAATGTTGGTGCGTTTAATGTTGTCCTACAAGTCTCTGAGACTGTCCTCAGTCTTTTCATTCTTTTTTCTTTATTCTGCTCTGCAGTAGTTATTTCCACTATTTTATCTTCCAGGTCACTTATACGTTCTTCTGCCTCAGTTATTCTGTTATTGATCCCATCTAGAGTATTTTTAATTTCATTTATTGTGTTCATCATTGCTTGTTTCATCTTTAGTTCTTCTAGGTCCTTGTTAAATGTTTCTTGCATTTTGTCTGTTCTATTTCCAAGATTTTGGATCATCTTTACTATCATTATTCTGAATTCTTTTTCAGGTAGACTGCCTATTTCCTATTCATTTGTTAGGTCTGGTGGGTTTTTATCTCGCTCCTTCATCTGCTGTGTGTTTTCTGTATTCTCATTTTGCTTACCTTACTGTGTTTGGGGTCTCCTTTTTGCAGGCTGCAAGTTCGTAGTTCCTGTTGTTTTTGGTGTCTGTCCCCAGTGGCTAAGGTTGGTTCAGTGGGTTGTGTAGGCTTCCTGGTGGAGGGGACTAGTGCCTGTGTTCTGGTGGATGAGGCTGGATCTTGTCTCTCTAGTGGGCAGGTCCATGTCTGGTGGTGTGTTTTGGGGTGTTTGTGAACTTAATATGATTTTAGGCAGCCTCTCTGCTAATGGGCGGGGTTGTGTTCCTGTCTTGCTAGTTGTTTGGCATAGGGTGTCCAGCACTGTAGCTTGCTGGTCGTTGAGTGAAGCTGGGTGCTGGTGTTAAGATGGAGATCTCTAGGAGATTTTTGCCATTTGATATTATGTGGCGCTGGCAGGTCTCTTGTGGACCAGTGTCCTGAAGTTGGCTCTCCCACCTCAGAGGCAGAGCAGTGAGTCCTCGCTGCAGCAGCAAGAGCCTTTCATCTTCATGGCTCAGAATAAAAGGGAGAAAAAGTAGAAAGAAAGGAGAAGGAGAAGGAGAAGGAGGAGGAGAAGAAGAAGAAGAAGAAGAAGGAAGGAAGAAAGAAAGAAAGGAAGGAAGGAAGGAAGAAAGAAAGGAGGGAGGGAGGAAGGAAGGAAAGAAGATAAAATAAAATAAAATAAAGTAAGATAAAATAAAATAAAGTTATTAAAATAAAAAATAATTATCAAGAAAAAAATATTTTTTAAAGATAAACAAACAAAGAAAAAAAACGGACAGCTAGAACCCTAGGACAAATGGTGGAAGGAAAGCTATACAGACAAAATCTCACACAGAAGCATACACACTCACAAAAAGAGGAAAAGGGGAAAAAATCATAAATCTTGCTCTCAAAGTCCACCTCCTCAATTTGGGATGATTTGTTGTGTATTCATGTATTCCACAGTTGCAGGGTACATCAAGTTGATTGTGGCGCTTTAATCTGCTGCTTCTGCGGCTGTTGGGAGGGATTTCCTTTCTCTTCTTTGTTCTCACAGCTCCTGGGGCTGAGCTTTGGATTTGGCCCCGCCTCTGCGTGTACGTCGCCGGAAGACATGTGTTCTTCGCTCAGACAGGACGGGGTTAAAGGAGCAGCTGCTTCGGGGACTCTGGCTCACTCAGGCCGGGGGGAGGTAGGTGTACGGGGTGTGGGGCGAGCCTGCAGCGGCAGAGGCCGGCGTGACGTTGCACCAGCCTGAGGCGCACCGTGCGTTCTCCCGGGGAAGTTGTCCCTGGATCCCGGGACCCCGGCAGTGGCGGGCTGCACAGGCTCCCCGGAAGGGGGTGTGGATAGTGACCTGTGCTCGCACACAGGCTTCTTGGTGGCAGCAGCAGCAGCCTTAGCATCTCATGCCCGTCTCTGGGGTCTGCGCTTTTAGCCGTTGCTCGCGTCCGTCTCTGGAGCTCCTTTAAGCAGCGCTCTTATTCCCCTCTCCTCGCGCACCAGGAAACAAAGCTGCAAGAAAAAGTCTCTTGCCTCTTCGGCAGGTCCAGACTTTTCCCCGGACTCCCTCCCGGCTAGCCGTGGCGCACTAACCCCTGCAGGCTGTGTTCACGCCGCCAACCCCAGTCCTCTCCCTGGGATCCGACCGAAGCCTGAGCCTCAGCTTCCAGCCCCGCCCGCCCCGGCAGGTGAGCAGACAAGCCTCTCGGGCTCGTGAGTGCCGGTCGGCACCGACCCTCTGTGCGGGAATCTCTCCGCTTTGCTCCCCGGACCCCTGTTGCTGTGCTCTCCTCCGTTGTCCCGAAGCTTTCCCCCTCCGCCACCTGCAGTCTCCGCCCTCGAAGGGGCTTCCTAGTGTGCGGAAACTTTTCCTCCTTCACAGCTCCCTCCCACTGGTGCAGGTGCCGTCCCTATTCTTTTGTCTCTGTTTTTTCTTTTTTTCTTTTGCCCTACCCAGGTACGTGGGGAGTTTCTTGCCTTTTGGGAGGTCTGAGGTCTTCTGCCAGCGTTCAGTGGGTGTTCTGTAGGAGTTGTTCCACGTGTAGATGTATTTCTGGTGTATCTGTGGGGAAGAAGGTGATCTCCGCGTCTTACTCTTCCGCCATCTTCCCCTCGTCTCCCAAAACACTTTTTACCTCCAATATACATACCATTTTCTTGAAGATGTGATTCTGAGATGTCAGAAATAACAGACATTTTCATTTAAAAATTTTGAAATCATGTGAAATATCCGATTGAGAAACAGTTCCAGAAAAAGGGCATGCGGTTTGAAGTATACTTTTTATTCTAGGGTGCATTTTCAAACATTCTGAATATTTTAATTATATGATAGATAGAGTGGTAAGGCAGGTAACCTTGTCTCGTGTTTGTGCTGTCTTTGACATTTCTTACCCTCATCCTTTTTTGCTCTCCTCTCATGAACAAGGGTCTTTCCCTCAGGTACAATGCCTTTTCCCACAGTTATAGGGCAAGAGAATGTGAGGGCTCTTACATGGAAGTAGTCATTAGTCCCAAACTCCCACTCTACAATATATATGTATTCACTGCAGCGTAATATAGTATGTGTGTGTGGAGGGGGCATTTTTAATGTCCATGATAGAAACACATCTATATATAAGGCTGGAAAAGACATAAAGCCATGTGATCAAAAAAGACATTGTGGATGATACCATCATTAAAAGAGAATTCTATGTCACCAGTATTTTGAATTGTTACCATTATTTGGCTTCCTTGGAATTTATACTATTTAGGATAGTGCATTAGTATGAAATTGAAGATGGGTGAGAGCTATTTTTTTAAATAAAATGGAAGAAAGGATGATTTTTGTGAAAAGAGAGATGAAAAGTAATTGTCATGAAATGTCTACCCTCTGATGAAGGCACATTCTCAGATCACTTCAGTGTATATACATTTCATATGGATGCTGGAAATCTAACAGTTTATTCCTTTAAATGTATCTGTGTCTGTAAGAGACTCCTCATGTACCCCAGGGTTACACATCCGCAATTTGCAGACTTCTGGCATATACCTGCGAGTACATTGCTCAGTCATGGGATATAACTCTTTTGGTCTTTACGAAATAACTGCTAAATTGTTTACCCAAATAATTGTTCAAATTAATACTCCAACTAGAGAGTATGAGAATTTTCATTTTCTCTGCATATTTGCCAATACTTGTTTCCAGATTTACTAATTTTAGGCAATCTAGTAGATATAAAATTATATTACACTTTGGTATTAAATAGCATTTCAGTGATACTAATTTACTAATGAGACTGTACATCCTTCCTTATGTTTACTTGCAATTTGTGATTCCTCTTCTGTGCAATGCTAATGCATACCTTTTTGCCCATTTTGTACTGGATTGTTTGCCTTTATTATTATTTTGTAGAATTTTAAAAATACATTTTGAATTGTAATAATTTGTTAAATATGTTGCAAATATCTTCTAGTTTTTGGCTTGTCTTTTTACGTTCTTTATGGAATCTTTTGATGAACACAAGTTCTTTATTAAATGCAGTCTAACTGATTTTTTTCCTTTATGTTTAGAGCTTTTTGTATTTAGTTGAAAAATTCTTTTTTACCCAAAGTTTATAAAGATATCTTCCTCCTATACTTTTCCTAAAAGTTTTAAAGTTTCTTGTTTCACCTTTAAGTCTTTAATTCATCTGGAATTGATTTTTTCATGTGGTTTGAAGTAGAGATTCAATTTCAGTTTTTCGCACCATTAGCCAGAGCTGTTTATTGTTCAGTGTGTCTCTTGTCTAATGATCTGCAGTGCCACCTCTACTATATATCAAATTTCATGTCTGTGCAAGTCTGTTTCTGGACTTTTTATTTTCCTTTAATTATTTTCTGTCCATGCTAATACCACATTCTCTTTACTACTGTAGTTTTATAATGTCTGATTGTTTGTGGAAGATTTTAATCTTTTTAATGGCAGAAAAATTTTGACACATTTCCCATCAGACAGTAGAGTCTATTCCCCTCCACTAGAAGTTGTACTGCCCTGTGATTGCTTTGACCAGTGGAATATGGCTCCAGATGTAGACTTTTAAGATATCTGGCCGTTTCCAGTGAGCTTCAAGGGATTGCTGTGCCACCAAGTAAGAAGTCTACCTGCTCTGCTGGAGATGCCACATGATGAGACCTTTATGACTACAGGCAGAGGGAGAGGGGCCAGCTAAATTCACTCTGCTGGCTGTTCCTACCAAGATCCCAGCATTTGAGTGAAGTTGTCTGGGGCCCTCTAGACTAGTTAGCATCCAACTGAGTACCATTGAATGAACCCAAGAGACACCACACAGGGTCTAGAGAAAAACCCTAGCTGTGGTGCCTTCCTGATATGTCAACTTTCCATTTTTAGGTCAAGTACTAATCTAGGAGTTGCCGTGGGAGGATTTTGCAGATGCAGCTAAAGCCCTTAATCAGTTGACTTTAAGTAAGGACAGTTATTTCAGTGCACCTAATTAAATTGGTTGGATGGCCTTAAAAGCAGACTTGAATGTTTTCTGAGGAAGAGAAGAAATTCTGCCTTTGGACAGCAGCTTCTGCCTATGCCCATGGAATTTAGACCTGTATATAATCTTCCCTTCCTGATGCCCTGCCCTACAGACTTACTTAGCTAGCCCCCTCAATTGTGTAGGCCAGTTCCTTGAAATACATAAATCTTTGTAATAAATCCTACTGGTTTTGCTTCTTTGATTGAACATTTATGGATAGACTAGCTAAATCCTGCCCAAATTCCTGATTCATAGAGTCATGAAATTAATAGATAAATGTTGTTTTAAGCCACTGCAATTTGGGATAGTTTTCTACAAAGCAGGTGATAACCAAAACAATAATTAATAGCTTAAGTTGTCACCTTTAATTTTTTTAAAAAAATGTAGTATCTTAACTATTACTAGTTTTTGCTTTTCCATACAAGTTTTAAAATCAACTTTTACAGTTTCTTTGCAAACTCTATCGGTATGTTGGTGGGACTTGAATTACATCTGTAGACCAATTTTAGGTGAGTGACATGGTTATGATATTGAATCTTCTTATACATCTATTTATTTCTTTGTTTATTTAATTCTTAAAGTTACTCAATGATGTTTTAAAATCTCCTCCAAATGGTCTTATATATTTTTGCCGTATTTTCTAGATACTTTATATCTTTAATGTTATTATATGTAAGTAATTTACTAAAATGAAAATTTCTCTTTGTTGCTGTGGGTGGGGAATGGTTTTATGTACTGCTATCATGCTAAACTCTCTTCCCAGTTTTAATACTTTGCCTGAAGAATCTTTTAGGCTTTCATTTTCTGCCTTGTGTTTATCCCGTCCCATCGCCCCATGACTTTCCTTTAGAAACTCTAAGTGGAAGGTGGATGGAGACAAAAAGCTGAGCTCAAGTTTACCCACGGCCATATTATAGATATTGCGATTTGTAGCATATGTGCTTTTAGGATACTGATGTTCTTCTGTTGGGCCTTTACAATTTAACTGTGTGCTTGAGAAAAATTAGAGTTAAAAAGAAAACATGTGGAAAGTGGAATAGTTACAGTATACTTAGAGGTCAAGATCCCAGTTTTGCCATTAACAAGCTATATGACCTTGGATAAATTACTTAACCTTTTTAGACTAGCTTTTCTCACCTGTAAGATGGGGATTAAAATAAGCCTGCATCATAGGGTCTTAAGGACAAAGTGTAATGAGTGTATGCATGCAAAGTTCTCATCACTTTGAAAGCTCAATAATCACTCAGTAAGTGGTGGTTAATATGATTGTGAGCAAGTAACTATCTGTATTTAATTAAAAGTGTTTACTAAGTATTTACATATAATTTTTCTATGATTGAATTTACACTTTGTTGTGAGCTGTTAACATTTTAATGGTATATTCTCATCTGCATGCTTTGGGAGGGCTGGTCAAAAGCAGGTGAAATTGGTCTTTCATTACCTTTCCTTCTTTAGATTCCCTGTACTTCCGTTCAGTCATTTCCCTTTTATGTGTTCCATGTTCTCATGCAAAGACCCCTTCATAAAATTTATACTAAAGAATTTGTGATTTTTGTGATGTCCATGGCAGATCATTTCTTCAAAGACTGCTAAATAAATATGTGTGTATGTATGTGTGTGTGTGTGTGTATCCCATCCAATATGCTTTTCTCAAAATTCGATGTTGACCTGACTTCATCAAGTGGTGGAGGGTATTTACTACCTCCCTTTGAAACTGGATGGGCTTTTGTAAATGTCCTGATCAGTAGAATATGGTGAAGTGATGCAGATTAACTTCTGCAGCTAGATCATTAAATTCATTATGGCTTCTGCTTGGCTCTTCTCTGGACACTTGCCCTTGGAACCAGCCACCATGTTGTGAGGAAGCCCAGGCCACATAGAAAAGGTTTAACAGTTTCTTTGGGTCTTCATTTTGTTATGAAGTTTCCTGTCATATAAAACTTAAATACATTCGCATGCTTTTCTCTTGCTTATCTGTCTTTTGTTACAGGGATCTCACTTGAGAACTTAAAAGGGTAGAAGAAAAGAGATATCTTTTCTTCCTCTACACCTGTTTATTTCTTGATGGTGTTTTTTGATGAGCAGAATCTTTTAGTTTTGATTAAGACCAATTTTCCATTCAATCTTATACTGACAATAAGCAGTAGAAGGAAGGAAGAAGACTAGGTAAATTTGTCAGCCTAATTTGCAAAGATGTCATTGCATGAAAGACCAAAGACAAGACCTTTGTGTTTGCTTTCTGTTATTTAGTGTTTCCAAGAATAGATACATGATGTAACCATTCTTCAAAAATATGTTTGGAATCACAAAAGGACTCAGTTCTGCTTCTTAGCTTTGATGAAAAGTTTTTGTAAATAAAACTAGCATTTCTTTTAAAATGTGGATTTCCAAAATTATACCCTTAGTGACTTTTCAAAAATAGGAGTACAGCAAGCTGAGAGATAAAAAACACCTCAAAGAAAACAACATTTTGGAACTGAACTAAAAATATATATGTAAAGTAAAATTAAAGTGAAAAATCAAGGATTTTAAGAAATTATTCCCCAGGGAAGTGTGAGTGTATGTATGTGTGTGTGTTTGCATTTGAACAGAAATCATCCTGGCACTGTTTTTCCTTTCAAATTGTCCTAACCTTCAGACAACAGAGAACCAGTAAAATATGCCTGTGTGACTCTTTCTAAAGCCAACTGTTAAAGGAAAACATAAAAGAAAAATAAAGTCTTAATTTGGATTTGTCTCTTTCCATGGTTATGCACTTGTCTTTTAATCAGACCAGTGTCTCCCATGGTTTTATTTCACAATTAAGAATACACAAGTTACCATATGTGGACTTTGTGTTAAAGAAAAGGTTATCATCTTGGAGCAAAACTCTTCTGGTCTGACTATAATAATGTTAGGTTAGGGTTGCAATTCAAAAATGATTATTTGAATGATGTTTTAGGTGTTTTCCCTCTTAACTGCTTTACAGTATTTATAGCCTGAAACCAGTATCTCTGTTCTAATAACAAGGTTATGCCAAAGGTGGGGAAGAAAACAAGACCCAAGCAAGGAGTTAATAGCAGATACCACTGGCATCTTTAGTGGGAATATTCAAATTTGATCTTACTTATACATGCATTAAATGGTTCATCTTCATTTTCTGTTGAGTGTCAGAGCAGCATATAATTAAGAGAAATTGTAATTGCAGAGTACCCCATCATAGCTTAATAATTTTCTTATGCTTTGTTTAATGCTATTTAAAATCTTTCATTCTGTGGAAAGGGTCATGCTCCCTTTCAAGGAGGACTAGCTGTGTCTAAAGACAGGTTTCAAAATTATAGGGGGTTGTTTTTATGTAGTTATTATAAATTAGTAAATAATTATTAGCTGGTTATCTAATAAAAGGAGAGTAGATTATAATAATGTATGCAGTTGGAGAAAGGCAAACCTGCTGAGAGAAAGAAACAAAATGAGATATTCTTTTTTCTTATTTTTCATCTGTATCACTGCTATCTGCTGCTGTAAGTAACTTTCCATCTGTATCTGGCCTGAAAAATTAAAGAAAAGCATGAAGCAGTCATAAAGGAGATTTAAACAGAAAGACAGGAAGATGTCTCTTAGGGACTGAATTGTGTTCCCTGAAAATCCATATGTTGAAGCTCTAATACCCAATGCAGCTGTATTGGAGATAGAGCCTTTAAGGAGTTAATTAAGGTCAAATGAAATCATAATGGTGGGGCCCTAATCAAATAGGACTGGTATCCTTATAAGGAGTAGAAGAGTTACCAGAAGTATACCTACAAAGAGGAAAGGCTGTGTGAGGAGAGGACATAGTGAAAAGGCGGCCATGTGAGGACATAGTGAAAAGGCAGCCATCTACAAGTCAGGAAGAAAAGTCTCACCAGAAGCCAGCCTTGCTGATACCTCGATCCTAGCCTAGCAGTCTCTAGAGCTGGGAGAAAATATATTTCTGCTGTTTAAGCCACACAGTCTGTGGTATTCTGTTATGGTGGCCCAAGCCCACTAATACCAGAACTGAGTAGGATCTATCCCCAGAAGTTTTAACATCGACTCTGTAAATTAGTATAAATTAAATCTGTATCAGCTGGACAAAGACAACCTTGCTTTACCTTTACATTTATAAGTAATTATTATGTTACTCAAATATGTATCAACATTTAAAACAATCAAACCAATACATACATACATATATACATAAGAAAGACATACGATACCATCTAACATACTACCCTCGTCCAAAATGCTAGAGGCTCAGTAGCCTGGAATTTATTATATTCCATTTAAAGATATTGTTGCTTTAGCATGAATCTCTGACACTGTGCCAAGTTGTTGAGTGAGCACTGATTTCCCCAAGTGGGATGGACTGTGCATCTCATGACTGGTAATTTGGATCTCTGAATACCATGGCTCCATTGCTTTACGGTATGCTTGGCTTATTGATCAGTGGTGTCTAGCTAGCTACTGGATTGCTTGTCTGTTGTTATCAGGTAGCAAATTGCAGGTATCTCAGTCACAAAATCTGTGTCTCTGTTTAGAGTGATGTTCAAAATCTAATTACCCTTAGCTTTATGAAGACAGAGATTTCAAATCTGAGATTTTAATTCATCTGGGGAGAATTATCAAATGCAATTTGAACATTTGTTGCTCCTTTATCCTAGGATGGCTGAGGTGCTATCTAGGTGTCATTAACTCTAAGTGTTTTCTTTCATGTATACTTACATGCAAGCAGTTACAGGCTGCTAGCATGATATTAGAAATCCGCCAGTGAAGGAGGTGTTATCTCATGCCTCATAAGGGTGCATAAATTCTAACATTTATGCAGCTATTCTGGCTTGTCCTTGGGAAAGGTAATTTTATCTCACTGAGGGTAAGAGTATTTTGTAAGGACTTTGGATTTTTAGAAATGTTAGGAAATAATGACAGTCAGTGACACTTACTAACTTACATGATTAATCAAGTGCTAGACCTAAAGGCTGGGAAAGGAGATAGGTAAACACCACAGTTTACAAATGGTTAATCCTTTATTGCTGCTTCTTTTAGCTTGTGCCTGGAAAGGGCTCTGGAATTCATGTCATTCAGATAAGGCTGTGAAAAGAAGGATATTTAATAAGACAGAGAGACTCAGCTTTGAATTCTAGCTCTGCCTTTGACTATTTCTCTTGGACATTTCATATAACCTCTTTAAACTCAATTTCCTCATCTAATCCCAGTCACCACACAGTGTATTATTAAGGATGAAATGGGACAACCCAGGTTTAGTACACAGCAAGTGTAAAAAGTGCTCCACAAGTGTTCATTCCCTCTGTGTTTCTGTAGAATCTACAAGACATCCTCTGACTTCACTTTGTCCTCGGTAGTCACAGAAGTGGTGACAGGGCAGGATTTCATCCTTGCTATAGGAAAGAAGGTCCAGAGCAATGTCTTCAAAGCCAATGCGAGGGCTGTGCTGGGAGAGCACTCCCTTCCGGGCTCCTGTTAGCAACAATTTCTTCTTACTCTTCTATAAGTAACGTTCCAGCTGCGTCATGGTGAGCCATTTCTCTGCTCAGGCTTATACAACAAATATTTGTAATGGAGGTAGGGGGATGGATGACTGACATACTAGGTTCTAAAACATTCTAGCTAGTAAGGTGCACATTTTTGTTTTGTTATTTCCCTCATTTTCTGTCTCTGCTTTTCCCTAAGATTCCTGGAAAGATAATGGGTGCATGTACATAAGGATATACACACACACAAACACGTGTGTGTGTGTGTGTGTGTGTGTGTGTGTGTGTGTATATATGCCATTTAATTAAACATTTATAAAAGCTAACATAAACTGCTGTAAATTACCATGATTATGCACACCTTTTTGTCTCCATCAGAGGCTGACTTATACCCAACCTAGAATTTTCTGTGGCCTTTAACTCCGTTGCTAACAATTCTCCACTGCCATATTCCTGCTCCCTTCTTAATGATTACCCCACAGTTCCCTGAAAAACTGAATACTCTAGCCCTCCTACTCTCTGACATCACTGTAAAACTTGCTGGCTCTTTCTTTTCTTGGTTCCTGACTGTGGGCATCCTATTACAAAGTTTAAGCATACTCTTGTTCTCAAAAGGCCTACCTTTTAAATCTCTCGTGACTTGTCCACGTACTTGTTTTGAGTCTTAAGTTAACCCCTATTCCTAATTGCTATACCCATATTCCTACCTGCTTGCAGGGCATCTCAGATTCTTCAAATGTAAAACCAAACCCGTCTTATTGCAATGCCCTCTTCATTTCTAGTCTCTTATTTCTTTCCCATAACATATTCACAAAAATGTCTTTGGCTTTTTAAATTTTTAAGTTATCTTTTATTTTCTTCTCTTGTTTATTAATAGCACTAGTCATTACCTGAAAACCTTGGAGATTTATATTAGAGCGATTCCATATATCATATCCAATTTTTGATTCTTACTTCAAATACCTTCCTAGGATTAAAAGTTCAGTACCTTAGTTTTTAAGGCTAAATTACTATATTTACCTCTTCGTGGACTCTCTGTTCACTCAAATCGGTTTCGTAATTATCCACACAACTCGTTCGGTTCTTTTTAAGGTATACTGTCTAACATTGTCATGCTGTTATATACCTGTTCTCCAAAACTGGGTGCTGAACTCTTCAGTGGCATTGTTTATGACCCAGTGGACCAAGGTTCCTCAAATCTAGTGATACCCTGCATCCAAAACAGGGCATTTTCTGCTGCTTCTCTCACATAGGAGATAACTATGCCACCTTTCTTTATATTTTTGAGTTGGGCTGGTCTCAAAGTATTGTTAATTAAATAGTAGATCTCATCAATGCTATGTGACCTGCTGACTAAATTCAGTGTGTGGCTACTTTAGTCAGATATTTTATGTATTTTACATCCCAGTCAATTTTACATATTTTTATTTTCTCATATTTAATATATCTTATATGCTAATTAATAAGAAATATCATACCTAGTTTATTTATCATATCTAGTTTATCCTTATAACATGTCTAGCATAGAAATGGGCTTGTAACTTGAGATCAAAATGTCAAAGCAATATTCTGTTAGCTAGACTGTTTGGCAAGTTGGGTTTTTGCTCAATACCTAAGTGAGAAATTAACACAGTTTGCTTCTTTTTTTCATATCAGTAGCATTCTCGAAGCCAGACATACAGTAGGAACTCTATCAAAGTTTGTTGAATAAATGAGTAAATGAGTGAAGAAACAAATTCAAATCAAATATTCAGAGTAAGCATAAATGATGTTCTTCAACAAATTACTTTAACAACAAGGTAATTTTCCCACTTATGGATGAGTTTCTGGAGTTAAATTCAATCATAAAGAGAAATTATATTCACTTGAGAATAAATGAACCTTTCTCATATATGTTAGTATGTTACTTTCACTGTCATTAGTTTCACAAAAACATCCATGGGCAATTTTAACATCCTTAATACTTTAAGGATTATGCTCTCTGCATAGTACTGGCCATTAGGATCAACTACAAAACCTATAAGTGGTAGGGGTCATGTTGTCTTTTAAAGCTACAGCAGTCATTTTTGGGGAGGAATGATCTTCTAACCTGCAATGGTATTCCTCACTTTTTTTTTGCGGTACGTGGGCCTCTCACTGTTGTGGTCTCTCCCGTTGCGGAGCACAGGCTCCGGATGCGCAGGCTCAGCGGCCATGGCTCACGGGCCCAGCCGCTCCGCGGCACGTGGGATCTTTCCAGACCGGGGCACGAACCCGTGTCCCCTGCATCGGCAGGGGGACTCTCAACCACTTGCGCCACCAGGGAAGCCCTGGTATTCCTCACTATTAACGCCAATGCTGAGAATTACACCAGGCATAATCATGAGCCACTGGTTGTACTGTATGCAACATTCTTTCTTACTTGTCCACTGAATTGCAAAGTGCATCTTGATCAAGATGCATATTATACATGGGATACTTATATCTGCAGGTTTTACTTTGCCTGTATCCCTAGTACTTTAGGTGTGTCAGTTCAACTTTCACACACTCATATCTGCATTAGTCCCACTCATCTTTTGCTTCAGTTTATTAAATGGCTATCGTAAAATATAAAACACAGGTGAGAAGAAATGAAATATAATTTTACATATAACTGTAGAATTAATTTCATTTCCTTAATACTAGGAACGAACATATGAGGTAAAGTTGTGGAAAGTATGTGAAACATCTGTGCTTACGTTTAGGAAATTAATTTCAATTGAGGTTATTTTCCAGTTCTTTGGGGACAATAACTTGCTTCCGATTTTACTTCCTCTCATCTTCAAGTTTTGTTTGCCTCATCCCCCACATTAGAGCAGGTTTGTGTCATTTTTATTTTCATTCTCATCTAATATATATTTGTAATTATAATCTTCCCCCATATAAAAACTTTTTTTGTTTTCAACTTTTTTTTGGAGGAAGTATTTTTCTTCAATAATCATAACAGAAGGGCTTTCAAATTTAAGATTCTCTAATACTTTCTAATTCTATTTCATCCATTCTTAAGAAACTAAATTCATTTTTGTTGTCAGTAGAGCTACCATGTTGTCAAGGGCCTACTATTTGACCCCTAATTTATATGCATTATCTCATTTATTTTTCTCATTTAGTTCTAGGTATTATTATCTAATTTTATAAATGAGTAAAAGCAAGACTCAGGAATGCTGTATAGCTTGTCTTAAGTAAAGCAGTCATAGTCTCTCCAGGTCTGATTCAAAATTCCCTGCTTTTTAAACTATTCCAGCATTTCATAGATGCCTACAGAAATAGGCAGATTCCAGCATTTCATAGATGCCTGTAGTTGTTCTTAAATGTTTGACAAGATTCCATGCCAAGTTTAATAAGTTTGACTCACTGCTGCCATGTGTTAACTCTTGTAAAAGATAAAGATTTCAAAAAACATTGACTTTCTTTAGTAGTTTCAATCTTTTTTTTGTTTTGTTTTTGCGGCACGCGGGCCTCTCACTGTTGCGGCCTCTCCCATTGCCGGAGCACAGGCTCCGGACGCGCAGGCTCAGCGGCCATGGCTCACGGGCCCAGCCGCTCCGCGGCACGTGGGATCTTCCCAGACCGGGGCACGAACCCGTGTCGCCTGCATCGGCAGGTGGACTCTCAACCACTGCACCACCAGGGAAGCCCAGTTGTTTCAATCTTTTGATGTGTTTTACCAGGTAGTTTAATTATGGTGGCTACTGTCTCTGAGTAGTTAGTTGGGCAGTGTCTGGGAAAAGAACACAATCAACTACCACAATGACATCCACGAATCCAGATCTTAGGAAATTGCACTATTGGTATGTAAAATAAGGCCAAAATTCATTAATTATTGTTATTTATAAATAATGTTGGCATGAGTTAGCCAATGGACAAGAGACCTTGTTATTGGGTTCTCATAATGGATAACATTGATAGGATCTTTGTAAATATAATCTTAGAGAATTATAGGTGTTCCATAGACTTACCACACTGAAAAATATCTTTAAAGCCATCTCTGTGTTCTAAAAGAACACGCTTTACCTCAGATATAAAATGGGAATTTTATTTGTGTTCTAAAGGTAATCAGCACAGTGACTAAGAGGGGAACATTCTGGCAGATGAGTAAAGAAATCCTTGGTATTTTGTTCTGGTTAAAAGCACCCAAGTACCATTTAGTATTTTTGACCAAAAAAAATACAGAAGTCAAATATAATTGTCATAGTACAAGTGAAGTATGTTTTGGTCCATCAGGATTCTTAGAAGATTTATTGCAAATGAGAAGGTATGTGAACTGATTCTGTGCCAAGTGTTACTCAATGAGTAAATGTGAAGCAATTATTTTTATCCGAAATGAGGTTGACTTGTACTATGTAGTCGTGACTCTTTCTCAAACAATAAAATAAGAACCCTACTAACATTCACACTCTTGTCTGGGAGCTCAATATGAACTCTTGAGTTTCTTTTCAGATTTAGTAAACTGATAAATCCTTATGCTTCTATGAATGAAAATGACAAGATTGGTGTTTTAAAGAAGGTTGTCAGAACATAAAGATATGTGTGTGTCTATGCACATATGTATGTGTAGGTATATATGTGTGTATGTGTGTGTATAATGTGTTCTCTCTTCTTTAAAAAATCATCAGGAAATATTACTCATTTTTTCAGCACATGCCAAGAACAAAAATCCTACCCAAAAGGAATAGTTTTCTTTTCTCCAGACAGTAAAAGTAAGTGTCTGACAATAAGGACTGTAATAGAATTGCTTTCTCCAACAGAATTATAGCATAATTACTGAGGGGCCATAATATATTTTATACTGCTCTGTTAGAACTTTCTACTATTTTTTATCCTTTAGAAGATTTTACTACACTGAACTCAGAACAGAGGTCACAGTCCACACATCTGACAAATAAGTAAAAAAGTAATAACCCTAAATAGAAAACTACATTCCACAGAGTTAATGCACTGCCACCTTTAACCCTTACTTTAGTTATGCTAATTCATCATCTAACCCATTCAAGGTTTAATTAAATAAAGAATTCAGTAATGTACAGTGCAAAGCTACCTTCTCCCATAAAAAATGTGTTTATATTTAGTTATAGGTTCAAAGACTCTTCTGGATCTTTATATTTCCTAGTCTTTTCATAGACGCAAAGTGAATAAATATACCTATCCCGTCTAAGTATTTGTAGTTGAATAGAAGTATGCTTAGTATTAAAAACAATTAATTATATATCTCAAGCAAAATTTTACTTTATAGAGCCTTTTGCCATCCAGTGAAAAGAGAAAAATGCCATTGTAAAGAATTAGTTATATGACCCAGCAATCCCACTACTGGGCATATACCCTGAGAAAACCATAATTCAAAAAGAGTCATGTACCACAATGTTCATTGCAGCTCTATTTACAATAGCCAGGACATGGAAGCAACGTACGTGTCCATCGACAGATGAATGGATAAAGAAGATGTGGTATATACATACAATGGAATATTACTCAGCCATAAAAAGAAACAAAATTGAGTTATTTGTAGTGAGGTGGATGGACCTAGAATCTGTCATACAGAGTGAAGTAAGTCAGAAAGAGAAAAACAAATACTGTATGCTAACACATATATATGGAATCTAAAAAAAAAAAAGTGGTTCTGAAGAACCTAGGGGCAGGACAGGAATAAAGATGCAGACGTAGAGAATGGACCTGAGGACATGGGGAGGGGGAAGGGTAAGCTGGGACGAAGTGAGAGAGTGGCATGGACATTTATACACTACCAAATGTAAAATAGATAGCTAGTGGGAAGCAGCTGCATAGCACAGGGAGATCAGCTTGGTGCTTTGTGACCACCTAGAGGGGTGTGATAGGGAGAGTGGGAGGGAGGGAGACACAAGAGGGAAGAGATATGGGAATATAGGTATATGTATAGCTGACTCACTTTGTTAAAAAGCAGAAGCTAACACACCATTGTAAAGCAATAATACTCCAATAAAGATATTAACCACCCCACCCCTCAAAAAGAATTAATTACATCTTTATTTTATATCTCTGAGTAAATGCTTTCAGGAAAAATTAAAAATACTAGTGATTAAAAAATTAAATATCTGTACTTCAACATTCAGTTTCTTTTCTGAAAAATCATTTCGATGTTCACTGTCCTATGTATCTAAATTGGAATGGTTTGGTTTGTACTATCTTTAGTGGGAATTTAAAACTTAAGTGTGGGTAAAAGGCTATGTGGATATTTATTATACCAGAAAATTTATAACTCAAACTTGTGGGAATTATTATTATTTTTTATTTTAAATTAATTAATTTATTTATGTATTAGCTGTGTTGGGTCTTCCTTGCTGCACGCGGGCTTTCTGTAGTTGCGGCGAGCGCGGGCTACTCTTTGTTGCAGTGCGCGGGCTTCTCATTGTGGTGGCTTCTTTTGTTGCAGAGCACGGGCTCTAGGTGCACAGGCTTCAGTAGTTGTGGCACACGGGCTCAGTAGTTGTGGCGCACGGGCTTAGTTGCTCTGCGGCATGTGGGATCTTCCCGGACTAGGGCTCAAACCCGTGCCCCCTGCATTGGTGGGCGGATTCTTAACCACTGTGCCACCAGGGAAGCCCAGACTTGTGGAAATTATTAAACTTTGGGCTTTTATTTTATGCTTTTGCAAGTTCTTAATCTCCTTTGTCTTCTGGCTTCTGTAACTGTGTGACATAAATTCCAATTTCCAAACAAGTTAATAAGCAAAATGTATTTTTATATTCTAAAAGCTCTCTGTTCATTAACTATTTAATAGTAGAGACATCACTCATCTATGTTCCCACAACTAGTGTTAAACTTACATTGTTTTCATAATTTTGTGTTGAGTAAGGAGGGGTTTGAAATTATTTTCAAGAATAAGACGAGGGCTTCCCTGGTGGCGCAGTGGTTGAGAGTCCGCCTGCCGATGCAGGGGACACGGGTTCGTGCCCCGGTCCGGGAAGATCCCACATGCCGTGCAGCGGCTAGACCCGTGAGCCATCGCCCTTGAGCCTGCGGATCAGGAGCCTGTGCTCCGCAACGGGAGAGGCCACAACAGTGAGAGGCCCACATACCGGAAAAAAAAAAAAAAAAAGAATAAGACGAAAATTCTACCATTCTAACACAACTTGATAACTATTACTCATACCTTCAAATTTGTCTGTTTAACTGTGTATTACATTATGATGCCTACATGGATTTTACCTACATAATTTTACCTACATGGATGTATTAGGTATTTACACGTTTAGAAAGGTTATGTTTCTTTATATAGCAACACTCTTTATCCCTAGTTGCGCATTTTTGTCTTGAAGCCCATGTTTAAGGTTTTTATGTAGCTATACCAGCTCGAGCTTGCTCTAGGCATTTTCCATTGTGCCTCTACCTTTTTTCTCATCTCTCTATGCTCTTTTTACAACTATACCTCTTGTGTATTGCATGTAACTGGATTTTGTTTTAATAAGGCTTTTCTGACATCATTTCAAATTGTAAATTTTAGTTTATTTACTCTGATTACAGATATGCTTGCATTTGTTCTAACATTTTGTTTTGTTCTTTTTTTTGTCTATATTTTTCTATATTCATTTTCCCCCTATATTTCATTTGCCTTTTTGGATTGACTTTAGAATTATATTTCATTTTGCTTTTTTGCTCCATTAGTGCTTTGGAAGTTATGTACTTGATTGTTATTCCTTTAATAGTTACTTTAGAAATTTCAACAGGTTTATTTAACTTAGAATTAGAAATAGTTAATCTATATCTAGAGAATAAATTCCTCAAAGTAAGATTCTAAAATCAAGGAATATGAGTGCTTTCATGGCTTCAAAAAATATACTGCTAAATTGTCATCCAAAAATGTTGTGAATATATACTAACACTGACAATGCATAAATGTATGTTTTTCACATTCTTGCAGATGTTGAGTATTGTGATTATTTATTTATTTGTTTTTATGCTAATTTGATTGCAGAGAGATTTTCTTTATTGTTGGTATTTCTATACATTGCCTAACTAATATTTTCATGTGTGAGTTATATTTTGCCAATTTAGCTATTTAGTTACCAAATTTTATGTGCTCATTATAAAATGAATCATTTATTTCAGACTGGTATTTTTTCATTGTCTATGTAACAGTCTTGTGTTTGTTGGTTAATTTATCTTATAAATTTTCTACATCACTGTGATCATACTTCTATTATAGAATATACTATTTAAACAGATATTTGTTTATGTTTCTTTATCTCCCCCAGATTGGAGCAATATTATATTCAAATCTCTACTTATATTATTACCTGACAGGATGTTCATGAGGGTAATCCTAAATACCAGATACAGAGGTCCTTTTTTCTGAGCTGACAATGCTATCTTTAAGTGTATAAATCATGCCAGATTGTTATTATATTTCAAGGATAGCCTCCAAAGGGAACAGAAGGGAATGCATTTTTCCCAGTCAATTTGTCATATTTAACTAGAAGTTGACTGCTTCATTTTAACATTTAACATTTTTTGTGCTATAACATGTTGCTTTACTGAACGAACTTGAGGATGGAGGAAGATTGCATATGTTCCTTACATCTCCTGAATTTTTCTGTAATTTTATAGTTGCTACTTAAATGTTCATTTCCATTCAATTCAATCATGTATACAAGAAGTTTATACCAAATAACAGCTACTCTAATAAGTATTAGGAATTAAAAGTTAATTAAGATACTGTTCTATGTCCCTTTATAATTATTTGTAGTTGATTCTGGAAACATCTATTTCTATTTAGTTACTTCATTGGTTTATTGAGATATGACTACTTAACAGTACTGAGGTGAGCCTACTTTTGACATTTTTTTGTTTATGTATATACATGTGTGTGTGTATGTATATTTTTAAATAACATTTTTTTCTTTGCATGCTTTTTATTTTATTCTTAATTTCAGCTCTTTTGAGGATTAATCGACACATAAAATTATAAGTATTTAAAGTGTAAATCATGGTGATTTGATGTATGTATACATTGTGAAAGCAAACCCCCCTTTTAGTTAATTAACACATTCATCACCTCACATATTTATCTTTTTTTGTGTGAGAACATTTACGTTCTACTCTCTTAGAAACTTTCAGTTACGCAGTACAGTAATGTCAACTATAATCACCATGTTTTACATTAGATCCTCAGACCTTATTCCTTATAACTGAAAGTTGGTACACTTTTGCCAATCTCTCCCTCTTTCACCCACCCTTCAGTCCCTGACAAAACCACTTTTCTTTTTATTTTTAATTTTTTTTATTGTAGGTCTTTCCCTTCTGTTGTGTTTCCTGCCTAGAGAACTTCCTTTAGCATTTGTTGAAAAGCTGGTTTGGTGGTGCTGAATTCTCTTAGCTTTTTTTTTTTTTTTTTTTACATCTTTATTGGAGTATAATTGTTTTACAATGGTGTGTTAGTTTCTGCTTTATAACAAAGTGAATCAGTTATACATATACATATGTTCCCATATCTCTTCCGTCTTGCATCTCCCTCCCTATCCCACCCCTCTAGGTGGTCACAAAGCACGGAGCTGATCTCCCTGTGCTATGCGGCTGCTTCCCACTAGCTATCTGTTTTACGTTTGGTAGTGGATATATGTCCATGCCACTCTCTTGCTTTGTCGCAGCTTACCTTTCCCCCTCCCCATATCCTCAAGTCCATTCTCAAGTCTCTCACAGGATCTTGCTGTGATTTATGTCACAGAGTGTTCTGCCTATGTTTTCCTCTAAGAGTTTGATAGTGTCTGGCCTTACATTTAGGTCTTTAATCCATTTGGAGTTTATTTTTGTGTATGGTGTTAGGGAGTGTTCTAATTTCATACTTTTACATGTACCTGTCCAGGTTTCCCAGCACCACTTATTGAAGAGGCTGTCTTTTCTCCACTGTATTTTCTTGGCTCCTTTATCAAAGATAAGGTGACCATATGTGCGTGGGTTTATCTCTGGGCTTTCTATCCTGTTCCATTGATATATATTTCTGGTTTTGTGCCAGTACCATACTTTTTGTTTTGGTTTTTAGGTTCCACATGTAAGTGAGATCATGCAGTAATTGTCTTTCTCTGTCTGACTTATTTCGCTTAGTGTAATACCCTCTAGATGCATCCATGGTGTCACAAATTATAAGATTTTATTCTTTTTATGGCTGAATAGTATTCCGTTTGTGTGTGTGTGTGTGTGTGTGTGTGTGTGTGTATGTATGCCACATCTTCTATGTTATCCATTTATTTGTTGATGAATACTTAGGTTGTTTCTGTATTGTGGCTATTGTAAATAATGCTACAATAAACATAGGGGTGTAGATATCTTTTTGAGTTAGTTTTTAAAATTTTCTTTGGATAAATACCCAGAGGCAGAATTGCTTAATCCAATGGTAGTTTTATTTTTAATTTTTTTGAGGAAACTCCATACTGTTTTCCAAAGTGGCAATGCTAACTGTACATTCCAAAGAGAATTTAAAAAAAATTTACATTCTCACCAACTGTGCATAAGGATTATCTCTTCCCCACATCCTCGCCAACACTTGGTATTTGTTTTCTTTTTGATCATAGCTATTCTGACAGATGTGAAGTGGCATCTCACTGTGGTTTGAATTTGCATTTCCCTGATGATTGGTGATGTTGAGCATCACAAGCTTACATATAAGTCTTTAATCTAGTTTGAGTTTATTTTTGTGTATGGTGGAGAAAGTTGTACAGTTTGGTTCTTTTGCATGTACTGTACACCATTTATTGAAAATGCTGTATTTTCCCTATTTTGTATTTTTGCCTCCTTTGTTGTAGAGTATTTTACCACATAAGTGTGGGTTTATTTCTGGACTCTCTATTCTGTTCCATTGATCTATCTATTCTGTGTCCATTTTGGTGCCACTTGCTTTGATTACTCTAGCTTTGTAGTATAATTTGAAATCAGGGAATGTGATATTTCAGATTTATTCTTCATTTCAAATTTGTTTTGGCTATTTGGTTTTGTGTGTGTGTGTGTGTGTGTTTATGTGTGTGTGTGTTTCCATATAAATTTTAGAATTATTTGTTCTAGTTCTGTGAAAAATTCATTTGGTATTTTCATAGGAATTGCAATGAATATGTAGATTTCCTTGGGTAATATGATCAGTCTAACAGTATTAAATCTTCCAATCCATGAGCATGCTATATTTTACCATGTGTTTGTGTCATCTTCAATTTCTTTCATCAGTGTCTTGTAGATTTGTGAGCACAAGTCTTTTGCCTCCTTGGTTAGATTTATTCCAGGTATTTTATTCTTTTTGATGAAATTGTAAATGGGAATATTTTCTTAATTTCTCTTTCTAATAGTTCTTTGCTAATGACAGAAAAGAAATAGACTTCTGTATATTAAGCTTGTATCCTGCAACTTTATTGAATTCATTTATTAAGTCTCATTGGTGGAGACTTTAGAGTTTTCTATATATAGTATCATGTCATCTTCAAATAGTGACAGTTTTACTTCTTCCCTTCCAATTTGAATGCCTTTTATTTCTTTTTCTTGTCTGATTGCTGTGGCTAGGACTTACAGTACTATGTTAAATAGAAGTGGCAAGTGTAAGAAACCTTGTCTTGTTCCTGACTTTTGTAAAAGCTTTCAGCTTTTCACCATTGAGTATGGTGTTAGCTGTGGGTTTTTCATAAATGGCCTTTGGTGTGTTGAAATATGTTCCCTATACAAACTTTGATGAGAATTTTTGTTTTTTATGAATTGATGTTGAGTTTTGTCAAATGCTTTTGCTGTGTCTATAGAGATGATTACGTGATGTGTATCCTTCATTTTGTTAATGTGGTGTATCTCATTGATTGATATGCAGATATTGAACCATCCTCACATCCCTGGAATAAATCCCACTTTCTGTATATTGTCTGTATATTGTCGAATTCAGTTTGCTAATATTTTGTGAGGATTTTTGCAGCCTTATTCCTCACAGTTAATAGACTGTAATAGTTCATTTATATTTAAAATAGTTATTGATGGGTATGTACTCATTGCTGGTTTGATAATTGTTTTCTGGTTGTTTTTGTAGTTACGTTTGTTTCTTTCTTATTCTTTTGCCATCTTCCCTTGTGATTTGATGACTCCTCTTTAGTGTTATGTTTGGATTTCTTTCTCTTCTTTATGTGTGTATCTAATATAGGCTTTTGGTTTGTGGTTACCATGAGGTTCATATATACATACATATACACACACACACACACATATATATATTTTTATATATTGCACATATTATCTATAATAGTTATTATCTTAAGTTGATAATCTCTTAAGTCCAAACACATTTTAACAACCCTGCATTTTTACACCCTCCCATGTTTAATATTTTTACATCATATTTTACATCTTTTGTGCATCCTTTACATATTTATATCCTTTAATACATACTGTGGATATAGATGATTTCACTACTTTTGTCTTAACTTTTCTGCTAGTTGTATAAGTGGTTGAATGACTACCTTTTATTTATGTTTGCCTTTACCAACGAGATTTTTCCTTTCAAATTTTTATATTTATAATTGTATTCTTTTGTTTTCTGCTTAGAGAAGTTGCTTTTACATTTTCTGTAAAACCAGTTTAGAGGTGCTGAACTCTGTTAGCTTTTGCTTGTCTGTAAAACTCTCTACCTCTCCTTCAAATCTGAATGATAGCTTTGCTAGGCTGAGTATACTTGGTTTAGGTTTTCCCCTTTTATCACTTTGAATATATCATACCACTCCCTTCTGACCTACAAAGTTTCTGCTGAAAAGTCAGTTCATTGTCTTATGGGCGTTTTCTTGTACATAATTCATTGCTTTTCTCTTGCTGCTCTTAAGATTCTCTTTAAATTTAATTTTTGACATTTTAGTTATAATGTGTCTTGTTGTGGACCTATCTGGGTTCATCTTGTTTGGGAGTCTCTGAAGTTCCCATTCCTGGATTTCTGTTTCTTTTGCCAGGTTATGGAAGTTTATAGCTATTATGTCTTCAAATATGGGCTCTGCCCCTTTCTTTTTCTTTTTTAATTTATTTTTGGCTGTGTTTTGGGTCTTTGTTGATGCACACAGGCTTTCTCTAGTTGCAGTGAGTGGGGGCTACTCTTCCTTTTGGTGTACAGGCTTCTCAACACGGTGGCTTCTCTTGTTGTGGAGCACGGGCTCTAGGTACACAGGCTTCAGTAGTTGTGGCACATGGCCTTAGTTGCTCCATGGCATGTGGGATCTTCCCAGACCAGGGACTGAACCCGTGTCTTCTGCATTGGCAGGTGGATTCTTAACTACTGCACACCAGGGAAGTCCCTCTCTGCCCCTTTCTATGTCTCTTCTCCTTCTGGGAGCCCTGTAATGCAAATGTTAGTATGCTTGATGATGTCTCAGAAGTCTCTTAAACTGTCCTCATTAATTTTTTTATTTTCTTTTTTCTGCTCAACTTGGGTGATTTCCACTATTCTGTCTTCCAGTTCACTGATCTGTTGCTCTGTATCATCTAATCTACTGTTGATTCCTTCTAGTGTAATTTTTATTTAAGATATTGCATTATTAACCTCTGTCTTGTTCTTCTTTATATTTTCTGACTCTTTGCTAAACTCACTGTGTTCTTCTATTCTTTTCCTGATTGATTGGGCATCTTTATGATTATTAATTACTTTGAATTCTTAATGGATATATTGCTTATCTTCACTTTGACTAGTTCATTTTTGAGGTTTTGTCTTGTTCCTTCATTTGGAGCATACTCCTCTGTCTCCTCAGTTTGCACAAATCTCTGTGTTTACTTTTATGTGTTAAGTCAGTCTGTTATGTTTTCTGACTTTGTAGAAGTAGGAGACATCCTCTGGGGCCCAGCAGCACACTCCTGTCTGGTCACCAAAACTAAACACTCTAGGGGTGCCCTCTGTGTAGGCTGTGTGGGATCTTCTGTTGTGTTGGGGCTGATTACTATGGGTGTGATGTTAAGTGGGGCTGACATCAGCCTGGTTGGCAGCCTGGTCTTGCCTCATGCAGTGGCTGCCATCCCCCTGGTATGGAGGTCTGGGACTCTGTTCTGCTGGCTGCATGAGCTGTGGATTCCTGGATCTGATGCTGGCCTGCTGGTAGGCAGGTAAGCTCCCAGCACTAGTAGGCTAGAGGGAGGACTTCAAAATGGCTCTTTCCAACACTAGTTTTCTTGTGATAGAATGAGCTTTCCAAAATGGCTTCTGCAGCATCTGTGTCCCTAGGTGTAGTCCCAGTTGCCTCCTGCCTTTTTGGAAGGCTCTCTAAGATTAGCAAGTGTACCTGACACAGGCTCTTTTGAAATTACTGCCTCTGTGTGTGGTCTTCGAGTATTTGTGATTTTGCACCAGCCCTTTAAAAGCAGAGTCTATATTTTCTATGGCCCTTCAGTCTCTCCCATATGCAAGTCCCACCCACTGGCCTTCAGAGCCAGATGTTCTAGAGACTTGTCTTCTTGGTGTAGGACTCCTGGGCTGGTACGCCTGATGTGGGACTTGAATCATTCTCTCTTTGCAAGAACCTCTGCAATTGTGATTATTCTCCCATTTGTGGGTTGCATACTCTGTGTTGTGGGCCTTGACTACACCATGTTGTGCCCCTCCTCCCATCTTGTTGTGTGGCTTTTTTTTAATATAGTAAATTGTGGAAAATCTATTATGCCAGTTTTCATGTGATTCTCATAGATAGTTGTGCTTCAAATAGTTGTAATTTGGTGTGCCTGTGGAAGAAAGTGATCTCAGGGTCTTAACTACCTCACCATCTTGGCCACACCTCTACAGATATCAGTATTTCCTCTGGTTCATCCAGCTAAGCTTGACTCAAGAAGATACTTCCACAGAGATGACAAGAGAATGAGGGAACCATGCATTCTGCACCTACTAAGTATATAAATTTCCCCAGTGGTAATTTAGGCCATGTATTCCTAGTGGTCAGTGTGTCCGTGTGCCATTGAACAACTTGATTACATTTATGCTGTCCATTTACACTGGAATAGTTACTTTTGCAGGAGCTTAATTGTATATTGGTTTACTGACCAATTGTGTGTCTGATGAAAATGGTTACATAAATGTTACAACTTGAAATAATATTATAATCGATAATAGTTTGTTGTTCCAGTGTAAATAGAGAATATTAATTTTTATGTACTGGGATAAATAAATCTATAAGCATTAAGTGAAAGAAGAGTGAACATAGGAAAACCTCATAAAAGACTGAAAACCGAAATTTAATGGGCTTATAATCTTTTCACTTTTACTATTAAGTGTATTTTATAATATAAATTCTATCAATTAGTGGCACGTCCTTTTCTAATATAGCAGAATAACCTCTGGGAAAAACTTCAAGTTTTCCAAGAACAAAGGAAATTAATTATTAGACACAAAAAGCAGGGGATAGACCAAAAAACACAAAAACATAATTCCAGGATATACTCTTGAGGTGAAAAAGTGGTCACAAGTCAAATGACTGCTGAGGACATTAAAAAGTGGAATACACAGTTAATATTATGGTAAAAAATAAAGCAATCCTTTATCAGGTTACAATATTGGAAATCATATAATATCAAAATATGATATAAAATGTAAAAGGATAATTACTATCATATATTTTACTTAAATTTGAATAAAGCTATTGACTTATTGATAATGAATCAGTTCACATTATCTGTGTTTACAGGAGTGAGAATTGCTTGACCACTTTTTGTCTGTTTATCACAGAAAGTCTATAATGCAAGAGAGAATTTTTCTCTTAATTGACCACTTAATGATTATTTTGTGAGCCATTGGGTGGACTAGAACAGGTGCAATGGCATCACACTAATAGAGAATCAGCTATTCTCTAGAATGGGCACATTCTGTTCCAGTTTTTCCAATTCAAAAGTGTTGAAAGCAAGATCACAAAGAGATATTTGTATGCACATGTTCATAGCAACATTAATCACAATAGTCAAAAGGTGGAAGCAACCCATGTGTCTATCAACAGATAAATGGATAAACAAAATATGGTGTATATCTACAATAGCATATGATTCAGTTTTAAAAAGGAAGAAAATCCTGACACATGCTACAACATGGGTGAACCTTGAGAACATTAGCCAGTCACAAAAAGACGACAAATACTGTATGATTCCATTTATATGAAGCATATAGAATAGTCAAATTCATAGAGACAGAAATTAGAATGGCAATTACCAGGGGCTAAGTGTAAGGGAGAAGGGGGAGTTGTTTAAGGGATACAGAGTTTCAGTTTTGCAAAATGAAAGAGCTCTTCTGGAGATTGGTTGCACAACAGCATGAATATACTTAATACTACTGAACTGTACACTTAAAAATGGTTAAGGTGGTAAATTTTATCTTATGTATATTTTACCACAATTAAAAGTAAATAAAAAAAAACACAGGGGAAGAAAAATAGTCATCCCAGATGACTGTAGTGTTGAAACCAGAGTTTAGAACAACTTTGCTTGTCTATACCATGGTCTCAAAGTGTGATCCTTGGATCAAGCAGCATTATCATCACCTGGGGACTTCGAAACATTTTTATTCAATGTTTTATTCACCCTACTTAATAGGAAAAAGCAGATTTATATTGGGTTATCTTTAGTCTTCACTAAAATAAAATTAATACTGTAGTGACTTCTGTAAAATGAATAAAATTAGTATATTACAAGAATTCAAAAAGTGTTCAATACTACTTTATGTTTACCTTATAAGATATTTATGAATAAGGTAAATAATTTCACTTTAAAAAATTTGTTCAAGCCAATAGTAATATAAATAAAATTTAGAGGAAATGATCACTATAAACAAATATAAGAAACAGATTGATTTATGTGGACAAGTGGACATTCCCCAGGTACTATTAAAAATATTTTTTTCTTCCTCTTTTATTGAGATGTAATTAATGACATTATATAAGTTTAAGGTGTACAGCAAAATGATTTGATATTAGTATATATTACAAAATGATTTCTACAGTAAGTTTAGTTAACATTCATCACCTCATACAGTTACATTTTTTTTCCCCCGTGATGAGAACTTTTAAGATCTGTTCCCTTAACAGCTTTCGAATATACACTACAGTATCGTGACTCATGGGCGTCTTTGGAGACACTGGCCATGGTGCTGAACTTGAATTCTGGAGGCGCTTTGGTGTTCCAAGCCTGACCTCTTTAGTTTCTGGATAGTAAGAGTTCAAAGGAGGGATCCTGACAGGGCATCGGGTTTGGCAAAGACCACAGTGAAAGGATCACAGTGAGACGTTTGAAAGGGTTCAGAGCTCCAGTTAAGTATCACGTAGAATGGAAATATCTCAATATTTTAACAACTGTTCTGGCTGTACTGCTGTGTATTGATGACCCTGGCAATACTTTATTGGTTTCTTTTGAAAAGTTTGTGATCATATATGTCTGCTCAGTGACTTTAATTAGTTTTAACACATTACTCTGAAAATAAGGAAATGTCATAAAATGTAATGTCTGGGCTTGAATTAGATCAAGCCTCTGGAAAGTTGGAGGTATTAATAGTGGGGACTAAATTGTAGAATCTCAGAATAAAGATCAGAAAGGGTCAAGAGTGATCCAAGATAAGCATGTAATCTTGAAAGATTATAGTTCAGTAGTTTGCACACTTTACTATTTAAACTGTGTTAAGTGGGCCAAGAAAAAGGGATGGAAAATGCTTAATTCCTTTGTGGAGGAGACTAAATTAAAAAACTCGCTAAATAAAACCTAAGAAAATAATAATTCACAATAATTGCTTTCACAATAATTATGAGGGTTTTGAATCTCCTGGTGAATACTGTTTAAATAATGATTTCTCTGTAGTATATATATAACATTATCTTTCCAGTCATGTTTGATAATTACTGACAGGTTTACACTGACACACAGAATTTACCTTCCATATCCATTTTGTAAGGATAACTTTATTCTGTATCTAGTAAAAATGGATATATGATTTTTATCAGGCTGGTGAAATGTTAGGTTCTTCATTTTATGGCTCTAATGAACCTCTTAAGAAGTTAGTAAAATATAACCAAAAATAGTACTGAGAGTTTTTTTTTTCCTTTATTCTTGAATCATTTGAGAGTAAGTTTACTGACAAAGTATGCCAGCATTTCAGAATACTCTAGAATATATTTTCTTGAAACAGGATTTCTCTTATATAACCAGACCACAACCATCAGAATTAGGAAATTAACAGTGATACATGCTATTATCTGATAAGCAGATCCCTCTCAAGTGTTGCCAGTTGTCCCAGTAATGTCCTTTTATCAAATAATCCAATCAACGTTCACGTGTTTCATTTATTTGTCATCCTTCTTTAGATTCCTCCAGTAATTTTGTAAATGTTTCTTAACTTGCATTTGTTTTATGTTTCCTCAGAATTAGATTCAGGGTGTGCACTTTTGCCAGCAATATCCCAGAAATGAAGCTTTGTTTTTATTGTATCTTATCAGGTAGTACACAATTTGTTGACCTTCATCACTTAAAGTAGGGTTTGTAAACATGTTTCTCCACTGTAAATCACTTTCTTTCCTATGTATTCAATATGTATTTTATTCGGAGGTGTTTGAAAACATGGAAATATCACGTTGCTCACCAGACATTTACCTACTAATTTTAACATCTATTGATGTTTCTTGGCTGAATTATTTCAAATAACGTTTCCAAACGGTGATTTTCTGGATTCCTTCTGTATTTAGACATTGACATTCTATTCTGAGTTTCTCTACTCTTAGTTAATTACTTAATGTCAGTGTAGGCTCTTGGATTGCTATATTATTTAATGAGCTACAATTAGTTACTATTGTTATTTATTCAACTATATATTTTGCTTTAAAATCAACTTTTTAAAAATATAATTTACAATAAAATGAAACAATTTTATGTATATTCTTCTGAGTTTTGACAAAGTACTGATATATGTATGTGTAAACAGCAAGCCAATTAAGATATAGAATATTTATTTCACCTTAAAATGTTTCCTCATGTTCCTTTGCAGTCAATCTCTCCACCCACATCACATGGTTCCAGGCAACTTATTTTGTTTTTAGTCACTGAAGTGAAGTTTTGCCTATTGTAGAATTTTGTAGAAATGGAACCCTGCTATATATGTACCCTTTCGTGTCTGCATTATTTTGCTGATTATAATGTTTTGGGTATTTATCAAAGCAGTTTTACTGGTGTGAATTTTTCCAGTTACATACCAAAATCTGTTTATCAATTCATCGATTTACGGACATTTTGGTTTTCTTTAGTTTGGGAATAAAAATGCTATGGACATCAATATATAAGTCTTTCGTGGACTGGATATATGATTTTATTTCTCTTGGACAAATACTTATGTGTAGAATTGCTGAGTATTATGATTAGTGTATATTTAACTCTATAATAAACCACCCAACTTTTTCAAAGTGGCCATACCACTTAATATTTCTTCCAGGAATGTGTAAGAGTTCCAGATGTTTCACATCCTCCTCAATACTTGGTATTGTTGGGCTTCTTAATTTTTGCCACTTTAGTGGGTGTGTAATGGTATCTCATTATGTTTTTAATTTGCATTTCTCTGATGACTAAAGCATTTTTAATGTATTTATTGGCTATACATAGATCTCCCTTTGTGTTATGTCCATTCAAGTATTTTGTTCATTTTTTAAAGATTTGTTTTTATTTATTTATTTATTCATTTTGGCTGTGCCGGGTCTTAGTTGCAGCATGCGGGTTCTTTGTTGCAGCATGCAGGATCATTTTTAGTTGTGGTATGCAAACTCTTAGTTGCAGCATGTATGTGGGATCTAGTTCCCTGGCCAGGGATCGAACCCTAGCCCCCTGCATTGGGAGCGTGGAGTTTTACCCACTGGACCACCAGGGAAGTCCCTTTTGTTCATTTTTTATTGTGTTCTTCGTTTTCTTCTTATTGAGCTGTAAGAATTCTTTTTATTCGGGGTACAGTTTCTTCATCATGTATATGCAAGTATTTTCTCCCATTTTGTGGCCTTTTAATTTTCTTTTAGGTGTTTTTGGAAAAGCAGAAGTTTCTGACTTTGATGAAGTCTAACTCAATTTTTTTTTCTTTTATGTTTCTTGATTTTTTTGTCTTTCCTGAAAAATCTTTGAATAATCAACAATGTCAATGGGATTCCCATGCAAAATTCTGGAGCATGTCCTCTGGTGTTCTCTCCTGCGAAGAGCTCTGCTCTGTAAATTCCAGCAGCTTCTGCTTTCCTGAACTCCAATCTCTGTCTTTTCAAGAGTTTTTGTTCTTTTTTTTTTTAAAAAAAAATTCTTAAAACACTTGAGCATTAGTTACTGCCAAGGTGCCTCCACTACTTCTGAACACTCTTGTGTGTTCACTGTGAAACTTTCATGTTCTTAGATTCCAGTCCAGAAAATGTCCTCAGTCCAGAAAGTGTCTCTACACGGAAAGTCTGGGAGAGTTTTGGGCTCACCTAACTGATTTCCCTTCTCTCAGGGATCACAGCCATTTGCTGCTTGTTGTCCAATGTATCAAAACAGCGATTATATGTATATTTTATCCAGTTTGTAGATGTTGCAGTTAAGAGGACAGGTCCAGTGCCAGTTACTCCATCAGGATTCATGTGGAAGCTCTCCAGTAGACTAACAAATTTAATTTTGAAATAGATATTTAAAAAGTAAAATGTAGGCTATATCATCATTCTTTCTTAGTGATTTCATTTTATAAAATTAAATCCCTGAACCACTAAGTCTCTAAAATATACTCTTAAAAATCCTACCAAACACTGCCCAGTTCTAGTTGGAGCTCTTTGTCTGTTTTTTCTCAAGTCAGAGTACAGTCTTTCAGCATATGGTGTTCAGAATAAGAGTAACTGGAATGAACACTTCAATAGTCCTTCAAACATCATGATGTTAAATACATATGTACATGCATACATCCATCTATACATACATATAAAATGTGTAGGAGGATCCCAAATGACAATTAGAAGTACATACTCATCCTTAGAAAGACGTAGCAAATGACTTAATGCCTTCACCCATAATCCTGAGCAAACCTTGTGCTAAAAATAAAAAATTGAAGATATATTGAAGTATAATAAGACGCAAGGAATAAGCTAGTCTTCAAAAGATAAACATTTGTTTCTATGAAACTTTTTTGACTTATACATTTCCCATTTTTTTCCATACGCTCACTTGCCATATTCCTCTCAGCAAAAGCAGCTTTTTTAAAGGCTACAAGTCACTTTCCCTTTGAACCATAAAAACAATTCAATGTAGATTTTTTGCCTTCTCTTTTTCTAGTAGAAGTACCACATGATGCTGAACTCCGACTGTGATTATAAAGGTTTCTTATATGCCACATAGTTACTATTGGAAAAAACAATGTAGATTGGTAAGAGTTTTGAATGAGGAATTCTACGGTCACACAGAAATTGATGTCACTTTTTTCTAGATTCTCTTACTAGGTAGTCTCATAAAATTCTTGGCCTCATTGTTCCTGTTCAGGTATATATATTATGGATAGACACACAAGAAAGTGCTTGAAGGAAGCTTAAGGTTACTTAACTTTCACTTTATGTAGCAGAAGAAATAAATTTAGATGAACTCAAGTTCACTGCCCATTTTGTCTCCATTCCTTTCCTTTCCTTGGCCAGCTTAATGGGATTTATACAGTGAAGTGAGGGGATGGGATATTTGGCTGCAAACAAGGCTTAATGCCTGGTATGTAGGATGTCATCTGCACATATTTTATCTCACTGAAGTGTTGACTATTGTTTGGCAATGATAAGCTTCTTAGTTATTTCATATAGTAAAAAACTTTGAAAATCTAAAGAAATATCTCTATCTGTCTGGCGATTTCAGTAGAATCTTTTGAAGGTTGTTAAGAAATATAAGTATGAAATCTGGTACGTACTGGTTTCATGATGACAGAATAGAGTTATTATCCAATTTCTCTACTGTATTACTAAGCTATTTCCTCTCAAATTTTCATGTGCATGAGAATCACGTGGAAGGTGGGCTTTCCCCCAAATTTTCTGATTCAGTTGGTCTGGGGTGGGGTCATAATTTGCATTTTTAAGAAGTTCCCAGGTGGTACTGATGCTGCTTGGAGAAACACTGACTCAGGAAACCTCATATCAGAAAAGAACTGCTTTCTTCGGGCAGAATTTTTCACAAGTGGTAAATATATTTGCTAACTTGGATAACTGCCTGCCCTTGAATATGAACTATAAATAGTATTATTTTTCTATTATGTTTAAGTGTTTTAACTCCTGTATTTGTAATAATGCTATTTGTTGCAATGATGCAAGTACCTTTATTATAATTCCTTCCACAACTGAAGAGCTGCTTCATTCTAACAAAGACCAGGCTTTTGTATTTGGATACAAGTTTTATGTTTGTTTTCCTTGTCAGATCGGGTCTAATTTATGAATTTGCTCTGAATACATACCTGCATTTCTGATATGTAAATTGCTTTAGACTGTAAGTCAGTAATTCAATTTAACTCTACAGTGCACCAATAACTTCTTTTTTTCCCTTTTCTCTACTATGCAGTATAAGATTTTCACACTATATGCCTTTCTTTCACACACAGATCATGATGTACTATTCTCTACTGCTAAATGGAAGTAAATTCAAATGCAGATTAATTACAGCCTTTTCATCCAGTACACAGCTTATTATTTTAAAAGATCACTTCCTTTAACACATTCAATATAATTATATTCCAGTTTAGACTTCTTCGGTTCCTTTATTTCTTTCTTCATTGCCTTCTCCTTCCTAACAGACATAAGTCTTTGTGTGAGCGTGCACACACACACAATATACGTACATGCCCACACACCACTGTTAAATCATCATAGTAATATCAGTATATTTATGTAACACTTATGGTTATAAGTATACTGTAAAATGCCCTAACATTTATATAAACAAGAGATAGAGGTGTGGGATTCCCTCTCTTGTTGCGGAGCATGGGCTTTAGAGCGCAGGCTCAGTAGTTGTGGCGCACGGACTTTATTGCTCCACGGCATGTGGGATCTTCGCGAACCGGGGTTTGAACCCGTGTCCCCTTCATTGGCAGGCAATTCTTAACCACTGTGCCACCAGGGAAGCCCCCATCACAAACATTTAATCAAAATGAAATGATGCCTAGAGTCTGACAAATACTCCCTTAGCAACACCAGCCCTACTCATGGGGAAAAATAATTTTTAAAGGGCTTCACATCTGCAGTTGTATACTTCCAGCTTCCATGATACTATTTTTTCCACCTTGTTTAATCACTACTGAGATCTTTTTATTTTATTTTTTTAATCAATATTTTTTTAAAATTGAAGTATAGTCAAATTACAGTGTTGTGTTAATTTCTGCTGTAGAGCAAAGTGATTCAGTTATATATACATATACATTCTCTTTTATAAATATTCTTTTCCATTATGGTTTATCATAGGATATTGAATATAGTCATCTGTGCTATACAGTAGGACCTTGTTGTTTATTCATTCTCTGTATAAAAGTTTACATCTGCTTGGCCGCTCTCCCCCTTGGCAATCACTTGTCTGTTCTCTATGTCTGTGATTCTGTTTCTGTTTCATAGAGAGTTTCATTTATGTCGTATTTTAGATACAACATATAAGTGATATCATATGGTATTTGTCTTTCTCTTTCTGACTTATTTCACATAGTATGATAATCTCTAGTTGCATCTGTGTTGCTGCAAATGGCGTTATTTTGTTCTTTTTTATGGCTGAGTATATTCCATTGTATATACGTACCACATCTTCTTTATCCATTCCTCTGTCGATGGACATTTAGGTTGTTTCCATGTCTTGGCTATTGTGAATAGTGCTGCTATGAACATAGGGGTGCATGTATCTTTTTGAATTATAGTTTTGTCTAGATCTATGCCCAGGAGTGGGATTGCTGGATCATATCGTAATTCTATTTTTGGTTTTCTGAGGAACCTCCTTACTGTTTTCCACAGTGGCTGCAGCAACTTACGTTCCCACCAACAGCGTAGGAGGGTTCCCTTTTCTCTACACCCTCTACAGTGCTTGTTATTTGTAGACTTTTTAATGCTGGCCATTCTGACCAGTGTGAAGTGGTACCTCATTGTAGTTTTGATTTGCATTTCTCTAATAATTAGCGATGTTGAGCATCTTTTCATGTGCCTATTAGACACCTGTATTTCTTCTTTGGAGAAATGTCTATTTAGGTCTTCTGCCCATTTTTCGATTGGGTTGTTTGTTTCTTTTGTTGTTGAGTTGTGTGAGCTGTTTGTATATTTTGGAAATTAAGCCCTTGTCAGTCACATCATTTGCAAATATTTTTTTCCCATTCTGTAGATTGTCTTCATTTTGTTTATGGTTTTCTTTGCTGTAAAAAGCTTGTAAGTTTGATTAGGTCCCATTTGTGTATTACTGAGATCTTTTGAAATTTCTCTCTTCATAAGCATTTGGGATCTTAAAATATTAACACTGCAAGGGATCTTAGAGTCCTTATGTATCAATTTTCACTTTACAGATGAAGGAAACCAAGGCCCAGAGGAAAGCATGTCCTTTAAAAGGTTAGACAGTGATTCGTAGAACAACTGGGACTGGAACCTCTGCAGATGACTTCCAGACCATTATGTATCAATTTCTAGGTCTAGACAAATGGAATTGCTGGTGCTCTGGGCTCCATGGTTACCTATTCTTTGTTTATTCCTCTGTGTCACTCTGACAGTCACTATTCACAGTAAGTTAAATTTCTTGAGCCCTGAGTCCAGGGGGTTTAGATTGTTCTATAACTTTCAATTCAATTGAAGCATTACCTTGTTTATTATAGCAGTAGCTCAAAAGGAAACTTCTTTTAATAATACAAAAAAAAAAGTCATGAAAGTGATTGTTCAGTTTGGAGTGTTAAAAAGTGAATTAATTGGTATCTATAAAAAGCTGCTTCCTATTGGGTTAACACAAAGAGTAAACTTTGAAGAAGTCTATAATTAAAATCTAAATTCTCACTTAGTTTTCATATTAGGGGGCCAGAATTCCTGCTTTTAAAAGATGACTTTGTAAAACAGTGACTAATCTTGTTCAGTCCAACTTCTTTTTACCCCTTCTTCCATAGAGCCACTGACATCACACTTTCAAGTCATTAACTCAAACCTTGGCGCTTTGCCATGTTGTGAAGCAAAAGTTGGGAAAGGAGCTAAGAATGATCTAAATGTTAACACCTGAATTCAAAGGAAGTGGACATAGCCAATAGCTAAGGAAATGTATTTCTTTAATTGAGAAAACACCAGTGGGCAAGATAATGCATTTTAGAAAGGTAAAGACAAGTTCATCTGCTATTCTTTATTATCGATATCACAGTAGGAGGGAGGTTAGAAAGTAGAGGAGGAGGTCATAGACTTGGAGTGAGAAAATCTGGATTTAAATTGTTAATATGTCTCTTACCAACAGAGTAACTTTAGGTAAATCACCAAACCTCCCTAAACCTCAGTTTACTCATCTAGAACAGGAGACAGTTATATCTATCTTCTCTGTGTACTCAAGCATACATATACACAGTTATTGTGATTATTAAAAATGATAATAAATTTGAAAATGCTTAGAATATAAAGTGTCATTTAATTGTTAAAATGTACCTGAGGGCTTCCCTGGTGGCGCAGTGGTTGAGAGTCCGCCTGTCAATGCAGGGGACGCGGGTTCATGCCCCGGTCCGGGAAGATCCCACATGCTGCGGAGCGGCTAGGCCCGTGAGCCATGGCCGCTGAGCCTGCGCGTCCGGAGCCTGTGCTCCGCAATGGGAGAGGCCGCAGCAGTGAGAGGCCCGTGTACCGCAAAAAAAAAAAAAAAAAAAGTACCTGAAATTCAATGGGTAGGACTTATGAATGATGTAAACTCATATCTGGATATTACAGACTAAGTATTCTGAGTATCTGTGTCCTGTAATCTGAATATCAGTATTTCAACTCACTGAGAGAATAGCTTCGAGATTTTGGCCAAGACATAGAACATATTTTAGTGAGATAAATGAAGACAGTCTTTTCAGCAGATGATATAGGTGCTTTATGAAACAGACATATCCTAAGAAGAAAAGGTAAAAAGAGAGTATCTTTTTTTTTTCATAAATTTTTTTGAAATTTTAATTTTTTTATTCTTGGCTGTGTTGGGTCTTCGTTGCTGCTCACTGGCTTTCTCTAGTTGTAGTGAGCGGGCTTCTCATTGTGGTGGCTTCTCTGTTATTTGAATCATTTTCTTATTGGCGTCTACCAGTTTTTAAAATGTGTTCCCAAGAGGGAAAATGGCTCTGGGATCTAATGAAAGTCAGGCAAAGGGAAAAGTATTGTGAAATAAGCATAAAATTTTCTCTGCTTTTCAGTGAGCTGTGCCAGTTCCAGGACTGACAATGTACTCTGTGGATGAGAGCAGAGGTACTGTGTCTGGCTCTCATAGCATCCCTGGCAGAGCTGAATCACCTAAAGCCACGTGCAGGTAAGAATGTCATCCTGGGACTGGAAGTTCCTTTTTGGGCGTTTATTTACAGGCGTGATTTCATGGCAAATGAAGGGGTGAGATGAGACCAACTCATGCTGTTCATTCTGATACTTGATGGTTAAACAATGTCGGGAAACAACAGATGGGGAGTGAATGTCATACGTTTCCAGAATATTCTAGTCTGTCAGCAAAGCTACCCACTGATAATGTGGATATATATTTCAGAAAACACTTACTGGTTTTCTCAATTTTCTGTTGTACTTATAGTGAATTCCCACAAGTATGTTTTGAAACATGGAATCCAGTTCCATAGTAAACACTGCATTTTATGACTCAGGTGTTAAAAGGAGCCCCCAAATATTTTTAGCATGTCCAGATTCAGGATCATACTTAGATAAATGCATTATCTGAACAAAACTGTCTTTTCCATTGATTCCCCTCAAACACATGAAATGTGTAAGTGATCTCGGTCAAATTCTGTAAAGACCTTTGCAAAATATGTCGTTATCCTACTTCCCTACAATGCTGAGCTAACACTGAATATCTCTCATGTTCTTATATCATTTGAAAATGATGATAATGATAATCTAGTGATATCATTAATATACCATGATTAATGATAATAATGGACTCTGGAGCCAGACTGCCTGGTTTACAATCCCAACTTAGGCACTTACTCACTGTGTGACTTTAAAAATGTTACTTAACTTCTCTATGCCTCAATTTACTCATCTGTAAAATTGGAACAAAGTACCTACCTTATAAGGTTGTTTTGAGTATTAAATGAGTTAATATTTGTGAAAGGTTTGAATAATACCAGTACAAAATAGGTTCATATGCGTTAATTTAAAAGAAAGAATAAGGAGGGAGGAATTGCCCTACATGTCATACTTCAGTTGAGGCAGAATGATGCTGCTGTGAGGAGAAGACAAAATCAACAACAGGGACAAAAGAGAGATCCAAGGAAAGACTCAGCTTTAGGCTGAGCTTCGATGGATGACTGAGGTACTTGAACAGATCACTGAAAAAGAGAAGAAATCTTCAGTAAATAGAGCTAGAGATGGTTCGTTAATAAGGAAAAAAATAAGATTGGTTTTCTACCTCACACAGTATACAAAAATTAGCTTTGTATGGATTAAAATTTTTAAAGAGCAAAAGCTAAACTTTAAAAGTTTCAGAAGAAAATAGGGGTACATGTCTTTCTGACCTTTGGTCAGTATGACTCAAAAGCACAAAAATTAAAAAAAAAGAACCAACAGATGGTGTGCAAATTAAATTAAACATTTGTTTCTCAAAAGGCACTTTAAAGACAGTGAAGAGGGTATGAAAAGTTACTTGAAATTCTTATAGTCAGCAAAGACTATAATGAAGTATGCATAGAGAGATCCCATACATTAAAATAGGAAAATGTTAACAATAAAAATGGTCAAAAATATTAATAGACATGTCACAAAAGATGTATATAGCTAATAAAAATATGAAGAGTCACCAAACTTTACTAGTAATTGGAAGAACGTCAATAAAAGAACACAGTGAGATACTATTATTCATCACTCATCAATGGAATTTAAGAAATTTGATGGAACCGTGGTTTGGAGAGGTTATGGATCTTTTACACATTGCTGGTAGGAGTTTAAAATGATAAAACCGTTTTAGAAATCAATTTAACATTGTTTTCTAGAGTTGAACATACCTGGACATATGATTCTTGCATGTATGTGCTGGAAGACATAACAAAAATATTCATTGTGTCACTGTTTAGAGTAGCAAAAAAAAAAAAAAAACCTTGGAAACAACAAAAATGTCTATAAACAGTGAAATGGATGACTACATTATGGAATTTTTGTAAAATGGAATACCATGTAGCAATAAAAAATTATCTGTAATTAAAAATCATGGATGAATCTTAGCATCATAATCTGAAGTGAATAAAGCAAGTCTTAGAAGACTACATAGTATATGGCACCCTTTTTCAAAAGTTCAAAATCAAGTAAAGTCAAGCAAGTTATTGTGCGGGTATGCATATGTGTGTCATAAAACTATAAAGTCAGGTATCAACAAACAAAATTACATGTGGTGGTTAGAATTCCTTTTTTAATTTATCAAACATGGCAGTTGCACTAACCCCTCTTCAGACCTCTTACAGGCTGTCCTTTTAATAATAGCTTCAACTATTACGTTTATGCAGACAACAGGAACATCTTGGATTTGTTGAATTTTGTAGATTGCAAAACACTTTTAATCTCCATTTCTAACAGTGAATAAAATGATGCTCAAAGAGCTTGTGACACATCTAAGGACATACAAATTAGAAGATCCAGGATTTGATACCAAGTCTTATAACTCCATCTCTTATACTCTTTACAGTCTTTTTTAAGGTCTAAATCATAATTCAGAAGCCAAATGTTCAAGGAGGTACTTTAATTTCAACATTTTCATAAAAGCATATATCACTTCCCTGCTCCTAAAATCATTGCATTATCCTATCTTGCTTCTTTCTTTAAATAAAACCACCTTTACACACGTAGGTTTTAAATCACAAATTTATTTTTAGCTTTTCCTTCTACACTATCAGCTACCAAGTCCTATAAATGGTTACTAATGCCTTTTTAATTTTATCACCTATCTGACCTATGCTCTCTACTCTTCAAAGGATGTGAACATACCTGTATTCTGTACTTTCTCACTTTTCTCCCTTCCCTTCCTGCTTTCTAAAATCCCTTCCTTCCTTCCTTTCTTTCTTACTTGTCAAAGTCCCTTAAAATTAATCTTAAACACCTCCTCATTCAGGAAGTTTCTTACAGCTACCCCAGACTTATTTTATCTCTTTGCCTCTGTCTCTCTATATATCTGGATTATTCTTTACTTGGATTTTTCTTAAGCCATTTACCTTCTTTGCTTTGTATTTTGTGTATCTATCTTATTATTCCTACCATTACCGGATTGTAAGCTTTGTGCTGGTAGATATCATACTTCACTTATCTTTTTAATCCCTGTATAGCAAAGTCATGGAGTAGGTAATCAATAAATGTGCAATGACTTTTAGATGTGAAGGCAACCTATAGGCTGAATGAAGCCTTAAGGTAGGGAATTACAGCAAAGTTTAGATTTGACATGAGACCCAAGAAATGAGTATATCAACTATTTCTAACTGTAACAATCTTTATTTATTGCAGTTTTAATCAATTTATTTCTCCTTAAGGTTTTTTCCCAAGAAAGTTTTAATATTGTTCCATATGTGTTTGATCTAAGAGCACAGGATATTAGATCATTTGGATGGACTTCTAGCAAAAAAATAGTTCTTCAAAATGTAAAGGTCTTTCAACTTGCAGGACCAGGTAGAAAGCCTAGGGTTTAAGTGTGTCATGAATCCTGAATTATATTTTCAAAGAAGCTGTTCACCTACTTTCGAGAAGTTCAGGCCATTCCTTTCTCACTAATACAGATAATGTATGCAAATAATGGAAATGCAGTCTTCTCCCAATGAGAAGGAGTAAGGAACCCTGTAACCATCTGTGAACCTGGTGACAAGAGCAAGCTGGTGCTGAGGATGTATGGCTTTACTTTATATCCTTGCATTCTGGGCAAAGAGAAAATTTCACTGTAATACTTAAGTATTTGTTGATGAAACACTGTGATTTCATGCTTTCACATGAAAATCATATACATACATCAAAATTGAGTGATCCTCTATTAATTATCATTGTGAGAGTTAATGATCTTCTCTGAGCTTCTCCTAAAATTACAGAGACAAAATCCTGAACAGCCTGCATTTTGAGAGCTTAAAAAATGGGAAGTAAGTCAATGAGGCTAAAGTGAGATTTTGACTTTTGAATTCTCTAATGCAAATTTATTTCTCCTTTTTATTTCTTACAAATGCCTTTCTGTTCTTTTTTTATTGAAGTTTAGTTGATTTACAGTATTTTGTTAGGTTCAGGTATTCAGCAAAGTGATTGTTATATAGAAATGTATACTTTTCAGATTATTTTCCAGTATAGATTTATTACAAGATATTGATTATAGTTCCCTGTGCTATACAGTAAATCCTTGTTGCTTAGCTATTTTATGTATAGTAGTTTGTATCTGTTAATTCCATACTCCTAATTTATCCCTCTCCCTTCCGTTTCTCCTTTGGTAACCATAAGTTTGTTTTTTATGTCTGTGAGTCTGTGTCTGTTTTATATATAGATTCATTTGTATTATTTTTTAGATTCCACATATAAGTGATATCATATAATATTTGTTTTTCTCCATCTGACTTACTTCACTTAGTATGATATTCTCTAGGTGTATCTATTTTGCTGCAAATGGCATTATTTCATTATGTCTGAATAATATCCCATTGTATCAGTGTGTGTGTGTGTATCACACCTTCTTAAACCAGCTGTCTGTTGGTGGTCACTTGGGTTATTTCCATGTCTTGGCTATTGTAAATAGTGCTGATATGAACATTGGGGTGCATGTATCTTTTCGAATTAGACTTTTCGTCTTTTCCAGATTTGTACCCAGGAATGGGATATCTGGATCACATGGTAGCTCTATTTTTAGTTTTTTTAAGGAAGCTCCATACTGTTTTCCATACTGAACTGCACCAATTTACATTCCCACCAACAGTGTAGGAGGGTTCCCTTTTCTCCACATACCCTCCAGAACTTATTATTTGTAGACTTTTTGATGATAGCCATTCTGACTGGTGTGAGGTGATATCTCACTATGGTTTTGATTTGCATATAAATGCCTTTCTTTCTCCATTTCTCCACATTGCTTTTTATCTTTAATTTGCCTGAAGAAACTAACAAAAATGTCTGATTTTTAAAGTTATCTTTCCCCTACCAAGCCCAAAATTTAAAAATTTTGAATCTGGTGAACCCCAAAACTCATGAGTTTAGGTACCATGATTGTACCCATCGTTAGTACACTTGCTTTTTTGGTGAAGAAAAGGTATCTTTAACTATCAACTCTGACGCTTTAATGATGTGCAACTCTGGGAAGTTTCCCCTAACTCTCCAAGTTCAATCCCTCTTCTGTAAAACTACCATCATAATGATATTCATCTCATTGTGGTTTTGTGAGAATTGAGATAATGTACTTAAAGTTTTCAGCTTTATGTCACATAGTTGTGTTAAAATAAATAGACAGCTATCAATACTATTAATAAGCAGGCAGATCACTTTTATAGTAAAGCCAGGATGGATGTAGTTTGTAAATGGGTTACATAATCAAATCATCCTGCTACTTCTGGTTAACACACATGCAGTGTAGGTAAATATTGGCCATAAGACTTTTTTGTGGTAATCAGTTGTGTATATGAATGCTGGAAGTTTGCCATGCCCCAAAGAGTAAGCGTTCGTCTACAAGTTTCAATGAAGAATTCTATAAAAGTTACTCTCTTCATCCCTGTTATAGACTTCTCTCACCTTAATATTCAGCAGTGACAGTCAGCTGAGGGTTTCAGGTAAAATAAAATATTCCTTTTTTAATGTTTCTATAGTGTCTTCTGCATAACTCTATTATCACACTTTCTGTATTATAATTGTCTGTAATGTCTTTTTCAATAAAACTGGAGAGGAGAGGAGGAAGGAAGGGAGGGAGAGGGAGGGGAAGGAATGAGTGAGAATAGCAAGCAAGAACAGATTCAGAAACACCCTACATTTTCCTGGAATCTTTTGCAGGTGTTTGGGGTTCTCCTTCCACTCAAAATAGAATATTTATTCTCTTAAATTTAGACACAGATGTTTGGAGCTTTTTGGATTTCTATGTAGACTTCGAAAATTATTTAGGCATTATTTATATTGCAAGCATTTGTAATGCCTATAATTATATAATTTAAGGTGTTATTCATAACTGTTGAAAATTTCTTCATGCTCAATTATTGTTAGTTATTAACAATTCTTGCCTAATGGAATGCTAACAATAGCTGTATCTCTCTCCAAAAGGTAATGTATTTGTTGAGATATATTATAATAGTAAATAATACTCATTTCAAATATGCTAAATAAAGTGATATAAGACCAAGCTGACAATGGCCAAAAGATCCATTTAAAAATAGAAACGGTATACACAGCAAATATTTAGAAGAAGCCTATAAAGCATAATAGGCTATTGAAAAAGGAAAGATACTACATAGTCATGCTATAGTTTAGGTGAACTAAGCTAACTTTCTTTCATGACATGGCTCCTAAAATCACTGGATGTGTTTTCTTAAAAGCTGAATTTCTTGAAAAACCCTGTCATTTTAGTGTTTTAAAAAATTGCCTAGAGTGTGTTAAGCATAGGTGAAGTTGAATAATTAAGTAGTGTTTCTTCACCAGAAGGAAATAAGAATATTAAAATATTTTTTTCCTTAAATGTCATTTTCTATTCCAATGAAGACGTATTTTAACAATACAAACAAGTAAAAACAGCAAAGCAGAATAAAATAGTAGAAGATAGATATATCAAAAAGCTTTATTTTAATTTACCTTGCTTTAAGAATGGAATAAATGAGACTCAGCATCATTTCTGTGGTGTTTTTGCACCCCTAAAAACTATGACCTGATTTTAGTTATGACAAAATATCAGACAAACCTAACTTGAGGAACACCGTACAAAATAAATAATGAGTACTCTTCCAAAATGCCAAGATTGTGAAAGAAAAGGAATAAGAAAGCAAAGTCACACATTGGAGAGGAGCAAAGAGAAATAACAACTAAATGCAGTGTGGGGTTAAGCTAGGTTTCTTGAGTAAAAAGAAGACATGGAAAAACGTAATGGGAAAAAAAGACCTAGTAAAAAACTGGTGGGATTTGAATAAAATCTGCAATGTAGTTGATAATATTGTACCAATATTTCCTGGTTTTTAAAATTGTATTATGGTTACATGTGGTGCTTGCATTAGAAAAAGCAGAATGGGGAATATACAGGAATCCTCTGTACTATTTTTGCAAATTTAGTCTAAGTCTAAATTTAACATGTAAAGTAGAAAAATAAAAAGTTTGTTAACTTTTACCAGTTCCAAAAGTTGATTAACAGAAACGTTTTGATTGGAACTAAGGTCCCTTTTTTTTTCTCCACAGCACAGTACATTTCCATCAAAATGGATATTCTCTAGTTTAGTCAACAAAGCAAGTTAAGTTCCAGTATATCATTTTATATTATCCTGAAATATTTGCAGTAATCTAAATAAATATTCTAATCTTAATATTTAGTAATATTAATGGTCCTAAGCAGAAAAGATTCCCAAAACTGGTAATGAATTAAATTAAGTCAGTCACTTGAATTGTTCTTTAGAAAGGTTATATCTAATCAGCAACAGAACTCATATACAAATATGCATTAGATATTTCTAATAAGCATGAGCTTTTGACCATACTCTATCAAGACAAGAAGGTATTTTGGTATTAAAATACCATTAAAAAGATCACATTTATCCCATTATGACTTAGCAACCCTAACTTGCAACAACTGGAGGAGAGAAATTGTGGGAAAATGTGAAATTCCATTACAGCTATATATAAATCCATGGATTAAGATGAAAGTACACATGGAAAGAGAGGCTTTCTGAAAGAAAAGTCTAAATGAGACATAGCCTGAGGCTTAGAAACCTAAGCCTCATTAGAATCTAATGGCATCTAGGAAATACAATCCTTCCTAAGTAAGAGTGAGATAAATTAACAACAACAAAAAGACTATCAAGGCATGAATTTTGGGCTCAAGTCAGTTCACAAATAATCTAGGAAATAAATATTTTTGAAACAGACAGTGAGTCAGGCATTGTGTTTTGCCTCAAGTTGATACTGATTCACCTCTACAACTTTGGGCAATTACATACCTTAGTCTTCTAATGCCTAAAAATGCCTAAAAATCCTTTTTAAAATTTATTTATTATTATTATATTTTCATTAGAGGAGTTTTTGATAAATACATGGTTAACATGTGGAAACACTTTACGTTCTTGGATGGAAGGCATAAATATTTCCTTAGTTGCTGTTTTAAGTAGGAAGATGTCATTTGGTTTGCTGGAGAAAGCAAAGAAATATGATATAAGCACTATTTTTGAGCTTTGCAAAATAAAGTCTTTACCAGGTAAGAGAAAAATCTGAAACTACTCTTCAGGATAGCAAATTGGAAGGATTTTTTCCTCTTATCAAATAATAAAATGACGTAATAAATGGGAACTTAAGGTGTTGGTTCTCTGCCTAGAATTCTTGCCTTTAGTCTGAGAGATCCTTTTAAAGTAAAATGGGCAAGTTGAGAATCCTAGTAAGTACTCTGAATACCTTTAAACCGTGATAGTCCTTGTGAGTTCATAGGCAACACCTCTGTGTGCTTTTGTCCCCTAATAACGTTATTAAAACAGTGAGTGAAAAATTGTAAGAGCACAAGAATGGCCCCGGAGGACATAGAAACATGACTCTTAATAGAAGAGGATTTTTTACAAAGAGGCTGATTTCACTCAGGATCTCTTGGGTTGTCACATTTTTCTCTCTAAGGAGGAATCTGATCATCTCAGAGTGAGGCAAAAAACAAACCAGAAATCTCTTGTCAAATCATATTTCAAACCCCATTAACTTTGCACTGTGAGGATAGTGCTTGAGTCACAGCATATCTATGGCTTCTGAAGCAGAACGAATGGATCCCCAAATCCAAGGAATATACATGTTTATATATTTCAGTTAACAGATGAGCAGTTATTAGTTCTGGACAGAGAATTTACCCCCCTACAACTTCACTTTTGTCTGAGTTCTCTTAGTGTTAAAATGCTAGCCAAGTTCACTAGCAGTCTATTTTTCTCTGTTTTAGTAATGTATCCCTTTCTATATTGTCACAGGAGATTTGGCATTAAACAGGGATCTTTTAACAAAACCCCTCTGGTGGGAAAGCTGAGTGACAACATACACAAACTTGGGAAGAGAAGTGACTGTGCTTCTGCAGGAGAAGCAGCTGTTCAGTGAGAACTATGATCTGCTCAGGTTGCTTTGATACATTTCTGGGCTTTCTGTGGCTCTGATGCTGATCCAAATTTCCTTAAAAAAATTAAAAGCCAAGTAGAAGAGCTATAGGGAAATCACTCAAATAAGTCACAAGGTGAATTGTCAAAAGCATTTATTTTCTGGATACAAGCTAATCTGTGACCACTTTTCTTGTGATGGAAAGGAGGTCTCTCCTATAAGAGTGGGTCCACCCACAGTTTTTTATTGTTGTTTGTTGGTTGGTTGGTTTGTATTCCCTTCTTTCTCAACATATTTTCAGTAGGATTTAGCAATTTTTTTATCCAGATAAGCAAAAAGAGTTCCCACTTCTGAACTTCTTAGTTTCCAAATCAATAGTCATTACCCAAATATCAAGCCACCGTGTGGTCCTGTCGCAGCAGCACGGACATAATCTTTGAGCTTATAAGAAATTCAGAGTCTCGGGCCATTCTCCAGCCCTACTGAGTCTGCCTTTTAATAAGATCCTGAGCTGATCTATTGCACATTAAAAGTTCAGAAGCACTATCTCATCCTATTAGACTAGCAGATGTTTGTTTTCCACTTCAGAGTTGGTAATTATAATTGTCCTTTGAGTCTGAACAAATTGGAAGCTGAGTTATTATGTATATGTACAACTGTATTTCTAAGGTTTTTATCATTTTGAAATACACTAGAGAGACCTATGTAAAAATTAAGGCTCCAATTAGATGTGTATAAATTTTACTTTAAATATTCTATATTATACAAGTATGTAAAAATTTGTCAGGAATTTTCTTTTGTTAGAAACAAGGCTTTCAATTGACAGATTATATAGTCTCTTCATAGGTTATAACATAGGTAAAATCAACATCCTTTACTAATGCTAGCCATTATAATTAACTGAAAACTGAGGAAAGGAAAATGCAGATGATAAGCAAAGTTATGCATTCCTTCAGGGCAGGAATTATGCCTCATGATATCACCGAAATACTGGACATATAATAATAAATAATATATAAATTCTAAAAAAAATTGTTGAATAAATGACTATGCACAAGTATAGCTCTTACTTGTTTAGATCACAGGGAGGTAAACTGCCTTTTCCTCTAAGTCCCCATCTAGTGAAATCATTATGAACTTTTAGGCCTGTTTTTCCCCAGTAGGGTCTTGATTGTTTATGATTTCTCCTTGATTGCCATTAACTTTCACCTCTCCCATCATATGTAACACTCTAAATTCATAAGGTAGTATTTCCGTATGCAATTGCTGCTGACTTTGCTACTATAATTAAAAAATAAATGAGGCATAGCTACTGGGATCTGATGTGGTATCAACTCTGTGTACATTGACTCAAGCATTGTACCTACAGAGGAGGCAGAGGACTTACCCCTCAAGAGGTTTATTCATATTTATTTGTCTCCCAAATGAACATTTCAGCCTTAAAGCCCTTTCTTCTTTTTTTTTTAACATCTTTATTAGAGTATAATTGCTTTACAATGGTATGTAAGTTTCTGCTTTATAACAAAGTGAATCAGTTATACATATACATATGTCCCCATATCTCTTCCCTCCCACCCTCCCTTTCACACCCCTCTAGGTGGTCACAAAGCACCGAGCTGATCTCCCTGTGCCATGCGGCTGCTTCCCACAAGCTATTTCAGGCGTTTGGTAGTGTATATATGTCCATGCCACTCTCTCACTTTGTCACAGCTTACCCTTCCCCCTCCCCACATCCTCAAGTCCATTCTCTAGTAGGTCTGTGTCTTTATTCCCGTCTTGCTCCTAGGTTCTTCATGACCTTTTTTTTTTTTTTTCTTACATTCCATATATATGTGTTAGCATACAGTATTTATTTTTCTCTTTCTGACTTACTTCACTTTGTTTGACAGACTCTAGGTCCATCCACCTCACTACAAATAACTCAATTTTGTTTCTTTTTATGGCTGAATAATATTTCATTGTATATATGTGCCACATCTTCTTTATCCATTCATCTGTTGATGGACACTTAGGTTGCTTCCATGTCCTGGCTATTGTAAATAGAGCTGCAATGAACATTTTGGTACATGACTCTTTTTGAATTATGGATTTCTCAGGGTATATGCCCAGTAGTGGGATTGCTGGGTCATATGGTAGTTCTATTTTTAGCTTTTTAAGGAACCTCCATACTGTTCTCCATAGTGACTGTATCAATTTACATTCCCACCAACAGTGCATGAGTGTTCCCTTTTCTCCACACCATCTCCAGCATATATTGTTTCTAGATTTTTTGATGATGGTCCTTCTGACTGGTGTGAGATGATATGTCATTGTAGTTTTGACTTGCATTTCTCTAATGATTAATGATGTTGAGCATTCTTTCATGTGTTTGTTGGCAATCTGTATATCTTCTTTGGAGAAATGTCTGTTTAGGTCTTCTGCCCATTTTTGGACTGGGTTGTTCGTTTTTTGGATATTGAACTGCATGAGTTGCTTGTATGTTTTGGAAATTAATCCTTTGTCAGTTGCTTCATTTGCAAATATTTTCTCCCATTCTGAGGCTTGTCTTTTTGTCTTGTTTATGGTTTCCTTTGCTGTGCAAAAGCTTTGAAGTTTCATTAGGTCCCATTTGTTTATTTTTGTTTTTATTTCCATTTCTCCAGGAGGTGGGTCAAAAAGGATCTTGCTGTGATTTATGTCATAGAGTGTTCTGCCTATGTTTTCCTCTAAGACTTTGATAGTGTCTGGCCTTACATTTAGGTCTTTAATCCATTTGGAGTTTATTTTTGTGTATGGTGTTAGGGAGTGTTCCAATTTCATTCTTTTACATGTAGCTGTCCAGTGTTCCCAGCACCACTTATTGAAGAGGCTGTCTTTTCTCCACTGTATATTCTTGCTTCCTTTATCAAAGATAAGTTGACCATCTGTGCGTGGGTTTATCTCTGGGCTTTCTATCCTGTTCCATTGATCTATATTTCTGTTTTTGTGCCAGTGCCAGACTGTCTTGATTGCTGTCACTTTGTAGTATAGTCTGAAGCCTGGGAGCCTGATTCCTCCAGCTCTGTTTTTCTTTCTCAAGATTGCTTTGGCTGTTCAGAGTCTTTTGTGTTTCCATATAAATTGTGAAAGTTTTTGTTCTAGTTCTGTGAAAAATGCCAGTGGTAGTTTGATAGGGAATGCATTGAATCTGTAGATTGCTTTGGGTAGTAGAGTCATTTTCACAATGTTGATTCTTCCAATTGAAGAACATTGTATATCTGTCCATCTATTTGTATCATCTTTAATTTCTTTCATCAGTGTCTTATAATTTTCTGCATACAGGTCTTTTGTCTCCTTAGGTAGGTTTATTCCTAGATGTTTTATTCTTTTTGTTGCAATGGTAAATGGGAGTGTTTTCTTAATTTCACTTTCAGGTTTTTCATCATTGGTGTATAGGAATGCCAGAGATTTCTGGGCATTAATTTTGTGTCCTGCTACTTTACCAAATTCATTGATTAGCTCTAGTAGTTTTCTGGTAGCATCTTTAGGATTCTCTATGTATAGTGTCATGTCATCTGCAAACAGTGACAGCTTTACTCCTTCTCTTCCAATTTGGATTTCTTTTATTTATTTTTCTTCTCTGATTTCTGTGGCTAAAACTTCCAAAACTCTGTTGAATAATAGTGGTGAGAGTGGGCAACCTTGTCTTGTTCCTGATCTTAGTGGGAATGCTTTCAAATTTTCACCATTGAGGATGATGTTGACTGTGGGTTTGTCATATATGGCCTTTATTATGTTGAGGAAAGTTCCCTCTATGCCTACTTTCTGCAGGGTTTTTATCATAAATGGGTGTTGAATTTTGTCAAAAGCTTTCTCTGCATCTATTGAGATGATCATATGGTTTTTCTCCTTCAATTTGTTAATATGGTGTATCATGTTGATTGATTTGCATATACTGAAGAATCCTTGCATTCCTGGGATAAACCCCACTTGATCATGGTGTATGATCCTTTTAATGTGCTGTTACATTCTGTTTGCTAGTATTTTGTTGAGGATTTTTGCATCTATGTTCATCAGTGACATTGGCATGCAGTTTTCTTTGTGACATCTTTGTCTGGTTTTGGTATCAGGGTGATGGTGGTCTTGTAGACTGAGTTTGGGAGTGTTCCTCCCTTGCTATATTTTGGAAGAGTTTGAAAAGGATAAGTGTTAGCTCTTCTCTAAATGTTTGATAGAATTCGCCTGTGAAGCCATCTGGTACTGGGCTTTTCTTAAAACCCTTTCTTAAAGAACTTGAAAATTTGGGACATCTAGTGAAAATATTCAGTAAATAAATATGTATACATTAGCCATAATACTTAAAGTTGTGTTTAGGTCACTTTGGGGAATATAGACATGAACAAGAACAAACATGATACTGACAGATGGTGATAAAAATTAGAAGGAAATATATAAACGAAGAGATGTAATGGAAATAAATTGAGAGTGAGGGGCTATTCTAGGTCAGGGTGTTGACTGAAGGTCCCTTGAGGAGGTGGTGATATTTGAAGTGAGTAGACGTAGAAACTGGAAAATTGAATGCAAGGGAAAGGTGAGGGAAGGAAAGGAATCAGGAATGGTACCTAGGTTTTTAGCTGGGTAACTGTATAGTTTGTTTTGTGATCTACTGAGACAATGAATTCACAATAGAAATGAGTGTGTGAATGAATAAATGAATGACATTATTAATGAAGAAGTTAATGAACCTATGAAAGTTTTTTGTATCTGGATATGAGGATATTTGAGTGATACACTGACATCATCACAGTGTCCCATTCAATATCATTCCTCATAAATTCTACCAGGATGGAGCTAAACACCTTGATTCTCTCCTACATCAGGATGTGTTCCCACGCCCTACCATTCCCCTCCAATCTGGGGCATTCTCTGAGAGGTTGGCAGTGACCTCATCCTCTCTCTCAATTCCCGTAACCTGGCATCCATTCTAGTAGGCACAGCTAGTTCTGACAGTCCAAACTGTAGGTATGATGAGACATTTTTTGGATACTTATTTCACAAGATAATACCTGAAAAGTTGTTTGAAAAATGTGTGAGAAATGTTTCGCAAATTTAATAATGCAGCAACACATTTTCGATTCTTTGAGCACATATGGAGCCACCGTGCTGTCCATCTCCACCATCACTTGTGCTATGTGCTCCATTTGTAGTGACATGTATTGGTTTCAGATGAAAGGAGTAGCTATGTGCTCATATCCTGTAGTTCGTGCATAGAATACAAAGGCTTAGTTCTTACTTGCAGAAAATTGTAGGAAAAGTGTTGAGAAAAAGTGGTATAAAGATATGTGAATTGTGGCTTTCCAGTACACCAGATGAAAGAACCAAATTCTTTGCCCACAATGCTTTTCTCCAAGTACAGTTATATCTGAATGTCTTTGATTCCTGTGATCTCTTAACACCAGTCTTTGTCCCATCAGTTTTTGCATATTTGGTATTTAGAATTGTTTTATCAATTATGCTGATGATTCTTAAAGTTGAGCCCATGTGGACAATCATATGATATAACATTTCTTACACAGGATGCTTTAATTGCTCTTTGATTAGGACACAGGTAAAGCAGCTGTGAAGTTGTCAGAGCTTGGAATCAATGACGTAATTTTAAAAAATATGCTACCAAATACTTATAGTATGCAGCACACATGTGGCATTACTCACTCTCTTAAAATTTGGTTGATTGCTTTATCCTTGAGATTTCTTAAAGGGGGTTTTATCCACCTTGAAAATAACAGAATAATAAGGTCCTAATTGGTTTCTAACTCTGAGAGAAGAGAGACTGCTTGTGTATTTCTCACACAGAATGGGCCTAGATTGGTGTTGGTTAGATGTATTTAAGTTTCTGTAGCTTTTCAGGATATACTAGAGATTTATCATAGCTAAGAACTATATTTCCCCACTTTATGACTTATAACTGCAACTTTCATATAATATTATAGAAGTTATTAATAATTTTTAGTCTAAATGATGGAAATGAGATATGTGTCTGTTAGAAGAAAGCACACGATAAGAAACGAGATAAGTGAACGCATATGACTCCTACAAAATCTTAGTTTCTAACATAGCAGTGGTCACTCAGATTTGTTTCCAGGCCCAAATCTATATGGACTTTTGTTTTAGTCTTATGTGCCAAAAGAAAGATTCCACTAAGAATTTCTAACAATATTAGGGCATAGCAATATGCTTTGGATATCCTGCCTGGCAGTAGCAATGTCTGGAAGAGGAGGTGCTAGTGGCACTCAACCGGCAGGCAGACCCTGCTGGGAATAGAAATAGCCAGTACAAGTGTTTTATGATTAAGTTCTTCCCAGTGATAGTGGTAGGAGAATGGCAAGGTGAGATGAACAAACTGACCAGTATGTGACCTGAGTTTGAATGTTGTTTTATCCGCTTAATAAATATATAGTTTGGATAAGATATATTTTTGAGACTGAGATTTTAATCCTTGTTTATGTATTATATATTCAGATATGTACTGTATATTTCATATGTTTGCTGTGAAAATTAAATTGCTCAATAGATATAAAGCACCTAACGTAGTGCCCTGCTGGTTGAATGACTTCAGAATGTTGGTTCTCTTTCTCTCCTCCCCTTCTCCTCTATAGCAACTGAGAAGCAAAGAGAAGAAACATAAGGCAAATGATAGGTACTAGAAATAGAATATAAATGAAAAAATGAACAAGAGAACATTAGCTACATGAAAAAAATGGGAAGAAACAGATGATCTAAAGATAGGGATGAGCTATTGAACACATTATGCCTTATATAAATCATATTAGAGAAATAAGAGTTAGCAAAAGGAATAATTGATTAATGGTAAAGAAAAGTAATTGGGAGAGGAAAAATGCTAAATGTGGAAGGAGAATAAAAGAACTGTTATGAGAAATTACATTGTATTGAAAAACACTTGCTATTAGTTTGCTAAGAACATTTAGAAACACTGTATAGGATACTGTCAAGAGTTGTATTAACTCATTTGGAAATGACATTCTTCTTCTCTCTTTTGATTAAGTCCTCCCAGAAACTTGGAGTCCAACAAGTATAACAAATCTGCCAAAGTTAGAAACTGCATCAGAGAATCTGTGAAAGGAAAACAAAACAAAACCAAACCAAAAACACCCCAGCAGGTTGTCTGGGAAAAAAAATAAATGCACCCTTATGACACCATATATATACTGGTGATTGAAGTCAATCCAGTATTTTTAAAAACAGGTATATAAACAGATATTGAAATTATGGGTTATGTGTTACAAACATAATTTATAGCGAAGAGCTCTAATACATATTCTAGGACCGATGTAGAATAAACACCACCACATACACAATAAATAAAATTAATCCTGATGGTTCCCAGAGTCATACATTGATATGGCCTATCAAAATAATGATGAATTTATCTAGATAGCAGATTAGCATCTAAATGGAATTATTAAATATTTCTTCAAATTACAGTTAGCTACATTCAGATAGTTTACTGCTCTCTGATCATAGCTTAGCCAAGAGTCTCAGAGTAGATATTTAAAACACAATGTTTGAAAGGTCACTGATAATTCATCGGTGTTTTATGTAAATGTAAAGTGTTTTCCCCTTTTGACTCAACTCACTGTGGTGTAAAATTTCTTTAAATCTTTTTCTGAACTTCAATTTTTTTTATATTACTTATTTGCACTTTTAAAAAATACCAATAGTGTAAGATTAAAGGTAAGTAATGGGCCAGCATAAGTCAAGTTTTACCTTCTCTGCCATTAATAACTATAGATTGAATACTTAATTATATGTCATATTCAGTCATCCACATCTATATGCAATGATTAAGCTAAAAAACTGGCAAAAATGAATAGCGATGGAATTATTTTCCATCCTCCTGCTATTAGGCCAATCGTTTAAGAATATGCAAATGTAAGGAGGTAAAGGGGAATTTAACAGATACATTTCATTTCTTTATAGCTGTCAGTAATGAGGATGCATATTATTTCTCTCCTTAGAGCAAATTGTTTGAACTTGGAGCATAATAGTGGTTTGCGGTAAGGATCTTGGGCCAAAGACCATAACCTTCTCCAAAACAGCTTAAAGAAAAATTTAAAAAATTATACAGTATAGGAGATCATCTTTCAGTTTTACATTTAGCAAAATGGCTGTTTTGTACACCCAGAAAAGATACTTTTCTTAAATTGAGGACAAAAATGTCCACAATTATTTCAAGCTATCCAGTCACTTGGAAGGGAAGATTTATTTTATGTAGGTTGTTTCATAGGAAATAGTGGCTGTATTTGCTTCTGAAATTTATTTTGCATATAAAAAATAATGAATTTTGTCTACATCTTCACTTTTTGAACAATGCTAAAATTGGGTAATTTCCATTGGCAGTTGAAGTTACTTCTGAGGTCAGAGGAGTTAAACCCCACGTTGTTAATAGTGTGAATAAATAAAACAGCACAGCATCTGTCTCAGATTATAATGCTACTTTGATACTTTCTGGCAACATGACTAACTGAAAAAAAGATAACTTTTTTTTTTTATTTTTAAAAAATTCTTTTGGCTGCACTGGGTCTTCATTGTGGCACACAGGCTTCTCTAGTTGTTGCATGTGGACTTAGTTGCCCTGTAGCAGCATGTGGGTTCTTAGTTCCCCAACCAGGGATCAAACCCACGTCCCCTGCATTGGAAGGCAGATTCGTAACCACTGGACCACCAGGGAAGTCTCAAGAGAACTTTATTGAAGGGACACCTCCTGTTGAGCAGCAATGTCTTCCCTAATGTTATTTTCCTGACTTCTTTGTTATGTTCCCCTTAAGCAGCCATTGCCAGGTACCCTGTGTTCATCCTCTGTTGGAAGTGGCTACTGTTGAAAAGACTGCAGAGTCAGAGATTTAAGAGGGTTTCCTGGTACTTATGGCTGAATTCCAATATTGCTGTAGATCCTCTGTTGCTGCACTTCCCAATGAGGATATCTACTACCAAAAGACCTAATACATTCAAGTTCCTTAGAAAAATGTTAAAAGGGATTTAAAACTGGAGTGGATGAGAAAAACAAACAAACAAACAAACACACAGGTGTAGCAATACAGTCAGTGCCAAACTGTTATGGGAGCAAAAGGAAAACCAAAAGTGTTGCCTTATGTGTTGAGGTCAAATAGTTCTCTTCCTTACAGGGTGTCCTTTCTTTCTACCTTGCTGGAAGATTCAAGGCATTGAACACCCATCACCACATCTACTCTCCTACCAACATCCAAACCTACGTACTTGGACTTCCCTCCTGTTATTATCAACTCCCTCTGTTACTCTTTAAGGGTAGATTCTCCACTGAAGTACAAGATCCCATCCCTCTCTCTTACTCAAGGATCTTGCTTATGCAGTCTTTCTCCTATATCAGCAAAATTCTCTCTTCCTGGATCAAGCCCATCAACATTCAAACAGGCCAATATTTATATCTTAAAAAAATTGTTTTGATCCCAAGCCCATTGTAGTTACCATCTATTTCACTGTTTGTCCTTATAGAAAAATGCCCCCAAAGTAATCAATACTCACTACTACCAATTCCTTTCTTTCCAGACTCTCTTAAATTCACTCCAATAGACATTCCATTCCCATCACTCCACTGAAACTAATACGTATAACCAAAGACCTCCATGTTACTTAATTCAGTCGTTCATGCTCAGTCTTTATCTTACTTAGACTTTTAGCAAGTAATACTTTTCTTTTTTCAATGGTGTACATTCCTGGTTTTCTACTACCAACTGGTCCCTCCTTTACATTTTCCTTTAGTTGTTCTTTATCTTTTTCCTGATCTCTAAACTTCTTCAGAATGCCCCGAGATTCAGTCCTTTGACCTTTTCACTTCTCAGTCTACACTCACTTATCCAGTGCTGTGATTTTAAATAATGGTCCTACGCTGACGACCCCTAAAATTTCATCTCCAGCGTGACCTTCTCTTGAACACCAAATCTGTATATTCAACTTCCTACTTTTCATCTCTGTTCAATATCTAATAGACATCTCAAACTCAACATATCAAAAAATAAACTCTCATTGCTCACATTGAACCCACTAGAAAGTCCTTTCAGCTTTACTTTCAAAATATGTCTTAAATTGTACCACTTGTCACCACCCTCACTGCCATCTCCATGGGCTACCTCCTTTATTTCTCAATGAAAGCGCTGCCTTTAGCTGCCTTCTTTCTCCTCAATTTCTGTCTTGTAGCCTATGCTCAACAGAGAAGCCAGAGTGATGCTATTAAATGTAAATGTGATTATGTCTCTCACTCAGAACTCTCTGATGTCTCTTCATCTCATTCAGAGTAAAAATCAAAGCCCTTTTTATGCTCTACACACCCTGTAATATCTGTCTCCCCATTACCTTTCAAGCCCTATCTATTCCAGTTGTGCCCCTGGCCGTTTCTGCTCCTTCCATGCTGGCCCCCCAGCACCTTGAACATGCCTGGCATTCTCCCCCATCAGTGCCTTTGCCTTAATGTTTCCTCTGCCTTAAGTACTCTTCCTCCCAGTGCTTCTAAAGCTTGCTCCATCATTTCCAAGTTTTTGCTTAAATGGCATGTTTTATAAGGATGTTCCAGACTACCCTACTTAGAATGTAATTCCTCATCACTCCTCCCTACTATTTTTCTTTTCTCTATAAAATTTACTACCTCCTAACTTACCGTAATATCTGTCTTTCTGCAGTAGAATGTCACTTTACAAAGGCAGGGACTTTTGCCTATTTATTCACTACTCTATCCCAAGTACCTAGAATAGTGTGTGGTATGTGTTAGGTTCAAAAAGTATATTTGTTGAATAAATAAATATATTTTTATTGTACTGAGTGGAAGCTACACAACTTTTTTTTTTTTTTTTTTTTTTTTTGTGAAGGAAACTTCTTATATTTCTTTCAGATCTTCTTCTTAAGTACACCACATAACTGAAAGGGCCAAAAACTTTTTAGGCTTTTGTAAATCATTTCATTAACCATCTAATCTCTCTTCAGGCTGTTTTAAAAATTGATTGTGATATTTTCAAATTAGTAGAGTGGTGGAGTCAGAATTTTGAAGTCATATTTCCAGGGTTTGATCTCAGCTCATGAACTTCCTAGATGTGGGATCTTGGACAAGTCATTCAGTGCCTCTCTGTTCAGTATCCTGTTAAACAGGGATAGTAAATAATAATCATTTACATTCTTTGTAATTAATCTTCCAAATAACAATAAGATATAAAGTTTGTATCCAATACCTAGTACATAAGTTGAATTAAGGTATAAATTTTAGTATTATATTACTGTCTTTGCCATCGCTCGATGTGTTTCTTGCCCTTCTCTCTGGCTCACAGTTGCCCTGAGTCCTACTTGCTGAAAGTGCTTGGTAGATAGAAGAGAGGGAGTATGGAGGTGGGAGAAGTGGTGGCCATGAAGAAGGGGCCAGGAGAACACTGGCCCCTTAGTGGAGAACACTAATAGTGGAGAACACTATTCTAAAGTCAGTCGTTCCCTAAGTTTAGGTATACTGATGGTAAACTGAAATTTAGGCAGCAGGAATTTGTCCTAAGCGGACAAAGATTACAGAGTTATTTCCCTCTTGTGACTATTTTGCTGTTTAATGCATGACTTCAGACCTTTCCAATCTCCATTGAGATGGAGTTGACTTTTAAAGATATTTGCACTTGATTTTTAATGTGCATTCCAAATCAGTATGACAAACAGTGAAAATTAGAGAAGGCTATTTAGAAATGACAAAAAAACTTGTGTTATAACTTATACTTTAACACTTAGTTATAGCATCATTACTTTAGTTGAATCTTGTTTATAGAATATGATGTTATTCTCTGGGTTCATTCATTCTCCAAAGGTGAAGAAAGTAGAAATTACTGCATTCTTGTCTCAAAATAGAAATTCACAATTACATTATAAGGAATGTAATTAATTGTGACCACATTCATGAGCGTATTGAAATAGAACATACATTTTATTTTAAAAGTGAACCTACTTAGAAACTATATTAAATAGCCCTTTTCGACATCAATTTGGCTAATTAGGACCCAGCCCTGAACTAACATCAAAGAATGTGATTAACTTTTGAATCCTGAAATATTTTTGCTAGTCATATTTGAAAAACTCTAATCCCGTCTTCGATTCCAGAAGCACAATATAGATCTCTTAACACTCTATTACTTAAAAATCTGATCAACATGTATAATCTGCTTCTGTGCTTTGTCCTGTATTCTCTCCACTGTGTTGGAATCTCTACTTCTGACACAAAAATTGTGAACCCATATAAACAGAGAGGCTTAGTTTAGTGTGTGTGTGTTTGTTTATATATATGTATAAAATTATAAATTCCTGATTGCTGGTGTATATGTGGTGTCTGCTAACCTAATTCTTGCAACAGAACACTTCTTGCTCTGTAGTTTTATTGTCTGCTTCTGTATTCCCTGCTTTGTCATTTCTAAAGCATGTAAAAGATCTTAAATATCTTCATATTTAAGTCAACAGGGCACTTTTAAATTATGTTTATAATTAGGAATTTCTTTTCCCCTGCAAGTGAGAAAGAGATTCTGGATGTTTCTAACCTTTCAAAGTCAAATGTGTTTATGTTCTTTTAGATAACTATCATTCCCCAAGCCTGTGGTGTTATTGAAAGAGATTACTTTCCATTGCACAGCTGAGTCCAAATGCTTTTCTCTTGAAAGTGAATTGCTCATTCATCTGAGGGTTTATTATGTCAGTGTCCTATAATTATTCTTTAATTAAATAATGGCACACGGTAATATACTAGTAAAGATATTAAGGAGCTTAACGTACAAATGAATTTTAGGATGATAATACTTAAAGCAGAATCTGGAGCAGGGAGTGCATGAGGAAATAGGATGTTACAGAAGAATGAAAGCTTATTTTTTCAATTCTATCTTTTTCTAAGATAAACGCATGTAAGGTAAGATCTGAGAAAGTTAATTGAAGGTCTTTTCAGTCCAAGGTTGCCAATTCTACTTGAGAAACCTCTTCAGAATATCAAAACAATTCTACTTTTAGATTTTTCTTCTGTTGTTTTTGTTGAGTATCTGGGGCTGTTAATGTTTGAAATTTTTTACTGTGTTTATATGGCTTGATTCACTGCAGTTAAAAGAGGTGTTCTCTTTCACTGGGTATCCAACTTCTGTTTATTTCAGCCCTCTCCTGCTGGTTGGCTTTTCAATATTAATTGATTAATTAAAAATAATAAACAGTTGTGACTCTAGGTATTCCTATCAGCTTTCCTATGTTTCAGAAACATATGAAAATCCTTCTTCTAATAGCCAGGGAGGAAGACAACAGTTCGCTCTTCAAACATGCTGTGTACAATGCCTACCAAGGGATTTTTGTTAAAAGGAAAGACACTTAGAGTATATTCCATTTTTCCCCAGCAACACTAAAGCTATGGGCAGAGGTTCTGCTCTTGTCAGCCCCCAGGTTGGTATAACGGCTTCCCTGAAACTCACAGACCTATGATTGTCTCTCCACTAAGCTTACATGACTTTGCCATTGCTGGCCTTGGGTCTAGGACCCTCCTCCTCCATGAGATACCTCCATGAGCATCTTTGGAACCAAGCAAGTTCAGGATGTCTGAGACTCTAAGATGTCTAAGACTAAGAGTGGCTTTTTTACTCTACTCCACTTTTTGGTATTTAAAAAAATGAGAATTTAACCCTGCCCATTTAGTTATAGATTTTTCAGCTGAAAGTTTTCAGAAAAGTTGTTCTTCTGCTATGAAATTTTCAAAGCCAGGATTTTCCTCTAGGTTTATCTGATGAAACCCCGGGGGGTTCAATAATAAGAAGCCTGGCATGCATGCTTTTTGAGTGTGAAGAAAAGGCTCATTAGTATATGTTCAACAGGATGGGTGGTCAATGAACTGCAATTCACTGACCACATAATAGGCACCATTTCCCTACTATTTGCTTTAAGTATATTATTTCTACATTCATGATCTTTCTGTGAGGTAATTATTATTATCTCTACTGACAGTCAGTAAAACTTGGGCTCACTGGGTTTAATTACTTGACCAAGATCACACAGTAACTTTCAAAGTATGGCTCTGAATCTAAGTTTTTCAGACCTTTTCCACAAAATCACACTGCCATTGCCTAATTATCACTAATTATATTATTAAAGCTTCACTCTGGCCCTGAAAAATTTATCCAAGCTACTTAATCTTTCTGTGTCTCTGGTATATTTTCTGTAAAAGGGAAATAATAATCCTTATCCACCTCAGTGAACCCAAGTGGAGACAAAATCATTTATGTAAACAGCTCTGTAGATTATAAAACACTATTAATACATATCTTTATAGTATCATGATATTTAAAAAACATTATTTCTTAAATGATTGCTGTAGTGGAAGTAATGGAGGTCACGAATAAATTTAAATCACATTCAGGTCAAATCAGGTGAAAACATGGCACAAAGATTTTTAGTGTAGATTTATTTCATTAAAATTAAACCTTGTATTTAAAAACACACAGAAAACGTTTTTACACACATTACCCAAAAAAGTAAAAATTAAAAGAAATACAGTAGTTAAGGAACACTAAATATAATATAAAGTCCCCTTATGAACAATGAACAAAAATTACGCTCACTTTGTTAAAATAAACCATTTTTCCACACATAGGAAAATTTTTCACAATAATAGAATTCTAATTTTTCCACATTAGAATGGGTTAACAAGACTGAGTCCAGCTCTCTCTTGTCCCTCCTTCACCCACATTTACAACATCTATGACAGATGCAATTACAACCATAAGTTCTGTGTTGTGTCCCTGTCATCCCACACCCAGTCCCCAAATGGCTTTTACCAAAAGGAAGTGAGCATTGTTTCTGGAGATTGCAGGCCTTATAAACCTACATAGTAACCAATGTAGAAGAGTACACTGTCCTCACTTCAACATGTGAAGGTTTTCCAGTCGTCAAATAGGAGATAACTTTCCATAGATAGTTGTGTTCCAAAAGGACTTTACTGCTTTTCCTCCCCTCTACCCCACGATTCACTCTGTATACATCATAGGTGAATCTACATTTCAAGCACCTTTGAATATTATTTGGGATTTTTTTTGCCTATAATTATCTTAATAGTATATATATATATATATATATATATATATGTATTTATATCTTAATAATAAATATCTTAATCCCTCTGTCTCTCTGTATGTCTTCTCTTTCTCTCTTCCTGTCCCACCCTCCCTCTCAATAGATAGATAGATACCATAGAGAGATAGCTGAGAGATAGATTATATAGATAGACACACACACACACACACACACACACACACTCTTCCACCCACCCCATATAAAATAACAGTATGTAGTTTGACTTCCAATCCTAACTTTTCTGTTTCTTGAACCTAGTTAATCTCAAAGTAATTTTATAGCAAAAGACAGTTAAACACTGGCAATGAGAGAACAGTGGGTGAAGGGAGCATGAAGAATGGATACTCAGAGTCAGAGAAGGAGGTGAAGCTTTATGGGGCATTAGAGAGATTATGAGGCAGAGCTTCTACCTAGACTCCTAACCCCCACCACTGCCACATTCACACTACCCTGCTGAATGAGGGTCAAAATATAGTGAACATGAACTAATAAGACTATATTCCTACATAGCTAAAAACTGAAACTGAACCTTTCAGTAATCCATTGGATTGCCCTCTCTAGTACATTGACATTGCTGTTTTACAGTACTTCCACTCCTACAGGGGACTGTAGTCTCTTATATTTATTTCATGTAAGGCATATTTTACAAAGAAAAAGTATATTCTTGGAAACAATATTCTAAGCCTTTAGTGTTTGTAACAGCTCATTGGTGGAAGCGTCATTGAAATGTTTATAAAGTGTAACAAAGAGAGAACTTGATTGGAACTCAGATTTGAGAGTCAAGGAATGGGTCACACTTCCTAGTGAGACACAGTTTAGTAACCTATATTAAAGAGAAAGGGATAGAAATTCAAGAGATGCACAGGTTGCATCAAGTCTTAAGGGGATGGAATTTCTAACTGCATTATAGAAAAATCTTATGTAAAAATTGTAATAAAGTCAAAAACCAGTGGGTCATCTTAAATAAGTCATTATCAATTACTATTCAGAAAAAAATTCTTCATTTTTAAAATATCTCAATTCAAAGTTATCTTTGTATTTTTAATGTACTTTTCAACTTAGAAAGAGAAATAAAATGAATTTTATAATTTAAAGTATCATTTTTCTGTTTTAGCTTCTTTAAAACTACACAAAATACAACTAAAATTTAACTTTTATTTAAAATATGTTTATATTTTAAGCAAATAAGAATGTTGAGAATATTGGCAAAATCAAATGCTTGGAATAGCCTATTGTCTTAAATATCTTTTGATGATATTGTACTAAATTATGAGTTATTCATGATTATAAACCTCCCATGAGGATGCCAACTTTTAATGTCTTAATGTCTAAACTTTTAATATTTAAATGTTAAAAATATAGATTTTTAACCCAAATAATTTGGTCTTAAAAATCAAAGTCTGAAAATTAAGTCTTTAAGTGTCTCCACACTATAATGAGGACCCTAAAAGATCCACTGAACCGTGATTGAGTCACAGAAACCATCCTTTAAAACTTTGTACAGTATTTAAAACTAAAAATTACTGGTGCTTATACCCTGAGAAAACCATAATTCAAAATAAGTCATGTACCACAATGTTCATTGCAGCACTATTTACAATAGCCAGGACGTGGAAGCAACCTAGGTGTCCATTGACAGATGAATGGATAAAGAAGATGTGGCACATATATACAATGGAATATTACTCCGCCATAAAAAGAAACAAAATTGAGTTATTTGTAGTGAGGTGGATGGACTAGAGTCTGTCATACAGAGTGAAGTAAGTCAGAAAGAGAAAAACAAATACCGTATGCTAACACATATATATGGAATCTAAAAAAAAAGTGGTTCTGAAGAACCTAGGGGCAAGATGGGAATCAAGACACAGACCTACTAGAGAATGGACTTGAGGATACGGGGAGGGGGAAGGGTAAGCTGGGACAAAGTGAGAGAGTGGCATGGACATATATACACTACCAAATGCGTAAAATAGATAGCTAGTGGGAAGCAGCCGCATAGCACAGGGAGATCAGCTGGGTGGTTTGTGACCGCCTAGAGGGGTGGGATAGGGAGGGTGGGAGGGATGGAGACGCAAGAGGGAAGAGATATGGGAACATATGTATATGTATAACTGATTCACTTTGTTATAAAACAGAAACTAACACACCATTGTAAAGCAATTATACTCCAATAAAGATGTTAAGAAAAAAAAAGAATTAAAGGAGATTATGTAAATAAGCATCTTGCTTGGTGTCCCATTAAATGAGTGCATGATAAATGTTACTTTCCTTCCTTCTTCCTCTCCTGTCAAACCCATTCTTTACCTTCAAATCCAGCTCACATGTCACCTCTTTTCTGAAATCTTCCTATCTGTGTAGCAGGAGCAATTTATTTTGGTGTATTATGGTGCATACTTCATTGAAATACTACAACAATTTATTTTCATTATTTATTTATATATTTATCATTGCCACTAAATTATGAGTCCTTGAGAGCAAAGCCAATGTTTAATTCATTTGAAACTCCCATGTATAACATAGTGTATGTAAAAGTTTAAGCCCACAAGAAACACTTGTTAAATGAATGGACTTTTATTTTCAAAACTCAGTTCTCATCTCAAATAGAGGTTCCATTTTACAGTTATTTCACACCTCCTGCAGAATCATCTAGGCCCTTATATCATATTCCTGAGGATTCAAGATCCTTGTCTTATTTTCATATCAGCAACTTCATCAAGAAATCTCTCCCAATACAGAGAGTGCTTTAAATGGCCATCATCACCCCCATTATGGAGTGATGTTTTATTAGTCTCACTATAATTCCTGTCACTGAAAGGTTACCCTGGATAATAGAAACTAAATATTCTAATTAGTGCTTGGGAAACATTCTTTTTTTACATTCTGAACATCTGTAAAAATTAAGGGTCTTTCCATGGAATGTATATTTATTTGTTAAATAGAAAATACTGAGCTGCACTTAGCAGTAAAGCTAGCAGAATATAAGAAGGTAATACTTTAGTCTCCTTTGTTTCCACAACATTTATAATTTCTGAAAAGCAGAAAACAGCTGCTACACTGGCAATCTGCAGTATATTTTGGGCAAGTAGGACAGCAGGGTGACTAATGTGCACTGCCATGGCATTATAAGTGAGTCACTAGAGTGCAGTTATCAGTATAGTTGCCGCATGCTTGGTTTATGATTAGGTTAATCAGTTCCTTAGCAGGTTTCACTCTGTGTCCTCTTCTGGTACCCTTGAACATTTTATTCTCTTGTTTGGGGGACCTAGGCATAGCCTTTATTTTAGGTTGTTCCCTGGTTAAATTTCATATGTCACCTTTGCTGCAAGTTGCTATTTTCCCTGGGTCCTGTTTGACCCCACAGACCAATTTGCAAACTGCACCACTGTACAAGATTCAGTCAATGCTGAATTTCTCAAGGCATTGTGCATCTTAGCAACTAGGAGTCTCAAGGGAGCATGCTAGTTTTCTTTATTGCTTTTCTCACCCTTATTATTCATGGTCATGAGGACACACTGGGAGGAGATGGTATTAATTCTTCACATGGAGTGGGCATCTCATGGGCAATTCATGGGCCTCTCAACTTGTAAATGACCAGAGGAGAGTGGTTTCTGGAGCATTCTGTGAACTATGGCCTAACATTTGAAAGGCAATACCTTCAAGACAATACCTTCAAGTTCTATTTCCTTAATACTCCTGTTTCTATTTGAAAGCAAAGCTGAATTTTCTCCTCCTTTTAGCACAACTCTGATTATTTCCCTCCCCTACTCAAAAATCTTTAATGAATTCCTAATTGTATCAGATGGAGTTTAAATATTCTACACATGGCAATCATGGTGGATAGACTCTAGGGTGGCTCTATTTATCCCCACCTCTGGGTGTTTATGCCCTGTATTATCCTCTCCACTTGAACGTGGGAAGAATCTGTAACTTGCTCCTTATCGATAGGATTACATAGCAAGAAACTTTGGTGGGTCTCTAGGAACTTTGAGCAGCAGCGAGGAGGTGAGGGTTGCTTATAACTCAGCAGCCGGCAAAAGCAGCTAACGCTCAGTCCTACAGCTGCAAGAAACTAAATTGCGCCAAGTCTTTGAGCAGAAAAGTGGGCTCTTTCCCAGTTGAGCCTCCAGATGAGAATACAGCTGACCAACACCTTGATTGCAGCCTGTGAGACCTCAGTTAAACTGTGAGCTCAGTTAGACTGTGCCCAGATTCCTGAACCAGAGAAATTGGGAAATAATGAAGCACTAAAGTTGTTTTAAGCACTAAAGTTGTCGCAATTGATTACACAGGCATAGAGAACTAATACAAAAATCAAAGGTTTTATCTATAATTTAGTTACCTTTTTAGCTGCTTCTTATATTCATGTGTGTGTTGTAAGTTCCTGTCACACAAGACTATTTTCTAAATAGTCAGGATTCTTATCTTCAGAATGCAGATATTAAGTAACTGACTGGTGTACAACCATCTTCACCATTGGGGGGGATGATGATACTTGGAAAGTTTTTGTGAGTATTAAATTATGACACACAGAAGCACTTATTACAATTTTTGGAACATTGTAGGTACTCAGTAAATACTAATTTCATTTCTTTTTCACTTGCCTTCCCTTTCCAAATAATCATTTTGGTCACCAGTCTCTATGCCTTCAATTTTGCTGTTCCTTCTTTCCAGAATGCCCTTCACATTCATATCCATTCCCCCACTTTAAACTTCAGCTCAGATTTAACTTCTCTATGAAACATTTCTCCACAAGAATCGTAACCTTACTGTATCTGTGCCCCTTCAGTACTTAAAAATCTGATGAAAGCTCTGATTAAGGTATAAAGTGACAACGATTCTGCTTCTGTAAGAAGACATGTCTGTCATAATTATATTTATACTGTAGGTCTTTGTGGATTACAGTTCTTCTTCCCTGGTCCCATCTGTTATCAAGCCCCATCATTAGAGTCCAGCACAGGTCAGACACTGGGAACAGATCCTGGAGATCTGAAACTTCTGTCGTAGACTTACTCTGTTCCCTCCAGATGCACAACCTTCACTGTATAGGCCCTGCTTTTCTTTGCAACTATCTCACTTTTGTTTTTCACTTTGTCACAACATTACACTAAAAATGGATGAGGAGATATAAGGTGCTTATTATTTAATTGTTTAAAAAAGAAATATGAGGATAGGAATAATACTAATAAGCAGGGTTGTTACCTGGTGAGGGCAAGGGTGAAGGGTATTTTTTATTGTCGTTAATCACAATATTCCCTCCACACACAGTTACAAATTCCGTAACCCTCCTTGTGATTATGCTTTATCTGTATTGCTTTCTATCATATGATTTACATGAGTTTTTTCATCCATAAAATAGGCAGTCAAGCCTGGAACAAAAATAAGACAAAGATAGCATTTGTAGAATCAAAATGTCCCATTGAATGAAAGTAGAAATACCAGTTCCTTAACCCTGATAATATCTCTTTTTTGCCCCGTGTTGTCTTTGCCTTTAGAATTTGAGAGAGGGCTTTGGCATTGAAAATGATCATATTAAACATTTTTCTCTTTATTCCTCAATGTATACAGCTGTTAGTTTTTCATGAGAGTCCTGTAATGTAGCTGGCAAAGTAGTAGTTACATTAAGAGAGATTAACTTTGGAGAGAAAAGAAATGCCTCTACTTCTTTTTTTACTCACTAACATTTTTAGGATCGTATTTTATTTTCTTTAGATAATTTCCCTTTTGTTGCAATCTGTTGCATATTGGCTGAGTGCAGGTTTTTCCATAAATGTTGCACATGCATATGCATTAAATTGAGTGGCTGTCTAGCAATGACAGGCAAGAAGATGTTCCACTGAATGTTCAGTTGGTCCCAAGGGCTTTCTGGGCTGTTGCCATGATTCTGTAGCCCGTAATCTGGTTGGTTATCTCTTTGTAAATGTACATATAACTCAATCACAATATTTTTTTTATAAATGTTATACTGATGTTTGGCTCCTGAAGCTATGACTTGTCTGGTTATATCTGTATCATGAAATATGAACACACATGAAATATTAAATATAAAAGGAAATAAGATTCAGTCCTGTTCAAAAAAGTAATATAAGATATAGTCTAGTTAAACTTCTAATTATACTATTCTCCTGATGTATAGCTAGCTTGAAGTTATGGGTTGAAGGCTACCAATAAGAGAAACATACAAGACCCTCTTAGCTATGTTAGAAAGAGGCAGTGCTCATTCAGTGGGAGGTATGTTTTTATTCTAAGTTAATCTTTAGAACACTTGGAACATTTATTTACAATTAAATCCTATTAGAGGTGTTATCTTCTATGTGAAAAAGCACATACAATATATTATTATTCAACAGCTCCTTTTAACCTAGAGAAAATTTCTTCTGAAGAATTAAATACTGGCAAAGATGCCCTTTCGAGTTTCAGCTGAAGTACCTTGTATTTCCCTGTAGGAGATACCTTTCTCCCACACTTTGTCCTGTATCTGCCACTATTGTCTGTCAGGTAAAATAAACTAGAATGCATCTATAATGCCAAAAGTTTTGTATACATAATCCCATTCAATACTAAGAAGAAATTTTGTCCACATCCCTTAGATTTAGTATCAGAAAAGCATTCGTAGGACTGGTCTGTGTGACAGAAATCCACAGTCCTTCAGACCACATTGAGAAGAACATTTTTGGTAACTGACAAACTGGGAATACTTGGCTGCCTTATCTCTTTTTAATCTTCTTCAGATTGTCTATAAATATTTGAACATTTGAAAATAAAGATTATATTTATGTATCTCAAAAGAGTAAAAGTAGAGTCAATGGAGAAAAGGAGATGAATTTTACTGTATTACCAGATTTCCCATAGGGTGGCTGTCATTAAGCATGACAAGCAGAGTCTTAGAAAAGATGTTATAGACAGAATTCAAGTACCAGATGACATATTAGACCAGAATACCTTTAAACTTTAAAGATCCTTAAAAACTTAAGATTCTATCAGTAGAATATTTTAAGGACCAAGCCTCCAAGTTTCTAAAACTCTGATCTGGTCATTAAATGGTTTCAGGATGGCCTTTCTTCCTCTGTGACATTTTTCACTGACAATATTCATCATTCTTTGTAACTTATCAGTAATACGATAGATTAGAATGTCTGTAAAAAATGTAAAAAAGCAATGATGTCCAAAGGGATGAGAAAGTGCTATCCCTCATGATCCACCACTGATTGGATCATCTCCTTGAATAAAAACCACTCGCTATGAATATCCTAAGGAGATAAGCATATAACCCAACATGGAGGATGGGTGCTGTTTTATTTTAGTCTTAAAATTACTCCTTTCCTCTGATGAATAGTATTTTCCCTGCCTATACGCCTTATTTTTGCCACATGTTTTCTGACTACATACAAGAAAGTGATTTTAATGACTTTTTAAATTATGTTTAATTGAGCTATATATTATAAATAGAGAATAAAATCATAATTATAGGTATATTAGTCAAGGTTCTCCAGAGAACAGAAACAATATATATATTGAGAGTGAGAGAAAGAGAGAGAGAGAGAGAGAGAGAGAGATTGATTTAAGGAATTGTCTCATGTAATAATGGACATCCGAAATCTGCAGAGTGGGCTGTCAGTCTGGAGACCCAGGGAAGAGCTGATGTTGCAGTTCAAGTCCAAAGACCATCTGCTGGAGCATTCCTTCTTGCTAGGTCAGTCTTTGATTGTATTCAGACCTTCAGCTGATTGGATGAGGCCCACCCACATTATGGAGAGCAATCTGCTTTAGTCAGAGTCAACTGATTTAAATGTTAATTTCATCCAAAAACATTCTTGTAGAAACAGAATAATGTTTGACCAAATATCTGGACACTGTGGCCCAGCCAAATTGACACATAAAGTTAACCATTACAATAGGAATGTACCCACTGAAGTCTTCCACTGTTTGAGTTTCTTTGTCTAGAAGCTGATCCTTCAGGATTTCTCCCCTTTCCTTTCTCTGGACTATGTTATTTGTAATGTTGTGCATCATAGTATTATTATATAAGCATAGATGTGTATATATATACACTATAATTCAGGGTTTTGTTTTATGAAAGTTTCACTGACTTGTCACTATTATCTTTAGGTCATTTTTCACATTGTAATTGTTGAATAAAAACATACCCAAGTCTATCAGAAACAAACTTAAGTTTTAACCTTATCTAGGTACTTTCAACTACCTTTTAAAACCTGTGCTATTCAAAGTGTGGTCTGTGGATCACTGACTGAGTAGCACTGATTTAATCCTCTCATGCTGCCACTTAGAGTGAATAATTTAAGTCTTGGCATATAATTATTTCTATATTTTGACTACATGAAATTTTGGAAGTCCCATTTTATGAAAATAAGTATTTGTAAATAGCAGTGATTATTTACAGACCACATTATAATATCAGCATTTAATTAAACTGATTTTGAAGCTTATAAAGATTATAAGTTTTTTTTCAAATTTTAATTACTAAAATTATCTGACAATTATTTTAATTGCTTTCCTGTTAAATGGTCACTTTGGTAGAAATTAGTGAGTATATCACTTATAATGTGTGTATTATTTGGCAGAAAATAATTTTCAAATGTATATTTTAACATGAGACAATGATTCTATATTTTTTTAAATCTTAAATACTTCAGTACTTAACTTCTGGGAGATATTATTCAAAAGTTAAAAAGTGGACACCGTATATAAAAGAAAGTAAATTAAAATGGTTTATTTCTTGTCTCATTTGGAATATTTATGCCAACACCTTCCTTTGATTAGCAAATAAATTTGTAAATTCTGGACCTCCCTCCCATATAATTACAAACATATCTGAAGTGTTTGTTAGTTAATGATTAGTCTTAAATAATTAATGTCTGAAGTAATTCAGTTCAGCAACCTGCCTAGCCATGCACAGTGGCTCATCTATACCCTTTCTCAGGTATAGTGGGAGAAATTGTCTAATATTTATGACATGTTTATATTATTTTATAGATAATACGTTATGCTCCTGTGGTGTTTTTCACATAATCATCACAACAGTATGACAAAGTCTGATTATTGCCTCTTTATAAAGGCTAAAACTGAGGCTTAGAAAACTAGGTTCAACACTGCAAAGTAGCTTTTATAAAATTCAGATTTTATAAAAGCTAAAACTTGGTGACAATTAGGGACTAGCATTCAGTAACACATCTGGATGATTCCACAGCTTGCAATTCTGCCAGTACTCTAGATGCCTTTATCCAAAGAATATTGAATGTGACTACGAAAAGGGTCAATGAAACAAAAAAGAAACCTCACTTTGAGTAACAGTCTTTGGCTTCTAAATTTTGGCTAAAATGGAATACCTTGCATAATTCCATATGTAAGAGCCATATCCAAGAAAACATATTAGGTCTAAAACATATTAGGTCTAAAGACAAAAGAAAAATCACATTGTGAAATTCAACTACATTCTGAAGTAAAATGTCTCTTTATAATTTTGCTATATAAAGTAAGTTTTGGTTATATCATACTTTTTTACCTTATTATACTTTCTAATTATATATTCCATCCATACTTCTATGAGAATTAGATATTCATCATCTTCTTTCACCACCCAGATTTTACTAACCCACAACCAAATCAATTGGTCAAAGTTATGTGGCTAATGAAGAAACCCAGACTTCTATTACTGTGGGTCTGATCCTTGGTTATCTTGACATTGTCAAACTGTGTTGACCCAATTGCCCATATACTTTTATCAGTGAAAATAGTACAACAATTACATCAGTGCATCTACTGATTTCTAGATATACTCTTCCATGCCTCAGTTAGGTAAGAGCAACATTAATATATTAATTATTATTGATATATTAATATTAATTAGTTATTAATATATGTTATATATAATATTATTTATCATATATATGGATATATATATATCTTCAGTATATACTTTAAACAGAAAGTTTTACTTCTGTCCACTTCTCCACCTAGGTAAAAATAATGAACAAGTATACTTTTCTACTTTCTGTGAGGACTTTTTCTCAACTGCTGTCCTTAGACTATGTATCTGTCTACCCACAAGTGAAGCTGACTGAAGCCGCTGTATACTTTTATTCACACTGTCATATAGAGATGACTCGTTTATGAACCAGGCCAGAGTTCTATTCTTCTCCATCCATTGCTTGAAGATACCTTCCTACCACCTTCACCATTCACACTCCATGAGGCCTTAAGTATATGCTGAACGAGACATTATATGCAACAGTGGTGGACAACTTGGTTAGTTTGGGCCAACTGTGTAATTTACTCTTGGCTTCTGGACTTGCACAGATTCTACACTAAATGTATAATTTCTAGCATATTGTACGTTGGTGCTGCTCCTGCTCAACAATGTGAGCTGGAAGGTGTGACAGTACCAACTTACTGTGGACAGCTTCTAGTTACAGTCAGTTGGTGTCTCAGTCAGCCGCTTAGGCTCTACCAGGCCCCAGGAGCACACCAGGAACTGCTTTTCAAGCATCTATAAAAGAAACAAAATTACACCAAAACTCTTCAAGAGTCCATGCTGCAAATCTGTTGGGATTTGCCACAGAGGCATCCTTTTTTTTTATTTTTAATTGGAGTATAGCTGATTTAAAATGTTGTGTTAGTTTCAGGTGTGCAGTAAAGTGAATCAGTTATACATATATACACTCCTTTTTAGATTCTTTTCCCATATAGGCCATTAAAGACTATTTAATGAATAAAGTTCCCTGTGCTATACAGTAGGTCCTCATTAGTTATCTATTTTATATATAGTAGTGCGTTTATCCCTCCCTCCGCCTTTACCCCCTGATAACCATATCTGCCAGTTTATCCCTCCCTCCCCCTTTACCCCCTGATAACCATAAGTTTGTTTTCTACATCTGTAACTCTATTTCTGTTTTGTACACAAGTTCATTTGTAGCCTTTTTTTAGATTTCACATATAAGCAATATCATATATTTGTCTTTCTTTGTCTAACTTAACTTCACTCAGTATGACAGTCTCTAAGTCCATCCATGTGGCTGCAAATGGCATTATTTTGTTCTTTTTTATGTCTGAGTAATATTCCATTGTATATATGTAACACATCTTCTTTACCCATTCCTCTGTTGATGGACATTTACGTTGCTTCCATGTCCTGGCTATTGTAAATAGTGCTGCAATGAACACTGGGGTGCATGTATCTTTTCCAATTATGGTTTTCTCCAGAAATATACCCAGGAGTGGGAGTGCTGGATCATACGGTAGCTCTGTTTTTAGTTTTTTAAGGAACCTCCATACTGTTCTCCATAGCGGCTCTACCAATTTACATTTCCACTAACAGTGTAGAAGGGTTCCCTTTTCTCCACACCCTCTCCACCATTTACTGTTTGTAGATTTTTTGATGATGGTCATTCTGACCAGTGTGAAGTGATACCTTGTTATAGTTTTGATTTGCATTTCTCTAATAATTATTGATGTTGAGCATCTTTTCATGTGCTTTTTGTCCATCTGTATGTCTTCTTTGGAGAAATGTCTATTTAGATCTTCCACCCCCCCCCCTTTTTTTTTTTTGCAGTATGCGGGCCTCTCACTGTTGTGGCCTCTCCCGTTGCGGAGCACAGGCTCTGGACACACAGACTCACTGGCCATGGCTCACGGGCCCAGCCGCTCCGTGGCATGTGGGATCTTCCCGGACCGGGCCATGAACCCGTGTCCCCTGCATCTGCAGGCGGACTCTCAACCACTGTGCCACTAGGGAAGCCCCCTTCCACCCCTTTTTTGATTGGATTGTCTGTTTTTATGATATTGAGCTGCATGAGCTCTTTGTATATTTTGGAGATGAATTCTGTCAGCTGCTTCATTTGCAAATATTTTGTCCCATTCTGAGGGTTGTCTTTTTTTTTTTTTTTTGCGGTACACGGGCCTCTCACTGTTGTGGCCTCTCCTGTTGTGGAGCACAGGCTCTGGACACGCAGGCTCAGTGGCCATGGCTCACGGGCCCAACTGCTCTATGGCATGTGGGATCTTCCTGGACCAGGGCATGAACCTGTGTCCCCTGCATCGGCAGGTGGACTCACAACCACTGCGCCACCAGGGAAGCCCAGTTGTCTTTTTATTTATGGTTTCCTTTGCTGTGGAAAAACTTTTAAGCTTAATTAGGTCCCATTTGTTTATTTTTGTTTCTATTTTCATGACTGTAGGAGGTGGATCAAAAAAGATCTTGCTGGGATTTATGTCAAAGAGTGTTCTGCCTGTATTTTCCTCTAAGAGCTTTATAGTGTCTGGCCTTACATTTAGGCCTTTAATCCATTTTGAGTTTACTTTTGTGTATGCTTTTAGGGGGTGTTCTATTTTCATTTGTTTACATGTAGCTGTCCACTTTTCCCAACACTGCATCTTCTTCTACAATAAGAACCTCTAGGTCAGTTGGATCTACTGGGTTATATGGCCTGAGTGGTAGGACAGTTTGCACTGCAGCCTGATGCTGAGCCCTCTCTTGCTCTAGGTCTCACCTAAATCTGGAAACCTTCCGAGTCACACAGTAAAAGGGTCAGAGCACTAGTCCCAAACGTAGTATACACTATCTCTTAAATCACAAGGGGTACACCTAGAGCTGTGCTCATGATAGGAGACATAGGGTATAATAACATGTCCCTTTCATAGAGATGACATCCCTAGATCATTGGACCCTTAAAACTTCACTGATATGGCAGGCTCTGAACATTTGTAGGGTCTATCCCCAAATGTCTGGCATGCAATGTGTCTTTCTAGGACATCCAGAGTATTGTTACTCACTGCTCCCCAGATCCAATTAATATGATATCGTTGGTAGAGTGGACAAACGTGATAGTCTACAGACTGTCAGGACAATTGAGGTCCTTGCAGATCAGATCATGTGTTTCCAGAGGGCAGGAAAGTTATGTCCCTGGGACATGGTAGTGAGCTGTAACCTCCTTATAAAAACAAACTCCTTTACTCCTTTTTACTTATCAAGGTAGGAAAGAACGCACTTGCCATAGTAGCTATGCACAGAGTTCCTGAGCTATATTGATCTGCTCCAGTAAAGATACCACATCTCACAGAGCAACTGTTATTGGGGCTACCACTTATTACATTTTTGTTCTACCCTTCTATGATCTATCTGTTTTTTGCCACACAGGGAAACATGGCAGATGTTGGGAACCTTAACCCTTTCATACTTCAATTATTTGAGGGGATGCTAACCTGTGAAATTTACCCAAGATAGAATAGTGATTGTGATTTACTATGTTAGCTCGAGACAGCATTTTACACAGCCCTTCCTACATTAATGATTCTTACTCCAAGTCAGAGAAGACATTTTGAGGAAATGGGTATATACTGAATCCATGAACTTACTGGGTCTCATATAAAGGAAACCTGGAGCAGCATTTCATTTACAGTGGTTTTCATAAACTCCAGTCTTACTGGGGGCCAAGTGATCTCTCAGGTCTGGACATCTTCCTTATTTTAGTGTATACCTACTCTGGTAAATGGCTACAGATTTCATTGGGGGGAGTATTGGGGGAGTGTTCATCATATAAAGTTGTGATGGCATTACAAGGTCCTACCTCAAGGAGATCTGGCCTCCCCTTAACTGACGAGTTCTGTGTATGACAGCCAACTCAGATCAGGAAACAGGGTGAGGGATCAAACTTTTCCATTGTAGTATGTGAAAGAAAGTCCCTCCCTCAACCGCCCTCAAATAATCTGAAACAAATAAACATAAAAGCCGAATGTATTGCTTACTAAACAAGGGATAGCTGGTCCTGGAAAGCAGTATGTCTGCAAGCAGTGATTCTCTATAGGATTTTGAGAAGCATAGAATTCAGGGATCAGCTAACATTCAGCCAAGGAAGCATTTAGGGAATGGTTATTTTTCAGCCAAGGAAGCACAGCTATTGGAGCAGCCCTTGTTGACTGTCTGGCTTTAAGAATCATGGGCTGCTACTGATTGGCTGACTTCAGAGGCATAAGTACTGAGGCATAAGGCACTGATCAATTGGGATGGGTTTTAACTGGCTATAGCAGTAACTTGTCCATGGATAGGGCTATAACTAAAGAAGAATCAATATCTTTCTTTTATGAAGTTTGAGAAGGGAACTGGTTTTCACAAGCAGCTGACAACAATGTTTTGCTCCCCACACCTTGATTTGTTTTTTCTGGTTACGTAAGCTAAAGTATGCATAAGTTGCTGTCCGTTTCTCTTGCCCTAAGAACACTATGGCCTATTAGCCATTGTCAGTGACCCCATGGTCAATATATCCTGGTTATCTGGTACCTAGTATGGTAATTATATCCACTTTGGTTCTGCTATTCTATAATCTTGTCATCCTTATCAACACTAGCATATTCAGTTCCATGGTAGCACATGTAATTGTCAAACTTGACCTTTAGATGATTTCTACTGAGATTTTCAAAGATACCAGTGACCTCCCTCACCAAGGAATTCCTCAAGGCTTTAATGAAGGGAGTTTCCTCTGCCCCTCACAAGGAATAGAGTCAAGTGGTAGTTCTCCATACTGTGTAAATTTCTTCGGCCGTGCTTAATCCCTGAGTCTTTTGATCCTTTTTAAATACTTTGCAAAGGCAGTCCAGAATTATCACATTATTTATTAGGGTCATTGTCATTTCCAAGTTTTAACAAGCCCATATCAGGAGTATATCATGACAGGTTCCAAGTGTCTGTACTAGGATGCTAAGTCTTGAATCATAAGAGAGTGTTCCCATGTCAGTAGGTTCTCCCCTATCCAGCCTTATAGTCCACACCCCATCCTGGTCAAGCATAGTCAACTCCACATGCCTGTGTGTTCTGCTAGTTCCTGTTGGTATATTTTAGTCAAGTCCTGTGGTTCTTTTGGTAGGTAAAGCAGAGACCAAATTTTCCCTCTCAAGAAATGCTAAGCAGCGGCTGTAGTTATTAGACTGGAGGTAAAGGGGAAAGGCAGGGGAGGATCTTGGGGAAGGTGAACATCATGTTGTAAGGCAGCTACCTGAGGTAAAGTCCTTCTTTCAGAAGGTTAGACAACTCTAGCAAGGGGAGAAAGAGGCTTCTTTTACCCACAAGGGTCTAGCTAATATGGGGTTCAAGGATATGAGGCATATTCACTCAAATGCCTCTATCCAAAGTTTCAGGGGCTACTTCTTCTTTGTGAAGTCCTTGACTTGAGGGAAGAAATTATTTGACTTTTGTGGAGGCAGAGAACTAGAGATATTTAAGAGTACAGTAGTATAAGTTAGAGGTGTTTAAGAGATTATATGTGTGAGGAGAATATTATTGATGGTGGAAATTTTGGGAGAGTATAAAAATAAGTGCTTAAATCATAAAGTAAAAGATGTATTTTTCACAACACTGACAAACAGACCTTCTTTCAAAGAAGAAGAAACGAAAATAAAAACAACAACAACAAAACAAAGAAATCTTTGCCAGTGATGAGGTCTAAAGAACAAGGAAGATCAGAGTTTGAGCCAGAAAATCTGGATCGTCTCAACTAGGATGGCAGTTAAAGCTGTGGAGGGAAACTGCAGGATGAGGGACTCAAGGAGTATGTAAAAGTTTTGGAACAAATGATCTAAGTTATATGATAGGGAGACATTAAATTATAGTCAGCCTAAACTCCCACTAAATCTAAGGGTTAGAAGAACATCATAAATAATTTATTGGTTCATTCATTCAAGGTATGTTTACAAACTAAGCACTGTGCTACACTCTGGGCTTATAAAGGATAATCAAGCTAAGAGATCTGCTATTACAGGAAATATTTAAGGTACATAAACCTGCAGGTGCCATTTGTGCATTCAATCAACAAGTATTTACTTAGTGTCTTTAATGTGACAGTTAACTATTTAATCATGATATTTTTATAGACTGTTTGACAGACTGCAATGTTTGGGGGATAAAAAGGAGCATAAGAATCACATTCAAGTTTTAGATAATTCCTACGCTGGTATGAGAGGCATATGAATATGAACAAAGTAACATGGCCATTGATACTGCACAGATTTGGAAATCATGTTTTGGGAGCTTAGAACAAAGATTAAGTCTGCTCTGGTAGCAAGGAAAATTTATCAAAAAAAAAAAAAAAAAAGGAAAAAGAAGTTCTGGGTAGAAAGAAGCATGTGCTAAGGTAAAGAACACAAGGGACTTGAACTGTCGGAAAAATGGTGAGATATTTGGTGTGGCCAAAGCTTAAGTCTCATGGAGAATGAGGAGAGAGGAGTGGAATAAGATCAAGAGCCCAAAGAAGGGTTGATTGTGAATAAATTATGAGAGACTTTATATTTTTTCTGCAGTTCTTAAGGAACTAGCATGGGTTCTGAAGCAGGGAGATAGCAAGCCACATTGTTTTCTGCACACTTTGGGATTTGTTAGCAGTGTGGGTAGGGTATAGGAGGAGCAAGCAGGTCTAATGGTAGGAATACCAGCTAGTAGTACATTGAAGATATCCAAAGCAGAAAGAATGAGTGCCAAACTCAGGTAGAATAAACGGAAATGAGAAGCTGGATTTATGAGTCATTGTTGGGGCATTTATAACTAGATTTTAAAATCTAAATTCTTCAACATTATCAAACCAAAATCCTGATTTAAAAAGAAGAGGAAGGAGGAGTAGGTAGAGGAGGAGGAAGAGGAAAAAAGAATTTTGTTGTGAGTATTAAGATCTGTGACCTAGATCCATATGTTTGTGAAGTTGAAGAAAGAAATGGAAGAATGTTATTCAATGCAAAGAGACAAGCCATATGAGCATATTGGCTATTCAGTTAATGACTGATTTTATTATTTCCATAGATTTTGGAAAGCTGTTTATTAAAATTTGACATCTATTCTTAATTAAAACACACAATAAAGTAGGAATCCAATGTGCGTGCACGTGCATGCACACACACACACACTAAGCATCATGCTTTATGGTGGGGCATAGGTGAGGGAATAAATAGAAGCATTCTCACCAAAGTTAAAAATAAGACAGAATCACCTTTATCACAACTATTATTTACCATTGCTCAAGTGAATCCAAACAACACAATTTGGTAGAAGAAAGAAGAAGCATACAATTGAAAAATAAGACAAAATATGATTTGTACACGACATGTTTGTTGACCTGGAAAACCCCAGAGAGTTAATTAGAGCATTCTTATGCATGCTGAGAAATTAAAATGTGTCGGTACTATAAGATTATTATTAAAACCACTATTCTTCATGTTTTTAAACTGAAGAAATAGTTTGAAAATATAATAAAGGAAAAAGCTTTATTATAGGGTTATGTAATTAAAACATCTAGGAATAAAATTTTAAAATGTGCTGGATCTATATAAAAACACATTTGAATATTTTAAAACACAAAGTGTCACATGATTCAAACATACAAAAATAAGAAAACAATAGGTGAATCTCTATACACTCATCATCCAATCACAACAATATTGTTTTGTCTATACTCCACCATCATATTATTTTGAACAGTTCCAGATAGGAAATTATTTCATCCACAACTGTTTTTGTATTCCTTAATATCATCAAATATTCAATTTTCCTTTAATTATTTGCCATATTGCAATATCATCAAATATCCAACTGTTCTTTAAAATATCCAATTTATATATATATAAGCATATAATATTTAAAACATATATTATACATGTTTAAAGTGTGTGTGTGTATATATATATATATATATAACAAATACATTACATATTTGTTTTATATAAATACAAGTTTTTTTTTTAAAGAAACTAGAAAGTGGGTCATTTATGCTGTGTAGTTTCATACAATCTAGTTTAACTTATTTTTCTGACATCTCTATTTCCTGTAAATTGGATCTACAGCTTTGATCTGATTTGAGTTCAGTTTTTTGGCAAGAATATATGTAACGTAATGTTCTTCCATCCGAAGACACATAAAGTCTTGTTGTCTCTATTTGTGTAATATTAACAGCTGTTCATGCTCAATGACTAGATTCATTTATTTAATAAGAATTGTAAACTTGTGATGTTCTAAATCTAACATTAATCCTCACCTTACCAGCTGAGATATTTCTGTAAAGAGGAACTTTCCTCTTCTCCAAAGGTAGAATGTGTATAGGAAAGCAGGATAAGGTTAACTTTTTCTCTTAGTTAGCAGTTTGAAAGATAATGTATTTTTTCCCTAGCATCTTCCAAAGGGAACCGAATAGAACTTTCAAAATAATATTTTACTTACTAACTCAAGGATTTAATAATATATGATGTGTTGCATCTATTGTGGTTATTATTGCTATTAACATCAGTAAGAGACTCTTCACCAGGAAAGAAAGAATTAGAATATTGTATAATTATTCATTTGTTTTATGCTAAATTACAGGCAAGAGCCTCAAATAACAATACCATTAATGACATCACCATCAACAATATGATTACTACATTTTTTTTAAACATCTTTATTGGAATGTAATTGCTTTACAATGGTTTGTTAGTTTCTGCTTTATAACAAAGCCAATCAGCTATGCATATACATATATCCTCATAGCTCCTCCCTCTTGCATCTCCCTCCCACCCTCACTATCCCACCCCTCTAGGTGGTCACAAAGCACTGAGCTGATCTTCCTGTGCTATGTGGCTGTTTCCCACTAGCTATCTATTTTACATTTGGTAGTATATATAAGTCCATGACACTGTCTCACTTCATCCCAGCTTACCTTCCCGCTCCCATGTCCTCAAGTCCATTCTCTACATCTGCATATCATTCCTGTCCCCTAGGTTCTTCATAACTTTTTTTTTTTTTAGATTCCATATATATGTGTTACCATACGGTATTTGTTTTTTCTTTCTGACATACTTCACTCCGTATGACAGACTCTAGGTCCATCCACCTCACCACTAATAACTCAGTTTCGTTTCTTTTTATGGCTGAGTAATATTCCATTGTATATATGTGCCACATCTTGTTTCTCCATTCATCTATCGATGGACACTTAGGTTGCTTCTGTGTCCTGGCTATTGTAAATAGAGCTGCAATGAACATTGTGGCACATGACTCTTTTTGAATTACGGTTTGCTCAGGGTATATGTCCAGGAGTAGGATTGCTGGGTCATATGGTAGTTCTATTTTTAGTTTTTTAAGGAATCTCCATACTGTTCTCCATAGTGGCTGTATCAATTTACATTCCAACCAACAGTGCAGGAGGGTTCCCTTTTCTCCACACCATCTCCAGCATTTATTGTTTGTAGATTTTTTGATGATGGCCATGCTGACTGGTGTGAGGTGATACCTCATTGTAGTTTTGATTGGCATTTCTCTAATGATTAGTGATGTTGAGCATTCTTTCATGTGTTTCTTGGCTGTCTATATATCTTCTTTGCAGAAATATCTATTCAGGTCTTCTGCCCATTTTTGGACTGGGTTTTTTTTTTTCAATATTGAGCTGCATGAGTTGCTTGTAAATTTTGGAGATTAGTCCTTGTCAGTTGCTTCGTTGGCAAATATTTTCTCCCATTCTGAGGGTTGTCTTTTCATCTTGCTTATGGTTTCCTTTGCTGTGCAAAAGCTTTGAAGTTTCATTAGGTCCCATTTGTTTATTTTTGTTTTTATTTCCATTTCTCTAGGAGGTAGGTCAAAAAGGATCTTGCTGTGATGTATGTCATAGAGTGTTCTGCCTATGTTTTCCTCTAAGAGTGTTATAGTGTCTGGCCTTACAGTTAGGTCTTTAATCTATTTTGAGTTTATTTTTGTGTATGGTGTTAGGGAGTGTTCTAATTTCATACTTTTACATGTACCTGTCCAGTTTTCCCAGAACCACTTATTGAAGAGGCTATCTTTCTGCCATTGTATATTCCTGCCTCTTTTATCAAAACTAAGGTGACCATATGTGTGTAGGTTTATCTCTGGGCTTTCTATCCTGTTCCATTGATCTATATTTCTGTTTTTGTGCCAGTTCCATACTTTCTTGATTACTGTACCTTTGTAGTATAGTCTGAAGTCTGGGGGCCTGATTCCTCCAGCTCCATTTTTCTTTCTCAAGATTGCTTTGGCTATTTGGGGTCTTTTGTGTTTCCATACAAATTGTGAAATTTTTTGTTCTAGTTCTATGAAAAATGCCATGGGTAGTTTGATAGATTGCATTGAATCTGTAGATTGCTTTGGGTAGTAGAGTCATTTTCACACTGTTGTTTCTTCCAATCCAAGAACATGGTATATCTCTCCATCTGTTTGTATCATCTTTAATTTCTTTCATCAGTGTCTTATAGTTTTCTGCATACAGGTCTTTTGTCTCCTTAGGTAGGTTTATCCTAGGTATTTTATTCTTTTTGTTGCAGTGGTAAATGGGAGATTTTCCTTAATTTCTCTTTCACATTTTTCATCTTTGGTGTATAGGAATGCAAGAGATTTCTGTGCATTAATTTTGTATCCTGCTACTTTACCAAATTCATTGATTAACTCTAGTAGTTTTCTGGTAGAGTCTTTAGGATTCTCTATGTATAGTATCATGTCATCTGCAAACAGTGACAGCTTTATTTCTTCTTTTCCAATTTGGATTCCTTTTATTTATTTTTCTTCTCTGATTTCTGTGGCTAAAACTTCCGAAATTATGTTGAATAATAGTGGTGAGAGTGGGCAACCTTCTCTTGTTCCTGATTTTAATGAAAGTGGTTTCAGGTTTTCAAAATTGAGAATGATGTTGGCTGTGGCTTTGTCATATATGGCCTTTATTATGTTGAGGTAAGTTCCCTCTATGCCTACTTTTTGAAGGGTTTTTATCATAAATGAGTGTTGAATTTTGTCAAAAGCCTTTTCTGCATCTATTGAGATTATCGTATGGTTTTTCTCCTTCAGTTTGTTAATATGGTGTATCACATTGATTGATTTGCGTATATTGAAGAATCCTTGCATTCCTGGGATTAACCCCACTTGATCATGGTGTATGATCCTTTTAATGTGCTGTTGGATTCTGTTTGCTAGTATTTTGTTGAGGATTTTTGCATCTATGTTCATCAGTGATATTGGCCTGTAGTTTTCTTTCTTTGTGACATCCTTGTCTGGTTTTGGTATCAGGGTGATGGTGGCCTCATAGAATGAGTTTGGGAGTGTTCCTCCCTCTACTGTATTTTGGAAGAGCTTGAGAAGAATAGGTGTTAGTTCTTCTGTAAATGTTTAATAAAATTTACCTCTGAAGCCATCTGGTCCTGGGCTTTGTTTGTTGGAAGATTTTTAATCACAGTCTCAATTGCAGTGCTTGTGATTGGTCTGTTCATATTTTCTATTTCTTCCTGCTTCAGTCTCAGAAGGTTGTGCTTTTCTAAGAATTTGTCCATATCTTCCAGGTTGTCCTTATTATTGGCATATAGTTACTTGTAGTAATCTCTCATAATCCTTTGTATTTCTGCAGTGTCAATTGTTACACCTCCTTTTTCTTTTCTAATGCTATTGATTTGAGTTTTCTCCTATATTTTTGTGATGAATCCGGCTAAAGGTTTATCAATTTTGTTTATCTTCTTAAAGAACCAGCTTTTAGTTTTATTGATGTTTGCTATTGTTTCCTTCATTTCTTTTTCATTTGTTTCTCATCTGATCTTTATGATTTCTTTCCTTCTGCTAACTTCGGGATATTTTTGTTCTTCTTTCTCTAATTGCTTTAGGTGTAAGGTTAGATTGTTATTTGAGATGATTGTTGTTTCTTCAGGTAGGATTGTATTGCTATAAACTTCCCTCTTAGAACTGCTTTTGCTGCATCCCATAGGTTTTGGGTTGTTGTGTTTTCATTGTCATTTGTTTCTAGGTGTTTTTTGATTTCTTCTTTGATTCCTTCAGTGATCTCTTGGTTATTAAGTAGTGTATTGTTTAGCCTTCATGTGTTTGTATTTTTTACAGATTTTTTCCTGTAATTGATATCCAGTCTCATAGTGTTGTGGTTGGAAAAGATACTTGATATGATTTCAATTTTCTTAAATTTACCAAGGCTTGATTTTTGACCCAAGATATGATCTATCCTGGAGAATGTTCCTTGAGCACTTGAGAAGAAAGTGTATTGTGTTGTTTTTGGTTGGAATGTCCTATAAATATCAATTAAGTCTATCTTGTTTAATGTGTCATTTAAAGCTCGTGTTTCCTTATTTATTTTCATTTTGGATGATCTGTCCATTGGTGGAAGTGGGGTGTTAAAGTCCCCTACTATGATTGTATTACTCTCGATGTCCCCTTTTATGCCTGTTAGCATTTACCTTATGTATTGAGGTGCCACTATTTTGGGTGCATGAATATTTACAATTGTTATATCTTCTTCTTGGATTCATCCCTTGATCGTTATGTAGTGTCCTTCTTTGTCTCTTGTAATAGTCTTTATTTTAAAGTCTATTTTGTCGGATATGAGAATCGCTACTCCAGCTTTCTTTTGATTTCCATTTGCATGGAATATCTTTTTCCATCCCCTCACTTTCAGTTTGTATGTGTCCCTAGGTCTGAAGTGGGTCTCTTGTAGACACCACATATATTGGTCTTGTTTTTGTATCCATTCAGCCAGTCTGTGTCTTTTGGTTGGAGCATTTAATCCATTTACATTTAAGGTAATTATCGATATGTATGTTCCTATTACCATTTTCTTAATTGTTTCGGGTTTGTTATTGTACGTCTTTTCCTTCTCTTGCATTTCCTTCCTAGAGAAGTTCCTTTAGCAGTTGTTGTAAAGCTGGTTTGGTGCTGCTGAATTCTCTTAGATTCTGCTTGTCTGTAAATGTTTTAATTTCTCCATTGAATCTGAATGATATCCTTGCTGTGTAGAGTAATCTTGATTGTAGGTTCTTCCCTTTCATCACTTTAAATATGTGCTGCCAGTCCCTTCTGGCTTTCAGAGTTTCTCCTGAAAGATCAGCTGTTAACCTTATGGGGATTCCCTTGTATGCTATTTGTTGTTTTTCTCTTGCTGCTTTTAATATTTTTTCTTTGTATTCAATATTTGAATATTTGATTAATATGTGTTTTGTTGTATTTCTCCTCTGATTTATCCTTATGGGACTCTCTGTTCTTCCTGGACTTGATTAACTATTTCCTTTCCCGTATTAGGGAAGTTTTCAACTATAATCTCTTCAAATATTTTCTCCGACCCTTTCTTTTTCTCCTCTTCTTCTGAGACCCCGATAATTCTAATGGTGGTGTGTTTAATATTGTCCCAGACATCTCTGAGACTGTCCTCGTTCTTTTCTCTTTATCCTGCTCTGCAGTAGTTATGTCCAATATTTTATGTTCTAGGTCATTTTCCCATTCTTCTGCCTTAGTTATTCTGCTATTGATTCTTTATAGAGAATTTTTAATCTCACTTATTGTGTTGTTCATCATTGTTTCTTTGCTCTTTAGTTCCTCTAGGTCCTTGTTAAACGTTTCTTGTAGTTTCTCCATTCTATTTCCAAGATTTTGAATCATGTTTATTCTCATTACTCTGAATTCTTTATCAGGTAGACTGCCTATTTCCTCTTCATTTGTTTGGTCTGGTGGGTTTTTATCTTGCTTCTTCATCTCCTGTGTGTTTCTATGTCTTCTCATTTTCTTTAGCTTACTGTGTTTGGGGTCTGCTTTTCGCAGCCTGCAGTTTCATCTTCCCATTGTTTTTGGTGTCTGCCCCCAGTGGCTAAGGTTGGTTCAGTGGGTTGTGTAGGCTTCTTGGTGGAGGGGACTAGTGCCTGTGTTCTGGTGGATGAGGCTGGACCTTGTTTTTCTGGTGTGCAGGTCCACATCTGGTGGTGTGTTTTGGGGTGTCTGTGACCTTATTATGATTTTACGCAGCCTCTCTGCTAATGGGTGGGGTTGTGTTCCTATCTTGGTAGTTGTTTGGCGTAGGGTGTCCAGCACTGTAGCTTGCTGGTTGTTGAGTGGAACTGGGTCTTAGCGTTGAGATGGAGATCCCTGGGAGAGCTTTTGCCATTTAATATTACATGGAGCTGGGAGGTGTCTGGCGGACCAATGTCCTGAACTTGGTTCTCCCACCTCAGAGGCACAGACCTGACGCCTGGCCAGAACACCAAGACCCTGTCAGCCACACGGAAAAAGAGAAAAGGGAAATATATATATATATATATATATTGCTGCTCCCAAAGTCCACCACCTCAATTTTGGGGTAGTTCGTTGTCTTTTCAGGTATTCACAGATGCATGGTACATAAAGTTGATTGTGGAGATTTAATCCACTGCTCCTGAGGCTGCTGGAAGAGATTTCCCTTTCTCTTCTTTGTTAGCACAGCTCCTGGGGTTCAGCTTTGGATTTGGCCCCGCCTCTGCATGTAGGTCACCTGAGGACGTCTGTTCTTCGCTCAGACAGGACGGGGTTAAAGGAGCAGCTGATTAGGAGCTCTGGCTCACTCAGGCTGGTGGGAGGGAGGGGTACAGAATGCCGGGTAAGCCTGCGGCGGGGGAGGCTGGCATGACATTGCAACAGCCTGAGGTGCCCCATGTGTTCTCCTGGGGATGTTGTCCCTGGATCATGGGACCCTGGCAGTGGTGGGCTGCACATGCTCCCAGGAGGGGAGGTGTGGATAGTGACCTGTGCTTGCACACAGGCTTCTTGGTGGCGGCAGCAGCAGCCTTAGCGTCTCTTGCCCGTCTCTGGTGTCTGCACTGATAGCCAGAGCTCGCGCCCGTCTCTGGAGCTCATTTAGGCAGCGCTCTGAATCCCGTCTCATTGTGTACCCCGAAACAATGGTCTCTTGCCTCTTAGGCAGGTCCAGACTTCTTCCCGGGCTCCCTCCCGGCTAGCCATGGCACACTAGCCCCCTTCAGGCTATGTTCAAGTGCCAACCCCAGTCCTCTCCCTGGGATCCGACCGAAGCCTGAGCCTCAGCTCCCAGCCCCTGCCCGCACCGCGGGTGAGCAGACAAACCTCTCGGGCTGCTGAGTGCTGGTCGGCACTGATCCTCTGTGCGGGAATCTCTCCATTTTGCCCTCTGCATCCCTGTTACTGTGCTCTCCTCCATGGCTCTGAAGCTTCCCCCCCTGCCCACCCCTTCTCCACCTGCGAAGGGGCTTCCTAGTGTGTGGAAACCTTTCCTCCTTCATAGCTCCCTCACACTGGTGCAGGTCCCAGCTCTATTCTTTTGTCTGTTTTTTCTTTTGCCCTACCTAGGTATGTGGGGAGTTTCTTGCCTTTTGGGAGGTCTGAAGTCTTCTGCCTGCATTCAGTAGGTGTTTGTAGGAGTTGTTCCACATGTAGATGTATTTCTGATATATTTGTGGGGAGTAAGGCGATCTCCACGTCTCACTCCTCTGCCATCTTGAAGGTTTCCTCCAGTTTTTTTTTTTTTAAGTTTTTTCTGTCTTTATGCTATAATCCACTGAGAATATGCAGTCAAATTACCATGTTCTCTTAAATCACTTGGAATAGATCCTCTGTACTGGTATGCCACCAACTAGATATAAAGTGCATTTGTTTTATTTCAACTTTTGGAGATTTCTTTCTTCTAAAAACATAATTTTGTTTTGTGATTATATAAATATTTATAAAACATTTTTAAATTTTTAAAAAATCATTTGGAATTTTATACCATTTTAATCCATAATACTGAAATAATCATGTTTTAATGTATTTAGAATGGGGTATACCATTTTTACACAAAATTTTTCATTTTTTATTATAATTATTCTAAGTGTGGGGACTATGTTAGCATATAACTACATAACCGTTCTTAAGAAAATTTATTTAATTCTAAGATCATGAAAGAACAGGTTCTTCTCAAAACTAGAATTATTTTTTGAGATTATCATCTCAATTTGCAAAAGAATAGGGCCTTCTTAAAATTATAAGATACTCAGTGACAAAATATTTTACAACCATATTGCTATGTATTTTTCCTTTCATTTATCCCCTTACTGAAAATAAAAATCATTCTTTAGAAAAGCAAAAATTGTTATTAGTTTTCTTTTGTGAAGCCCTCTATTTTATAGATGAAGAAACAAGTTCCAGCCATGAAGATGAAAATACAAATGTGATTTGTAAATTGATTAAAAAGAGAGGTGGGCTTCCCTGGTGGTACAGTGGTTGAGAGTTCACCTGCTGACGCAGGGGACATGGGTTCGTGCCCCAGTCTGGGAATATCCCACATGCCGTGGAGCGGCTGGGCCCTTGAGCCATGGCTGCTGGGCCTGCGCGTCCGGAGCCTGTGCTCCGTCCGCAACGGGAGAGGCCACAACAGTGAGAGGCCTGCGTACCAAAAAACAACAACAACAACAACAACAACAACAACAAGGAGAGTTGATATTTAAGTTAGATTTTCTTCTTTTTGTTCCAGTCAGAGATTTTCCTTATCCTTCGGTGTAATAGGTGCTATATTAGAAGCAGAAAGTAAATAATATCAGACCGATTTATCATATTGAAAAATAGGTAAGCATTTGAAGCTTGATGTCAGAAGTAATTCTCTCCAGAAACCGAAAATAGTATATGAACTTTATCCACAGAGCCAATGTGGAATCTTCCAGAGAGATTTTATATTGTCACGAGTCTCACCCTTCAGAGAAGAGTAAGAGCCCCAAAGAACTAAATGGCTTTGGAAATAAATAAAATAATAAGAATGAGAAAATCATAGAATTTTAGTGATGGAAGAATGTCAGAAGCACTGTCACCATTCTGACTTTCAAAGCTATGCAGCCTCCTTCACAAACATCCAGAATGGCCTGAAGCACACAGATCTTGTTGTCTGTGTGCACTGAAACGCACTTTATTGATGTGCTTGAATAGAGCAAAGCCCTCACCTATTCACCTTTGAGCATTTAGCATAATGCCTGGCATATATAGGAGCCACTGAAGTGTTTATTCAGCAAATGCATACTCCAAATGAATATCAGCAGAAGGAACAAATAATTACAATATCATTCAGTGAATATTTTCTCTAATAATCATTTTTACAAAAAACAACAATGGATTCCTCTATACTCTAAAAATCTTTTACAGATAAAACATTTTATGTGTTATAAAATGTCCTTAGGTGTATTAGAAGAGCTGACATCTATATGTTTTGTGATGTTATGGCAGCCTAAGTATATCCTTTGAGTAGTCTGAACACAGATTTTTCTAAATAAAAATATTTATGAAAAATAATTTTTAGAGGCACATATTAGGACAGAGAGACCTATTTCTGAAATAGGAATTCTGGAATATAACATATAAATACTTAATACCTAGTTAGAGGTAGTTACAATATGTCGTAATTATATATCCTTTTTATTACTGTTAGAGGGGCTCAGGAACTATAATAAATATAGAAATAACTTATGCTTTGTATGACGAGTCTCACTAGTCTTGAATTTAATTTTTTTTTTTTACTTTTTAATATGTTATCACATCTTGTCAGAGACTTTCTGCTGAGAAATTTACATGTGTAATCTTTAAATGGAGGTAATCATGATGGATGGGGCTAGTGGAGCTAAATTCAATGTTGATTCATCTGCCCTTAATCTGGATGATACTGATGTATCCTTGGAATGTGTAACCTAATGAAGATATTCTTGGAGATTCTCAGAGTGGAGAGGATCTGTGATTAAATCCAGATGGATTCTGGCACCTAAAAATAAATGAAGTCAGAAATACTTGAAGGTCAAATGTTTTTGAGTATGTGATAAGCCATTGGAGTTTTCAAAGCAAATGGATAGGGTGAATTCTAAATGGGAGAGTATGTAATTTTCAAGATTGATTTATTGAGATAAGTACTTTATCTCTGCTTTTACATTGCTTGTTTTACATACGTAGTAGAATGGCATTTTTGAATTTTAACTGAGGTAATTTTTTTCCTATTATATTCTTGGCTTATTGAACTGTGGTATGTGTCCATGTTCAATGACGACATGACACAGTAAAAATACAGAGAGAGAGGGAAAAAAGTAAAGTACTGTTGCTTTTGAATTTAAAATTCTAAGACTTCAGTGAAATGGGAAGCAGTCATGCACATAGTTACTGTCAGAGAATATATGGAAAGAGAGAAAAGATTCTCACTCTGGAGTACAGAGACAGCCTAGATTTGGAAGGATTGTGAGAAAATAAAGGAAATGTGACAAGTGACAGGACTGTTCCAGGATGAGGGACCAGATGTGAAGGTACCAGCTGTATCAGAAAGACTCAGCATTCAGGGTGCTCCAGCCACTATCCACTAGCAGCCACTTCATTAGCCACATCTGGGAGTTAAATTCTCAGCCATGCCTAACTCCTAGGCTATAGTAATTGGACACCAAACTTCACCTGTGCCAAATATTAAATATACTTTTACTCTCCATTGGCAGAGAAGACTTTTCTAGGCAGCAGCCAGGGTGCTTCCTTTAGACCTTCCAGGAACAGTGAAGCCATTTGACTCTCCTTATATTTTACTGACTTACCTTGGGTACGAAGCTTACTTTTGATTTGCCAGAATATGGAAAAACTCTGTGATGGAAAGCAGGACCCTGGATATTGTCAAAGAAAAATTACACAGGACAGAGTTAAACAGGCAAGGAAGAATTTATTCAAGACTATTGCAGTAGGAGAGGACAATTGAACTCAACCTTGAATATAAGAGGGTCAGGTGGGATTTATAAATGCCCATAGACAGGTGAAGAAGTGGATGATAATTACTAAGAACTTGGTTAGGTATCAGGTGTGTAGAGAAAGAGGAACTTGATTGGATATCAAGGGTTGAGGTAGTGTCTCTAAACTGGATTAGCAGGATTCTTTATGAAAATTCGGTTCAGCGACCAAAGATGGGGCCAAGGACAAGGCCTAGTTGAAAAAAGTGCTCAGAGGACCCTGAGCAAAGTTCGGTTAAAGTTGTAGCCCTTGTCAACATCTAGAGGAAGAGAGCGCCATGGAGGAAGAAGCACCATTCTTCCCCACCAACCCTGCTTGCCAATCTCTGTCACCCCATACTTTCACAGCCTTCCTGCCCCCATTACATATATAATCATAAGTTTTGGACCAGAACAATCTGAGGAACAAACTGCCTCAATAATATATCCATTTGCATAAATTATTTGTGCTACCTGAAGTCACCATGCCTAGGGCAGAGCTTCTTGCCGCTGGCCTGTACTGTGAGGGAGAATCATCAGGTTAAATGTTCGGGGAATTAAAATCTTCCAGACCACATTTCTTTAGCTTGACATTCCAGCATTCTGCATGATACTTAAAATAGGTCTATATTTTAAAGTAGCAACCTCTACTCAGTGTTTGATGAATCTATACTACTGGTTCTAATCTCATGGAAGTACCTGGGGAACTTTGTAAATATATAAATACACAGAGACTGTACTGGACAAACTTAATCAGAACTTAGTACGGGTTGAGGACAGAGGCAGCTTTCTGTATTTTTACAGTTTCCAGGCAATTGTGATAACCATATGTATTTTGGAAACGGTGATCTTGACAGCTGTCCTCCAGGGCAGTCCTCCCGCACCCTGGAGCTCACAATGAGTATGCTGGGTCATCAAAATACCGTAAAAGGAAGGGAATGGATCACCTTGGTGTTTGCTTTGGAGACTACAAAATAACTGTAATAATTGTACAATTGCAATTGTAGCTAGCAATTATCGAGTGCATTCTGTTCACCAAGCTCTGTATTATTAGCCTATGAAATCCTTACATGGCAACTGTGATATTACTATCTTTACTTTGAAATGAGAAAATTGAGGCTTTTAGAAGTTAAGTAATGTGACCAAAGTCGTGCAGTGTAAGCGATAGTGCCAGGAATCACAGTCAAATCTGCAAAAGTCATGTCCTCATTCTTAACTATTATATAATACAGCCTCCATATTTTATTTCCTAAATTTTGTTTTAATTAGCAGTTACAGTTACCTAATGAGGTTGGAAGCAAAAGAAAGGTAAAATAAAAAATAACATATTCCCGTCATGCAGTTAGCTACTGTTAATAATTTAAAGTATTTTTATATTTCTTTGCATGCATGAGATCTTTGTAGCCTATTTTTCTGATATGCATACAGGAGTATGTTCAATTAAAAAAAAAAAAACCTATTTCTAGCAAACATTTCCCCATACCATATAATATCTATAAAAATCTTACCCTCAATGGTTGTCTAATCTATTAGCTTTATGTAACCAGTCACCTATTTTTGGACTTGTTAATTATTTCTAAATCTTTGCTATTATAAATAACATTGAATACCTCAATAAACTTATCAAACACTAAATAATATTGTGAAAAACATACACATGCACACGCATGCACACACACACACACACACATATATATATATATGTATCCGTATTTGTCCAAGTATCTATTTCTTCAGGATATATTCCTAAAAGAGTTATTTTATTTTATTTTATATCTATTTTTTTTTTTTTTTTTTTTTTGAGATACACGGGCCTCTCACTGTTGTGGCCTCTCCCGTTGTGGAGCACAGGCTCCGTATGCGCAGGCTCAGCGACCACAGCTCACGGGCCCATCTGCTCTGCGGCATGTGGGATTTTCCCGGACCGGGGCACGAACCCGTGTCCCCTGCATTGGCAGGCGGACTCTCAACCACTGTGCCACTAGGGAAGCCCAAGAGTTATTTTATTAAAAAAGCAAATGATTTAAAAATCTAAATACGTGATGCCAAATTTCTTACTAGAAAGACATATAAACATATGTCTTACTATAAAGACATAAAACTTATAACTAGCAGTATGTGAAGTGACTTTAATTATATTTATTCCCTCATTGAACGGTACCATTTTTCATCTTTGTTAATGTGATAAAGTGATATCTTGAAATTATAATTTTTATACCCCTTTTAACCATTTTTTATATTTTCTTGGGTAAATAGTATGTATCCTTTGTTTTTCCTCAGAATTTTCATCTAATAATAACAATAGCAACAGTTTAAATTCTGTGAATCACTAGCTATATGCCAGACACCATTTAAAAGCTTTATATGAGTTACCTAATATGCTCCCAACAACAGGCCAGTAAATAAACACTCTTACTTAATATTTCCATTTTATGTGTTAGGAAACTGAAGAGACATGAGGTAAAGACATCTGCTGAAGACTCCACAGCTAGTACATTCTCTTTTTAGGTTACAGTGATCAATAATTTTTCTGTAATAGGTTTTTTTTGCAAATAATTTGCCAATTTTGTTATTTACCTTTCCATTTTATCCATAATGTTTTTATTGTGCAGAAATCAGAGGTTTGTATATGGTCAGATCATCAATTTATTTAATGATTTCTTCCTTTGCTTCAAAGATTACAAAGTAACACCTCTATTTCAATAACAAATGTTCTCCCATAATTCTAGTTCTTAATGTTTCCTTTATTTTTTTACATGCTTGGAATATATAAATGATATGAGATGGGAATCTAAATTTAAGTTGAGTTTTTCCACAAATAATGAATACTTTAAAATTTACTGAACAATCCTTTATTTTCCTGTTGGTTTGTGATAGCCCCTATTATATGCTACATTCATGTATATGCGTTCTATTAAATTATTTTATTTCCTCTGGAAGTCATAACGCCATTTCATTATTATATATTATAAAACTTTTAAATGTGATAAAGGTTTTAAACCTTTTATTTCTTTTTATTCTATCTTTTTTAAAGTATTAATTATTTTTTTATTGAGGTTACATTGATTTATATTATATAAGTTTCATGTATGCAACATTATATTTCTACTTCTGTATACTGTATAGTGTGCTCACCACCAAAACTTTAGTTTGTTTTATTCATTTATTTTGTTTGTTTGTTTACTAGTGTTTATATTCCACATATGAATGAAATCATATGGTATTTGTCTCTTTCTCTTTGATTTATTTCACTTAGCATGATACCCTCATGTTCCATCCATGTTGTCACAAATGGCAAGATTTCATCTTATTTTACAGCTCTGTAGTATTCCATATTTATATTATGTATACCACATCTTTATCCATTCATCCCTTGATGGGCACGTAGGTTGTTTCCATATCTTGGCTGTTGTAAATAATGCTGCAATGAATATGGGGGTGCAGACATCCTTTCAAATTAGTGTTTAAATACCCAGAAGTGGGATAGGTGGACCATATGGTAGTTATATCCTTAATTTTTTGAGGAATCCTCATACTGTCTTCCATAGTGGCTGTACCAATTTACATTTCCACTAACAGTGTGCTAGGATTCCCTTTTCTTCAAGTTTTCACCAACACTTGTTATTTGTTGTCTTTCGGATGCCATTCTGACAGGTGTGAAGTGATATCTTATTGTGGTTTTGATTTGCATTTCCCTGATGTTAAGCACCTTTTCACTTGTCTGTTGGCCATCTGTATGTCTTCTTTGGAAAAATGTTTATCAGGTCCTCTGGCCATTTTTTAATTGGGTTGTTTATTTTTTGTTGTTGAGTTGTATTAGTTATTTTTATGTATTTCATATATTTTATATGTTATATATTTTGTATTAACCCCTTATCAGGTGTATCATTTGCAAATATCTTCTCCCATTTGGTACATTGTATTTTTATTTTATTAATGGTTTCCTTTGCTGTGAAGAAGCTTTTTAGCTTGATGTAATCCCATTTGTTTATTTTTGCTTTTGTTTCCCTTGCCTGAGAAGACATAGCTAGAAAATTTTTGGTAAGACCTATGTCGAAGAGTGTATACTGCCTGTGTTTTCTTCTAGGAGTTTTATGGTTTCAGATCTTACATTCAAGTCTTCAATACACTTTGAGTTAATTTTTGTGTATGGTGTAAGATAGTAATTTAGTTTCATTTTTTGCATGTGGCTGTCCAGTTTTCCCAGCACCATTTATTGAAGAGACTGTCCTTTCTTCACTGTATGTTCTTTGATCCTTTGTCATACATTTTCTACATATGCATGGGTTTATTTCTGGGATCTCAATTCTGTTCCATTGATCTGTGTGTCTGTTTTTCTGCCAATACCATGCTGTTTTGACTACTATGGTTTTGTAATATAGTTTCAAATCAGGGCATGTGATACCTCCAGCTTTGTTATTTTTTCTCAGAATTGCTTTGGCTATTTGAGGTCTTTTGCAGTTCCATATAAATTTAATATTTTCTTTTGTTCTATTTTTGTGAAAAAAGTCCTTGTAATTTGATACGGATTGCATTGAATCTGTAGATTGTTTTAGGTAATATGGACGTTTTGATAATGTTAATTCTTCCAATCCATGAGCATGGAATATATTTGCATTTACTTGTGTCTTCTTCAGTTTCTTTCAACAGTGTCTTATAGTTTTCAGTGTACAGTTCTTTCACCTCCTTGGTTAAATATACTCCTAGGTTTAAGAACCTTTTAGAGTAATCTCTAGGATTCTGACCATTGTTCCATCTGGCAGAATATTCTCTTGAAAGTAGAAAAAAAGAAGAAAATGAAGTTATAGGAAACAGCAAATGAGAGAGAGACAAGAAAAACAAAATCTGTGACATTGAGGTTAATATTACTTAAAATCTATGCTGTCTCACTCTGAACATACTCACTTGCACACATGTACTACAGATAGGCACACAACCTATATAAAGAAAAATATTTTGTAGCTATTCCTAGAAACAAACTTGTAATGGTACACAGAAATTATATTTCTTTGCTTAGGAGGTATAAAATGTGAAAGCCATTTTGAGAAAAATGTTAAATGAAGGCATTCCAAATTTTCATGTGCATGAACCACAATATATTCTGAATATGCTTTTGTCATTAGCTGGGCACAATATTGTGTGTGCTTATTCACAGCAAGATAATTCATATTTTTTAATCACATTATCAAAATTTTTGGTTCTAATAGGGAAAAATCACTTTATCTTTAAAAATATGTATTGAGAACATATTCTAAATATTAAGAATACAAAGGCAAATGGGTCATGGCTCTCGCCTTCAAAAACTCATAGTTTCAAAAGCCTAGAAAACATGTTAAACATAATTGTAACACACTATGGTCAACTAATAATAATGGATTAAAAGAGCAGGTACAAAGGAGGAAATATCTAGTTAAGGGAAAGGTGAAAGCTTGTTGGAAGCAGTGATATTAGAGTAAACAGAGTACAAATTCACAAAAAATATCATTGTGTATTATTACGTACTGTGCATCTGAAAATAAGTTTCAATACTGTAATATCTTTTCAGATTTGAATACCTTAATTTAAGAATTTCATTGGCCAATAAACAGTGTTTTTAAACAAAATACATGTCAGAAGTCATCACAATTGCATTTCCTGATTTTCTGTCATTACAACCTTACTTACTCAGATTTTTCTAGCATTTGAAATTTTTGCCATTTTGCAATACTTTAATTTTGCATGTTGACATGTTCCAACTACAAAAATAATATACTATGTCATGGCACCCTATGAGGTGCCATGAAGGGAAGAAGGGAAACATTTTTACACCCCTACACAGCCCAGTTTCCTCTTATACTTCCTTGTCAACATAGCTCCTCTCTCTTTCCCTCCTTTTCTTCTCTTTCCCTCTTTCCTTTTTTCCCTTCTTCCCTCTCTTTCTCTCTCTCCCTCTCATTTTGCGGATTAGTTCTTTCTCTTTCAGTATAGGTGTACCACCTCATATCTAGCCCTCTGGGACTTCTCGGGTAAAGCAATCAGCTGAGACTTGTCCAGTTGCTCTAACTCATACATATTCCAAATACTAGATAGAATGTAATTGGACCAGCTTGGGTAAAGTATCCCTTTCAGATTCAACCAACCCAAGATGGTATGAGAGGTTCATGTGAGAATGTTTATTGCTGTAAAGCAGAAACAAAAGGATTGACAGATGAAATAATTGGCCACTTTGTGTGCTGCTATTATTGACAGTGTCAAATCTGAGTACAATAAAACCTCTTCAGTAGTCATGTTTTAAAACCAGGAGACTGGACTAAGTAACTCTAAGGTTGTTTCCTAGAGAAGAGGGAAAGCCATAAAATCCACCGTGATACAATGCTAATAATAGTATTAAAGAATTACTGAATAATTCATCAATAAAATATTTAATGAAATGACTAATTGCACAATGAATCATTAAGTAGTTTTGATATAAAAGGGACTTTATGTCATTTACTACTTCTAAATAAATATATTTTACATCACATATTATAATGCTATTATACATTAAGTATATTATATTACACATATCACATTACACCATATTTTAAATATATTGTATAATATTTGAAACTATTCTATGAGGTGGGTGTAAAATTATCATCAATAAACAAGAAGAAAACTGATATTTAGAAAGTCTAACTTGCTTAAGCCTACTGCTGTAGACTGAATGTTTGTGTCCCTTCAAAATTCATACGTTGAAACCTAATCCCCCCTGTAATGGTATTTGGAGGTGAGGTCTTTGGGAGGTGACTAGTTCCCTCATGAATGAGATTAGTGCCCTTATAGAAGAGGCCCCAGAGAGCTCCCTTACTCCTTTCACTATGTGCAGTTACAGTGAGAAAATGGCATCTGTGAACCAAGAAAGGTGCCCTCACCAGTCACTGAATCTGCCAGAACCTTGATATTGGACTTCCCTGCCTCCAGGACTGTCAGAAATAAATGTTTATTGCTTAATCCACCCAGTCTATGGTATTTTAAAAATTATTGAAATACAGTTGAAGTACAATATTATGTTACTTTCAGATATAATACACATTGATTTGACATGCTCATATATTATAAAATGATCACCATGATAAGTATAGTAACCATCTGTCCCCATACAAAGTTATTATATTATTCTTGGCCATATTCCTTATGCTGTATATTACATCCCCATGGCTTATTCATTTTGTAATTAGAGGTTTGTACCTATTAATTCATTTCACCTATTTTCACCTATCTTCACACCCCTTCCCTCTGGCAACCACCCATTTGTTCTTTGTATCTATCTATAAGAAGACTGTTTTCATTTTGTCTTGTTTGTTTGTTTCATTTTTTAGGTTCTACATACAATTGAGTTTGTATGTTATTTGACTTTCTCTGGCATTTTACTTATCTGGTGTACCATTTATCTTTTATCAATTTCATGTATCTCTAGATCCATCAGTGCTATTGCACATGGCAAAACTTCATTTTTTGATGGCTGAGTAACATTCCATTGTGTGTGTGTTTATATATATGTGTACATATATACATATATCTATGTATATATATTTGTATATATACATATATGTATGTATGTAAGTTTATGTGTGTGTGTATATATATGCAGTACATTTTTATCCATTCATCTATCTGTAGACACTTAGGTTGCTTCCATATCTTGCCTATTATAAATAATGTTGCAATGAACATACATCTTTTCAAATTAATGGTTTTGTTTTCTTTGGGTAATCATACAGTTGTTCTATTTTTAATTTTTTTAGGAAACTCCATACTGTCTCCATAGTGGCTACACCAATTAAATATCCCACCAAGTGCAAGAGGGTTTCCTTTTCTCCAAATCCTTGCCAACCTTGTTATCTATTGTCTTTTTTTTTTTTTTTTTTGAGGTACGCGGGCCTCTCACTGTTGTGGCCTCTCCTGTTGCGGAGCACAGGCTGCGGACGCGCAGGCTCAGCGGCCATGGCCCACGGGCCTAGCTGCTCCACGGCATGTGGGATCTTCCCGGACCGGGGCATGAACCCATGTCCCCTGCATCGGCAGGCGGACTCTCAACCACTGCACCACCAGGGAAGCCCTCTGTTGTCTTTTTGATGATAGCCATTCTGATAGGTATGAAGTGAAATCTCATTGTGGTTTTGATTTGCATATCCCTGAGCATCTTTTCATATCCTTGTTGACCACCTGTATGTCTTCTTTGGAACAATGTATATTCAGGTTCTCTGCCCAATTTTTAATCAGGCTGTTTGTTTTTGTATGAGTTGTATGAGTTATTTTTATATTTTGGATATTAACCCCCCATCAGTTATATCATTTGCAATTATCTCCCATTCTGGTGGTGGCCTTTATGTTTTTTGATAGTTTCCTTTTCTGAACAAAAGCTTTTTAGTTTAATATAGTTTAATTTGTTTATTTTTGCTTTTGTTTCTCTTGACTGAGGAGGCAGATCCAAAAAAATATTGCTTAAGTTGATGTCTAAGAGCAGACTGCCCATATTTTCTTTTAGGAGTTTTATGCTGTCAGGTCTTACATTTAGGTTGTTAATTCATTTTGAGTTTATTTTTGTATATGGTGTGAGAAAGTATTTCAGTCTGATGCTTTTTCATGTAGCTATTCAGTTTTCCCAACACCATTTATTGAAGTGACTATCCCCTCCCCATTATGTATTCTTACCTCTTTCTTTACTGTCCATTTAAGCATGGGTTTATTTCTGTGCTGTCGATTCTGTTCCATCCATCTATGTGACTGTCTTTGTTCCAGTATCATACAGTTTTCATTACTGTAGCATTGTAGTATAGTTTCAAATCAGTGAGTGTGATACCTCCAGATTTGTTCTTCTTTTTCAAGATTGTTTTGGATATTTGGGGTCTTTTCTGCCATACAAATTTTGGAATTCCCTATTTTAGTTCTGTGAAAAATGCCATTGATATTTTGATAGGATTACATTGAATCTGTAGATTGCCTTGGGCAGTATGGTTGTTTTAACAATTTTGATTCTTCCAATACATGAGTATGGTATATCTTTCTATTTTTGTGTCATCTTCAGTTTCTTTCATCAGTGTCTTACAGTTTCCAGAGTACAAGTCTTTTACCTACTTGGTTAGGTTTATTCCTAGGTATTTTATCCTTTTTGATGCAGTTGTAAATGGGGTTGTTTTCATAATTTTTTTCTGATAGTTCATTATTAGTGTATAAAAAAGCAACAGAGTTCTGGATATTAACTTTGTATCCTACAACTTTACTGAATTTATTTAAAAATTCTAATAGTTCTATTGGTGGTATCTTTAGCATTTTGCATATATAGTATCATGTCATCCGCAAAAAGTGACAGTTTTACTTCTTCCTTTCCAATTTGTTTGTCTTTTATTTCTTTCTGTTTTCTGATTACTGTAGCTAGGACATCCAATACCATGCTGAATAAAAGTGGTGAGATTGGGCATCCTTGCCTTATTCCTAGTCTTAGAGGAAATGCTGTCAGCTTTTCAGCATTGAGTGTGATGTGGGCTGTGGATTTGTCATACACAGTCTTTATTATGTTGGAGTATGTTCCCTCTGTACTCATTTTGTTGAGGATTTTTATCATAAATGGATGTTGAAATTATCAAAAGCTTTTTTTGCATTTATTGAGATGATCATATGACTTTTATTCTTGAATTTGTTAATATGGTGTATCTCATTGATTGATTTGCAGATATTGAATGATTCTTGCATTCCTGGGATAAATCCCACTTGATCATGGTTCTGATCCTTTTAATGTATTGTTGAATTCAGTTTGCTAATATCATGTTGAGGTTCCCTGCATCTGTGTTCATCAAGGATATTGTCCTGTAATTTTCTTTTATGTGGTGTATTTGTCTGGTTTTGGTATCAAGGTGGTGCTGGCCTCAGAGGATGAGTTTGGAAGTGTTTATTCCTCTTAAACTTTTTTGAATAGCTTGAAAAGGATACACATTAACTTTTTTAAATGTTTGGTAGAATTCACCTGAGAAGCCATCTGGTCCTGGACTTTCGTTTGTTCAGATAATTTTTATTACTGATTCAGTTTTATCACTGGTAATTTGTCTGTGCATATTTTCTATTTCTTTCTGATTCAGTCTTGGGTGATTGTACGTTTCTAAGAATTTATCCATTTCTTCTAGGTTATTTCTCTTTATTAGCATATAATTGTAATAATCTTTTATGAGACTTTACATTTCTGTAGTGTTGGTTGTAACTTCTTTTTCATTTCCATTTTTTTATATGAGTCCTCAAGTTTGCTTGATAAGTCTGGCTAAAAGTTTTGTCAATTTTATTTATCTTTTCAAAGAATCAGTTATTTGTTTCATTTATCTTTATTATTAATTATTATAACTTTATGTTTTGTTTATTCTTCTTTTTCTAGTTCCTTTAGGTGTAAGGTTAGCTTGTTTACTTGAGATTTTTCTTGTTCATGAAGTAGCCTTGTGTGGCTATAAACTTCCTTCTTATAACTGCTTCTGCTGCAGCCAATAGGTTTTAGATCATTGCATTTTCATTTTCTTTTGTCTCCAGATATTTTATAATGTACTTTTTCATTTCTTTAGTGGCCCATTGATTGTTTAGTAGCATGTTGTTTAGGGCCCATGTTTTTGGTAATTTTTTCTTGTAGTTGATTTGTAATCTCATACAATTGTGGTCAGAAAAGATGCTTGATGTGATTTCAATCTTTTAAATTTATTTATACTTTTTTATGGCTTACTGTATGATCTTGCCTGGAGAATATTCTGTGTGCACTTGAAAAAAATAGGAATTCTGTTGTATTTGGATTGTCATTTAAGGCCAATGTTTCCTTATCGATTTTCTGTCTGGAAAATATGCCCTTTGTTGTAAGTGAGGTATTAAAGTCCTCTACTGTCATCCTATTACTGTCAATTTCTCTCTTTTTTGTTTGCTAATATTTGCTTTATGAATTTAGGTGCTCTCAGGTGTTGGGTGCACATATATTTACAATTGTTATATCTTCTTGTTTGATTGATCCCTTCAACATTATATAATGCCCTTCTTTGTCTCTTGTTACAATCTTTGCTTTAAAGTTTATTTTGTCCAGTATAAGTATTGCTACTCAAGATATCTTTTTTTCATTTGCATGAAATATCTTTTTCCATTCCCTCACTTTTAGTCTGCATGTGTCTTTAGATCTGAAGTGTGTCCCCTGCAGGCAGTATATATATGAGTCATGTTTTTTTATCCACTCATCTATTCTGTCCTCTGATTGGAGCATTTAGTCCCTTTACATTTAAGGCAGTTATTGCTAGGTATGTATCTATTGCCATTTTGCTGAGTCTTTGCTCATTGTTTTTGTAGTTCTTTTAGTTCCTCTCTTCTTTTGCTCTTTTCCTTTGTGATACATTGATTATCACAATAATGTTACATTTGGATACCTTTCACTTTTTTTGTGTGTGTATCTATTATAGATTTTTGGTTTGTGGTTACCATGAGGGTCATATATAACAAACTACATAGGTAGATTGATAGATAACGTTGGTGATCTCTTTTTTTTTGAATTTTATTTTATTTATTTTTTTAAACAGAAACTTCTTATTAGTCATCAGTTTTATACACATCAGTGTATACGTGTCAATCCTAATCGCCCAATTCATCACACCACGACCCCCAGCCCCCTGCCACTTTCCCCCCTTGGTGTCCATACATTTGTTCTCTACATCTGTGTCTCAATTTCTGCCCTGCAAAATGGTTCATCGGTACCATTTTTCTAGGTCCTACATATATGTGTTAATATACGATATTTGTTTTCCTCTTTCTGACTTACCTCACTCTTTATGGCAGTCTCTAGATCCATCCACATCTCAACAAATGACCCAATTTCGTTCTTTTTTATGGCTGAGTAATATTCCATTGTATATATGTACCACATCTTCTTTATCCATTCGTCTGTCGATGGACATCTAGGTTCCTTGATGTCCTGGCTATTGTAAATAGAGCTGCAGTAAACATTGGAGTGCATGTGTCTTTTTGAATTATGGTTTTCTCAGGGTATTTGCCCAGTAGTGGGATTGCTGGGTCATATGGTAGTTCCATTTTTAGTTTTTTAAGGAACCTGCATACTGTTCTCCATAGTGGCTGTATCAATTTACATCCCCACCAACAGTGCAAGAGGGTTCCCTTTTCTCCACATCCTCTCCAGCATTTGTTGTTTGTAGACTTCGTGATGATGCCCATTCTAACTGGTGTGAGGTGATACCTCATTGTAGTTTTGATTTGCATTTCTCTGATAACTAGTGATGTTGAGCATCTTTTCATGTGCTTCTTGGCCATCTGTATATCTTCTTTGGAGAAATGTCTATTTAGGTCTTCTGCCCATTTTTTGGATTGGGTTGTTTGTTCTTTTAATATTGAGCTGCATGAGCTGTTTATATATTTTGGAGATTAATCCTTTGTCAGCTGATTCGCTTGCTAATATTGTCTCCCATTCTGAGGGTTGTCTTTTCATCTTGTTTATGGTTTCCTTTGCTGTGCAAAAGCTTTGAAGTTTCATTAGGTCCCATTTGTTTATTTTAGTTTTTATTTCCATTACTCTAGGAGGTGGATCAAAAAAGATCTTGCTGTGATTTATGTCAAAGAGTGTTCTTCCTATGTTTTCCTCTAAGAGTTTTAGAGTGTCCAGTCTTACATTTAGGTCTCTAATCCATTTTGAGTTTAATTTTGTGTATGGTGTTAGGGAGTGTTCTAATGTCACTCTTTTACATGTAGCTGTCTAGTTTTCCCAGCACTACTTATGGAAGAGACTGCCTTTTCTCCATTGTGTATCCTTGCCTCCATTGTCATAGATTAGTTGACCATAGGTGCGTGGGTTTACCTCTGGGCTTCCTATCTTGTTCCATTGATCTATGTTTCTGTTTTTGTGCCAGTAGCATATTGTCTTGATTACTGTAGCTTTGTAGTATAGTCTGAAGTCAAGGAGTCTGATTCCTCCAGCTCCGTTTTTTTCCCTCAAGACTGCTTTAGCTATTTGGAGTCTTTTGTGTCTCCATACAAATTTTAAGATGATTTGTACTAGTTCTGTAAAAAATACCACTGGTAATTTGATAGGGATTGCATTGAATCTGTAGATTGCTTTGGGTAGTATAGTCATTTTCACAATATTGATTCTTCCAATCCAAGAACATGGTATATCCCTCCATCTGTTGGTATCATCTTTAATTTCTTTCATCAGTGTCTTATAATTTTCTGCATACAGGTCTCTTGTCTCCCTAGGTAAGTTTATTCCTAGGTATTTTATTCTTTTTGTTGCAATGGTAAATGGGAGTGTTTCCTTAATTTCTCTTTCAGATTGTGCATCATTAGTGTATAAAATTGCAAGAGATTTCTGTGCATTAATTTTGTATCTTGCAACTTTACCAAACTCATTGATTAGCTCTAGTAGTTTTCTGGTGGCATCTTTAGGATTCCCTATTTATAGTATCATTTCTCCTGCAAACAGTGACATTTTTACTTCTTCTTTTCCAGTTTGGATTCCTTTTATTTCTTTTTCTTCTCTGATTGCCACAGATAGGACTTCCAAAACTATGTTGAATAATGGTGGTGGGAGTGGACATCCTTGTCTTGTTCCTGATCTTAGAGGAAATGCTTTCAGTTTTTCACCCTTGAGAATGATGTTTGCTGTGGGTTTGTTGTATATGGCCTTTATTATGTTGAGGCAATTTCCCTATATGCCCACTTTCTGGAGAGTTTTTATCATAAATGGGTGTTGAATTTTGTCAAATGCTTTTTCTGCATATACTGAGATGATCGTATGGTTTTTATTCTTCAACTTGTTAATATGGTGTATCACGTTGATTGATTTGCATATATTGAAGAATCCTTGCATCCCTGGGATAAATCCCACTTGATCATGGTGTATGATCCTTTTAATGTGTTGTTGGATTCTGTTTGCTAGTATTTTGTTGAGGATTTTTGCATCTATATTCATCAGTGATATTGGTCTGTAATATTCTCTTTTTGTAGTATCTTTGTCTGGTTTTGGTATCAGGGTGATGGTGGCCTCATAGAATGAGTTTGAGAGTCTTCCTTCCTCTGCAGTTTTTTGGAAGAGATTGAGAAGTATGGGTGTTAGCTCTTCTCTAAATGTTTGATAGAATTCACCTGTGAAGCCGTCTGGTCCTTGACTTTTGTTTGTTGGAAGATTTTTAATCACAGTTTCAATTTCATTACTTGCGATTGGTCTGTTTATATTTTCTATTTCTTCCTGGTTCAGTCTCAGACGGTTGTGCTTTTCTAAGAATTTGTCCATTTCTTCCAGGTTGTCCATTTTATTGGCATAGAGTTGCTTGTAGTAGTCTCTTAGGATGCTTTGTATTTCTGCGGTGTCTGTTTTAATTTCTCCTTTTTCATTTCTTATTTTATTAATTTGAGTCCTCTCCCTCTATTTCTTGATGAGCCTGGCTAATGCTTTATCACTTTTGTTTATCTTGTCAAAGAACCAGCTTTTAGTTTTATTGATCTTTGCTATTGTTTTCTTTGTTTCTATTTTATTTATATCTGCTCTGATATTTATGATTTCTTTCCTTCTGCAAACTTTGGGTTTTGTTTGTTCTTCTTTCTCTAGTTCCTTTAGGTGTAACTTTAGATTGTTTATTTGAGATTTTTCTTGTTTCTTGAGGTAGGCTTGTATAGCTATAAACTTCCCTCTTAGAACTGCTTTTGCTGCATCCCATGGGTTTGGATCGTCGTGTTTTCATTGTCATGTGTCTCTAGGTATTTTTTGATTTCCTCTTTGATTTGTTCAGTGATCTCTTGGTTATTTAGTAACATATTGTTGAGCCTCCATGTGTTTGTGTTTTTTACGTCTTTTTCCCTGTAATTGGTTTCTACTCTCAGTGTTGTCGTCAGAAAAGGTGCTTGATATGATTTCAGGTTTCTTAAACTTACTAAGGCTTGATTTGTGACCCAAGAAGTGATCTATCCTGGAGAATGTTCCCTGCGCACTTGAGAAGAAAGTGTAATCTGTTGTTTTTGGCTGGAATGTTCTATAAATATCAATTTGGTTTTGGATGGAATGTCCTATAAATATCAATTAAGTCTATCTGCTCTATTGTGTCATTACAGTTTCTGTTTACTTACTTATTTTCATTTTGGAAGATCTGTCTATTGGTGTAAATGAGGTGTTAAAGTCCTCTACTATTATTGTGTCACTGTCAATTTCCTCTTTTATAGCTATTAGCAGTTGCCTTATGTATTTAGGTGCTCCTATGTTGGGTACATATATATTTATAATTGTTATATCTTCTTCTTGGATTGATCTCTTGATCATTATGTAGTGTCCTTCCTTGTGTCTTGTAACATTCTTTATTTTAAAGTCTATTTTATCTGATATGAGTATTGCTACTCCAGCTTTCTTTGATTTCCATTTGCATGCACTATCTTTTTCTGTCCCCTCACTTTCAGTCTGTATGTGTCCCTAGATCTGAAGTGGGTCTCTTGTAGACAGCATATATATGGGTTTTGGTTTTGTATCCATTCAGCAAGCCTGCGTCTTTTGGTTGGAGCATTTAATCCATTCACATTTAGGGTAATTATCAATATATATGTTCCTATGACCATTTTCTTAATTGTTTTGGGTTTGTTTTTGTAAGTCCTTTCCTCCTCTGTGTTTCCCACGTAGAGAAATTCCTTTAGCATTTGTTATAAAGCTGGTTTGGTGGTGCTGAATTCTCTTACCTTTGGTTGTCTGTAAAGCTTTTGATTTCTCCATCGAATCTGAATGAGATCCTTGCTGGGTAGAGTAATCTTGGTTTTAGGTTCTTCCCTTTCATCACTTTAAGTATATCATGCCACTGTCTTCTGGCTTGTAGAGTGTCTGCTGAGAAATCTGCTGTTAACCTTATGGGAGTTCCCTTGTATGTTATTTGTCATTTTTGCCTTGCTGCTTTCAATTATTTTTCTCTGTCTTTAATTTTTGCCAATTTGATTACTGTGTGTCTTGGCGTGTTTCTCCTTGGGTTTATCCTGTATGGGACTCTCTGGGCTTCTTGGACTTGGGTGTCTATTTCCTCTCCCATATTAGGGAAGTTTTCCACTATAATCTCTTCAAATATTTTCTAGGTTCTTTACTCTCTCTCTTCTCCTTCTGCGACCCCTATAATGCGAATGTTGTTGCGTTTAATGTTGTCCCAGAGGTCTCTTAGGCTGTCTTCATTTCTTTTCATCCTTTTTTCTTTATTCTATTCCTCAGCAGTGAATTCCACCATTCTGTCTTCCCAGTCACTTATCCGTTCTTCTTCCTCAGTTATTCTGCTATTGATTCCTTCTAGTGTAATTTTCATTTCATTTATTGTATTGTTCATCTCTGTTTGTTTGTTCTTTAATTCCTCTAGGTCTTTGTTAAACATTTCTTGCATCTTCTCCATCTTTGCCTCCATTCTTTTTCCAAGGTCCTGGATCATCTTCACTATCATTATTGTGAATTCTTTTTCTGTAAGGTTGCCTATCTCCACTTCATTTAGTTGTTTTTGTTTGGTTTTATCTTGTTCCTTCATCTGGTACATAGCCCTCTGCCTTTTCATCTTGTCTATTTTTCTGTGAATGTGGTTTTGTTCCACAGGCTGCAGGATTGTACTTCTTCTTGCTTCTGCTGTCTGCCCTCTGGTGGATGAGGCTATCTAAGGGGATTGTGCAAGTTCCCTGATTGGAGGGACTGGTGGTGGGTAGAGCTGGCTGTTGCTCTGGTGGGCAGAGCTCAATAAAACTTTAATCTGCTTGACTGCTGATGGGTGCAGCTGGGTTCCCTTCCTGTTGGTTGTTTGGCCTGAGGCAACCCAACAGTGTAACCTACCTGGGTTCTTTGGTGGGGCTAACGCAGACTCTGGGAGGGCTCATGCCAAGGAATACTTTTCAGAACTGCTGCTGCCAGTGTCCTTGTCCTCACGGTGAGCCACAGCCACCCCCCGCATCTTCAGGAGACCCTCCAACACTAGCAGTCTCCCCTGGGGTCACTGCTCCTTCCCCTGGGTCCCGATGCGCACACTACTTTGTGTGTGCCCTCCGAGAGTGGAGTCTCTGTCTCCCCCAGTCCTGTCGAAATTCTGTAATCAAATCCTGCTATCTGTCAAGGTCTGATTCTCTAGGAATTCCTCCTCCTGTTGCTGGACCCCCAGGTTTGGAATCCTGACATGGGTCTCAGAACCTTCACTCCAGTGGGTGGACTTCTGTGGTATAAGTGTTCTCCAGTTTGTGGGTCACCCACCCAGCAGTTATGGGATTTGATTTTACTGTTATTGCGCCCCTCCTTCCATCTCATTGTGGCTTCTCCTTTGTCTTTGGATGTGGGGTATCTTTTTTGGTGAGTTCCAGTGTCTTCCTGTCAATGATTGTTCAGCAGTTATTTGTGATTCTGGTGTTCTCGCAAGAGGGAGTGAGAGCATGTTGTTCTACTCCACCACCTTGGTTCAGGGACCCCTGGTGATCTCTTAAGTTTGAGTATATTCTAACAACCCTGCATTTTTACTCTCCCCACCCATGTTTAATGTTTTTGACATTGTATATTATATTTTTTTATTTTGCCTATCCCATCAGTACTTATTGTAGATATAGATGATTTCACTACTTTCTTCATTTAACCTTTCTACTAGCTTTATAAGCAGTTGATCTGTTTTTACTGTATATTTGCCTTTACCAAAATTTTCTTCATAATTTTCAAATCTCTAGTTGTGGCCTTTTCTTTTCTGCTGAGAAAAGTCCCTTTAACATTTCTTGTAGAACTGATTTAGTGGTGCTGAACTCTTTTATCTTTAGCTTGTCTGTAAAACTCTCTATCTGTCCTTGAAATCTGAATTACAGCCTTGTCTGGTAGTATACTCTTGACTCTAGGTTATTTCCTTTCATTACTTTGAATATATATTTCCATTCCTTTCTGGCCAGAAAACTTTCTGCTGAGAAGTAAGCTAGTTGTGTTCTGGGAGTCCCCTTATGTGTAACTAGTTGTTTTTCTCTTGCTCTTTTTAGGATTCTCTCTTTATCTTTAATTTTTGCCATTTTAATTGTAATCTGTATTGGTTTAGACCTCTTGGGTTTGTCTCGTTTGGAACTCTCTGTGCTTCCTGGACCTGAATGTCTGTTTCATTTCCCAGATTAGGGAATTTTTTTACATCTTATTTCTTCAAATAATTTATCTGCCCTTTCCTTTCTCTCTTTTCCTTCTTGGACCCCTATAGTATGGAAATTAGTATATTAGATATTGTCCTTGAGGTCTCATAAGGTATACTCATTTATTTTCATTCTTTTTTCTGTTCATCTTGGGTGATTCCCAGTACTCTGTGTTATAGATCACTGATTTGGTCTTCTGTGTTGTCTATTCTGTTGATTCCTTCTAGTGTACATTTTATTTCAGTTATTGTATTTTTACCTCTGTTTGCTGCTTCTTTATATTTTTTCTTTATATTTATGTTCATACATTCTTCTCCTGAGCTCAGTGAGCACCTTTATGATTATTACCTTGAACTCTCTACTTATTAGATTGCTTGTCTCCACTTCGTTTAGTTCTTCTGAGGATTTGCCTTGTTTTTTCATTTGGAACATATTCCTCTGTCTCCTTATTTTGCCTAGTTCTCTGTGTTTATTTCTATGCATTAGATAGGTTGGTAATGTTTCCCAAATCTTGGAGTAGTGGCCTTATGTAGGAGACATCCTCTGGGACCCAGGAGCATCCCCTCCTCTGGTCACCAGAGCTGTATGCTCTAGGGGTGCCCCCTGTGTAGCCTGTGTAGGCCCTTATAGTGTGGCCTGGTAGCCCCTTCCATTATGATCGGGTCAACTACTGTGGGTGTGCTGGTAGGTGGGGCTGGCCGCCGGCCCAGTTGGCTGCAAGGCCTTGCCTTGTGTGGTGGCTATTGGGGTGGTGGGGCTAGGTGCCTGTGTACCTGGTTGCACAGGTTGAGGGACCAAAGAGCCACGGGGTTGGTGTCCGCCTCCTGGGTGAGGGGGCTAAGTCCTTGTGGCTGGCTCTGTGGCCAGAGGGCTGCAGTGCTGGTGCCAGTCTGCTGGTAGGTGGTTAAGCCCCCAGCACTAATAGGCTAGAAAGAGGACTGCAGAATGGCACTTGTCAGTACTAGTGTTCATGTGGTTGAACAAGCTTTTAAAAATGGCTGCTGCCAATGTCTCTGTCCCCAGGCAGAATACCAGTTGCCTCCTAACTCCCTGGGAAGCTCTCCAAGATCAGCAAGTGGGTCTGACCTAGGTTTCTTTCAGACGACTGCCTCTGCACTGAGACTTGGAATGTGTGAGATTTTGCACATGTTCTTTAAGAGCAAAGTCTCTGTTCCTATAGCCCTCTCGCTCTCTCAGACATAAGCCCCACTAGTTTCCAAGCCAGACATTCTATGGGCTCATCTCCCTGGTGTAACACCCCAAGGGTGGGGAGCCTGATGTGGGGCTCAGACCCCTTGCTTCTTGGGGAGGACCTCTACAATTGTGATTATCTTCCCATTTGTGGGTTGCTGACCCAGGGGTGTGAATCCTTACTATACTATGTCTCTTCCCCTCTTACCCATCTTGTTGTGGTTCCTTCTTTTTATCTTTAGTTGTGGAAAATCTTTTCTGCTAGTCTTTGGGTTGTACTCATAGATAGTTGCTCTGTGAGTAGTTGTGATTTTGGTGTTCCTGTGGGAGAAGTTGAGTTCAAGGTATTTCTAGTCTGCCATCTTGGCCATGCCCCTTAGCCAGTCAGTGTTTTTGTTTTTGTTTTGTTTGTTTGTATGTTTGTTACGGCAGCCTGAATGAACTAAGAAACTAAGACAAAAAGTGGGGATATTACTGTAACAAATGCCATGGAAGAGGCTTTGGAACTGGGTATTGGGAAGAGGATGGAAGAGTTTTGAGATGCATACTAGAAAAAACCCACATTACTGTGAACCAACCATTAAGGGCAACTTTGGTGAGAGCTCAGAAAGAAAAGAGTAGAGTTAGAAAGAAAGTCTCAGTTTTCTGAGAGAATAGCTAAGTAATCCAGAACATGACTTGGTAGAAATATGACGGTTAAAGGTCATTTTGGTGATATGTCAGTTAGAAATGAGGAACATGTTATTGGAAACAGAAGGAAAGCCCATCCTTGTTACAAAGTAGCAAAGAACTTGGCTGAATTATGTTCCTATTCTAGTGTTTTTTAGAAGGTAGAACTTGCAATTGATGAAATTGGTTATTTACCTGAAGCTGTTTCTGAGCAAATTGTTGAAGATGTGCCTTGGCTCCACCTGATTGCATATAGTAAAACACGAGCAGAGAGAAATAACTTATAGACAGAATTGTTAAGCAAAAAAGCAAGCCAAAAAGTGAAGGAGAAAAACCATATGATCATCTCAATAGATGCAGAGAAAGCTTTTGACAAAATTCAACACCCATTTATGATAAAAACCCTGCAGAAAGTAGGCATAGAGGGAACTTTCCTCAACATAATAAAGGCCATATATGACAAGCCCACAGCAAACATCATCCTCAATGGTGAAAAACTGAAAGCATTTCCACTAAGATCAGGAACAAGACAAGGTTGCCCACTCTCACCACTATTATTCAACATTGTTTTGGAAGTTTTAGCCACAGCAATCAGAGAAGAAAAGGAAATAAAAGGAATCCAAATCGGAAAAGAAGAAGTAAAGCTGTCACTGTTTGCAGATGACATGATCCTATACATAGAGAACCCTAAAGATGCTACCAGAAAACTACTAGAGCTAATCAATGAATTTGGTAAAGTGGCAGGATACAAAATTAATGCACAGAAATCTCTGGCATTCCTATATACTAATGATGAAAAATCTGAAAGTGAAATCAAGAAAACACTCCCATTTACCATTGCAACAAAAAGAATAAAATATCTAGGAATAAACCTACCTAAGGAGACAAAAGACCTGTATGCAGAAAATTATAAGACACTGATGAAAGAAATTAAAGATGATATAAATAGATGGAGAGATATACCATGTTCTTGGATTGGAAGAATCAACATTGTGAAAATGACTCTACTACCCAAAGCAATCTACAGATTCAATGCAATCCCTATCAAACTACCACTGGCATTTTTCACAGAACTAGAACAAAAACTTTCACAATTTGTATGGAAACACAAAAGACCCCGAATAGCCAAAGCAATCTTGAGAACGAAAGAAGGAACTGGAGGAATCAGGCTCCCTGACTTCAGACTATACTACAAAGCTACAGTCATCAAGACGGTATGGTACTGGCACAAAAACAGAAAGATAGATCAATGGAACAGGATAGAAAGCCCAGAGATAAACCCATGCACATATGGACACCTTATCTTTGATAAAGGTGGCAGTAATGTACAATGGAGAAAGGACAGCCTCTTCAATAAGTGGTGCTGGGAAAACTGGACAGGTACATGTAAAAGTATGAGATTAGATCACTCCCTAACACCATATACAAAAATAAGCTCAAAATGGATTAAAGACCTAAATGTAAGGCCAGAAACTATCAAACTCTTAGAGGAAAACATAGGCAGAACACTCTATGACATAAATCAAAGCAAGATCCTTTCTGACCCACCTCCTAGAGTAATGGAAATAAAAACAAAAATAAACAAATGGGACCTAATGAAACTTCAAAGGTTTTGCACAGCAAAGGAAACCGTAAACAAGACCAAAAGACAACCCTCAGAATGGGAGAAAATATTTGCAAATGAAGCAACCGACAAAGGATTAATCTCCAAAATTTACAAGCAGCTCATGCAGCTCAATAACAAGAAAACAAACAACCCAATCCAAAAATGGGCAGAAGACCTAAATAGACATTTCTCCAAAGAAGATATACAGACTGCCAACAAACACATGAAAGAATGCTCAACATCATTAATCATTAGAGAAATGCAAATCAAAACTACAATGAGATATCATCTCACACCAGTCAGAATGGCCATCATCAAAAAATCTAGAAACAATAAATGCTGGAGAGGGTGTGGAGAAAAGGGAACACTCTTGCACTGCTGGTGGGAATGTGAATTGGTTCAGCCACTATGGAGAACAGTATGGAGGTTCCTTAAAAAACTACAAATAGAACTACCATATGACCCAGCAATCCCATTACTGGGCATATACCCTGAGAAAACCAAAATTCAAAAAGAGTCATGTACCAAAATGTTCATTGCAGCTCTATTTACAATAGCCCGGAGATGGAAACAACCTAAGTGCCCGTCATCGGATGAATGGATAAAGAAGATGTGGCACATATATACAATGGAATATTACTCAGCCATAAAAAGAAACGAAATTGAGCTATTTGTAATGAGGTGGATAGACCTAGAGTCTGTCATACAGAGTGAAGTAAGTCAGAAAGAAAAAGACAAATACCGTATGCTAACACATATATATGGAATTTAAGAAGAAAAAACTAATGTCATGAAGAACCCAGGGGTAAGACAGGAATAAAGACACAGACCTACTGGAGAAAGGACTTAAGATATGGGGAGGGGGAAGGGTGAGCTGTGACAGGGCGAAAGAGAGTCATGGGCATATACACACTAACAAACGCAGTAAGGTAGATAGCTAGTGGGAAGCAGCCGCATGGCACAGGGATATCGGCTCGGTGCTTTGTGACCGCCTGGAGGGGTGGGATAGGGAGGGTGGGAGGGAGGGAGATGCAAGAGGGAAGAGATATGGGAACATATGTATATGTATGACTGATTCACTTTGTTATAAAGCAGAAACTAACACACCATTGTAAAGCAATTATACCCCAATAAAGATGTTAAAAAATAAAAAAAAATAAAAAAATAAAAAAAAGCAAGCCAAACTTAGGGACTTGGAAAATTCTCAGCCTATCCATATCATAAAAAATTAGAATGCTGTGGGTGTGGCCAGGTGACCATTTGATAAGAAGATTAGTATGTTTCAGCCATCTCAACAGAAGCTAGGAGCTATTCTCCAAGACAATGAAAGAATGCCACCAAAGGTGATCTGGAGATCATCAGAGCTGCCACTCATGTCACCCGCCCAGAGTGCAAGGGCCCAGAGGGCAGAGCAATTTCAAAAGAGGGCTTGTGGGTATCTGTGGGACCTAGGCTTGCACTGCCTGATACTGTGTAATTCACCAGTTCCTTTCCCTACACCTCAGTGCTGCACTCCTCATCTGCCCCAGGTTTGGTTCTGGTGGGCTCTAGTATAGCACACAGCCCCTCCCCAGGCTGCAGGCAGCTAACTTTGTCAGCATCTGTGTGGAGCAATCTCTGCCCATGACAGAGTGCACAGGCTCACGGGGCATGGCTACCTCTACCTAGATTTCAAAGAATAGAGCTGCCTGGAACCAAGGTGGGTACAGGACCCCTACCCTGGAGAGCCACAGGCACAGCCCCTGTAGGGAGCCATCCCAGGGTAGGGCCCAAGCAGATTTGACATGAAGCTGTTCTGCTGAGCCTTGGGGATGATGTTGCCACTCCACTAGGCCTGGTGGGCCTAATGGAATTTGCCTTATTAAGTTTTGGACTTACTTGGGACCTGTCATTTATAAAAGAGACCCCAGACCCTTATCCCAGCCACCATGTGAGGACACAGGGAGAAGATAGCAATTTATGAAGTGAGCTCTCTCAACTGGCACTAAATTTGCAGATGCCTTGATCTTGGACTTCTTAGCCTCCAGAACTGTGAGAAATGTTTATTGTTTAAGCTACCCAGTCTTTGATATTTTTGTTATAGCAACCTGAGCAGAGTAAGACAGCTACCCAGATAGTAAGTTTTAGAGGCTAGGCCCCAAAGTAAGTTTGAAGATAAAGTATACCTTACTGGCTCATTTTAAAATAATTATCAAATTTGTTCCAAGGTTGTTTTTTTCAACACTTAACTATTAAAATATAATGGTCAGTGAAATAAATTTCATAGTTATGAGCCCAATTTTACTTTATTTCTACCACTTTTTGTTTAAAATTTATGTGTATAAGTATATACACACACATTAATATATACACATATATGTTTATAAGTGCATACATACATTCAAAATATGTATATACACCACACAAATACACACATACATGTATAGAAAAGTTTTAAAATTTACCTTCTGTCATTTAAAGGATTTTATCCTAGGCATTGCTACGACTTGTAAGTATATAAATTATTTTTTTATTCTTATAAAGATGTTTGTCTAAAGACAGCATTCAAAACTCTCAAAATGAAGAGGCAGCCTGTCTTCTTTTTTTCTTCTAAATGAAAATGTGCTTCTATTTTCCAGTTATCAATTCTGTAGGATTATGGCATGATTACCAGCTATGAACTGGAAGCTTTCTTGAGTGATGATTGTCTCTGACATTATTTTGGTACTCATTGAAATAATATGGTATACTGTTATTTTTATGTGTGTAAGTTCTGTCTTTCAAGCAGATTCTAAGTTTCTTGATAATGTATCCCCTCATCAACCCCCCTTCCCAGAGACTGTTATGGGAATGGGCTCATTGTCTTCACTGGGTAATGTTTGAGCATAAGAACAGAAGGTCACAGAAATTGGTAAAGTAAGTAGTTGGTTTATTTTAATACTATGTCTCACAGAAACCAAGGACAGGAAATACAGCCGGTTCTCATAAGAAAAGAAGCTTAAACAGTAGAGTCAGTGTAAATGATATAGAATGAGACATTTTCTGATATTTTGGAATTGCAGTTAAAGCTAATTGTAAATTAAGCTTACAACAGACTCCTAGTGCTTTATATTCTAAAGAGAATTCCAATGAACAACTCATAAGGGTGGCCAGATTTCTCTCCACAGAGCTTACCAATGATTACTCCACCACGCTCTCTCTAGAGAAGAAAAAGAGAGACTTGAGGGTATATAGAAGGGTCAGATTGTCTTGGCACTGCACGTGGGCAGAGTGTACCAAAAATGGTAAGAGGCTGCTAAGTATCCTCTTGCATCTCTCCCTTCTTCTCAACTACAGAAGAGAGAAAGTAAGAGCCACTTACCAGTAGCATAGCCAAGTGTGAGGGATGGTCGAAGAGAATCACTAGGAGAGACTGGGTATACCTCTAACAAATGGAATTGGCCATCTCATTACCTGAGTGGATGTTGGTCAAATTGTAGAACTTGAAAGCCCATTCTTGTGATCACGAGAGCAGAGAATAATGAGGCAGCTCTTGAAGACCTTGATTTGTATGCTCTGAATTTGGGGTGATGTGCATTTATTGTCTACAGCTTTTGGCAGGCTGAGGGTCATCTGGAGAATCCCATGCTATTAGGACTTGGAGAAAGCATGATGCAAGGTATTGGGAAGAAGATGGAGGCAACCTCTATTCCATCCTTATTGTCTTTGACCCTCAGTTGACCCTCAGTCGATGAGAGAGCAAATCTCAGCAGTCACTGGGTGTTTGACTGAAGGAGAAAGAGAATTAATGAAGGGACAGAAGACAGAGCTGACCAGACAGCTGCCAGGCAAAACAATGGGATGCCTAACATTATAAAAAAAAGATCAGAAATTGGACTTCAAGCAGGATCACTTAGGGACAAAGCTGCCTCTGTCTGAGAGGATAATCTACAGTGGAATGGTCTAGGATCGAGGTGATGCCCATTCCAAGAAAATCACACTTATCATCTCCTTGGGGACATCCAGAATCAGATAGAACCAGATTGAACCAAAATGTCCAGGGATATTTATCACCAGAGCTAACCTTACCAAGTTAAGTATGGGAACATTTTCTCACGTCTTTCCACCCACAAGCTATTAAAAGAACAAGTGACTAGAAGGTGTGAATGGGAGTGGGGCAGTGTGGGGAGTAAGTTCTTTGAATCAGATGTGTGACTGGAATATTAAACTAGACTGAATTAAATTTTAACGACAGACAGTGACCAAAGCATCTTTCTAAGGCAAAGGAAAGGGACCTAGTAGGGCACATTTGAAAGGAATAATTAGGGCTTCCCTGGTGGCGCAGTGGTTGAGAGTCTGCCTGTCGATGCAGGGGACACGGGTTCGTGCCCCGGTCTGGGAGGATCCCACATGCCGCGGAGCGGCTGGGCGCATGAGCCATGGCCGCTGAGCCTGTGCTCCGCAACGGGAGAGACCACAGCAGTGAGAGACCTGCGTACTGAAAAAAGAAAAAAAAAAAAAAGTGAATGAAAGGAATAATAAAAACTAAAACCAGCCAATGTTAATAAAATCTAATCTTTTTAAAGTCAATGTCTACTTCTCTCATGGGTTGTTTATCTTTTGCCTCTTTCAGTTAGTTACAGGTGTGATACAGTCTCTCTCATTTTCTTCTTTTCTTTACCTTTATCTCCTCATTATCTACATAGGTTTGTCCTGCCTGACTATAACTTAACATGGCCCCAAGGTTATATGACCCCAGTGCAAATCACCATATGACTATGTGTCTTCTAATATGCATTTTCAAGAGAAGATATTAACTTGCTTAACTCCTCTAGCAAATTGATTCTCCTTAGGTGTGTCATTGGTCCAATTAGCTTTGGACATGATGTGGACATATGGTACAAATGGCAAAAAAAATGGAGGATTGTTGTAAATTTTCTTAGGAAGGGACGTAGCAAGTAGGTAGTCATTACTTAGAGTGAGTGTTCACTTAATGTTTTGTGGATTGTGATACATTTTGGATGAGACAATTTCTTGAACATATATCTGTAACTTTCTCAAATCACAGAGTGGCTCTCTGGTATTATGTCAGAGTAAATCATAATAGATCTATTTACCTACCTATTGCTTATGAACAAAGAGGAAGTTTTGTTAAGCAGGTCAAATCTGACATCTGTTCTCCATCAGGAAGAAGAAATGAAACAAGCAAGATAATCTTTCTTCAGATTACTTGCTCACGATTAAGCAGAGAGCTTCAAGTAAATGAAAAGTGCAGTTGCATTAGTAATGTACTTGTTCCTCAAAGTGGAGTATAAAAAATTATACATACAGCTGAATATCGCTGTTAGAGAAGCACTGAACTTCATGGGGTCAGACGGGCTTGGAACTCCTGTATCGCAGTGTTCTGAACATCTCACACCATGTCCTTGAGAGCAGCAGAGGGTTTTGCATTTGATATGCAACTGAGGAGATACACATACATGCTGGACAATGTATTTTCTTGTTACTTGGCAACAGTTTCTTTTTCCTCTTAGCAACAGTAGAGAGAAGAGCTTTTAGAAAACTTACAAAAAAGAGAAAACAGAAGAAGTCAAAGCCTTTCATATTTCCTTTGGCTGGAGGGCATATTAGAAGGAAGTGGATTCAGCTGTGGATAAAATGAAGTATATTTGTTACCTAGTTATGGTTATGTCCCTATTGAAATGTAACCAAAAGTTTTAATATCTTAGTCATATAATTATTTCACTCCTATACTACAGTTCGTTAAGTATTATAAATCATAGCCCTCTTAGTCAGTTTATATTCATGTCGGTTTTCCCAGTATGTGTTACTCACACTGAAAAGAAACATATCAGGAAAGGTAATGATTTTCAGGTGACCTGTTATTATTGGTTAACCAGGCACTGCCTGGATTTCTCACTTATACTACAATTCTTTCTTTTATATTTATAGAAACCTTGTTTCTATTTATATATTAAAAAGGTGACTTTTTAATTACCGAATTTGAGTTATGTAATGTTTACACGTATACATGTATGTGTATATGCACATATACACATACATGTGCCTTGACAATGCCCATTTTTTTCAGCTTTTCAAATGCCTCATTCTCCCTTCATGCCACTTCATATTCTGTAAAAACCACCATCACCTCTTCTTAAAAGGCAGTACAGTATTGTAGAAGACCATGGACTCTAAGAGCAGACAGCTGAGTTCAAACACTAATTCTGCTCCTTACTGGCCCTGTGCCTCAATTTCCTCACTTGTAAAACGGAGATGATGATAACATCTTTAGGGTTAATATAAAGATTAAATGAGTTAAAGTATGTAAAACATTTAGAACAAATTGTACCACATTATGAGCACATATGTACTAACTACACCATATTATGTTTCCAGGCTCTGCTCCAGTAACACCTCCACTAGGAAGCTTTTCTTAGTGCTTCCTATCTGGGTAAGAGTCACCTCCAAAGTTTGCATATGGTACTCCTCTTCTACGCCCAGTGTGCTAGCATACATCTACCATTTCCCCTAACTTAAAACAGATATAAAATACAAAACCCTGAGACCAATCTCAGCAGCACTAGTGAAAGAGATACACAATTCAATATTTGAGTCTCAGCAGTAGGTATAGCTTTTGCTTAATCTCTGCCCTCACCCTCCACAAACTGGCATTGTGTATGTGAGGAAGATCTCTGCTCCCTCTCTGCTTTTTGCTTCTATTATCCTCTTTTATTTTTTTTCTCCCCAAGCACACAAAAGGAGCAATTAATAAAATTGTTGGTCAGATGCACAAAAAATTGATTAGACCACTTTCTCTAATGGGCAACTCTGTGTAAAAACTCACTGTGTGTGCACCCACTCTTCTACTCCAGGCAATGGTGAACCAATGCAGAGTCCTCTTAGGACTCATCCACCTTGCTCTCCACTCTTCCTTCCAGCTGGCTCGAAGAACGTTCATGAATACTTATGTCTCCTCTACTAACAAACAATTCAGCCCAGGATTGGTAAAATGCCAGAATTTAATTTTGTGCATTTAGTTTTGTACATCCCTTGGGCATCTATGCTTGCCCATAGTTTCTAACTGGGCTTTACCAGGCCTCTGCTTTAAGCATCTCAAACATGAGACTAATCAATGTCAAATTGACATTTTATACTTATTCCTTATATATAGAATGAGTCTTATAGTAAATTTATAAGAAAGGATGCCTTGTCAAGACAGGGTTAGTGTATTCCTAGATTTCTTTAGGATATTGGGATGAGGCTTTAGTCCCAGCTTTTCTTTTAAGTTAAATTTTATCTTGAATTCATTGTGATACAGAAATTACATTTTGTAAAATAGGTGTAAATGCAGTTAGCATTCACAAATCAAACTTGTAGAATCATATAATTCTGTGTCGGAGACCTGGGCTCTAAATTCAACTCCACAAGCAAGAACCTAGTATAGTATTGTGTGACATTAGGCAAATCATTTAACCTGTGACATATTTCCCTCAAAGGAGGAGATATAAAATACATTCTACTTACTTTAGTATGTTATAGTGGTTGTTTAAATATACATATATGTAATATATATATATGTATATATATATATATAAAACGAATGTTTATGGCATTATTTTCTAGATGAAGAAACTGGAAAGTTAACTAAGTTGTTTAAAGACACACGGTTTTTCAGTGGAAGGAACTAAATATCAGGCCATTACTCCTTGCATCCATTTCCTTATCCTTCTTCAAAATGAAGAAAATTCCATAATGTGAGGGAATTCAGGGCAGCCAGGAATTCTGTCTTGTAATTCTCCATCATCTTAAGTGTGGGAACCATAGTATACAAAAGTTTTCGATTGAAGGTTTTTACTTCCAGAATTAGGTAAACACCCAAGCAACACCACTGATGAGTCTGAGTACCAGTTATATCACCTACTCACCTACACAGTGACGTATCTGGTTGGCTGTGTTATGGGTTGCCCTAATCTCTCAGTCTTATGACTTCCTTCTTGTGTCCTCCCCAGAACAACTATCTCCTCTGCACCTGTACCAGTACTCCCATGACTATGCTCTGGACCTTGAGGTGAGTGAGTTCTGAGATGGAACAGTCCTCAGTGATGAATGTGGCCTCTGGACTCCAGGCCCTTTGCCTGTTAATCTCATTACATACAGGTCAGGCCTCTCACCACTCCTGAGGGTCAGTGGAATAGCAACCTCAAAGCCAGAGCCACACAGTCTGTCTAGACAGAAAAGGACCCCTTCCAGAGAGGATAGAGTCTCATCCATTAGAGCCCCCAAATTCCTCAAAACTGGAATCCACCCAGGCTATGGCAGTCTTGTAATATTCTCTTTCCATGAAACAGAAAACAGCCTGGGCTATTCTGGCAGCTTGTCAGGACCTCACTGTCCTGGCTAATCCGTCCATCCTAACCCTCATTCCATTTGTATCTTTTCTCTGGAAAACTCACCACTTCTTCCGAAACTTTTTCCAAGCTTATGTCCCCCAGATTCCAGGTTTTACATTTTATAATCTCCTTTGTATACTTAATCATCAGAGTGGTTGATATTTACAAACTTCTTGGTCTCACATCATTATTCTTGAATTTTATCATCATCCTGGGTAATTTTCACGTTTGTGTGAAAGACTTGTATAAAACCCTAACCTCTCAATTTCTCGACCTCCTTTTCCCCTGGATTAGTACCTTCCCTTCATTTGTATTAGTACTCCCACAGCTACTCTCTGCATCTCTTGATCAAATGTTGAAACATTTAGCTTTCAGAGCTCTGAGATGGAACAGTTGTCAATGATGAAAGCTCCTATGCTTCCAATTATCTAACTCAGCTATGCTCATTTTACATGTTTAAGGTAAGTCAGAAGGAGGTGAGAAAAAGGTAAATAAAGGACACCAGGGATTAGAGGCTTTACTGAGCTCAACTTTCATGGTTTAGCATCTCTTAGACTATATTGTAGACTTAACTAAATATATGTTCAAATATATTTTACCTGGGTTTCACACTGCTTTCAGAAAGCCATTTTTGAATGCTTACCTCTTCCCTCTATCTCTCTCTATATGTAAATATATAAAATACAATAATAAAGTAACACATAATATTAGTTTTAACTTATTTCATTAAATAATTAAATATATTAAATAATTATTTAAATTACTTTAAAATAATTGGAAAATTGGTAAGATAAAATATATAAAAAAGTACAAATTTAAAAATTTTCTTGTGACACCACAATAAATCAACCCCTACTTTGGAGACAGTGCTCTACTTTTTGTCCCATTTTCCTTACATAAAACCCATCTAGAAAACTCTGATTCTGAATCTGATCACCAGGCGGTTGAGCTCTCCTAGAGTAAGAACCACAAATGCCAATCTTGCTCTCTGTTATAGGCCTGCTCTCCATTTTAACTGAGCACTCAACACCACCAATTAATGTTTCCATTCTAGTTAGCGTTCTCTCATTTCACACAGCTGGCAGTTCAGTGCTTTTCTGCTCTCTGAACTCTACCCTAGGTACTCACCTTTCTTTTCACTAAATGACTTTATCTCAGCTTTCAATCTCACTAGATGACTATATACTTCACAGAAGGTATAGAAACCATCAAGTAAATTCTCTCAGCTTTCTGCCACCTTATCCACAACATGTCTCTGCACCCATTTTTTTCTTTCTCTTTATTAGGAAAGCCCCAGTTTTCCCAGAACAATCTCATTTTATGCAGGTCATCCCAGGATAAATATTAATAGTGCCTCCTTACATTATTGAAATGTTACCCTATCTATACTGGAAGCTCCCCTCCCCTCTACTTCTGTCTTAATATCAGGATATTATCACCTTTTCCTTATCTGTTAATTATACCATCCTTGAATCTTCCACATTTGAGTATCCTCTGGCTTTCTTCCATCAGTATTAATGTTTTGCCCATAGTAAAAATCAAAACTCTTTTTTTTTATTGGAGTGTAATTGCTTTACAATGTTGTGTTAGTTTCCTCCATGGTTTCTTTAGCTGCTTCCCTTTCTCAGCTCACACCTCTTGAAAGAGTCTTCAGATTAAATATAAACTGCTTATAGTTTACAGTATATAAACTGCTTGAAAAAGCTTCCCTGATTCTACAGATAGAGAAGTTTGGGCATCCTCCCTATGTACTTTTCTTATAATACTTTTTCCAGGGAAACAGAGATATTAAGATATATATATATATACACATACACACACACACGTAAAAAAATAAGACATTGGCTCATGCAGTTATGGAGGCTGAGAAGTTCCGAGATCTGCAGGAGGCAACCTGGAGACTCTAGAAAGATGATGGTACAGCCCTAGTCTTAGTCTGAAAGCCTGAGAACCAGGAGAGCCAAAAGTGTAAGTTCCAATCCAAGTCCGAGTCTGAGGGCAGAAGAAGACTAATGTCCCAGCTTGAAGGCAGTCATGCAGAGAGAATGAATTCTCCCTTAGCATTTTTGCACTATTCAGGCCTTCCATGGGGTGAGTGAGGCTCACTCACATTGGGGAGAGCAACCTGCTTTCCTCAGTCTACTGATTCAAATCTAGAAACACCTTCACAGACACACTCAGAATAACGTTTAAGCAAATATCTGGGCCACCCATGACCTAGTAAATTTGACGTATAAAGTTAACCATCACAAGTCTATTCCTTGTCAACTTGGCACCCATATGCATCTCCTTTAACTATACGTAATTTCCAAATAAAAAAATAACAAGGCCACCGTTCTACCTAACATGATACAACTATGCTATATATAACCAAACATGCACTAACCTCTTCCCCAGAAGTTTGATGTTTACTTTTCTCCTTGATATCCCATAACTTAAATACTATGATGTAAAGTTAACAATACTTACATACTATGATATAAAGTCAGGACATCTTATGTTCCATGATAAGGAAATAAGAGAGAAGAAAACAAAGACATTTGCTGTACATTCACACAGACATATTCATAACAAAAGAAGGAGGAAATACTCATGACAGTTACAGTCTTCATTTATCTAACAGGTCATGTGGTTGAAGCTGATATTTATAACTACCTTCTTCCACTATTCATTCTGCATTCCCTTTGCTTCAGCAAGTACCTCAACTGGTTGTGCTTGTTTGCCTGGTGGGGTGGGCAACTAGTAGTCCTGTCTGGATTGGATTACTTTAGTTTAACATTGACCTTAATCACAAGTCATGGTATTACTAAGAGATGCCCTATGGGATCTCCTATATTCCAGACATACTCTTCCTTACCTCCATTGTGGAGAAGCAGTCCAGTTTACCCTTTGTAGTCACAATCAGTCACTCCAGACAACACAGTAACAACCTTTGTTGATTCAGAAGCACGGGAGTCCAAAGTGTCTGGGGAGCCTTAACTTCCAGTTCAATACAATTATTGTTGTGTCTCCAGGTTGAAGCATTCCTCCCTTTGGAACCAATACCTCTGGGTCAGCAGAGCATAAGATTACAGTAACAGCAAGCAAAACTTCTGCTAGAGCATCATTAGGGGTAGTAAGGAGTGGTGCCACTCCCATTTTTACACCTTTATTCCTGGACATGTGAATCCTGGCTATGGTAGAAATAGCACCAAATATTGGATGCTGATTCAGCTAAGAAGCTTGTCCCAACCCTGCAAGGCATTGTCACCTAGCTGGCACTGGATCTTCAAAGGGCCATTCTACTATTCTATCAAACCAGCTGCTTCAGGATTGTGGGAAACATTGAAAGACGAGTGAATTCCATGAGCGTATAGCCATTGCACTCACTTCATTTGCTGTGAAGTGAGTTCCTTGATCAGAAACAATGCTGTGTAGAATAACATGATGGTGGATAAGGCATTCTGTAAGTCCACAGATGATATTTTGGCAGAAGCATTATATGCAGGGAAGTCAAGTCCATATCCAGAGTAAGTGTCTACTCCAATAACAACAAAACATTGCCTCTTCCATGATGGAAGTTGTTCAATATAATCAACCTGCCATTAGGTAGTTGGCAAATCAACCCATGGAACTGTACCATATTTTAGACTTAGTGTTGATGTCTGCTGTTGGCTGATTGGGCACTTAGAATAGCCATAGTGAGGTAAGTTTTGGTGAGTGAAAGTCTATGTTGCTGAGCTCCTGTGTAGCCTCCGTCTTTGCCACTGTGGTCACTTTGATAAGGAGCCCCCATTGGGCCATGACAGCGATGGCTCAGGAAAAAGGCTGATAGATATACACAGAACAGGTTATCCTATCCACTTGATAATTAATTAAAATTGTCTTCTGCTGAGGTCACCTTTTGGTGAGTATTCATATCAGAGACAAATATCTTCATGTTTTCTACCCATTTATGATACTTCTTCCCCAAATTTGCTTGTCATCAATTTTCTAATCATGTTCCATTCAGTTCCCTTACCATCCAGCCAAACAATTGGGTACAGCCCATGAATTCAGTATATTATTGCACATCTGGCCATTTATCCTTCCAAGCAAAGTGAACAACTAGGTATACTGCTTGACATTCTGCCCACTGGGAGAATTTCCTTTCACTGCTGACATTCAGGGATGTCCTGTAAAGGTGCTACAGTGCTATAGCTGTCCACTTTCTGCTGGTGCATGTTTATTGTGCAGAACCATCTGTAAACCAGGCCTGAGTCTTCTCTTCCTTGGTCCAGTGATCATAGGGAACTACCTATGAGGCAATAGTTTCAGGCTGGGAGAGAGACCCCTGTGTGGCAGTGTAGCAGGAGTGGGGACCATGGACATTTAGGCTACTTCTCCATGTAACTTGCATGAGCCTTCAGGGCCTTCTTAGGCCTAATCACTTATATCCCACTTCCATTTCATGATGACATGCTGCTGTACAATCCATCTTTACGGCTTGATGGGTCACGTAGTATCTAGTTCATGATGGGCAGCTCAAGACACATGGTAACTAAGTGGCCTGTCGTTAATCATTCAGTTTTTGCTAGGGCCTGACAGGAGGAAAGGAGCGACTTCTCAAAAGGAGAGTAGTCATCCACAGAGAATGACAGGGCTTTTCTCCAAAATCCTAAGGATCTGCACTGTGATTCATCTAAAGAGACCTGCCAAAGATAGCAAACACTATCCATATCTGCCCTTGACACTTCAAACACCACTGGATCTGCTGGATCATTTGACCAAGCAGCAGAGCAATTTGTATGGAACCTTGCACCTGTTATTGAGTCTTCTCCTGTTTTGGACCCCATTCAAAACTAGCAGCTTGGGCTTCCCTGGTGGCGCAGTGGTTGAGAGTCCGCCTGCCGATACAGGGGACATGGGTTCGTGCCCCGGTCCGGGAAGATCCCACATGCCGTGGAGCGGCTGGGCCCGTGAGCCATGGCCTCTGAGCCTGTGTGTCCGGAGCCTGTGCTCCGCAACGGGGGAGGCCACAACAGTGAGAGGCCCGCGTACAGCAAAAAAAAAAAAAAAAAAAAAACTAGCAGCTTTTTGGGACACTTGGTAAATGAGCCAGAGTAGCACACCCTAGTGATTAATCAGTTGCCTCCAAAATCCAAGGAGGTCTACTAGGTATTGTGCCTCTTTTTCTCTGGAGGACGGGACTGATGCAACAACTTAATCTTCACCTTAAAAAGGATATCTCAGCATGTCTCACATCACTGGACCCTAGACATTTTACTGAGGTAGAAGGCTTCCTAAATTTTTGTTGCATTTATTTCCCATCCTCTGACACAAAAATGTCTTACCAATAAGTCTAGAGCAGTTGCTACTTCTGCTCAGTAGGCCCAATCAGCATAAGTAATGTAATGGACCAGTGTAATGTCATGTGGAAAGGAAGGATGATCAAGATCTTTGGAAGATAAATTATGACACATCAGGTTGGAGAGTTTGTACACCCCTGAGGTAGGACAGTGAAAGTGTATTTCTGGCCCTGCCAGCTGAAATCAAACTGCTTCTGATGGGCCTCATTGGCAGGAATGGGGGAGGGAAGGCATTTGCCAGACCAGTAGCTACTTACCAGGTACTGGGGGTTTGTTGATTTGCTCAAGCAATGAAACTACATTGGATACAGTAGCTGAAATTGCTGCAATTGGAGTCAACACCTAATTAAGCTTACAGTAATACACTGTCAATCTCCAAGATCCTTCTGTATTTTACACAAGCCAAATGGGAGACTTGGATCAATTTATTGATAGTAAACCAAAAGCAAAACTGAAATCCCCTGAAGAGATTTCAAATACTGGAGGCAGAAGACTAATACCTGGGTCCATATCCTGGTTTGCCATTGGTTTCACCAACAGCTTTCCTAGTGTCTGGCCTGTTTTAAACAGTAAATAAATATGTGCACAGTGAGTGTAGAAACCTGAAAAATCTTAATACTAAGACAATATGACTACAGCAAAATACATACATATATACATATGTAACTGGGTTATTTCTTAAGTTTGTTTTAATTCTTTCTTGGATAACACAACTTAGACCACCTGACATTTTCAAGCAGTCACCTCACGGAGTCACTTTTAAGGTTAAACGAGAACCATAAAAGGGCAAGAGTTCTCATATCAAGCTCTGGTGACATAGAAGAATGGCAGCACATGTCTAAGCATGATCCTTATTGGTTAGCCCTAGACTAAGGTTGCATGAACTTAAATATTTTTGATTTACTCTATTAAGAGTATTCATGCTTACTCAAGTCTGAGTACTCTGCAGCCAATACTGACTTCCATGATCCGTTTCCCCCAATTGTTACTTCTTCGTACCTTTACATTTAGTAGCATATCTATCAACCACAGCTCGGCGAATCCCTTCTACTCAAAATAACAAGCTTATCAAAGATGTAAATAGCTAATTATAATTTATAAACATGGCCTGAGTTTATAGGCACACATACATGGCCTGAGTGTTTGAGCTGGAAATATAGGTATTCTTACATCCGATCTAAAAGAGTTCTTGGACTATCATTACATTTTGTAAATCTCAAATGTTGCATATAATAGCCTATTCTCTTATTATCTCAATTATATAAAATATAGTAATTAGAATTTTGGTTTTACATTTACTTAGGTTTTATATTACATTTTTGTGTTATGTAGGTTGTCATATGTCTATTCATTTTTCACTATGTTCTTATATATTCTGTAGATTTAAAACAGAAAAACTTCTTAATTTAATGTTTTCAAATATCCCTTTATTTAAATTTTTATTTATACTTTAGTTTAATATTAATGACAGCAACTTCTAAATATTTCCTGAAAAAGAAAATCTGAAATACATCTGCAAACTGCAGTATGGAATGATTAATACAATGAAACTGCATAGTTTGTACATTACAATGTTTCCTCTCCTACCAAGAGGAATCTCTCAACGTTTTTGGAGAGCAGTGACATTTATGATAAAGACATTTCTCAAAAAAAGTGATCCCAATAGTCTTCTGTCAAACAAAACAATAATGTTTCAGAAATTTGGTAACTTCATCAAAGTTTACAAACTTTTTTTAGTGGTTAGTTTTATGTACGTTTTTATGTAGTTCTGCATGGAAACATCCTGTTGCAGTGAGAAAAGTAAGGTCTTAAAAATTAGTTGGATTCAATCAGTTGAAATCCCAACATTAAACTCTCTGGCTATAAGAATTTGTACAAGTAACTTATGCAGAAGTTTTCAGATTTATAAAGTTAGAATATCTCACCTTGTTGTCTTAAACGTTTGGAAATGATATATGTAAAACATTTACCAAGTGTCCAGGACTGACTATATTATTACATTCTTGCCAAAATATAACTACTTTTTCTCCTACAGCATGTTCTTTTGCCTGTGGTGGCCTCCAGTAACTGCCTGGTTTAATCAGGCAGTAGCTCTCAGAGGTCTGTAGCTCTCAGAGCTGCATGCATAACACTGGCCATGCAGCCCTCACAGCAACTGTCTTCCAGAATTATAACCAAGGTGTTGCTTTGAATACCAAGAGACCCTTTTCATTCAGCAGCCATGCCTCCCTCTATCAGCTGAAACTAATTCAAGTAGTATTTCTTCTCTTTGCACTTATTTCTTTTATCCGTCCATCAGGATATTGAAGGTCAATTTAGCATTCAGTAAAATCAGGAATGCTGATTTTACTGAATGCTAAATTGACCTTCAATATCCTCAAGCTCAAATTTGGTATCTTATATCTGGCCTCCAATTTCAGGATGAAGTGCTTCATGAAACATTGACCTTAAATTCTAAATGAGGATTCTTAGTTTGGCATCCTTGGACACATCTTCAATATCTATGAAAGTGTGTTTTAAATAGTATTAGAAAATAGAATGTTGAAGGAAACAGAATTTCTTTGTTCAATGTTATCACATGTTGCATTAGTGAAATTTTATTTTTAATTTCAATTTATTTTATTTAATTTCTAATATAAAGTTTATTTTTAAATCTAAAGTTTATTTTTATTTCAATTTATTTTATGTCATTTTTAATTAAGAAACACTTTTATTGAAGTATAATTTACCCACAACAAAGTATACCCATTTAAAACATACACTTTAGTGAGTTTCTACAGATGTATAACCTCATGAAACCACCACAATCAAGGTACAGACTATTTCCATCGTTCAAAAGTTTGATTGAAACACCTCTAAGAGTTTTCTTGTGCTACTTTGCAGGTCCTCCTTTTCTCCTTCCCTCCCCTGTCCCAGGCAACCACTGATCTGCTTTCCATCGTTATAGATTAGGTTGTATTTTCTAGAATTTTATGTAAATTAAATCATAGGGTATATACTCTTTTGCCTCTGGCTTCTTTCTCTCAGCATAATATTTTTGAGATCCATATTGTTTTATTAGTAGTTCATGTCTTTTTATTGCTGGGTAATATTTCACTGAATACTAAGGCAATATGCCACGACTGAATACAAAGGACATATCATAATTTATCATTTCACCTGTTGACATACATTTGAGTAGTTTCCAGGTTTTGGCTTTGTGAAATAACTTACTGTGAACATTTGTGTACAAGTCTTTGTATGGATACATGATTTGGGGTTAAGTACTTAGGAGTATAATCTCTGAGTTATATGGTAAGTATATGTATATGTTTAACTCACAGAAACTGCTAGTTTGCCAGAGTGGTTGTAGTATTTTAAGTTCCCACCAGCAGTGTGTCAGAGTTCTAGTTGTTCCACGTCCTTGTCAACATTTTGAATTTCTAAACTTCAGCTAATCTGGTAAGTGTGCAGTGGTACTTCATTGTGTGTGTGTTTTTCCCCCTGTTTTTTATTTCTTTTTTTTGCTTTTGATTTTTGAGGTATAATTTACATACACTAAAATTCATCCTTTAGTTTAGCATATAGTTTTTAAAAAAGAGATAGCATTTTTAATCATTAAAAAGTGAATTAGATAACCAAAGTTTTAACTCTTGATCAGTCAATTAAAATATTGATTAATTCCATATCAACATATATGATTCAACATCACACCTTAATGTTTACTTTTAGTTATACAGTGGATAAAAAAGTTTTATTTGCCCTTTCAAATACTGATTTTTTTAAAGCACTTTACTGAAGTATGAATGACAAACAAAAAGCTGTACACATTTAAAGCTTGATGAGTTTGGAGATAAGTAGATATCTATGAAACCATCACCACAATCTATGCCATAAATATATCTATCATCTCCAAAAGTTTTTACTCACACTATTTATTATTATTGTTATTAATTTTTCTAATAAGAACACAAGATCTACACTTTTAGCAGTTTTTAAGTATACAATACAGTATTGTTAACTATAAGCACAGTGCTGTACAGTATATCTATCTATAAGACTTATTTATCTTGTATAACTGAAACATTGTGCCCTTTGATTGATAATCTCTCCATTTTTCCTCTCTGCCCCTGGCAACTACCATTCTACTCTCTGCTTCTAAAAGTTTGACTGTTTTAGATGCCTCATGTGAGTGGTGTCATGTAGTATTTCTCCTTCAGTATTTGCTCATTTCATTTAGCTTAATGCCCTCCAGGTTTATCCATATTGTCACATACAGCAGAATTTCCTTCTTTTTTAAGGCTGAATAATATTCCATTGGTTGTATATACCACGTTTTCTTTATCTATTTATCCATCAATGGACATTTATGTTGCTTCCTCCATGTCTCAGCTGTTGTGAATAATTCTGCAGTTAACATGGTTGTGCAGATATCTTTTTGAGATTCTTATTTCAGTTCCTTTGGATATATACTCAGAAGTGGGATTTCTGGATTATATGGTAATTCTATTTTTAATTTATAAAGGAACCTTCATACTGTTTTCTATAGCAGCTCCACCAATTTACACTCCTACGAAGGAATGTAAAAGGGTTCCCTTTTCTCTACATCCTCACCAGCATTTGTTATCTTTTTGAAAAATAAGTCATTCTAATAAGTATGATTTTGGCTCACTGTGGTTTTGATTTGCATTTCCCTGGTGTTTAGTGATGTTGAGCACCTTTTGATAAACCTGTTGGTATATCTTCTTTGGAGAAATGTTTATTCAAGTTCTTTGCCATTTTTAGTTATTTATTTTTTGCTATTGAGTTATAGGATTTCCTTACATATTTAAGGTATTAACCCTTTATCAAATATATGGTTTGCAGATATTTTCACCTGTTCTCTAAGTTTCCTTTTCAGTTTGACTGATTTTTTTCTTTACTGTGCAGAATCTTTTTACTTTAATATAATCCTACTTGTCTATTTTTGCTTTTGTTGCCTGTGCTTTTGGTATCATAGCCAAGAAATCATTGTCAAGGCCAAAGTCAAGAAGCTTTTTCCTGTTTTCTTCTAGAAGTTTTATGGTTTCAGTTGTCAACATTTAAGTCTTTAATCTCTTTTGAATTGTTTTTGTGTATGGTGTAAAATAAGAGTCCCATTTTATTATTTTGCATATGGATATTCAGTTTTCCCAACACCATTTATTAAAGGGAATATCCTTCCCCATTGTCTATTCTTACCATCCTTGTTGAAGATCAGTTGACTGTGTATGTGTGGTTTATTTCTGGGCTCTCTGTTCTGTTCCATGGTTTGCATGTCTGTTTTAATGCCAGTTCCATACTGTTCTGACTACTGTAGTTTTGTAATATATTTATAAGTCATGTATTATTTTCCTGATTTCGTTTAGTTGCTCATGTTCTCTTGTAGTTCACTGAGCATCTTTAAGATGACTACTTAAATTCTTTGTCAGGCAGTTTGTAGATCTCTATTTCTTTAGGGTAGGTTATAGGAATTTTATTTTGTTCCTTTGGTGATGTCATGTTTCCCTAACTCTTTGCAATTCTTGTAGCCATGCATTGATATCTCTACGTTTGAAAAAGCAATCCACCTCTTCTAGTCTTTATAGACTGGCTTCAGCAGGGAAAGCCCTTCACCAATCAGCCTGGCCAGAGCATGGTGTGTGGGTGGGCTCACTCCCAGGATCTAGATGTGGGCAGGCCCAGTGCCAGACTCCCAGAATGGATGGGCCTGCTTCCTGCAGGGGTTGAGGGGGGAGGAGGGATAGGCCAGCTGTTGAGATCCTCACTCTAGCCATTGAGAGTGCCCCCCCTCTTTCCTTTGTTCTTAGATAACCCCAAGTGTTCTAGTCAGGCTGATTCCCTCAGTGTGGTGGGTGAGGCTTTGAGAGAAGCAAGTCTTGGAAGGTCTAGGATACTTAGATGCTAATTTTACTCTCTCTTTCCCTCATGGGGCTGTGCTCTGCTGCCTTAGGGGAGGGGTAAAGCAATACTGTTTTTCTTACCATTTTCGATGCATCTTTTCTTATTTCTGTGCTACTCCAGGGTGCTGTAGTCTCACCTGGATTCTGGAGCTTTCATTAAGGCATTTTTGTCCAAGGACGATTGTTAAATAGGTGTTTCTGTGGGAAGGGCTGGAACCTCCTATTCTTCTATCTTGCTGACATCACTCTCTCTGGTCAATTTAATATATATATATATATATATATTACATCTTTATTGGAGTATAATTGCTTTACAATGGTGTGTTAGTTTCTGCTTTATAACAAAGTGAATCAATTATACATATACATATGTTCCCATATCTCTTCCCTCTTGCGTCTCCCTCCCTCCCACCCTCCCTATCCCACCCCTCTAGGTGGTCACAAAGCACCGAGCTGAACTCCCTGTGACATGCGGCTGCTTCCCATTACCTATCTATTTTACGTTTGGTAGTGTATATATGTCCATGCCACTCTCTCGCTTTGTCACAGCTTACCCATCCCCCTCCCCATATCCTAAAGTCCATTCTCTAGTAGGTCTGTGTCTTTAGACCTGTCTTACCCCTAGGTTCTTCATGACATTTTTTTGTCTTAAATTCCATATATATGTGTTAGCATACGGTATTTGTCTTTCTCTTTCTGACTTACTCTGTATGACAGACTCTGTGTCCATCCACCTCATTGCAAATAGCTCAATTTCATTTCTTTTTATGGCTGAGTAATATCCCATTGTATATATGTGCCACATCTTCTTTATCCATTCATCAGAAGATGGACACTTATGTTGTTTCCATCTCCTGACTATTGTAAATAGAGCTGCAATTAACATTCTGGTACATGACTCTTTTTGAATTATGGTTTTCTCAGAGTATATGCCCAGTAGTGGGATTGCTGGGTCATATGGTGGTTTTATTTGTAGTTTTATAAGGAACCTCCATACTGTTCTCCATAGTGGCTGTACCAATTCACATTCCCACCAACAGTGCAAGAGGGTTCCCTTTTCTCCACACCCTCTCCAGCATTTATTGTTTCTAGATTTTTTGATGATGGCCATTCTGACTGGTGTGAGATGATATCTCATTGTAGTTTTGATTTGCATTTCTCTAATGATTAATGATGCTGAGCATTCTTTCATCTGTTTGTTGGCAGTCTGTATATCTTCTTTGGAGAAATGTCTAGGTCTTCTGCCCAGTTTTGGATTGGGTTGTTTGTTTCTTTGTTATTGAGCTGCATGAGCTGCTTATAAATTTTGGAGACTTTTTGTCAGTTTCTTCATTTGCAAACATTTTCTCCCATTCTGAGGGTTGTCTTTTGGTCTTGTTTATGGTTTCCTTTGCTGTGCAAAACGTTTTAAGTTTCATTAGGTCCCATTTGTTTATTTTTGTTTTTATTTCCATTTCTCCAGGAGGTGGGTCAAAAAGGATCTTGCTGTGATTTATGTCATAGAGTGTTCTGCCTATGTTTTCCTCTAAGAGTTTGATAGTTTCTGGCCTTACATTTAGGTCTTTAATCCATTTTGAGCTTATTTTTGTGTATGGTGTTAGGGAGTGATCTAATCTCATACTTTTACATGTACCTGTCCAGTTTTCCCAGCACCACTTATTGAAGAGGCTGTCCTTTCTCCACTGTACATTCCTGCCTCCTTTATCAAATATAAGGTGACCATATGTGCATGGGTTTATCTCTGGGCTTTCTATACTGTTCCATTGATCTATCTTTCTCTTTTTGTGCCAGTACCATACTGTCTTGATTACTGTAGCTTTGTAGTATCGTCTGAATTCAGGGAGCCTGATTCCTCCAGCTCCGTTTTTCATTCTCAAGATAGCTTTGGCTATTCGGGATCTTTTGTGTTTCCATACAAATTGTGAAATTTTTTGTTCTAGTTCTATGAAAAATGCTAGTGGTAGTTTGATAGGGATTGCATTGAATCTGTAGATTGCTTTGGGTAGTAGAGTCATTTTCACAATGTTGAATCTTCCAATCCAAGAACATGGTATATCTCTCCATCTATTTGTATCATCTTTAATTACTTTCATCAGTGTGTTATAGTTATCTGCATACAGGCCTTTTGTCTCCTTAGGTAGGTTTATTCCTTGATATTTTATTCTTTTTGTTGCAATGGTAAATGGGAGTATTTTCTTGATTTCACTTCTAGATTTTTCATCATTGGTATAAAGGAATGCCAGAGATTTCTGGCATTAATTTTGTATCCTGCTACTTTACCAAATACATTGATTTGCTCCACTAGTTTAATGGTAGCACCTTTAGGATTCTCTATGTGTAGTATCATGTCATCTGCAAACAGTGACAGCTCTACTTCTTCTTTTCCGATTTGGATTCCTTTTATTTCCCTTTCTTCTCTGATTGCTGTGGCTAAAACTTCTAAAACTATGTTGAATAAGAGTGGTGACAGTGGGCAACCTTGTCTTGTTCCTGATCTTAGTGGAAATGCTTTCAGTTTTTCACCATTGAGGACGATGTTGACTGTGGGCTTGTCATATATGGCCTTTATTATGTTGAGGAAAGTTTCCTCTATGCCTACTTTCTGAAGGGTTTTTATCATAAATGGGTGTTGAATTTTGTCAAAAGCTTTCTCTGCATCTATTGAGATGATCATGTGGTTTTTCTCCTTCAATTTGTTAATATGGTGTATCTCGTTGATTAATTTGCGTATATTGAAGAATCCTTGCATTCCTGGGATAAACCCCACTGGATCATGATGTATGATCCTTTTAATGTGCTGTTGGATTCTGTTTGCTAGTATTTTGTTATGGATTTTTGCATCTATGTTCATCAGTGATATTGGCCTGTAGTATTCTTTCTTTGTGACATCCTTGTCTGATTTTGGTATCATGGTGATGGTGGCCTCATAGAATGAGTTTGGGAGTGTTCCTCGCTCTGCTATATTTTGGAAGAGTTTGAGAAGGATAGGTGTTAGCTCTTCTCTAAATGTTTGATAGAATTCGCCTGTGAGGCCATCTGGTCCTGGGCTTTTGTTTGTTGGAAGATTTTTAATCACAGTTTCAATTTCAGTGCTTGTGTTTTTTCTATTCATATTTTCTATTTCGTCCTGATTCAGTCTTGGCAGGTTGTGCACTTCTAAGAATTTGTCCATTTCTTCCAGGTTGTCCATTTTATTGGCATAGAGTTGCTTGTAGTAATCTCTCATGATATCTTGTATTTCTGCAGTGTCAGTTGTTACTTCTCCTTTTTCATTTCTAATTCTATTGATTTGAGTCTTCTCCCTTTTTCTCTTGATGACTCTGGCTAATGGTTCATCAATTTTGTTTATCTTCTGAAAGAACCAGCTTTTAGTCGTATTGATCTTTGCTATTGTTTCCTTCATTTCTTTTTCATTTATTTCTGATCTGATTTTTATGATTTCTTTCCTTCTGCTAACTTTGGGGTTTTTTTTGTTCTTCTTTCTCTAATTGCTTTACGTGCAAGGTTAGGTTGTTTATTTGAGATGTTTCCTGCATCTTCAGGTAGGATTGTATTGCTATAAACTTCCCTCTTAGAACTGCTTTTTCTGTATCCCATAGGTTTTGGGTCGTCGTGTCTCCATTGTAATTTGTTTCTACGTATGTTTTTATTTGTTCGTTGATTTCTTCAGTGATCACTTCGTTATTAAGTAGTGTATTATTTAGCCTCCATGTGTTTGTATTTTTTACAGATCTTTTCCTGTAATTGATATCTAGTCTCATAGTGTTGTGGTCGGAAAAAATACTTAATACAATTTTAATTTTCTTTAATTTACCAAGGCTTGATTTGTGACCCAAGATATAATCTATCCTGGAGAATGTTCCATGAGCACTTGAGAAAAATGTGTATTCTGTTGTTTTTGGATGGAGTGTCCTATAAATATCAATTAAGTCCATCTTTTTTAATGTATCATTTAAAGCTTGTGTTTCCTTATTTATTTTCATTTTGGATGATCTGTCCATTGGTGAAAGTGGGGTGTTAAAGTCCCCTACTATGAATGTGTTACTGTCGATTTCCCCTTTTATGGCTGTTAGTATTTGCCTTATGTATTGAGGTGCTCCTATGTTGGGTGCATAAATATTTACAATTGTTATATCTTCTTCTTGGATCGATCCCTTGATCATTATGTAGTGTCCTTCTTTGTCTCTTTTAATAGTCCTTATTTTAAAGTCTATTTTGTCTGATATGAGAATTGCTACTCCAGCTTTCTTTTGGTTTCCATTTGCATGGAATCTTTTTCCATCCCCTTACTTTCAGTCTGTATGTGTCTCTAGGTCTGCAGTAGGTCTCTTGTAGACAGCATATATATGGGTCTTGTTTTTGTATCCATTCAGCCAGTCTATGTCTTTTGGTGGGAGCATTAATCCATTAACATTTAAGGTAATTATCGATATGTATGTTCCTATTCCCATTTTTGTAATTGTTTGGGTTTGTTATTGTAGGTCTTTTCCTTCTCTTGTGTTTCTTGCCTAGAGAAGTTCCTTTAGCATTCGTTGTAAAGCTGGTTTGGTGGTGCTGAACTCTCTCAGCTTTTGCTTGTCTGTAAAGATTTTAATTTCTCCATCAAATCTGAATGAGATCCTTGCTGGGTAGAGTAATCTTGGTTGTAGGTTTTTCTCCTTCATCAGTTTAAATATGTCCTGCCAGTCCCTTCTGGCTTGCAGAGTTTCTGCTGAAAGATCAGCTGTTAACCTTATGGGGATTCCCTTGTGTGTTATTTTTCCCTTCCTGCTTTTAATATATTTTCTTTGTATTTAATTTTTGATAGGTTGATTAATATGTGTCTTGGCATATTTCTCCTTGGATTTATCCTGTATGGGACTCTCTGTGCTTCCTGGACTTGATTAACTATTTCCCCTCCCAAGTTAGGGAAGTTTTCAACTATAATCTCTTCAAATATTTTCTCAGTCCCTTTCTTTTTCTCTTCTTCTGGAACCACTGTAATTTGAATGTTGGTGCGTTTAATGTTGTCCCAGAGGTCTCTGAGACTGTCCTCAGTTCTTTTCATTCTTTTTTCTTTATTCTGCTCTGCAGTAGTTATTTCCACTATTTTATCTTCCAGGTCACTTATCCCTTCTTCTGCCTCAGTTATTCTGCTATTGATCCCATCTAGAGTATTTTTAATTGCATTTATTGTGTTGTTCATCATTGCTTGTTTCATCTTTAGTTCTTCTAGGTCCTTGTTAACTGTTTCTTGCTTTTTGTCTATTCTATTTCCAAGATTTTGGATTATCTTTACTATCATTATTCTGAAATCTTTTTCAGGTAGACTGCCTATTCCTCTTCATTTTTTAGTTCTGGTGGGTTTTTATCTTGCTCCTTCTTCTGCTGTGTGTTTTTCTGTCTTCTCATTTTGCTTATCTTACTGTGTTTGGGGTCTCCTTTTTGCAGGCTGCAGGTTCATAGTTCCCGTTGTTTTTGGTGTCTGTCCCCAGTGGCTAAAGTTGGTTCAGTGGGTTGTGTAGGCTTCCTGGTGGAGGGGACTAGTGCCTGTGTTCTGGTGGATGCGGCTGGATCTTGTCTTTCTGGTGGGCAGGTCCACGTCTGGTGGTGTGTTTTGGGGTGTCTGTGGACTTATTATGATTTTAGGCAGCCTCTCTGCTAATGGGTGGAGTTGTGTTCCTGTCTTCCTAGTTGTTTGGTATAGGGTGTCCAGCACTGTAGCTTGCTGGTCGTTGAGTGAAGCTGGGTGCTGGTGTTGAGATGGAGATCTCTGGGAGATTTTCGCCATTTGATATTATGTGGAGCTGGGAGGTCTCTTGTGGATCAGTGTCCTGAAGTTGGCTCTCCCACCTCAGAGGCACAGCAGTGACTCCTGACTGCAGTACCAAGAGCCTTTCATCCACACGGCTCAGAATAAAATGGAGAAAAAGTAGAAAGAAAGAATTAGTAGAAGTAGAAAGAAAGAAAGGAGGGAGGGAGGGAGGGAGGAAGGAAGGAAGGAGGGAAGGAAGGAAAAAGAGAAAGAAAGAAGGAAGATAAAGTAAAATAAAGTAAGGTAAAATAACAAAAGTTATTAAAATAAAAAAAGTAATTATGAAGAAAAAAAAACGTACGGATAGAACCCTAGGACAAATGGTGGAAGCAAAGCTATACAGACAAAATCTCATACAGAAGCATACACATACACACTCACAAAAAGAGGAAAAGGGGAAAAAACCATAAATCTTGCTCTCAAAGTCCACCTCCTCAATTTGGGATGATTTGTTGTCTAAAGGAGGGAAAGAAGGAAGGAAGGAAAGAAGGGAGTGAGGAAGGGAAGGAGGGAGGGAGGGAGGAAGGAAGGACGGAAAGAAAGAAAAAGAAAGAAAGAAGATAAAGTAAAATAAAATTATTAAAATAAAAAATAATTATTAAGTAAAAAAAATTAAAGTTGATTGTGGACCTTTAATCCGCTGCTTCTGAGGCTGCTGTGAGAGATTTCCCTTTCTCTTCTTTGTTCTCACAGCTCCCAGGGGCTCAGCTTTGGATTTGGCCCCGCCTCTGCGTGTAGGTCGCTGGAGGGCGTCTGTTCTTCGCTCAGACAGGACGGGGTTAAAGGAGCCGCTGATTAGCGGGCTCTGGCTCACTGATGCCGCGGGGGAGGGAGGGGCATGGAGCGCGGGGGCGAGCCCGCGGCAGCAGAGGCCAGCGTGACGCCGTACGTACCAGCCTGAGGCGCGTGCGCTCTCCCGGGAGAGCCGTCCCTGGATCCTGGAACGCTGGCAGTGGCGGGCCGCACAGGCTCCCCGGAAGGGGGGAGTGGACAGTAACCTGGGCTCACACACAGCCCTCCTGGTGGCAGCAGCAGCAGCCTTAGCGTCTCCTGCCCGTCTGTGGCGTCCGCGCTCTTAGACACGGCTCGCTCCCGTCTCTGGAGCTCCTTTAAGCAGCGCTCTTAATCCCCTCTCCTCGCCCACCAGGAAACAAAGAGGGAAGAAAAAGTCTCTTGCCTCTTCGGCAGGTCCAGACTTTTTCCCGGACTCTCTCCCGGCTAGCCGTGGCGCACTAACCCCTGCAGGCTGTGTTCATGCTGCCAACACTAGTCCTCTCCCAGTGCTCCGACCGAAGCCCGAGCCTCAACTCCCTGCCCCGCCCGCCCCGGCGGGTGAGCAGACAAGCCTTTCGAGCTGGTGAGTGCTGGTTGGCCCTGATCCTCTGTGCGGGGTTCTCGCCGCTTTACCCCCCGCACCCCTGTTGCTGTGCTCTCTTCCGCGGCCCCGAAGCTTTCCCCCTCCGCCACCTGCAGTCTCCGCCCACGAAGGGGCTTCCTAGTGTGTGGAAACCGTTCATCCTTCACAGCTCCCTCCCACTGGTGCAGGTTCCAGCCCTATCCTTTTGTCTCTGTTCTTTTTTCTTTTGCCCTACCCAGGTACGTGGGGGGTTTCTTGCCTTTTGGAAGGTCTGCGGTCTTATGCCAGTGTTCAGTAGTTGTTCTGTAGGAGTTGTTCCACGTGTAGATGTATTTCTGGTGTATCTGTGGGGAGGAGGGTGATCTCCGCGTCTTACTCTTCCGCCATCTTCCCCAAAGACTCAATTTAATATATATTAATCAGAGATGACTATGTGATCAACTGAACCACTCATGATTAATATCAGTTTAACTATATTCAGTAGTTTAGTATTACAAGTAAAGCTATGATGAATCTTTTGCTAAATTAGTAGTCATTTTAAACATAAGTAAAATTTTAGTTATTTGATATATGGATATTTGCAGATTAGATATTATTAAAGTGATCTTAAACCTGAATTTTGAGTAGCTCTATCCATTTCCAGATATTTGTTGTTTCTTGAAGCAAACTGCATTGCTTTGCTATCTACTCACGTTTCCTCTTTGAAAGTAAACAACTAAAAACTTGGAACTTACCCATGGGGTAAAGGGTTGATTAACAATATAGATTTACATTTCTCTTTGATTGCATAAAATTCTTATTTTACCTGGCTTACATCAAAGATAAAGTGTTTATGTTCATTTATGTTAATTGTTGACCTTTTCTTTTGATTAACTAAGCCTGTAACCAATTAGAATTCAGACATATTTCATATTCACGTAACATGGTGTATATCTAGTCTAAATGTGGAAATGAATGTCTTATGTAGGTAGCATAAAACAGGCACATAAAGGAGAGATTTTCAACAAACGGTTCTTCATTGTGAGAGCAATTGTTTTAGCATTCTAATTCACTACAAAATAAAGCTGTGAGAATTTTGAGAAACAAACAAAAATTAACATTGATCAAGTGTTCCAGGCGTACTCAACCAAAGGACTAACAATCTAATTGTTGAATATGCAATTCTAAGACGCCTTAGGACCAAATTGTGAAAATATAGAATTTTCATAGTTTAGGGAGATGATCTTCTCAGTATATTTAATACCATAAAGGCCAAACTGTAAGCATTGTGTTTAGTTCTGGGCATAACCCTGGAGAGGGGTTATTCATATGCTGGAGGTTGTCTAAACAATACATGGATTGTTGGGACCTCAGACCACATGATTAACTATTGGAGTAACTGGGGTATTTAACTTGGAAAAAAAAACCAATCAAAAAACAACAAAAAAATAAACAAACTTGATAGTGGTCTTTAAATATTTGAGAGACTTTTATGTTACACATCAATTAGGATTGTTTTTTCAGGGTTTCATGGGGTGAGGGGTAGGTAAAAATTAAGACTATATATTTCACTTTAACATTAAAAAAAGAACTTAATATTCAGAACCACTTAAAAAGCTATAATGGTTTGCTTTAACAAGAGGGATGTTATCATTGGAAATGGTCAAGGATACTAAACTGTCATTGAGTTGTGAGGATATAGAGTAGATTCGAAGGTCTAATAGATACTTGGCTTAACTCTATAATTGGGTTAGGCCTATCAATGTCCCCTCTAAATTAGATTATTTCTGAATATATGGTATAAAAATGATTGTAGAACCTAATTTAGAAAGGAATTACACAGTAAAAAGCATGAAATAGAGAAACATTTATCAAAACAGACATTAGTCCTACACACAATAAAATACAAAATAATGCTGAGAGAAACAAAAGGAGCCATAAATAAATGGTGAGATATGTCAAGTTCATGTATTGGGAGATTCAGTGTTGTTAATTAAAGTGTTAATTTCCCCTGAAGTTATTTATTAATTCATTGCAATCTAAATAAAAATGCCAATGGATATATTCTGATAGAAATTGACATGCTTGATTGTAAAATGTATATGAAAACCCAAGCAACCTAAAATAGTTAAACAGTTTTGTAAAATAAGGACAAAGCTGGAGAACTAGCACTATCATGATTTCAAAACTTGACGTAGATATATTTATATAATCTATATGTATATTATATAATCTATATGTATATAATCTATATATGTATACATATCTATACATATATAATATATATGTATACATATATATAATATATATCTATATATACATATATATGTCTATATATACAGATATATAGATGTAGAGCTATCACAGAATGAAAAATAAATCAATGCAGTGGTAAATGGGCAAAATCAAAATAGTGGAACAGACATTTCACAAAATAAGGTGTATGAATATGAAGTAAGTATTGAAAGTATGCTCAGCATCAGTAGTTATTAGGAAAATCCAGTTAAAATCACAATTAGGTGCAATGCCCCACCTAATAGGATGGCTACCATTGAAAAGAAAACCAATGTTGGCAAGGATGCAGAGCAACTTGAACACTTATACATTGTAGGTGAGAATGTAAAATGATAGAGCCACTTTTGAAAACTATTTGGCAGTATCTTATAAATGTAAATGTATACCTGTTATACCACGCAACATTTTCACTGTTATCAAAGAGATGTAAAAATATTTGTCCATTAAAAAGACTTGTACAATAATATTCATAGAAGGTTTATTCATAAGGGTCAAGAACTGAAAGCAACCCAAATATTTATTAGCAAGTAAATTAAACATATTTTCATAAATTCATACAACAGGATACTTCTAAATGATAAAAAGAAACAAACTACTGACACAGGTGATAACATGGATGAATATAAAAAATAATATGTTTTAGGAAATAAGCCATATGAATATAAGTTCATACTGTATGAATCCATTTATGTGAAATGTTAGAAAGTCAAAATAATCTTTAGTAACAGAAAGTAAGTCAGTGATTTTCAGGGATGCATTGCACTGGCTGCAAAGAGGCACTCAGGAAACTTTGGGGGTAATAGAAATGCTTTATATCTTAATTTTGATGGTGGTTAAACAAGTTTATTTATTATGCAAATTCATTAATTGTATGCTTAAAAAGAAAGATGGTGAAAAAACGTACATGTTAAAAGTAATCAGAATGTAAAGAGCTAAATATTATAGAAACATCTTAAGAGTGATTGTTTTAGGAATAAGCACAATAAAAACATTGCCCAAAAGACTATTGAACGATCAAAAGTCACTAAAGAAAAAGAAGATACTCACAGAACAGAAAAAGAAAAAAAGGAGGTGGAAAAGAAAGGATAGAACCGTTTATATTAATTGATACTTTTCCATGTAAACAATGACTAACTATGTTAATGTAGACATAAAATCTGATTATAAAGGAAAAGGGTAATATTCTCCTGGTGGTTTCAGGAATGATGTTTTTGTAAGTAATATAATTTAGAACAGGCTTGAAAGGATGTTCTCCTTCTACATCATCCCAAACTGCCTTTTCAATAAAAAAGACATATGGCATTAATTATAGGATGGCAATGTGGAAGGCACATGTTAATTTTCATGTGAAAGAAATTGCATAAAATATTTTTATGACTATCATCATTATAATAACACTTCCAAAATACTTGCCCAGCCCTGAAAAGAATATTTGAATTTTATGTCAATTGCAGCAGGCTAAATCAAAGATGTTGCTGTTATCATATTAAGAATAATAGTCCTGGGCCTCCCTGGTGGCACAGTGGTTGACAGTCTGCCTGCCAATGCAGGGGACGCGGGTTCGTACCCTGGTCCAGGAGGATCGCACATGCTGCGGAGCGGCTGGGCCCGTGAGCCATGGCCGCTGAGCCTGTGCGTCCGGAGCCCGTGCTCCGCAACTGGAGAGGCCACAGCAGTGGGAGGCCCGCGTACTGCAGACACTGACTTCTTTTCAGTAATCTCTCATTCAGATTACTTAAAGCAGTGACCATGGAATTGTCAGGCAAGAATCATTTGGCGGACTTTCTGGGGATCTCATTATTATTGTCCCTGTCTCTAACTGGGTGCAATATTTCCCGGCTCAGTTCTGGCAACAGTTAGCTCTTGAGGATCCAGTGAGTAGACAGAAGCTTCGGACATAGGTTCAGACTGACTTATCAGTGTTCTTTTCTCTCATAGCTGTATTTTGTGAGCACCTGCTTTTTGTGTTCTAGGCTCTACCTTTCTCTATGAATTTCTAATACCGACTAGTTCTCTGCTACTTTGGCGGTTTTCTCTAAACTCCAACTTGAGCTTTATAGTTAAGGTACCCACCATGGCTGAGTAGCTCCTAAGACTCCTGCTCTGGTTTTTTCCTAGATAACTTACACCATGGCTAGAGAAGGTATCAAGGCAAGATGTTTTTATATAACTATGTGAGAAAGAGACTGCCCTGTTTGGTATAACAAAGTTATACATGCACATGGTAACACATAAATAAAACAACAGAAAGCCTACAATAAAAATCTAGCCACCTCCAGCTCCAGCTTATTCCTTTAACCTCCCACTGCCTTCCCCTGGAAGAAATCAGTTTTAACCATTTCTATTTTTATTCCTATTGCTGACTATTCCTCAAAAAATAAGTCATAGGCATATAACATTATTATCTAGACATTATTTATTGACTCTATGAAAAATGAAGACTTTGCATTCATATACTCTCTTACCTACCATTCTCACCCCTCCATTATTTATACTTATGTGATTATTTTTAATTTATTCTTTCATATCCTTGGTTGACTTCCAATAATTAATAGTTATTTTAACGTTTGACTTTGTACCATGTCTCTTTTCCTTCTTAAACATTACAACTCTGTTAGCTGTGTTTTACTTTATGAATTCCACCTTTTCCTCCACATCTCTCTTTTCTAAACCTTCCAACTTCTGTCAGCTGTTTTACTAAATTTTCAGAATAGATAGTATTTATATTTTTTTAAACGTTATTTATTTATTATTTTACCTTTTTTTCCCTTCCAGCATTACTGAGATGTAATTGACACACAGCACTGTACAAGTTTGTGTACAGCATAATGATTTAACTTACATACATCATGAAATGATTATCACAATAAGTTTAGTGAACATCCATCATCTCACAGAGATACAAAATTAAAAGAAATAGGAAAAAGAATTTTTTCCCTTGTGGTGAGAACTCTTAGGATTAACTCTCTTAACAACTGCCATATATTACCTACAACAGTGTTAATTATATTTATCATGTTGTACATTATATCCCTAGAACTGATTTATTTTACAACTGGAAGTTTGTACCTTTTGACTCCCTTCATCCAATCCCCCCTCCTCCCACTCTCTGCCTCTGGTTACTGCAAATCTTTTTCTATGAGTTTGTTTGTTGAACCCTATTTAAACTTCCTTGTTTGATCTCAAGGTCAATTCTAAATGTTTACAAGCAAATAACAGGGTTTACTTTACTGTAATATTACTTAGTACAGAGGCAAGCTGAATGATAGGGTTTTGTTTCTTTCTAATAGATTCATTATAACCTTGTGCCATTGAAAACACATGGTCCTAGAGTAAAATTTAATCTTTTCCTACATCCTATCAGTGGTTTAAGATTAGGGAAGTCACTTTACTTTATATTTGGATCACAACTCTGTTGTAGTTTTTCTTTCCAGTGATTATTATTATACTATATATAATAATATAATATATACAACAATATATATTATATATACTTATATATTATATTATTGAGATTTTAAATTGCTTTTGGTTTTTTGTTAGAAAAAATACAAATGTCTTCTTTAAGTTGTGGCTAATGGATTTTAGGTTTTTATTCTGTTACTTGAATTTAGAGGGTATTGATTTCCTGATTTATTTTGGATGGTTTCTCTTCAGGTCTATCACAAACTGTCATTCTGAACTTTATTTGTATCAAAGTTTTGGAGTAATTCCATTGTTTTCCTCTTTTTAGACTTCACACTTACTTCACTAAAGTACATTCCCAGGTAACTTCCTTAGAATAGGTGTATTGAATGTGAACTTTCTGAATCTTTGCCTGTCTAAAATTACCAATTCAGTCAGGTACAGAAATTTCATATGCTGAAATTGTTTTCTCAGAACTTGTAAGTTATTGAACCCCATACCACTGCTGCTGCTGAAAAGATGACATAGATCCTTGTTTCTAACCTTTCCTTCCTCCCTCCCTTCCTCCCTCCCTTCCTTCCTTCCTTCCTTCTCTAAATATATATATCTGAACACCCAAGAGCCAGGGGCTCTGATATCTGAGGGCAGGAGTAGAAGGATGTATTAGCTCAAGAAGGGAAAGAAAATTCACCTCCACTTTTGTGTTCTATTGGGTCCCTCAGCAGTTTGGATGATGCCCACCCACACTGGTGAGGGTGGATCTTCTTTACTCAGTCTACTGATTCAAATGTATATCTCTTCCAGAAATACCCTAATAGACACACCCAGAAATAATGTTTTACCAGCTATCTGAGCATCCCTTAGCCTAGTGAAGTTGACATATAAAATTAGCCATCACATCTGTGTTTTCTTGGTTTATATTTTCAGACCATCCTAGATTTTACTCTGTTGACAGTATCTTCAACTCACCTTTTCTGTTGTCTTTTTGTGGTAAATCCAGGTGGGAAAAAAATCAACCCTGGATGATTTCAACTGGCTAGCTTCAGTTCTCTATTCACAGGTAGCTAAATTGAGCTGGAGAAAAATCAACAAACCACCCAGACTAATGCTAATACAAAAGTATGATCCACAAATTGAAACAGGATTTAAATTGTCTTATATTACTTATACATTTCCCTGCTCTATTATTTTGCCCATTCTCCATAGCTATTATTTAAAATTTTATTATCTTATATTTCACACCCTCACATCTTCCCTTGACTTTCTTAGGCAAATGACTTCCTAACCTATCTGCAAAGACACTAGAAGTCACAAACAAGGACTTGTCTCAACTCCTATATTATTGACTATACACTTACCTACATTTTTACTCACCCGAGGTTTCTTACCTTCCGTACAACAGAAAAGGGTTCTCTGTAGATACCTTTTCGAAGGCTTGCTTTGATTCCTGTGTTGAGACTACACAGCAGTGAAGAGATGCTAACATAGAAACCCACTAGGGGACTATAGTTTAGGTGACAAATTACGGTAGCTTGGTCTGGGGGGATAGCAGTAGAAATTATATGAGAAATGACCAAATTCTTGATGTAAAGGTAAAGCTAGTTATATTTGCTTAAGGAATAGATGGAATGTGTGAGAAAAAGGGGAGTCAAGGACATCTCCAAGATTTTTTAACAATTGAAGAATAGAGTTACCAGTTGCTGAGCTGGATAGGACTGTAGAAGTAGAAGGATTTGGGATAAAGATCAAATCAATTTGACACATTAAGTTTGAGACATTAGTTAGACATCCAAGTGGATGTGTTAAGTAGGGGATTGTATCTATATTTCTGAAATTCAGGGAAAACTCCAGGTTGGGGATTTACATTTGCAATCCGTAAGCATGCACATGTACTGAAAACATATGGCCAAGTGAGGCAACCAAGGAAATATGTGTAAGAAGTTATTCCATTATTCACCCAATAACTGAATTCTGGGGCATTTTGGTTAGGAAGTTTTGTTTTGGTTAGGAAGATGAGGAAGAGCTATAAAGTGAGACTGAGAATGAGATGGGATGAGTTACTGTCCTGGGAGCCAAGTGAAGGAATTGTTTCCAGCAGAAAAGAGTGCTAAAAACAGTGTTAAATTTACAGAGAGACAAAAAAGATGAGAATTTAAAATTGTCTGTTAGGTTTAACAGTGTAGATGGATATTATTTGTGACCTTGTCAAGAGCGGTTTCAGTGGAACAAACGTGAGAAATGGAATTAGAGAGAACACTTACATTGCCGGGTATTTTTAAAAGACATAAAATATTATATAGAAACATTAACATGTTTGTATTGTGGTAACAGTAATGTTGTACAGAGACAAAAATTGTTACTGTACTTGCAAGGCGACAATTGCTGGGTCAAATATCCTTGAGCAAGTGATTGGCCTTTGTTAGGAGCAAGGAAAGTTCTGTCTGTCTATCTATCTATCCATCTATCTATTGTTCATATTGTAGAAGAGAAGCCAGAATATATAGACAGGTAGATGGTAGACATTTTGGAGACTTGTAAGATGATATTTTAATTACATCTATTTTCTCAGAGAAATGTGAAGCAAGGTATCAGTCAAGAGTGCAAATGGTGGAGGAGGTTTTTTGATATTTGAGGAGAGACGACATGAAGTAATCATTTAGGAAAGTGGGAGAGCAATTGACTCTAGAAGAAAATAATTAGTTACACAATGTTAAGTTTATATATTTTGTCATTTCTCATAGATCTGTTTCTCAAATCATATTTTATTACTACAAGTACTTATACATGCAAATGAATTAAGTACTCAAGCAATTTCCTTTTCTTCTGGAAACTCTGAGAAACATTGTTTTGCTGATTTGTGTTTCAATGGTAGTTCTAAAAACTTTAAGTTAAATTCTAAAACTAAGCTATGGGCATGCTTCATTCAACGTTACTTCCACCAAAAGGAAGACACAGGCATATGGGAAATCATGGGCAAAGTGTGCTGCTATGAGAAATATGCAATTTCTATTTAAGTTCAGTCAACAATGGATGAAAATCATAGTTTTTGTTTGCTTTGTCTTTTTTTAACAATCTAATTTTTTCTGCCCTCATTAATTATTTCTCACTTATTTCTTTAATATTTTCTTGCTGACTAATTAGTCACATCTCTTATTAAGCCCATTGTGGCTATAAAGTTGGACCTATGGGATTAAAAGAAAATTTGAAGCGTGAAACCATTTAAATTTAATTCTTTTAATAAAATGTAATCCATGGTTTGTCAAAATCCATAGAACTATATACCACAAGAATAATTTTATGGTATATAAATTTTAAAAAGCCAACCTGTATGGGAAACCCAAAAGGGAATGCAACCTGTAACAAAAATTTTATCACAAATAACTTATTACAAATGAATGACAAGTTATTAAATAACTGATTACAAATGAATGACATAACAATAATGATAGAGAAGAAAAGGACAAACCTAACAAAGTTTGGAAAAACAGTATTATGGCTGGATACAGGTAAAAGACAAGAGGAATGGTACACAAATACTGTGCTATATTTGGGTTTCTCATGGAGGCATGGGTTAGCCACTCAAAAACTACTTTATTTGTGTACCATGGCGGAACAAAGTGCATATATTGTAGATAATGAGAGCCAGTTTCTCCTTGTCAGAAAAATAAGTTACAAATAAATAAGGAAAGGATAAAGACTAGAATAGACCCTGTGGTATGGGATTAGAATCAGAAGTACCAGTAAGAGCCATGGTTTTAAAAATACATATGCAGATAGACAAAGAAATCAGTGTAGATGGTATGTCATTGTAGGAAGGATGTTTGTGTGTGTGTGTGTGTGTGAGTGTGATCTTCTAGCACTGTCCCCAGAGAGGGCTTAAAATAATTGGCATCCTAGTAGGAATGAACACACCTATCATTCTGATATTGGTTTCTAAAGACCATGTTCCAATAAAAGGAACCCAGGCTCCTTGGAGAAGTAGTTGATACCAGAGCTGGAGCAGGGAAAATACAGGATGAGCCTATAGAGCATTTTGTAATTCCAGAAAGTAAAGAAGTGCTCATAAAAAGAAGGGGACACATTAAAAGGGCAAAGGAGCCAACCTGAAAGATGATTTAATTGTAAAGTTGGAGCAGATTGAGTAACAAAATAAATAACAATAGTATTCAATTATAACCTCTACAATAAAATAATACTCATGATATAAATAAATAATGAATAAATAAATACATGGAGAAGGGACAATGTTTTCTTACCAAATTATAATAAATGTAGAAGAAACAAGAGATATAGAAAATCACCATTAGTAAAACACAGTAATTGTTGTTGCATGATGGATGCTAGAAGCCGTGGGTAAACGTTTGTGGAAATACAGGATATTTACATAGTCTCAAAGGATGCCCCCCAAGATATTTTTTAATGACAAAGGGAAAATAGTAATTTTACAGTAGAAAACCTGGTGACACCACTTTGACCAAGTAGTTAAGGACAGCATCACCAATAAAAAGATGTATCTGCATCATGTATGTACTCCTAATATGACACTCTTATGATACTCTTGCTTAAAATGCATAAACTCAGTCTACTTGTGAGAAAACATCAGACAAACCCAAAATGAGGGGCATTACAAAATATTTTATCAGTACTCTTCAAGAGTGTCAAGGTTATGAAAGACCAAGTGAGATAGGAGAACTGTTGAAAATTGGAGGAGGCTGAGGAGACACAAGAACTAGATGCATTATGGGATTCTGGATTGGATCAGATAACAGAAAAGGACCTTAACAGAAAAACTAATAAAATTCAAGTATGTCTGCAGTTTAGTTTAAAAAAATAATAAATCAAAAAATTAAATCTTTATTTTTAGGCAGAGCACACAATGTTGGAGCTGTCTCCTCTGCCCCACTCTAAGCCCCAGAAGGTCAAGGCCTGTGCACACTGTAGTGGATCATGAAGTTTTTGTTGAATGACTACATCAAAATTGAATTTTGTCTGTGACACTGTGTTATAATGATCTGTTATGAATTTTAAGTTCCCTCTCTACTGTGAGGTTCTAAGAGCCAATGATCTTATATATAAAAACTAGATCTGGGACACAAAGATAAATGTTTGCTAAATGTGTAAGTGAGTATTGCTGAATATCTACATTTAAATAGGACCCCTCCCTGTAAGAATAACTATAAGCTATTAAAAATTTCCTGAATTGTGATAAGTACTTCTGAGTGCAAATATATTGTGGTCATATGATTTAAATATGTGCGTGCGTGTTTTGTTGTGTTTTATTTTTCATCATACTCCGGCACAGAAAAATGGAGAAGGATAGAAGAATGCCCTTTACTAGTATAAATGATATGTAATTCTTATTAACAAAATAACAACACAAATAGAGATTCGATGATATTTTTATAATTTTGTGTTCTCCCGCAATATGATCAGCAGCAACAGTAATTCTTAACTTTGAAATAGTAAGAACTTTATTCTCTTGCTGTTTTGGTATTTTATATATAATATTTGTGATGGGCTGAGAATTAACACAAAAGGTAGTAGCAATTGACAGTGAAATTTAGAATTGACTTTCATGCTTACATGCTTACTCATAGATTGTTACAACAAACAAAAAAGAACAAATAAAATTTTAATAATGCTTTTACTGGAATACATTGAAATATGTAAATTAAGATAAAACTGTATTTGTTAACATTTACATTCTCTAAAATAAATCTTTTTGATTATTAATTTCCTTTAAATTAGAATGAAAATGGTATCCTAAAAAAGTATCAAGATTTAAATTAATTTTAATTTGAAAAAATGAAGTTCATAGGAGGAAAATAATTAACATTTATAAATAAAAACACTGAAGATGGCATTTTCAACCTAACATCATTTTAATGGAAAATTCCCATATTACTTTAATTTTAAAGAGGGATAAGATCTTTACAATTTATTATAAACCTATTTTATAAAAGGAGTAAGAGCATTAAACAATGGAAATGAAATGAATTTTCTAAAAATTAATGTATCAATTCTTTCTAGTTAATGAAAACCATTTAATCTGGTTTTTACATGTCAGATAAATGAATCATGGGTAATACATAACACTAGGTGCTCAAAAATCTAATCAAAATCTCTAAAAATGAGTTATTTACCAATACTGGAGTATTCAATAACAGAAAATGAGATATATTGAATAGATTTTTGTGGGGTTTTTTTACCATTAAGTTTCTTTATTTCCTCAAAGCACAAACTTCATTTTCTTTCTGTATGCCTCAAAGCCATTGCATGGATAATATTTTGTTAAATTATAGACAATGAAATAGATTTCTAGATTACTCATAGGTTTTCTTTTCAAAACTTAACAGTATTTCCTGAGCAAGTTCTGAATTAGATTTTGCCTCTAAATGAAACCAACACACATTGGAAAAGAAAAAGCCATTTTATCAACAAAGAGTAAGAAGAGACTGGCATAACTTGTGATTTCTAGAGGTAAAAGTACTTTTAGGGTCTCTGGCATATTGGTGACCAAAAAAAGCAATAAAAAATGTTAAAACATGGTAGGTTAATTGATAGGAGAATTTAAATGGCAGTGAGATGAATATCTATAGGGTTAGGGAGTGAACTGAATTTAGAAATTTACTATCAGCAAATGAAACACATATTCAGAAGGCCCGGATCTGTGTGATTGCATGGTGTTCTCTTGAGATATGTCACTGAAGGCTAATGGACCTGCCTCAAAGGGGTTGAGTTATGCGGTAATGGGAGCTCAACTTCAATAGAAAGAAAGCTTTAGAAAACAAGGGGAAATGGAGGATGTTAATCCCATAAATGTTATTCATTGATTTATGCATTAATATATTCAGCAAACAAATATATTACTTTTCCTGGCAGTATGATCTAAGACAGTGTGATTTTAATTCTAAGATTTAAAAAAATCTCCCTTTAATTATTATCCCAAATGTAAAATTAAGGTTTCAGGGACTATTTTGGAGATGGAAATTGCATACATTCTAATTACATGAAAATATAAATGATAAAACATTGCTAAAAACCCATTCATAGGAAAAAACATAATTAACTGTAGGGGTTATTTTAAGATGAAAAGTATAAATGAATGACTTTTTTCTTTAAATTTCTCCCTTTCTTTATTCTTACCTATTGCTGCTCTTTCCTGCCTTCCAGCACTACCACCACTCCCTCCTCCAGCCTCAATTACTCTAAAAGTAACCACCTGTTAGATCCTTGGTTCTCAACCCTCACTGTACATTAGAATCACCTGAGGTGTGCACCCACCCACGCAAATTAAATCAGAATCTCAAGGAGAGTGAAGTCTTGCTGTTTGCTTTTTAAGGAGCTCCCGTGTTGATCTTAATGTACAGCCAAGTTTGAAAAACTGTCTTCTTAGGTGAATTAACAAGGTAAGTCAGAAAGTTTTCACCAATTAAACACCTACCAGTACTCAGCAACTGCCCTAGCGTAATGGGCATATGATGGCATAAACACTAGGCTGTGTATCCACGTTGTTTACAAATTTACTGCGGTGAATAGTCATTTCTAAATTTAAGTTAGTAACTCTGGGCTTATATGTCTTAATTTATCAGTTACATGCTGTATGTAAGAAAGTTTTTATTAATAATTAAATTCTCTAAGGCTTTGAATTATTTATTTCATATATTAAAATCTTTACAATAATATTATCTCACTTGTAATCTGATATGTTTTCTGATGGGAAAGAAACATTTGCAGTTACAGCTGGCAAGTCTTAGAAATTGTGCTCACAATGTAAAAGTGAACTCAGTTAAAACCATGGGCTAAGGAGTCAGGTTGCATAAATTCAAGTCTTAGCTTTGTGGTTTACTAGTTCTGTTTTCTTGGGCCAGTCATTTAACTTATTTGTACTTTTATTTTCTCATCTGTAAAATAGGGATAATACTATTCCTACTTTATCAAGTTGTTGGGAGGGATAAACAACTTAGAGTTCTTGATATATGGCAAGTACTATGGAAGTGTTAGCTATGACTATATGTTTCAGGCTTCCATGTTTTACCATTTTGAGAGGCTATTACTATTTATTCATATGTTGTAGATATTCTTATGCATTCTATGTCCAAAATGTTTGTAATCTTTTGCTTTATATTGTTGAAAAATATTTTGGGGATATTAAAATATGAGTATATCTAGGGGGGAATAGGTTGTAAATGCAGATGTCTGTTATTTCTTGGATAAAAATAGACTGAGAATCATTGGCTCAGACCTAAAGACATTTGAGAAAGGAGAAATTGGTATGGGTTGGCAAACTCCATTGAATACTAATCAAAGAAGCAAAGAGTTGAGCAAGACATTGAAAGTATGTGGAATTTGAATAGTCAAGGAGGAAGTGGGAAGGGGGTTGCTGATGAGTCTCAGAAGTAGACTAGAGTATGAAACATGATATGAATTAGACCAAGTGTCATAGTTGTCCCTCTTACCTTAGCCTAAGATTTTGTTTTTGTTTTTACCTTGGATAATATAGAAAATATCCACATTACCTATTCATCTGCAAAGACACAGAGTTCTTCAGCATATGCGCAAATTTTTCTTTACACCCCAGGATACTGCAATGGGCAAAACATCAACATATTTGGAGTCAGTCAGCCATATTGTTATGAAATGAATTACTACTAATAGATTTCCTATATTATGACATTCAAAAGAGCATTCCTTATAATTAAAAAAAAATATGTGAGCATCATGATCATTATCATCATTTTTTACTATAATGAGGAAAGTATCCTTTGTTTAGCAGCCTAGAAGCTTGAATTTTCTGTTATCCTAAAATGTTATTTATTTTTTACTGCAGTGAAGTTTATGGAGAAGAGCCTACTACAGGAACCAGGGGTTCTACCTGGCCACAACTCCTCTATCTCCAAATAGATATGTAATTTTGAATAAATTACTAATGTCAGTTCCCTTATTTGAAAAATGGAGGAAATAAAATTTACAAACAACTCACAGGGTTGTTAGAAAGGACCACATATATAGTGCTGTGAGATGCTCTGTAAAAACTAATAAGTATTTACATATGTATATATTTCTGTTGAGTTTAGAGAGAGTCATATTCTATTATTTCTAGTTTTGGTAACATTTTGTATGCAATGAATGCATTCTTTATTGTAAACATCTATTTGAAATGGTCTGTGCCTTTACTCTCTGAATCCCTAGCACCTAGGACAGTGTGTAGTATACACCATTTTTTTTAAGTTGCTATTTGAATAATGTTAAAACATGTACTGTAATATATTAGATTTTTCCTGCAGTTGGAAGCAGAAAGACTAGGTTTAAACCCTAGTCTGTCTACTTACGGCCTCAATGACTTTGAGAAGAATCTTAAACCCTCTGAATCTTCATTGTCCTCAATCTATATTTTTAAAACGTTGGTGCACATTTAACAGAAACTATTGATTCTTTTCTCTTAAAATATACTCACACACAAATGCATGAAATTTAAATAGGTTCATTGACTCAACAAAGCCCATTCATTAACTTATTTTGCATAAATATCTTTTTTAATTCACACGATAAATATATATTAAGTACCTACTGTGTGGCCAGAACTCTGCTAGGCAATGGATTCCAGCCGGGAAAAGTAAAGACATGCTTTATGCTTTCGTGATGTTTATAATCTGTGGAGGGTAAATAACCACTAATAACTAATGGATAAGAATTGTCATGAGGGAAAGGAACATAAGGTCTTTGAGAGTACTGAAAAATTGATGATCAGGCAAGATTTCCTTGAGAACATAATAATTGAACCGAAATTTTAGGAATGAGTTATAGTTAATAGGCAACGGGATACGAGTGGGAAGAAAGGAGTCTAGGAGGAGGGAATAAGATGTTCAAAGGACTGATGGCTAGAGAGGGTATGATCTACAAGAGGAAATGTTAAAAGGCTGCTTTCCTGGAGAACAGAAAGGAAAGAAGGCTGAGAGATGAGGATGGACCAGCAAGAATGTCCCTGTATGATGCATTAAGGATTTTAGTCTCTATCCTAAGAGAACTGGAAAAAAAAAAAATCTCTAAAGCTTTTCCTCATGCCAAATTTACATAGTAAATGAGATTTTAAAAATTAAGGAAGCTGGGCTTCCCTGGTGGCGCAGTGGTTGAGAGTCCGCCTGCCGATGCAGGGGACATGGGTTCATGCCCCGGTCCGGGAAGATCCCACATGCCACGGATCAGCTGGGCCCATGAGCCATGGCCGCTGAGCCTGCGCGTCCGGAGCCTGTGCTCCGCAGCGGGAGAGGCCACAGCAGTGAGAGGCCCGTATACCGCAAAAAAAAAAAAAAAATTAATGAAGCTGTCTGAGACCCTCAAAAAATTTATGTATTGTTTCATTAAAAAATATTTCCTATGCTGTTTTCAACATCTTTCATGATAGTAATACTTAAAACGAAGTTTATCTGAATGAATATTATTTTTATGAGCTATTTGCAAGCTCCAAAATAGAAAAGATTTTTACTTTCTAGAATAGTCATTTTCAAACCAGTAACTACAGGAGAATAGATTAGAAAGTTTTAAAAAATTAAAAATACAACTTTGGTCCAGAATCCATCTCTTCTACCACTTTCTTCTTATGTTATATAACTGATTTTCTTTTACATAAATCCACTAGAGAAATACATACAAATGTAGTCATAGTATAAAAATATTAACTAATTAAGCCACCACTTATTTAATTATTCCCCACTCAGACATCCCTCTTAGTTCAGCATAACATTTATCTTAACCCATTACACCAATTAATTTGTCAACATCTGAATAAGTTTCTTGCTAATGTGCATGCACACATATCTATCATTATCATCTATCCATTTACCCTGAAAAACCAAAATATTATTAAAAATGCAACTCAACTGCAAATTTAACCTGTAAAATTTGCAACTGATGCATGGTTTCAAGAAGTCCAAGGAAATGATATTAGGGATATTCTGACACCTCAGACAAAGTATTATCAAATAAAAATTATGATAGCAGTTTACACTTATTGAATACTTGCTGTGTGTTAGGCACTGTTCCAAGATATATACATATTTAGTCCTCTCAACAAACTTATGAAGGGGGTTCTTTAATTATCTTCATTTTTAGGTGGAGAAAAAAATTCACACAGAGTAAATAGTCTCTGCAACTTAGCTCAAAGGTGATGAGCTGGCAAGGGCAACAAGTGCAAGCAGTCTGAATCAGAGCTCAGAGCACTCTGTCTCTTGGATTGGCGAAGTTAAACCAGTTAAAATTAAAGTAAAAGAATAATGGTATGATTGGCATTTCAAAGAGAATGACTCGAATATCAAAGGATTAAAGGAAGCTATTAGGAAAATTGATAAGATCCTTGAATAATTTGCAGATGTGACTATTTTTATTGTGTTTTAAAAGTTAAATTTTACAAATACTACATCGGGCTAATATGAAATTTGGCTGGAATAATCACAGATAAACAGTTCATGATTTCTAAAGATTAATGTACAACCTACTTTCTGTCAAATATACAACGATATCTTATGCTCTTTTTAAAATAAAATTTAGTAAAATTTTTGAAGTCCGTATTAAAGCATGTTTTCATTACTTACCAAAAAATTTTGGTCTGCACTTGCTATGAATGTTTTTGTGAAATATTCATGAAATATTTGTGGAATGCAATACATGAAATATTTGTGAAATATTGAAATATTTGTGGAATGCAATACACTGCCTTCCTCTAGAATAATCTAAAGAACAACATTTCCTTTTTCTTTCACTGGCAGCCCAGACACATATTCAGGCTCAGCTAATCATTCACTACTTCCTGGGACTTTGAATCTTTGAGGGAGTCATGTGAAATACAAGTACAATTGAGAAAATATTTATTATGATTTGGATGGTTGCAGGAGAGACAGGAGTCTGGCCGCAGTACTGGTGACTGTTTCTGATAATGATATAGGGCAAAGCAGTGACAGTGTTTGACCTGGCTGTTCCTCTGGGGTGAACATGGTGGTGGTTTTGTGGTTCAGTCCCTCTTCCTTGGTTTTTGTCCATTTTAAAAACCTTGGTAGCCTCCAAGAAGCATACACCAGATGGATTAAGATGAGAAAAAGATTTAATAGAGGGAAATGTGTGAAGAGGATGAAGAAAGGGGAGGAAGCAGCAATAAACCAGGAAAGCCTTCAGACTGTGTTGCAGGTCTGACACCCATGAAAGGAGAGGGATAAAAAGGACAGGACTGTGCATTTTTGAGAGTTTTGGTCAGGTCACTGGGATGTCTCTAAGAAAAAGTTGCACATTAGTGAAATCGCATATTGGGCAGAAGTAGCCCAGCTTATCTGTAGTACTTTGCTGTGCTCAGTCATTGGCTGGGAGTGGCTTGGAGAAAGCAGTGTCTGATGTGAATATTGGGGTATCTCCAAAGGTACATTTTCATGGCCATCACGTTGAGTCTCTAGAATTTTCAATTCTATAAACTGTTGATATCATTCCAAAGATATTCTTTTCCTGCTTAATTTAGTCAAGGTGATTATATTTTCTTGCTACTAGGAAGATCAACCTGTACCTTTTTTTTTTTTTTTTTTTTTTTTTGTGGTACACGGGCCTCTCACTGTTGTGGCCTCTCCCGTTGTGGAGCACAGGCTCTGGACGTGCAGGCTCAGTGGCCATGGCTCACGGGCCCAGCCGCTCCGTGGCATGTGGGATCTTCCTGGACCGGGGTACGAACCCGTGTCCCCTGCATCGGCAAGCAGACTCTCAACCACTGCGCCACCAGGGAAGCCCTAACCTGTACCATTTTAAGAAGTCTTTCTTTAACTGGCTTTTTAATGACACAGATTGTTATTGGAGTTTGGTGACTTGTTATCGTTTATGAACTTAGAAGCTCAGGTTTGCTGTTGTAATTCCCTATAGTTCATTGTAGAAACTCTAGCTGAAGAAAAATATACAAATGTATGCTTCTTGCCAGTGTTTACATTCAAACAATCCTGAAGAGTTCATATTTCAAGTAAACATTTCATTACAGGGTTTCCTTTGCATTGTCTTCTTAGAGAGGTTTCTCAGTTTTCTTACGGTGAAGATCAAAATACAAAACAGAAGTCCTTACATAGTCTAGTGGTCTGGGTCTACTTGCATCTGTGGTCTAATCTGGCACCATGCCTCCCCTCACTCTTTTCCCACTGCATTGTTGTTTCACTTTCTCTCAAGTGCTGTGTTAGCTCACATCCTCCAGGAAGCAGTTGCCAAGACAGGAGTAAATGTGCAAGTCATGCTTACACTTGCAGAGGTTAAAGGACAGGAGGCCAGACAAGAAAAAGAGAGCCTTCGGGTTGCAATGTAGGTGTGATATCTGTGAAGGAAAGGCAGAGGAAGGGTCAACTGCCGAACAATTACAGGGTTTCAGCCAGGTTGATAAGGAATTCTTGAGCCAGTTTCCTGTTAAAAGAGTTCTATGTCTTGCAGGAAATGGGCCTGTGTTAGTACTCCCAACCGTGCTTAGAACTTGGCCAGGATCAAGAAGAGAAAGTAGTAGACCTAAGATGCTCTTTTTTTATAGCTACCATGTCCACCCCTTGCTCCAAACAGATCTATTTCTTCATGCAGGTTTGGAGAACAGCTTCTTCATAGTTCCTTTGGGCTTTTATTTCTGAGGGATAACATAAAAGAGGGAGTTTAGTGGGAAGAACTATAGCCCATGCTTCTTAGTTGGTCTCAGGGATTTAGTTGGTACTTAGCCTCTCCTTGCTGTTCTCCATTCTATATTCCTCTCACCTTCAGCTATCACTTGGGCATGTGATTGAGACTTACCTGGTAGTGTGATCCAAACTTTTCTTCTTCAGCAGTCTGAACCTTTGGCAGTCACACTGTTTTCAAGCCAGAGTTGCTACACATGTTCATTCACAGGCAACATGGGCAAAGCACTACCAGGAGACGCCCAAGTGGGTGACCTGGATCTATACAGAGACCTCCATGACTAAACTGTGTAAAGGCATTCCTCCCTCCTCCGACTAATGATGTTTAATTACTCAGGATGGTGACGACTCTGCCTACTTGTTGGTCCATGTATACAAGGAGCCTCAAAAACTTGGTGGCAGACTTCGATGGTCCTGGTGCCCCTCTTCCATAGCCATTATATCCTAGAATTCCAGACACAGATTCTCTCTCTATCCCATGCTTTCACAACTTGATACCAACACACTTGACTCAGTTCTTTTCCACTTATTAATTGTATTGGTGGGATGACTAATTCCTGCAGCTTCATACACTTTCATCCTGTGATGTCCTATATGTCTATCTTGATGAATGAACTGTGTGTTTTTGAAAAGACTTTTATATAATTTGTGAAAGCAGCATTCTACAAATGTTAACTAGATCATGGGAGATCAGGACATCCAACCTACTATTGACTATTCAGTTAACTGCTACACTATGGGGACCGGGACCACCAACCATGCAGATCCCAGAGGTATGGCGCTGGGAAGTCCAAAATTTCCCAGTGGGTCATTGAGAGTGATAGCCAATGGAGTCAGTCTTCCTATTCATAGTTTCCTATGGATGTCATGACAAAGTACCACAAACTGAGTGTCTTAAAACAGCAGAAATTTATTGTCTCGCAGGTCTAGATGCTAGAAGTCTGATATCAAGGTGTCAGCAGGATCAATTCCTTCTAGAGGCTCTGAGGGAGAAACCATCCCATGCCTTTTCCTTCATTTCTGCTGGTGGCCAGCAGTCCTTACCATTCTTTGGCCTTTGGACACATGAATCCAATCTCTGCCTCTGTCTTCATATTACCTTCTGTCTCTATATCTTCACATCATCTTCCTTCTGTGTGCATCTTTGTGTTCCATTTCTCTCTTCTTATAAGGACACCCGTCATCAGATCAAGACCCATCCTAATACAGTATAGTCTCGTCTTAAGTTCATTACATTTATAGAGACCCTGTTTTCAAGTAATGTCACATTCTAAGGTTCTAGGTGGGCATGAATTTTGGTGGGACACTATTCAACCCAGTATATACCCCTTTCTCCCTCTGGCCTAGCCAACTCCCAGTCTTTCTTCAGATTCAGGCTGTTGTCACTTCCATGACTGGCCTGTTGTCACTTCCATTTTCCCTGTTTATACAGCTTCATAACATTATATGCTCTTTGTAGCACTTATCTCAGGACAGTATTATTGAATATGTTTATGTGTGTGATTCTTTTCTTGATGTCCATCTTCCCGTGCTAAGCTAGCTGTATGCTTAAAGGGCACAAAGAATTTCTCTTAGTTTTTACTCATTACTGTATCCCTAGAATCTAGCACATTTCCTAACACATATAATATGTACAAAGAATAAAATATGAATAAGTAAACAAATAGCTCAGATTCTGAAATAAAGAACAAAAGAGGGATGGTGGAGGAGGGTGGTCATGAACACTTCTGCCCTCAGTTGTAAGAAAAAGGAGCACCGAGTAAGTAACCCTTCATCTGTTCACAATTCACATGGGAATTCTGCTGCGAAAGAGTCTGCCCTAGATTGGCCTTGAACTTTATGAGAGAAGTTAGAAAACTGATTATTGGAGATATGAAGGCTCTTAAGGCAAAAGGGAGCAAAGAAGAAGAGGAGGAGAAATTGCAGGGAGAAACAGTGCACTGGCTAAGGTGGATTGGACTGCCCTTCAGAGTGATGATTACAGTGGTGGCAACCATAAGTTAGGGGTAAATAAGGCAGGCCTTGACTGCATGACAGTAAGGATGGGTTAATGTCTACCTATAATCAAAAATAGATTACAAGTTTCTTCTTCCAAACAACATAAAGCTGCACACTATTAGCCCCACAGTATAATGAAGTATACTTCTTGTTCTGTGTAGAAGTCTCTATTTTGTCAGTGTGAAAAAAAAAAAAAGTGACACTGGTGGAATTGTATGAAACCAGAATGGGAGAGGAACAAAGGGAATTTTCAGTGGCAGTGTTAGCAGACAGAAGGCGCTATCCACAGGTGGCGTCTCCAGTTAGAGACTTAAAAATATGATCCAACCAAGAAACAGGTACAAAGAAATAACGTCGGAAGAAAACGGAGGAAAGAGATAACCAAATGGAACATAGATGAAGGAAGCTGAGGATGCACCAAAAAAAAAACGCTGTTTTATAAATTCACCCACTAGCCAAGCTGTGTCTGTTTCAAACTCATGGAATTTTTGCAAAGTTCAAACCTCTGTGGTTTCTTTGCTTTAAAAGTGTGAAGTCATTCTTGCTAGTACAGATAGAAGAGCACAGGAGGTCACATAACTCCTTCCTTAGCAGAACTGGGTGGGGAGGGGAAGCAGTGGATGCTCGTTCAAATCTGAGTTCAGTGTCCTGAAGAATTCAGAAGGCTTTGCAAACCAGGTAGGACTTGAAAGTGATAAATAAATTTACTTTAAGTTCCTATTCTCTTGCAAACGTTAAACTTCTGATAAAATTCAGTTGAAATCCTCCCAGTCTCACATGTTTTCAATTAAGAAAAGCTGATAAAGAGGGAAGACCTTTTGACAGTTATCCTTGTGACCACTAATAATTACCATTCTCTTATTGGCAAGTTTTGGTGATATTTGATTCAGAAAGTGCTAAAAAAGCACAGTTCTTATCCTTAGGAGTTGTGAATGTAAATGAATGTTACACGTCTGTGCCCAAATCTCCACTCTGAAAATGGTTTGGGGAGTTAGTTTAAGCTTTAAGAAGGCTTAGAAATAATTGGTTAAAATATTAATAACACTACCAAAGGGGAAAGCAGTTATTTTTGCCACTCAGACTTTAGAAATGCTTTCATTTAGGGTATATTTGACATGCAATTTTTAATTTATTTTATACCAGATCAGTGGTTCTCAGGTATCATTATATTTTGTACCCCTCAAGTAATCAATTAGAAAACATCTTTCTAAATCAGAACATCTAGATCCGTGTTTTGAAATCTTTAGTGCTATATGTAGCTTGTTGGTCAGATATTCCATGTTGCATGTATGTGGATTAATGGTTCAGTAACTTGTTCTTTTACTAAACTCTCACATGGTTTGGAATGTGTTGTTTTGATTAACTTTTAGTAAGTGTTCAGTGTTGTGTATCAGAAAGGCATGGTCTTGGGCATCAGATAGAAGTGGCTGCAAATACCAAGTCTGCATTTTTACTAGCTGTGTAAATGTGGGTGAGGCACTTTGCATTTCTGAACCTCAGTTACCTTATTTTGAAAGATGCTTTAGCATTGTTCAAGCATTATTGAGAATACACTATTATGAAATAGATGAATGTAAAATAAGCAATCAATACATTTGTTTCCTTCCTTCCTATTTCTTTTTTTTTTTTTTTTTTTTTTCTTTTGCGGTACGCTGGCCTCTCATCATTGTGGCCTCTCCCGTTGCAGAGCACAGGCTGTGGACACACAGGCTCAGCGGCCATGGCTCACGGGCCCAGCCGCTCCACGGCATGTGGGATCCTCCCGGACCGGGGCACGAACCCGTGTCCCCTGCATCAGCAGGCGGACTCTCAACCACTGCGCCACCAGAGAAGCCCCTTCCTTCCTATTTCTAAGTGTTCAGCCTACAGTTCTTCAAACACTACTCAACAATTATTTGTTGATGATATCACAGAATTTCAGATGAGTCGTATTGGTAGCTGGATTTCTACTGCTGCCTGTTTCCACTTGTCCTTTGTGAGTTACCCTGATATTAACACCATCATTGTATTTCCCATTGGCACATATTTATTGGCTTTTGCATGAAGGAAATAGTCTAAGCAACTATTCTCTGATTTTCATTGACAGTTTCTTAACTTGCTTTTGAATCTTTGTACCCTTTTGCTCCTGGGGGCCAGGAGTCAGAGTCTATGAAAAAAGACAAAATCTAGAAGAAATATTCTAGCCACCAAAAATTATTGAATGAGAAACTCAAATAAATAGAAAGAGTGAAACTAGTATAGAAAATGAGAATATCCAAACACAGCTTCAAGCAGAGAAATTGATTAGTTTAACCTATAGGGATAATGATACATTAGCTGCTTAGAAAAGAAAAAGAGGCATCTTACTATGCTAGTTATGAAGAATGGACGTTATTAAAGAGCTAAAGAACTACAGGGATGTAATTATGAGGAAGGGCTAACCCAGTAGATCAATAATAAACCTTAATAAAAAAGAATCTGAAGGAAGGGTTAAGAAAATTGGATGACACTTAAATACTAGGAATAGTCCTAGTATTTAACTTTAACAAAGGAAAAGACAATGTATCATGAAAGTACACACACACACACATCAAATGAAATGGGGGAAAATGGAAAGAGAAAGAAGAAAACGTCTAAAGCAAACTTGAAGTATCCACATATGTCTTAGAAAATTGATCTTATAGTCCATCTCAATAGTTCATCAGCAAATATTCCCATCCTATTAACATCCCTCCCTTGACTGAAGCACTACAATGTCAGTGGATGAAATGCTGTCTTTTCAAACTGCGTTGAATGTTGTGTAGGGTTAGCTTCTTATTGCCATGAGTCATTTACTTAGCAGCACAGAGATCTTGGTTTCAATGATCACATACACGCACACAGACACACTCACACAGCATGGATTAACTTTGTACATGTGATGATTAGAGGATCCAGGAAGAAATAACATGAAGAGGTAAGGAACTCACAAAGATTTAAAGTCAAGTGCTGAGCTGTTGCCATTGTGGATTTTTAAACTTTGAACACAAGAGCAATTAGTAGCCTTGATGTTATCACAAAGGACAGTTCCCAAACCATATGATAATAAAGCCTCAGCAGAAATAGTCTCTTCAGAAATGGCTGCCACTAATTCAAGGTCTTCTCTAGCAATAAATGATGTGTTGATTTGAGTTGTGTTAGCAAAGTAAATAAAAATAAATACAAAAGAAGCAAATATTTCCGTGGAAGTTCAGTGAAATATAACTAATGAGACCCTGTAAATTATTGCTTAAAGAGATGATGAAATATATCATTTTTTTTGGCAAGTGGTTTTTAATCCAAACATTATCTAAGAGGAACACTAATATAAAAAAATAGCCGTGGTAAGATGATCAGAGGCTTAATCAGCTATCTTTCTATAGTCCGTTTCTATTCTAACTATTAAAAGGGGGTGATTTTAAATTTGCATACTTAGAATGCTGATGGAAGGATCAGTAACACTTTTTTTCCTCCTATCTCTGAGTTAACAGAGAGGAAGAAAGGAAAATGGTTAGAGCATTGTAATTATTAGGAACTTTGCCAGTAAAAAAAAATAAATAAATTACTCCTAAAAAGGAAAAAAATTAGGTAGAAAAGTGTAAGAAAATAAGATAACTTTCAGCCATAACTCTTCTTAAGGAAGACATAGCTAGTACAAGCCCTCTCTCAGGTAGGTGTAGAGATATAAATATGATATGTGAATGTACCTGACTTCCATGGAAAAAATGTATTTTATAAATCCAAGAATGGAGATTGACTAAAATATCTTAACCAGTCCACCCTTTAAGGAAACTATCAGTTTTAAAAGCCAGAGACCTTAAGGCATAGAATAAAGCAGGCTCAGAATCATAATGGAAAGTACATAAAAGTTCCTTCTTTTCTTGAGGTGCCACACTGACATGACTATCTTTTATATTTTCTGAAGAAATAGAATTGTATAAAGTGCCAGGCTCATTGTAATTTAACACTCTTCCTGAAGCCCTAGAAAAATTAGAATAATATTAAGAGGAAAGAAACACAAAACTCACCCAGTGCTACAGCAAACTTGCTTCGCTGAAGCTGATAATGTTCAGCACGAATGGACTTGAGAAGCAGTTTTACCGAACTTTTCAAAGCACGTTTTCTAATAACTAAATTCCTCATTCTTTGAAAATTAGTAAGATACTGGACTAATTATCACAGTCGTAGAATTTCACCACCTTCGATCAGTTCTAGGTGGCACCTCTTCCCTCTTGGCCATAAGCCGTTTTTAACAAACCCATGGATGTTTCTCTCCAGGATTATGGATCTAAGTAGAGAAATATTATTATCAAGAAATCATTTTCTGTTGAAGAAAGATGTCTCAAAATTCACTTCCTGTGTGCTGTATTATGATTATTTCTCTTTTGCCTTTGAGCATATTTGTGTGGCTGGTCTTTCTAATATTGCTGTTTTTGAGTTTCCACTTCCTTGAACTTCTGTGTTACAAATTATATACAACATCACCTGTCTAGCCTGCGGCTCATTTGTGATTTATTAATTAGTGCCCATGAGTTCTAAGGGATTAATGGCTTAGTATATCTCTTGTCTCCTGAGGTATCCTCAGTTCTTTGTAATTGATCACTAAATGTTTGCCAAACACTTGCTTATCACCACTTCTACATCCAGCAGATGTTCATTACTTAACTTGTTGAAATGTTTATATTACTTCACTAGTTAAATATCTCTGTACTATTTCATCTTAAGAAATGATGAAGAAAAAATTTGAGACAGAAATAATTTAATACTTACCCTCAAAATGATCTCTCATCACCTAAAATGAGGTACAAGACATTTTAGTTTTAAATATCATTTTTTAATCCCTTGGAAATTAGAAACAGGTGTAATCTGAATCAAGCCAATTTAGTTAATTAACTACAGTATCCTCTGACACAAATGCTAGCTATAAGCAAGTCTTATGATTCAAGTCACATGTTATAATCTACAGCAAGAAGAACCATTTATGAAATTAACTGACTACGTGAAGAATACCACTACAGCTTCATAGAGATATTTAAAATGCTATTTATTTGTGTACTTAGACATTTTAAAAAAGTGAAATTCATCACCTAATTGTAATTGTGGATTCGTAGATACTTTCTAGAATTTTAGAACAATAACTAGGTGCTTCCTATGTGCTATGAACTGTTGTAAGATCTGAGAATTCAGCAGTAGAGAAGATACACATAGTTATTATTCTCAAGAGCTTACATTCTAGAAAGGAAATACACAAGCAAATAACTGGACAAGGAAATTTCAGAGGCTGGTAAATGTTATTAATTAGTTAATTCAATGAAGATTTATTAAACTTCAAACATGAACTAGGTTCTAGATGCTAGGGACATAGCTATGAAAAAAAAAAGTCCAACTCTTTTCTCAAATTTTTATTTTGTGAGAGAGGCAGATAATAAACATCATACTTCTATGTGTATATTGCTATAGATAGTAATGAGTATTTTTAAAGTAAAAATGAAACGGGAAGTTGTGATTGAGAGAGTGGAGAAGAGTAAAAGAGGTTTCTTTAGATATATGGTGGCCAAGTAAAGGTCGAATTTGATGTGAGACCTGCTGAAAGTGAGGCAGAGAGCTTTGAGAGTATCTGGGAGAGAAGAGTTCATGTCAAATACAAAGGAATCCATATTTCATATGCTCTGTTGTTCAACATTAGGAAATCAAATGATTAAACCAGTATAGGTTATTTTTACCATCAATTTATTGGAAAACTAATTTCATTGGGAATGTATGTAACAGAATATAAAAATGGGCATCTTCCTTAACTTCCATTCTGAAGATTTCACAGGGTGTATGTTACATCAGATATCAAGTTGAGTGTGAAACTAAACTCTGTATGATAATTTATTTAAAACAAAAGAGTTAGCTCTATGGCTTTTCACTCACTTTGAGAATATAAAGGGTTCTTGAGAGGGAAGAGTATGTGTGAGATCTTCCTGAGAAAGGAAGAGCTGTTGCTATTTCATGGGATCCAGTTTCCTGGGAAGTTTTTTTTGTTTGTTTAAAACTTTAATTTACAAATTTTCAATATATACAAACATTATTGATTTTATTATATCAACCTTATATCCTGTGACCTTTGTAGATTTCTTGGGATTTTTAATGTAGATGATTATGTTGTCTACAAATAGAGATCTTTATCCATTATTTTGCAATTTTTAATGTTTTTGGTGTTTTTTTCTTGCCTTATTACATGGGCTAGGACCACCACTATAATGTGGAATAGTTATTTACGTTGTGTTAAGGACGTTTTGTCTCTAAGTTCATAAAAGATATTGATCTGTAGTTTTTCTTCTCTTTCTTCTTCTTTTGAGTAATGTCTGCCTGCTTTTTTCTTCAGGGTAATGCTGAACTTAAAAAATAAGTTGGAAAATATTTTCTCTTTTCTATTTTCTGGTAATATTAGTGTAGAAATTGTATTGTTTCTTCCTTGAATATTCTGTAGAATTCACAAGCAATGCAATCTGGGTCTGCCCTTTTAAACTTTGTGTAAGGTTATTAACCTTAATTTCTATTTCATTAAGAGGTATAGGAGCGTAAATCATAGTATGTATTTATTTACTGATGAATTTTATCAGTTGGTTCTTTCGAAGAATTTATTTTCATCTGTATTATCAAATTTATCGGCACATTTGTTTATAATATTCCCTTATCATACTTTTACTGTCTGTCAGATCTCTAGTGATGTGCCCTCATTTGTGTTTCTTCCCTTCTTTCTTTTTTCTTGACCACTATGACTAGGAGTTTATTAATTTTATTGATCTTTTCCTAGTGTCATTTATTTTTTCTGTTTTAAATGTCATTGGTTTCTGCTCTTATTTTTGTTTGTTTTTTTCTTCTGCCGACTTTGGGTTTTAATTTGCTCTTTTTTAAAAAGATTAATGGTATGAAATTAGATCACAGATTTAGGATCTTTCATCTTTTCTAACATAAGCATTGAACACTATAAATTTCCCAATAATAACTGTATCTCACAAATTTTCATATGTTCATAATTTTCATATGAATCCTTTGTTTTCAATGTATTTGTTTACAATTCAAAGTACTTTCTATTTTTCCTTGTTATTTTTTTAATTTAACCAAAGGATTATTTAGAAGTATATTGTTTAATTTATAAATATTTAGGAATTTTCATAGATCTTTATGTTACTGATTTCTAGTTTAATTCTATTATGATCATAGAACATTTTATTTGATTTCAATCTTTTGAATTTATTGAGATTTCTTTATAATTCAGAATATGATCTACTATGGTGTATGTTCTATGTGCACTTGAGAAGGATGTGTATTTCCTAGTACTGGATGGGATATTCTAAATGGCAATTAGGTCAATTATATTGATAGTGTTGTTCAAATCCTCTATATTCTTACTGCTTTAATATCTATCTGTTCTATCAGTTCTTGAGAGAGGAGTGTTGAAGATTCTAACAATAACTGTGAATTAGTCTATTTCTCTTTTCAGTTGTATCAGTTTTTTCTTCATGTGTTAAAGCCCTGTCATTAGCTGTATACACATTTAGGATTGTTATAACTTCTTGACTAATCCAATTGTTGTGTGTGTGTGTGTGTATGTGTGTGTGTGTGTGTGTGTGTGTGTGTGTCTCCATATCTATATATCTATATTTTCTTTACCTCTGGTATTCTCTTGTTCTGAAGCCTACTTTGTCACAATAATATAGCTTCTCCTGATCTCTTTTGATCAATATTTGCACTGTATATAATTTTCCATTCTTTTACTTTTAACTGATGTCTTTACATTTAAACTGTATTTTTTTTTTTACATAATATACAGTTTGGGTCTTTATTTATTATACAGACTGATAATCTCTGTCTTTTAATTGACTATTTACAACATTTCATGTAATTTTTATATAGTTGGGTTTAAAGTTACCATCTTACATTTTGTTTTTCAGTTGGGGAATCTGTTTCTTGTTCTCTTTATTCTTCTTTTTCTGACTTCTTTTAAATTACTTTAATTTTTATTATTTTGTATCTATTATTGGCTTATTATAATTATTTTATTTTTTAGTGGTTTCTAGGGTTTATATTATACAACTTTGTCATTTTCTACCTCCCAATCATTTCAGTTCACATATATAGTATAAATAGATGCAACCTTACCTTATATTGTTATACACTTTAATTCTACATATGTTATAAACTACATAGTACAATGTTTCTATATTTACCTTAGACATCCAATTATCTTATAAAGAGATTAAATTTTTTTTAAAAAATTGCTGTTTACACTTGCCCACAATTTTACCATTTCCAGTGCTCTTTATTTTTTTTTAATTTTTAATTAGTTAATTTATTTTTGGCTGTGTTGGGTCTTTATTAGAATCAGCTAAGTGATTATATGCTAATCAGCAAAACATTCTTAACTGTCCTTCTGAAAGGACAGTTAAGAATGTCAATTCCTTCTGTCAATTCCTTTCCTGTGAGTCACTCAAACTCTTTTTTTAAAAGTTAAATTTGAGCACACTGAACAGAGATCGTAAGGAGTCTCATGTGCTATGTAGAAACTCACAGTTATTTTTTTAAATTAATTTATTTAATTTATTTTATTTTTGGCTGCATTGGGTCTTTGTTGCTGTGCATAGGCTTTTCTCTAGTTGTGTTGAGCGGGGGCTACTCTTTGTTGCAGTGCGTGGGCTTCTCATTGTGGTGGCTTCTCTTTGTTTTTAAGCATAGGCTCTAGGCGCACGGGCTTCAGTAGTTGCAGCACGTGGGCTCAGTAGTTGTGGCTCACAGGCTCCAGAGCGCAGGCACAGGCTCCAGAGCGCAGGCTCAGTAGTTGTGACGCATGGGCTTAGTTGCTCTGCGGCATGTGGGATCTTCCTGGGCCAGGGCTTGAACCCGTGTCCCCTGCATTGGCAGGCAGATTCCTAACTACTGTGCCACCACAGAAGCCCTCCAGTGCTCTTTATTATATACATCTTTGTATTGTGTGTGTGAGTATGTGTGTGTGTGCTTGTGTTTTTGCTTGCATGTATGGTATCTAAGTTTCTGTCTGGTATCATACTCCTTCTGTTTAAGGAACTTCTTTAAGTATTTCTCATCTTCCAGCAGGGAATTCTTGTCAGTTTTTGACAAAAAAGGTCTTTATTTTATCTGCATTTTGAAAGTGTGTTTTTTGGCTTTCAGTACCATAAATGTGTCATTGTATTATCTTCTGGCTTGCATAATTTCTGATTAGAAGTCTGCTGTAATTCTTATCTTTGTTCCTCTATATGTTATAGTTACTCCTGCATTCTCCTGGCTGCTTTAAGAGTTTATCTTTCATTTTCAGCAGTCCAGCTATCATGTATATAGAGGGATTTTTGTTTGATTTTTATCCTGCTGAGCTTCCTGAATTGGTGATTAGTTTTTGTAATGGGTTGAATGGTGCCCCTCCCCTGAAGAGATATGTCCATTCTAATCTTTGAGACCTTTGAACGTGACCATATTTGGAAGGAAAGTCTTTGCAAGTGTAATTAAGTAAAAGATTTCAAGATATGATCATCTTGGATTATCTGGTGTCCTTATAAGTGTCTTTATAAGAGACACATAGAAGAGAGACACAGAGATTAGGCCAGGTGAAAATGTAGACAGAGATTTAGGTTGTTCAACCACAAGCAAAGGAACACCTGGAGCTACAAGAAACTGGAAGAGGCAAGGAAGTATTCTCTCTTAGAACACATAGAAAGAGTGTGACCCTGGATGCACCTTGATTTCAGACTTCTAGCCTCTAGAACTGTGATAGAATGAATTTCTATAAAAAGAGAAAGCCACAAAATTTGCGGTAATTTATTACATCAGCACAAGAAAACTAATGCAGTTGTTTTTTATTCTTTTGTGGAAACTCTGCTTTCATATTTTCTGAGCTAATATGCTCATGAATGGAATGCATCATTGATCCATTTTTTCTTTTTTTACAGCATTTCTACATATTATACATGTTATCCTCTCTGCTGAAATTGTCCAGTTTCCTGTATTTTGTCTATTCCAATAGATGGGTTTTGCTTATACCTTGCTGCATGAACAATTGATCCTAGACTGAGCCCTGTGAGTGAGAGAGTTTGTTGACCTTCTTTCAGAGGCTTAAGTTTTATTCTCTGTAGGAGAGAAAGATCCAGGGAAGCATATGGGGTTTTGTTCTGTCCTTCGTCAGTCACTGATCACCTCCTAAAGGCCTATGCCACCAAGTAGGTCTCTCTTTATCTTCTGTTCAGGTCTTGATCTTTCTCATAAGCACCTGATCTTTCTCATTGGCCTGTAAAAAGAGCCAATGAATGTGTACAGATTCACCTAGACATGCTAGCACACATGACGTTTAAGAATTTGTTAAAAATTTAATTGTTCTTATTTGCTTTAATGAGTGCCGCTTTTTCTTCCTGTGTTCTTCCAAATATGAAACAGTCCATTGGTCTTATCTCTCCCCAGAGAGACTTGTAATTTTTACAATTCAGTTTTCTTACAACTTCAGGCGTATTTTTGACTCAAATAAAAAAAGTAATATTTTGTAAATTATTTGACTCTTTATTGTTAGGTGGAAGCACTGTTCTGTTGTGACTTTCTGCATCCTAAGGAGAAACAAAACTCTTTTATTACTTTTTCAATCATGATGAGATTTTTGCCACTATTTCTCCTTTTTATTCTACTCAGTATTTTGTTGGTTTACTTTTCTTTCAGTCATGATTTTTTTTGCCATAGATTTCTCTATGTTATCTGTATTTTCAAGGAACCAATTTTTGGTGTTGTTAATGTTGATTTTATTATTAGTTTTTTCTATCTCATTGATTTCTGCCCTCATCTATATTATTTATTTTCTTATTTTTTATTTATAGTTATTAGATTGCTACCCTCCCAAGTTTTAATTTTTATTGTTTTCTAATAAATGTATTTTAGTAAAGTTCTAAGTATTGCTTCAGCTGTTTACCACAAATTTTGACATACGTTTGCACTATTTTCAGTTTCATTTAAAAATATTTTTATTGTCCATGTGACTTTTTTTGTCTTAAAGATAATGGGCTTGTGGTACTTATCTGAACTATTTGAATATTACTAACTTGAGATATCTGTTCTTTGTGATTAGCAGTACTCTTTTCCCAAGGTGTATGCATGACAATATATATTTCTTAGTCAGAAAAATCACGTATATATATATATATATATACACACACATATATATATACACACTAGATTCTTCCCATACTTCTATGCACCAGTTTACTCAGAGCTTCTGAGTAAACCTAATCTCACAACTCTCATGTTGTACATTTTTCTTTGATAGTTTTGGCAACCATGAAGGGACCCAGAGCAGATTGCTCTCCTTCTCCTAAGCTCTACAGGGATCTAGGGTTAGTGCCCCTTGTGCCTGTCCACCTCCTCAGTGAGTCCAGATGACTGATTAAGTCTCTTCAGGAAGGGATATCAGTTAAAAGACACTGAGAAGGTTGCTCAGTTGAAAGACACTGGGAAGCTTTGGACTCTGGGTAATTAGGTAAGGGGTGACCTGGCATCTTTCCTTGACTTGACTATTTTAACAGAGTTTGTCAGAATAAAAGTAAAGATACCAAATGAAAGCTTTCAATTCCAAAGATAAGGGACACTGTTCCCCCTAGCCTGTTACAGCTTTCTTAGACAACTGAGAAGTTTACAGGAGTGGTAGAGGCAAGTCCTCATACCATGTAGCAGTCTCATAGGGAAGCCTCATTAATTTAAAAAAATCACTCATCCGAGGATACACATGTATGAATTGGCCATACAGTTTTCTGAGAGCCCGTGAGGTTTTAGAGGGAGAAACCGAGATAGTAAAAGAGCTGAAACAAGTCTAGCATGATACTGAGAAGAGTTAAGCTCATAAACAGCCCACCACACACTTTTTAATAGTAATTTTATCCTGACAAACCAACTTTAAAATGGGAAATAAAGCCTCCCAAACAGAAGAAAAAAGGCCGCCAGATAACCTACCTCTGACTAACACCCCAGCTGGGTTTATGTTTGTATGGAGATTATACTTGCAAGTACTTGCTTAAATGGGAACTGAAGGAGATCTCACCCTGAAATGGCGAAGATGGGGCTCTTTTGACATTCCAAATTTTTTTCCTACACAGCTAGAGAAAGCTGGCTATAAGATCAGACAGACTGAATGAAAAACTTATTTTGATTGGTATTTAGGTGCTTCTAAAAGAGGAAATAGTAACTTCTTTACAGGAAATCAATAAAAATTTGCTTGAAACCGTATCAAAATTTTAAAATGCCACTGATGCTGGTCCAGTCTTTCCCTCTGCTCCTCCCTGTTTCTCTAAACGTGCACCACAATGCTCTCCTCCTTGCTATCTGTCTCTCTCGGAACTTCCTCTTATAACACCAAAATTGATTTCCCACAGAAGGCAACAGTAATTCTAAAAGCTGATAAAAATGTGTTTCATTATTATGGCCATTTTGAAAAAACATTTTTTTTTTTCAAAATACTGATCTTAAGGGAACCAAAGCTTTTCTAGGAGCAACTTGCATTACCTTTTCATGCCTTCGATATAAATGTTCTGCCTGTTCTTCTTAGGTATCTTGTTCTGTGTCTTGAGAGCTTGGTGTATTGACCAGTGAGAAAACTCTCTCTGGTCTCTGCCATCTGGAAGATGCACATATGGTATTTGGCAGCCAGCCAAATACCTCTGTCTGGCCATGCCAGTTCTCAGGGAAATTTGTTATAAGGGGTCCCAGTCCATAAGGGAGGTTTATCATCTCAAACTTCATTGTGTCTGCCTGTACAATGAAGGCTTTTAATTTCTGGACTCTTTTTGGTGGGGAGCAAACTTTCAAGATCTTGTGAGGACTGCATCCTTTGTACTCTCTTGTGGGGATGTGTCTTGCATTTTATTGGTTTGAGTGGCTATTAAGATCCTACTTGTCAATGGCCAGATGATGGATCCTTTAAATAGGAAAATCTTCTAAATTGGTAAATTTTTTTAGAAAGCTCTCATCATAAACAGCTATATTATTGGCACCTATGGAAAGACTAAATTGGGAGCGAGAGCTGGGAGGGATCAGGGTGAGCTGGTTCCCACCACTGCTTGAATAAGCACAGACAGTGGCCACCACTGTCTCTGCTTAGCTAGACCAGAGTCTTTTCCCAGGTTCTGGCTGGCCCAGATACTGTGCCAAGCTGTGGTGTGTAGTGAGCAGGGCCGAGGTGTTTGCTCCACTCAGACTGGGGAGTGTGGCAAGATGGCAGCTGCCAGTGCAGAGCTTTCTCTGTCCCGATTGTTGTCAAACCAGCACCATGCACTCTCTGTGAGTAGAGCCTAGGCTTCTCCAGCCTTATATCTGTCCCACCAGTTCTCCCATCAGGCAAGGGGGCTTGTCTCCTCTGCATAGGACCCCAGAACTAGGATGCCCAGTCTGTGGCTGGATCTGCTCACTCCTTAGGATGAGGGTCCACCCATGTGGACCTTCTCTTCCTTTCAGATGCCTCCCAGGGTCTCAGGTCCTGACCTGATGCCTTTTTTCCATCCTACTCAGTTACATGGAAATCTTTCTTGCAGCTTTGGTTGTATAGAAGTTATTCTGCTGTTTTCTAGTTAGTCTTCTGTGAGAATTGTTCCACATATAGTTGTATTTTTGATGTGTTCGTGGGGAAGAGGTGAGCTCCAAGTCCTACTCTGCCATCTTGATCTGATCTCCTATTGACTTTTAATCTTTGTCTTCCAAGATACAAGGAAACCTTTCCTCCTATGCTAACTATGGCTTAAAATAAGTTGGTAAAGTATACCTTTTAAACAGAGATGAAACATTTATCTTTTTCTTTCTATCTGGTCACTCCAGAATTTGGTTTCTTCATCTGGCTCCCCTCTTAGACTTGGTGTCTTATTACAATCCAGATTGAAACTAGTTACACTCGTCATTGTCCTAATTTGTTCTTTCTTTTTCGTGTTTAAACTGTTTACGTTTTGTGTCTTTTGCTGCTGTATCACGACCTTATTAATGTTGTTACTGGTATTACTGTTGTTTCTTGCATTACCCAATGTATAACCAGATCTCTGACAAAATTAATGATGGCTAAATGTCTTGAGGCAATCAATCACATATATTGTTCTATATAAAATTATTTTTAATAATGCAACTCTAGATATTGGAAGAAGCAACAAGAGAAAAATATTTCCTGGATCATAATAGACCAGTAAGACAGATGATCTAGAGAATTTTTAGCGCATGAAAGGCCTATCAAGAACCTTACCTGACTTAGGAATGAGCCTTCATAGTGCTGTGAGACAAATTGGTCATAAAATGCCTCCCAAATCTTGGTTGGATTTATGACCAAAACGGGGGAGACGGTGAACAAAAAAGAGCAAAGAATATTCCGCACAGACCAGTTATACAAGGGGTGAATTGCAACTCACTGCAATTGCCTACCAACAGCACACCCTGCGAGGAATGCAGTATGAAAAACAGGATGAAGCACTTTGTGCTTTGGATAAACGCACTGCTAGATAGTTAAATACATATCTTAGGAAGAGTTTCAGTGACCCCAGATTCTTGCATCTTCCCATACATAGAAAAGCACTCAAATCATTAACTTGAGATAGCTTTTTTTTGTGATTAGCAATAATCTTTTACCAAGATATATGCTAGACTACATGTATTTCCTAGCCAAAAAAAGTCATATATATATCTGGCTTCTCCCCTACCTCTGTGGAGCAGTTTACTTGGAGCTACTGATTGTCTGTCTCCCAGGCTATAGTTCTCAGTAAGACTCTGAGTAAACCTTAAACTCACAACTCTCATGTTGTGCATTTTTCTTTAAGTTGACAAGGTATAACAGTAAAAATGCTGAAATCCAAAGACAAGGAGAAAGTTGGGTTTTTTTGTTTGTTTCTTTTTGTTTCTGCTTTTTTTTTTATGTGCAATGCCCAGGGAAGGCAAGACAGAAAATAGATTAGTGGTTGTTTAGGGTTGGAAAGGGATAAACAGAAATAGAGAGGTGATAGTTAATGGGAGCAGGGTTTCTTTTTCAAGGTGATGAAAATGTTCTAAATTGCAGTGATGGTTGAACATATCTGTGAATATGCTAAATAATACTGTACCCTTCAAATGGTTACATTGTACATTTTATGGATTATATCTAAATAAATGGTTTAAAAGGAATTACATTTATAGAAGACCTATACATAAATGTTTATATGAACTTTGTAATTTACAATATTGAAATATTCTGAAGGAGTGAATCCATATGTTATTGAACAAGATTAGTTTACACTGTACCTGCAGGACTGCCTCATATCAGAAGCAAAATGCCAAATATTTCAGGACTATGTCAGGAGTTCCAGGTGCATTATAGGACTAAGAGAACTGGACATACAGGAAACTGCTGATTTACACCAAATTGAGAAAGGCTGTTCCTGCTTGTCAGAGGTCACACTTCAGTGAAGTGTATTGTTAATCAGAAGGCCACCTGCACCAATCAGTGAGACATCAGTGAGGATAGATATACTTGTGGGTGGAAACATCTTAATTTTATAAGTACTCATTGAAATTTTCTAAGACATTTTCAGCCTCTTGTGAACAGGCACAGTTTCTCTTGAAGAGCAAAGCATACACAGTTAATAATAGAAGAAAAGCAAATAACACTTAAGAATCAGTGTTCTACATTCAAGGTGCCATATTTCCATCCCCCTTTCAACTTAATTCTCTTGGAATTATAGAGCTCTTGTAAATATCAAAAGGACCATTCACTGTCTTTGAGGAGAAATGTGCTCAGTTGGAGCATTACACTTAGGTACAAAAACTCAACGCCTTTTTTATGCTTCAACTTTCCCATCAAGAAAATAGAAACAGCTGAGAAAATGGTTGTCTTCTGGGGTCTTATTAGTAAAGTGTAAAATTCTTTGACCCTTATAGAAGAAAATATGCACATTATTGTATGAATAAAAGGAGGACAAACTAGCCATTTATTCAGTGTACCCAGAGCACATCCACCAACCTCACTAGCTAGAGTTAAATAAAATGCTCTCAGGAAGTTATCATCACAGGATCTACAGAGTAGATGTACTATGGCTTAGAAAAGGTTTGTGCCCCTAGACATTGAAGAGATACAATTTAATTCTGAAGTACTGAAGTGGTCAGGAAATGGAGTTAATAGATGTTACCTTAATGAGTTATTTTTCATTTGTACTTTTCAAATCCTGTTGAACAACAAAAATTCCCACCGCACATTTAGTTGTATCTTGCTGATGCTCAGACCATGGGTATAAATGTTACTGCAAGTAATTTCTTTAATCCACTGTCCCAGAGGTAGAAGCACAAAAAAGACAAGGCTGTAAAAAGTTGGCTCAGATCTGATAGTCAGCAATGCTGTTCTGTGTTTCATGCCAAAAGCTGGAATTGTTGCTGCTATTATAAGAAAGGGGAAAACAAGTGGCAAAGAGCTTTCTTTGGAAATGAATACACCACTGGCCCCAGGGTGGATATGAAATCACCACCATCAACAGACAGTATTACACAAAAAAAGCATATTGAATTAGCCCACCTTTGTAATAGGAAGTAAGAAGCCATGTGGAAAAAGGCTTTTCAACAGTGGATTACAACTATATCGAAATCAAGAACTTAAAGTGTAAGAGAATCATATCTGTCTGGGGGAAAGGGTTCCTGTTGCTTGCTGGGATGCAGGGCCAGGATGTGCTAGGTTGAGTCATCTTTCCAGCAAAAGAAACTTGGAGTAAAATAGTGGGACTAATTTTTTTTTTTTTGTATTTTACTTAACATATATTTTTATTACAAATGATATACATCCTTTTTTAGAATTTTTTAAGCAAGCATGGAAAGAGGCCACTGGTTATGGCTAAGGCCTGACAGAAACCAGAGATCTAAAAGAGCAAGCAGTAAAGCACAATAAAGTCCTGTATCTTTTCTTCCTAAAACTTTCTCACCATGTGTCTATAGTGTGGCTGTGTTACAAACAAGAAGCTCATGTCTATTTGGGGCTTTTGCCTGAGCCTAACACTGACAGGCACATTTATAACAGAATACTAAGTAAAATTCAGATCTAAATTTAGAGAATCTAAAGCATAGATTGAATGGAATGTCATTCTTATTGATCTGTATCAACTTTTACTCTGTTGCCCCATATATATTTTATAGCTCTGTTTCCTCTTTTTTTTCCCCCACATCTTATTTTATTTTACTCCTTTTATGTGACCCAAATTGAACCTCTGTATCATTTGTTATATTGGTTAGGATTGCCTTCAATTGCCTGAAATGACAGTGACTTCACCAAATAAGAGTTTACTTTTGAAGTCTGAAGATAAACTCTGCTGGGCCTGTAAAATGGTGCTCATGATGTCAAAAATGTCTCAGCCAGCTGCAATTTTTCTTCCACACCAGCCTCAGCACAAAGCTTTCATTGTCATAGTTCCAAGATATTGCTGTACCTATAGGCAACCCATCTACATGCCAGGGGAGAAAAAGGAAGAAGGAGGGAATAAAAAGTAAAAACAGAAAAGCAAAGCAAACAAAAAAATATGTCAGCTGAATCTTTATGCTTTTAAAAATGTTTACATCTGTTTATATCACATTGGCCAGAACTGGTTAATATGGCCACCCTCTATGATGGACTGAAAAAAAAAGGGATTCTCTTTAGTATAGATGAATGGATTTGGAGTAGACAACTAATGTTTACTGCAGTGGCCCTACTGCAGTTAATACTGTTTTCTGCCTCCTGTTTTAACAGTAATTGTACAGTAAGATTGCAATCTCTTAATTAATTAAATCAATCGATTTGTTATAAAGCTCCTTTCTGATACTAACTCATTAAAACGGTGATTTTCAATGTTTAGTGGATATTGGCAGCACCTAGAGAGCTTGTTAAAACACAGATTGCTGGGCCCCACCCTCAGAGTTTCTGATCCAGGAGGTTTGAGATGGAGTCTAGGAATTGAGATAATTAAAAGTTCCCTGGTGATGATTATGCAGCTCGTCCAAGGGCCACACTTTAAAGGAAGCAGTTTGGTAATTTTGTAGGGAGAATTTTACAGAGTTCTCATAGTTTCTCAAAGCCAAACTTGCTTTTTGAAAATGCATTTAATCTCTTGTCAGTGAGAGGATTTATAAGCCGTCATGACCTTTACAGAATAAAAAGCACACAGTTTGAGGCTCAGAGAAAGGAAAAGAAATGATGAATGAAGACATATACATCACTTAGATTTATAGGCTTGTATAGGGGCATGTCTTTATGTTTACTTAGCAATATTTGAAGATAAATTATCCTATACATTTGAATAATAAGACTAAAAGATGGCAAGATGCAAGTTATTAAAATTTCAAAATGAGATGTGCTAAAGATCACTTCAGAATACATCCTTCCTTTGCCTAAGTTGTGCTTTATTTAGTTACTAACAAAATATCTTTATTTGTGTGTGGTGCCCATTCCATCAAAACAATGACATTAAAGGCAAATTTTTGAATTTTTTACCTAAATATAACATGTAGAAAAACACTTCATAATTATGCAGCTTAATGTTTTACAAAGTGACTATGCCCATGTTACCAGCATGCAGATCAAGAAATATTACGTTATCAACACCACGCAGACCTCCAATGCCCCTCTTCAGTCACTATCCTCAAAAGCAAACAGTAACCTGACTCCTAGCACCATAGATCTTTTTTTTTCGTTTTTACACTTCATACAAATTAAATCATATACATACTATATATTTTTTAACACCAGACTTCTTTTACTCAGTGTTATTTATATCCATGAGTTTCATCTATTTTGTTTTGCACATTTATAGTTCCTGTATTAAAACTGTCACATAATATTCTATTTGGGAATACACTACAATTAACTTATTCATTCTATTGTTGGATATTTGGGTAGATTCCAGTATTGGGAGAGTATGAGTTGTGCTGCTATGAACATTACTATATGTATCTTCTGGTGAATAGATATATATATAGAGAGAGCACATGTATGAAGGGGTTGAATTGTTGGATCGTACAGTAAACCTATGTTCACCTTTAGAAGATATTGCCAAACAATTTCCCAAAATAGTTGTATCAATTTGCCCTATCATGAGCAGTGTAGGAGAGTGAATTCTGACTGCTCCACATTCCCACCAACAATTTTTGGGGGGTCTTTTTCAATTTTGCAATTCATGTTTATATATAGGGGTATATTATTGTTTTAATCTGTAGCTCCTCACTAAATAACAGAATTGAATAATACTTTTAAATAAATTCATTGAACAATTGGATATCCTCTTCTGTGAAAAATCTGTTTATGTCTTTTGGTCAATTTTCTTAAAAAGTTACCTTTTTCTTACTGATTTATAGAAGTTTTAAAAATATATTTTGGATGAAAGTCCATTGTTGGACATAAATGTATTGCAAATGTCTTCTTCCAGTGAGTAGGTTAATTTAATGGTGTCTTTTAATAAAGAGAAGTTTTAAGTCTTAATATAGATGTGTGTACGTGTGCACGCATATACACGCACATTTGCTTTATGTTGGTGTTTCTTTATGCCTTCTTAAGAAATCTTTGCTTACACATAGGTCAAGAAAATGTTTTTCTCCACTTCCTTCTAAATCCTTATAGTTTAAATTCTGTATTTATATCTACAATCTATCTGGAATTGTGTTTTGTGTTGGATGTGAAAGAGAGGTCAAGGTCCTTTTTTCCCTTTATGGACATCTAGTCAACCCAGCATCACTTTTTAAAAAATGATCATCCTTTCACAACTGCACTGAAGTGATCTTGCATATGTTAATTTTATTTGTCTATAGTTATATCAGTTTGACACTATAATAATATAGCTTTATTCTAAGGCAGTATGGTACTGATATTTAGTAGTTTAAGTCTTCCAGCATTGTGTGTCTTTAAGATTGCTGTGGCTATTCTTGGACCTTTGTCTTTTCATGTAAAATCAGCTTATCAGGTCACACATATGCATGCCTGCATGTATACACACACACACACACACACACACACACACACAAAGTTCTGAGCTATTGATTAGGATTACAATGAATTATGAAGATGAATTTGGAAAGAATCACTACATTTGCAGTATTAAATTTTGCAAACCATTACCGTGATATATTCCTCCATTTATTTAGAAAAATGGCATATCTATCATTTATTCAAAGATTTAAAGTCTTTCTCTAATTCTTTATTTATGTTTATTTACACACACATTTGTAATTTCCATACATAAATAAAAAATATATAATAAATTACATTTTATATAAACATGATATATCTGTGTTACTTAGAATTTTTACACAAATTTTATTAAATTTATTAGATTACTTCTAATCTATTAAATTTATTGCACATTATTAGATTTATTCCTAGGCATTTGATGTTTTCTGATACATCCATAAATAGTGTCTTTCATAAATTTTATTTTCTATACATTAATATTGATATATAGAAATAAACAGATACCTTAAATTAAACCATATAAAATATTCAATATTAATTATTTTTGACCTATGAAATTATTGATTTTGTATTATTGAACATAATACATTTACCTTAAATCCAGTGACCTGGTTATATTTGCATACTAATTTTGATAGTTGATGTGTTAATTTTTTGGATTTGCTTTATAATCATTTTCTCTATAACAATTCTATTTTTCTAGTTTTTTATTTTTTTCTATTTTTCTTGCCTTGTTGCATTGGCTAGGATCTTAATGCTACTTTTAAGAGTTGCTATATTTACTCAGCTACTGCCAATGAGCTGTGAGTCTATTTAAGTATTCAGTGTTAGGATTTTGACTATATGCACGCAAAGATATAGCCAGCTAATGATTTTTATCAGGAGCCATTTAGAGCTTCTGATTTCTTATACAGTAAATAATATTGTGTACTATTCAAAAGAGCAATGCTGTGAAATGACTGTAACATCACCACAGGGATGAATAGTTTATATAACTTTATATAATATATATGCATATTTAATTGTATTCTCTCTTTCTTATCTGTGCCTGCTCAATAATGTGTGTTAGTTTTAGCATCTCAGTTAGACTAACTCTATTTGTGGGTAGGAAATATGTCTTACTTTCTTCATTCCCTTCAGTTCTAATTGGGTAAAAACAAATCAGACCCTTGTAAGCATATTAATTGGCTAATTGTGCTGTACTAATTTCAATAACTTGAGTGTTCTTTTGCCTTTAGATATGGAAGAAACAATGTATAATGTAAGTACTATTAGAACTTCTAGTATCACCTCACAGCTGGAGAACACTTAAGATTATTCACAAGACAATTTCAATATGTTATCTCACTTTAACCTTACATTTTTGAGGTAAGATTTTCAAAAGCTTTAGTAAATAACCACATGATATGCACATAATATTTCATGCAATGACATATAATTTTAACTTTACTACCATCTGCTGGGACAGACTACTTGACACAGTAATAAAACAAGCTATATTGAGCACCTGCCGTTTACCAGGCATTGTGTAAACTACTGTACCTTAAAGAGATTTGAAGAGATCACAGTCTGATCATTCAAAGGATTCTGGTGGCTGACTTGAGAAGAGAAACCAAATTCCCACTTGGCAGAAGAGGGAGAATCCCATGGGTTAAAATTTTCTTTACAGAGATTTTTTATCCAGATGGTTTCAACCTAACTTTATGCCTCAGTGCACTGGAAAGAAAACAACACGTGGCATAATCTATACAGATTATTGTAAGAGCTTCCTAGTTTGGTACTCTGCCCTGGAGCCTCACCCTGTAATCCCTCTGGCACAGTGCTCTTAGATCAGATTAATGTTTCCCAAACACAAAATACGACTTTTTTTCTCAAAGCTTCCAGCTTTACCCCATCCCATCCCTGCCTACATTATACCCCCTTTTCCTCTTTCTTTTTCTGGATAAAATGAAAATTCTTCAATCTAGCTATTCATAGTCACCTTTATTAATTTCTACCATACCTACCCAGTTACTCCCATGATGCATACCCTCAATTCCTCCACATGCATCACTAAATATGGACATGTTCATGATAAATCTGAAACTTCGGCTTAACAAGCCCCAATTTCCCAATTGAAATAACCTTTTAAATCCTTTCCAATCTATTCCAGTGATTCCTTAGTTCTTCATCATTATGAACTTTTCTATAAGATTTTGACTAAAGCTATGTGCTCTCCTGAAATTCACCTATGCACTAGTCAGTAAGAAACCTTGATATGGTCTAACCCTAATTACCAAAATGCCCAACTTTTCTTGTTATTAATGAGTGTTTTTGACCCAGGACCATTTTACTTTTTTCTCTATGTTAGTCCAAATATTTGTAGCCTTCTGCTCATAGGCATATTTAATCTCATCATATTTACATTATTTGTTTGAAATTATCATTAGAGGAATTATAGAGCAGGTTATTTTTTATAAGCAGAACTATCTTTTCTGTCTTCCCCTCTACCTCTGTACCTTCTTTCCCTCTGTCTTAGTGTGACCCTGCATCACAAAGATATAATTTATAAGGTCATGCAGATTAATTCCAACCAACATTTGGCAAATAGCTTTGTCATCCATCACTAATGGGTATACACATGTGAAATTCAGTGGAAGGCAGCAATTTATGTGAACACTAAGATGAGTTACATGTAATACTATTAATTCTGGCAGGCAAGAAAAGAAAAAGAAGTCTTAGCAAGAACTTTAGATTCCTTGTCCATGGTGAATAGATCACTGTGATATCTGTTTAATAGCTCTTAAATTCTGTCTCTTTGTAGGTGAGCCTTGGCGTATTTTTATACAAGGGAACTTTCACCTTATTAGATTTCATTGGCTTCATCAGCATCTGTTTTTGAACTGATACTCAAACTAAACCCAAGTGTATTTTTGAACAGTTTAGGTATCTTTTGCATTAATTTTCTACTGTTAGATTTTACTGGTTTACCTAAATTGAATTCAGGGCTCTTAGGTACAGGTAGAACATTTCCCCATATAACAAGCAGGAAACTCAATCTTGGAACTTTGGCTGATGTTGGATAGACTAATGTGCAAACTGGATCTCAGACCCCCCACTATTCATTTACATGAATCTATAGCTCCATGAAAACTTCTGAGTCTTTAATTACTTTGTATTTGCTCATACCAGCACCTTAGTTCATGCTTACTTCACCTAAAACTCGTTCTCTTCTACTTAGTATTTAAGACCTGACTCAAATCTCAGGTCATCCAAGAAGATGCCTGTGATCACACTTATTCAGTGAACTTTTATTCCTATTAATTCCTATAGTCCTTACTCTTGACATAACATAATCAGAAATTGTATACAGATTTTGCTCAATTTACATTACATCCAGATAAACCCATCTTAAATTGAAAATACTGCAATTTGAAAATGCACTTAATACACCTACCTTACTGAACATCATAGCTTAGCCTGGCCTACCTTGAACGTGTTCAGAATACTTCTTTTAGCCTTAAGTTGGGCAAAATCATCTAACACAAAGACACTTTTTATAATAAAGTGTTGAATATCTCATGTAATTTATTGAATACTGTACTGAAAGTGAAAAACAGAATGGTTGCGTGGGTACGAAGTGGTTGTGAATGTATTGGTTGTTCACCCTCATGATCAAGTGGCTGACTGGGAGCTACCCAGTGTCACCAGAGAGTATCATACCACATATTTCTAGCCAGGGGAAAAAATCAAAACTTCAAAATTGGAAGTATGGTTTCTTCTGAATGTGTATAACTTTCATATCATTGTAAAGTTGAAAACTTCTAGGTCAAACCAGTATAAGTCGGGGCCATCTGTACTCTAATACTGAAGTTATCTTTACCTTTTTGCTTACACTGCTTTGCTGTTTCTATTTCTAGTCTTTGAGCACAAGGTTTTTTATAGTTAACATTTCTTTGGATTCTTCTTAATATCAGGCACAGTATCATTCCCATGAAGGTTAATTAACATGTGTTGGATAGTCCACATTTGATGGTAAATAACATCAAGTTCAGTTTGTAACTTCTGGATCAAAACTGCCCAATATTTACATGGCCTCATGCTTGAGAAACATTTCTGCAATTCTAAATGTAAGCAGATTCTCTCTTCTGATCCCCTTTACTGTGAAAACCCTGAGTGGTTCATTACCCACAAGCTGTAGTGTAAGAATAATATGTTCTATAACAAAAGTAGGATCCAGTTATGGAAATTAGAATTGGCAAAAAATTGTGGTTCTGCAAATATGTGTTCATAAAACACATTAACATTTCAACAGTGATTTAGTTAGAATTTTCTAACTAGCTAAAAGTAATTTACATTCCCATTTCCAAAAATAGCCTTGAAATGGTATGTGTTGGAACTATCTAATATCAAGAAACCAACTTGTGTTAATGAATTAAGTTGTATCAAATTACTGTGATCCAAGCATCAATCAGCCATTTTCCAGATTTTGTGAATTTGGCACCATCAGAATTTGGCTGAAGGCACCCAAATCATAAAGACAAAGCAATTTGCTGCCAGAGTTGTAATTTAAACTTACTATCATGCCACTAATTTCTTTTAGAACAAGTTACCCTGTTAGTTGCTCCCACATACATAAATAAACTTTGATATTTTAAAAGATCACAGCTATGAGGTAAAGGTTCATTGTAGACAATATATCATTTATATCACTGAGTAAGCTTAGGGGAAAAAAAATGGTTGAGGAAAACAGTCTTAGCAAGAGTAAAATTAAATCATGGATTAGTTCTCTGGTTTACTAATGTACTTAAACCCTGACAGTGTTTATGATTTTGAGTTTAAAATAATCCTAACATCACCATATTATATTGTTTAAAGTTAGAAGAGAGTGTCCTTTTCAGTAGTGATAAAAATCATATTGAAACTCTAGGAAATGGTAAGAATAATGACTGAAAAACGGACATGTTCTCATCAGATCCAAAGTCATTGCCTTTATATATCTTTAGTGCTTTCTATTAAAGATCTGGCTATTTTCAACATGAAACAGTGTCTTTGGACTCATGTACAAACAGTGGGCTTCTTAAGTATCTCATGCTAACACCAGCATGAAGCATTAAAAAAAAAAAAAAAAAAATCTAAGCGTAGTGGGAGTGGCAAAACCTCCAAGATTCAAATGTACATATATGGCGTGTGTCTGAGATTGTGAATGAAGCCCCCATATAATTTATCTTATCAAATTTCCACAGTCTGGAATAGCTGCATTTTAAGATCTAGAATGAAAGGCTCTTTCAATAATTGTTGGTGAAAATTAAGACATGATCATTACACTGAAAAATCACTTAACTGGTTAAAACACTTGCAAAGATGTAAGACATTCTACAAAGCATAAATCTAGAACTGATATTCTAAAACCAGTTTACATAAACCAAGTAGTTTTTATGTTTCTGTCATTCATTGTCCTTTAAAGTTAACTGTTTATATTTTTATTAGCAATAGAATTAGCAAATTTAAAGAAATATAACAAAATCAAACTTGATTTTAGAGGTACAAATTACAGATATTTCAAGAGTATACATTTGTATAAAAGACTAATGTTACATGTAATAATGTCACTTTAAGGTAAAATAATATTTTAGAAACATAAGTAATGTACAGTGAGTTTTTCTTTTTGCTTTTGGTCTCTATATTTTGGTGTTGATTCATAGAAAGTTTAAGTGACTTGCTCCAAGACTCACAAAATATTCAAACTGATGCTTATAGCAGTTAGCAATACTAAATCATTTTGAGCAAAGAATATTTTTATAGAAGGAACCTGTGGTGCTTGGTTCAAGCTCTTGCATAACGAGGACTTGCCATGTTCCAAGACATGTTTATTTAATATGACAAACTTAAATTGAATCATCACATACTCTTCAATAGCTTTCCATTTGGAATATATCCAGTAGCCACCCAGAAAGCTGCCATACATATCTAGATTGGCATATATCTCACTACAACACAGTGAACTCTTAACAGGATAAGCATATCACAGTACTGTTGCAGTAGGTCATCAGTGAAGCATGTAATGGAAAAGCAATGAGAAAATCCACAGTTATGAAAACAACACAATAAAATAATTTAGACCAAGTTAGTCCCTAAAAAATGTTGAGAACTGGGCTTCACGTCCTTTGGGTACGTATATTTTCAGGCTTTGCAGTTTAGTAGCAGAACATCCTAGCTGTGAAAGTGGTGCTTTAAAAAAATATAGAGGGCTTCCCTGGTGGCGCAGTGGTTGAGAGTCCGCCTGCCGATGCAGGGGACGCGGGTTCGTGCCCCGGTCTGGGAAGATCCCACATGCCGCAGAGCGGCTGGGCCCGTGAGCCATGGCCGCTGAGCCTGCGCGTCTGGAGCCTGTGCTCCGCAACGGGAGAGGCCACAACAGTGAGAGACCCGCGTACCGCTAAAATAAATAAATAAATAAAAAGAAATTAAAAAAAAATATATGGAGTATAATGGTTAAGAACTCAGGCTCTGCAGTGAGACAAACTTCACTTTGGTTCTTAGTGGTGACTTAAAATCTCCATGAGTTTGGGCAAATTACTTAAACTTGATAAGTCTTCATTTCTTTTGATAAATTGATAAATTTAGTAATGATATCAATCTCAGAGAGGGGTTCTAAGACTTAAGAGGACTAAGTAATGTAAAGTGCTTCACACAACATCTGGAGAACAGTATGTGTTTGATAAGTGCTAAATATTTTTAAGACAGTCCATGAAAAGAAGTTCACAGTTGGCATAGTGGTAGAACCAGCATAATGATACTAACTCACTAAACTCAGTCTTCTTGATTCAGTAATGTTATGTTTGACTCTGCTTATTACAATAGAAACAAGCAAATTATAGGTTATTTTCAATCATTATCGATGTACGTAGGTGTTTTTCACAGCCCACCAAGTAAAATGTGTGGTGATTTAAGCATAAATACTTCCAAGAAGACCATATTAAGTTCATTTTTAGGACTGCCCCAAAATATTAACTTACGTTATGGACCATTTGTACAAAAGTAATTTAACCATCTTGATTTGGTTTCTTGTATGAGGAAAAAAAGATATACGTTTGTTTCAGCATGCAAATGTAATACCTAAAATTATATCAAATATTGCTTTGAAGAAAAGATTTAGTTTATTAATATTTTAAATGGTTTAAAGTATTTGTTGTTACACACCAAATTTCTATGGAACTACACATAGTAAAAATACAATCTAAGGAGTGTCATATGTTAATGAAGAAAATGAATTAGTGAAAATTAAGGAATCAAGTTCGAGTAAAGTTGTGTCACAAGTTAGTGTATTTGGTGGCTATGATAAAAATTGTTGTATGAGATTTTAAATCTTAAATATTGGTAATTTTTTAGAAATGTCAATATACTAAGACTCATATAATAAGATGATTTTTGATAATGTTCCATAATGAGAGTCCAGTTGCAACTTATTTATTTCGAGGTAGATATTTTTGGTAGAAAATGATAAGAATGCCTGTAATTTCCTCTGCAAACAGTTGCTAATTTGAGAGGAAGAGTGGTGGTTAGACTTTATAGTCATGTTATCAGATGATGCATTTTAATGAAAATGATTTAAGTGGATAAAATATTTAATCTGAATAAATTGGCTTAGACTGTTGGAGACCAAATGCATTGGAGTTGGAACTGACTCTAGAGAAAAGTGTGCATAAGAATGTCTGAGGAGAGTGTGTGGGTCATGTCAGAGACATATCCAGGCTCTCACTGGAAGTGAGTGATTGAATCTGTGTTTGGGAGCTGTGCTGGGAGAATAGCGCCTGTACCACAGGTTGCTGGGGTAGGAAATCTTATAGAAAATGTATCTTCTTATGATTCACTTGTGTGTCTAATAGTCATGTTTTCTCCAATGTCTTTTTATTTTGTTAAAGCAATAATCAAGTGAATATATGATCTATTTCTTTACAATATTTTTAGGTGTATATTTTAGTGTGACCATATGCTCCCCCTGTTCACCTCATTTTTGGTTGGTTTGGGGGCATAGGTGCATGTCATTTAATGCCAGTCTGAATAACCAAGATAAATTTTATACCTGTATTTTTTTCTTACCTCTCGTATCTAGAATGGAATTATAGATTACTAATAATCCTTGATTCAAAGCATATACTCATCATTGGCACATGCATGGCCTATTTCTATTTGTTCATTTAACTATTTAGTAATTAATTTTATGTAATGCTTATCTATAAAGTATTTATCCAAAGAAAGAACTACAACTCTGAAAATAATTTACAGGAAGCTGTATCTCTCCCTATCTTCTCTCCCTCTCTCCTTTACCCCAAGTAACCATAGTTTGAATCTTGTGTTTGTAATTCCCTTAATTTTGCATTAAAATGAACTTTATTTTTACCCTAATAGCATTTAGGAAACATGACCATTCAAAATGTCAGAACATTAGTATTTCCTTTTTCTTGAAGACTTTTTTTTTAAAAAAAACAGTTTTAGTATCACAGCAAAATGGAGAGGAAGACACAGAGATTGCCCATGTAACCCCTGCCCCACCATATGTATGACTTTCCCCAGTATCAACAGACTCCAGAGTGGTACATTTGTTACAATTGATAAAGCTCTATCATAATTGCCCAAATCCTGTAGTTTACATTAGGGTTCACTCTCGGGATTGTACAGTCTATGGATTTGGATAAATATATAATGCCAAATTATCCATCATTAATTACCACACAGAGTATTTTCACTGCCCTAAAAATCCTGTGTGGTGCTTCGGTTCATCCATTCCCATCTGCCCACACCCTGGTAACCACAGATCTTTATACTATCTCCATAGTTTTGCCTTTTCCAGTATGTCCTAGAGTTGGAATCATACAGTATTTAGCCTTTTCAGATTGACTTCTTTCACTTAGTAATATGCATTTATACTTCCTCTGTGTCTTTTCATGGCTTCATAGCTCTTTTTTCAGCTTTACTGAGGTATAATTGACAAATAAAATTGTTATATATTTAATGTGTACAGTGTGATAATTTGATGTACATATAAATTGGGAACAGATTCCTCCATCTAGTTAATAAGCATAACCATCACCTAACATATTTACCTTTCTGTTTTTTTCTTTTACATAGAGAACCCTTAAGTTCTACTCTCTTAGCAGATTTCAAATATACAATATAATGTTAAAAACTATAGTCATATTATATATTAGATCCTCAGAACTTATTCATCTTATAAATGAAAACTTGTACTCTTTCACCAGCTTCTCTGTATTTCCCTTGCTGCCCAGCTGTTGGCAACAACCATTCTACTCTCTGTTGTTTCTATGAGTTTGACTCCTACTATTTCTGCTCCCCCTCCCCTCCCCCTTCTCCTCATCCTTCTCCTCCTTCAACTCCTCCTTCTTCTTCTTATTTTTGATTACACATGTAAGTGATACCATGTAGTATTTGTCTTTCTCTTTCTGGCTTATTTTACTCAGTATAATGCCCTCCATGTTCTTCCATATTGTAGGAAAATGGCAGGATTTCCTTCTTCTTAAAGTCTGAATAAATAATATTCCTTTGTGTAAATATGTGTGTATGTAATAATCATTTATATAAAATAACATTATTAAGACGTCCTATCTTGTTCTGTACTACTATTTCAAAAACATAGTATTTCAGCAAAGTTTGATCCCAACAGGAGGATAATTTATGAACCTCACATGAGAAGACAGCTCTTTATGCAACTGTGCTAAAAATGTCACCTCTTTTCATATTCATATAAATATGAAGTTCATCTATCACTTACACTTTTTAAGGATTCCGCATTTTCCAGATGTTCATGTTTGTGATTTTAGTAATATGCTTAGTAATTCTGTATATGTTTCTTCCGGAGTTTGATAACATTGCTTGCAGTAGATTTTTTTTTTTTTTAAAGAATGAACAGTGACAAGCCTACATAAGAAAAAAAAAAAAAACATGTATAACATTTTCTTTATCCATTCATCTGTTGACAGATACTTGGTTGTTTCCATACCTTGGCTATTGTGAATAATACTGCAGTGAACATGACAGTACAGATACATTTTCCAGATAATAGTTTCTTTTCCTTTGGATATATACACGGAAGTGGGATTGCTAGTTCTATTTTTAATTCCTTGAGGAACCTCCATACTGTTTTCCATAGTGAGTGGCTGTACCAGTTAACATTCCAACCAACGGTGTACAAGTGTTCTCTTTTTTCCACATCTTTGCCAGCATTTCTTATCTCTTGCCTTTTTGATAATAGCCATCCTAACAGATGTGAGATGATATTTCATTGTGGTTTTGATTTTAATTTCCCTTATGATTAGTGATGTTGAGCACCTTTTCATGTTTTTCCACTGTGTATTATTGGGGTCTCCTGTCAAAAATTAATTGATCATATATGCATGGGTTTATTTCTGGGCTTTCTACTCTGTCCACTGATCTATGTGTTTGTTTTTATACTGATACCATATGGTTTTTATTACTATAGCTTTGTAATGTAGTGTGAAATCAGGAACTGTGATGCCTCCAACTTTGTTCTTCTTTCTCAAGAATGTTGGCTATTTGGGGTTGTTTGTGGTTCCATACAAATTTTAGACATGTTAATTCTATTCGTGAAAAATGCCCATGGAATTTTGATAGAGATTGCATTGAATTTTACATCACATTGGGTAGCATAGAAATTTTAACAATATTAAGTTTTCCAGTTCATGGACATGGAATATATTTTCATTTATTTGTGTCTTCTTCAATTTCTTTCATCAGTGTCCTGTAGTTCTCAGTGTACAAATTTTTTACCTTCTTTTTAAAATTTATTCCTCAGTATTTTATTATCCAGAACACTGACATCATCAAATGCTGGTAAGGATGTGGAGGAATGAATGAGAGTTCCAAAACCTTACCAGCATTTGATGTTGTCATTGTTCTGGATTTTGACTGTTCTAATAGGTGTGTGGTGATATTTCATTGTTGTATTAATTTGCATTTCCCTGATGACATTTTTTTTTTTTTTTTTTTTTTTTTTTGGCGGTACGCGGGCCTCTCACTGTTGTGGCCTCTCCTGTTGTGGAGCACAGGCTCCGGACGTGCACGCTCAGCAGCCATGGTTCACGGGCCTAGCTGCTCTGTGGCCTATGGGATCTTCCCAGACCGGGGCACGAACCCGTGTCCCCTGCATCAACAGGCGGACTCTCAACCACTGCACCACCAGGGAAACCCCATGACATATGATTTGAAGCATCTTTTTAAATACTTATTTGCTATCTCTGTGTCTTCTTTCATGAGTTGACGTCTTTGATGAGATGACATTTTAGATACAGTAACAAAGATACAGTCAATACAAGAAGGAATAGATAAGCTTTGGTGAGATACAGTCTTTGGCCCTTTTCAAATTGGGTTGCTTGTTTTCTTTTTTTTTAATTCAATTTAATTTATTTTTTTATACAGCAAGTTCTTATTAGTTATCGATTTTATACATATTAGTGTATACATGTCAATCCCAATCTCCCAGTTCATCCCACCCTCCCACCCCCCACCCTCTGCTTTACCCGCCTTGGTGTCCAAACATTTGTTCTCTACATCTGTGTCTCAATTTCTGCCCTGAAAACCGGTTCATCCGTACCATTTTTCTAGAATCCATATATATGCGTTAATATACAATATTTGTTTTTCTCTTTCTGACTTACTTCACTCTGTATGACAGTCTCTAGGTCCATCCATGTCTCTAAAAAGTGATGCAGTTTCGTTCTTTTTATGGCTGAGTAATATTCCACTGTATATATGTACCACATTTTCTTTATCCATTCGTCTGTCAACGGGCATTTAGGTTGCTTCCATGACCTGGCTATTGTAAATATTGCTGCTATGAACATTGGGGTGCATGTGTCTTTTTGAATTATGGTTTCCTCAGGGTATATGCCCAGTAGTGGGATTGCTGGGTCTTATGGTAATTCTATTTTTAGTTTTTTAAGGAACCTCCATACTGTTCTCCATAATGGCTGTATCAATTTACATTCCCACCAACAGTGCAAGAAGGTTCCCTTTTCTCCACACCCTCTCCAGCATTTGTTGTTTGTAGATTTTCTGATGATGCCATTCTATGTGGTGTGAGTTGATACCTCATTGTAGTTTTGATTTACATTTCTCTAATAATTGGTGATGTTGAACAGCTTTTCATGTGCCTCTTGGAGATCAGTATGTCTTCTTTGGAGAAATGTCTGTTTAGGTCTTCTGCCCATTTTTGGATTTGGTTGTTTGTTTTTTGATATTGAGCTACATGAGCTATTTATATATTTTGGAGATTAATCCTTTGTCCGTTGATTTGTTTGCAAATATTTTCTCCCATTCTGAGGGTTGTCTTTAGGTTTTTTTATAGTTTCCTTTGCTGGGCAAAAGATTTAAAGTTTCATTAGGTCCCATTTGTTTATTTTTGTTTTTATTTCCATCACTCTGGGAGGTGGGTCAAAAAAGATCTTGCTGTGATGTATTTCAAAGAGTGTTCTTCCTATGTTTACCTCTAAGAGTTTTATAGTGTCTGGTCTTACATTTAGGTCTTTAATCCATTTTGAGTTTATATTTGTGTATGGTGTTAGGGAGTGTTCTAATTTCATTCTTTTACATGTAGCTGTCCAGTTTTCCCAGCACAACTTATTGAAGAGGCTGTCTTTTCTCTGTTGTATATTCTTGTCTCCCTTATCAAAAATAAGGTGACCATATGTGCGTGGGTTTATCTCTGGACTGTCTATCCTGTTCCATTAATCTATATTTCTGTTTTGTGCCAGTACCATATTGTCTTGACTACTGTAGCTTTGTAGTATAGTCTGAAGTCAGGGAGTCTGATTCCTCCAGCCCCGTTTTTTTCCCTCAAGACTGCTTTGGCTATTTGGGGTCTTTTCTGTCTGCATACAAATTTTAAGATTTTTTTGTTCTAGTTCTGTGAAAAATGCCAGTGGTAATTTGATAGGGATTGCATTGAATCTGTAGATTCCTTTGGGTAGCATAGTCATTTTAACAATATCGATTCTTCCAATCCAAGAACATGGTATATCTCTCCGTTTGTTTCTTTCATCAGAGTCTTATAGTTTTCTGAGTACAGGTCTTTTACCTCCTTATGTACGTTTATTCCTAGATATTTTGTTCTTTTTGTTGCAATGGTAAATGGGAATGTTTCCTTAATTTCTCTTTAAGATTTTTCTTCATTAGTGTATAGGAATGCAAGAGATTTCTGTGCATTAATTTTGTATCCTGCAACTTTACCAAATTCACTGATTAGCTCTAGTAGTTTTCTGGTGGCACTTTAGGATTCTCTATGTATATAGTATCACGTCACCTGCAAACAGTGACAGTTTTACGTCTTTTTTTCTAATTTGTATTCCTTTTATTTCTTTTTCTTCTCTGATTGCTATAACTAGGACTTCCAAAACTACGTTGAATAATAGTGGTGAGAGTGGTCATCCTTGTCTTGTTCCTGATCTTAGAGGAAATGCTTTCAGTTTTTCACCATTGAGGATGTTTGCTGTGGGTTTGTCATTTATGGCCTTTATTATGTTGAGGTAGGTTCCCTCTATGCCAACTTTCTGGAGAGTTTTTTTCATAAATAGGTGTTGAACTTTGTCAAAAGCTTTTTCTGCGTCTATTGAGATAATCCTAAGGTTTTTATTCTTCAGTTTTTAATATGGTGTTTCACATTGATTGATTTGCATATATTGAAGCATCTTTCATCCCTTGGATCAATCCCACTTGATCATGGTGTATGATCCTTTTAATGTGTTGTTGGATTCTGTTTGCTAGTATTTTGTTGAGGATTTTTGCATCTATATTCATCAGTGATATTGGTCTGTAATTTCTTCTTTTGTAGTATCTTTGGTTTTGGTATCAATGTGATGGTGGCCTCGTAGAATGAGTTTGGGAGTGTTCCTTCCTCTGCAATTTTTTGGAAGAGTTTGAGAAGCATGCGTGTTAGCTCTTCTCTAAATGTTTGATAGAATTCACCTGTGAAGCCATCTGGTCCTGGACTTTTGTTTGTTGGAAAATTTTTTTTTTTTTAACATCTTTATTGGGGTATAATTGCTTTACAATGGTGTGTTAGTTTCTGCTTTATAACAAAGTGAATCAGTTATACATATACATATGTTCCCATATCTCTTCCCTCTTGCGTCTCCCTCCCTCCCACCCTCCCTATCCCACCCCTCCAGGCTGTCACAAAGCACCGAGCCAATATCCCTGTGCCATGCGGCTGCTTCCCACTAGCTATCTACCTTACTACGTTTGTTAGTGTGTATATGTCCATGACTCTCTCTCGCCCCGTCACAGCTCACCCTTCCCCCTCCCCATAACCTCAAGTCCGTTCTCTAGGAGGTCTGCGTCTTTATTCCTGCCTTACCCCTAGGTTCTTCATGACATTTTTTTTTTTCTTAAATTCCATATATATGTGTTAGCATACGGTATTTGTCTTTTTCTTTCTGACTTACTTCACTGTGTATGACAGACTCTAGGTCTATCCACCTCATTACAAATAGCTCAATTTTGTTTCTTTTTATGGCTGAGTAATATTCCATTGTATATATGTGCCACATCTTCTTTATCCATTCATCCGATGATGGGCACTTAGGTTGTTTCCATCTCCGGGCTATTGTAAATAGAGCTGCGATGAACATTTTGGTACGTGACTCTTTTTGAATTTCGGTTTTCTCAGGGTATATGCCCAGTAGTGGGATTGCTGGGTCATATGGTAGTTCTATTTGTAGTTTTTTAAGGAACCTCCATACTGTTCTCCATAGTGGCTGTACCAATTCACATTCCCACCAGCAGTGCAAGAGAGTTCCCTTTTCTCCACACCCTCTCCAGCATTTATTGTTTCTAGATTTTTTGATGATGGCCATTCTGACTGGTGTGAGATGATATCTCATTGTAGTTTTGATTTGCATTTCTCTAATGATTAATGATGTTGAGCATTCTTTCATGTGTTTGTTGGCAGTCTGTATATCTTCTTTGGAGAAATGTCTATTTAGGTCTTCTGCCCATTTTTGGATTGGGTTGTTTGTTTTTTTGTTATTGAGCTACACGAGCTGCTTGTAAATTTTGGAGATTAATCCTTTGTCGGTTGCTTCATTTGCAAATATTTTCTCCCATTCTGAGGGTTGTCTTTTTGTCTTTTTTATGGTTTCCTTTGCTGTGCAAAAGCTTTGAAGTTTCATTAGGTCCCATTTGTTTATTTTTGTTTTTATTTCCATTACTCTAGGAGGTGGGTCAGAAAGAATCTTGCTGTGATTTATGTCATAGAGTGTTCTGCCTATGTTTTCCTCTTAGAGTTTGATAGTTTCTGGCCTTATATTTAGGTCTTTAATCCATTTTGAGCTTATTTTTGTGTATGGTGTTAGGGAGTGATCTAATCTCATACTTTCACATGTACCTGTCCAGTTTTCCCAGCACCACTTATTGAAGAGGCTTTCCTTTCTCCACTGTACATTCCTGCCACCTTTATCAAAGATAAGGTGTCCATATGTGCATGGGTTTATCTCTGGGCTTTCTATCCTGTTCCATTGATCTATCTTTCTGTTTTTGTGCCAGTACCATACCGTCTTGATAACTGTAGCTTTGTAGTATAGCCTGAAGTCAGGGAGCCTGATTCCTCCAGTTCCTTTTTTTGTTCTCAAGATTGCTTTGGCTATTCGGGGTCTTTTGTGTTTCCATACAAATTGCGAAATTTTTTGTTCTAGTTCTGTGAAAAATGCCAGTGGTAGTTTGATAGGGATTGCATTGAATCTATAGATTGCTTTGGGTAGTAGAGTCATTTTCACAATGTTGATTCTTCCAATCCAAGAACATGGTATATGTCTCCATCTATTTGTATCATCTTTAATTTCTTTCATCAGTGTCTTATAATTTTCTGCATACAGGTCTTTTGTCTCCTTAGGTAGGTTTATTCCTAGATATTTTATTCTTTTTCTTGCAATGGTAAATGGGAGTGTTTTCTTGATTTCACTTTCAGATTTTTCATCATTAGTATATAGGAATGCCAGAGATTTCTGTGCATTAATTTTGTATCCTGCCACTTTACCAAATTCATTGATTAGCTCTAGTAGTTTTCTGGTAGCATCTTTAGGATTCTCTATGTATAGGATCATGTCATCTGCAAACAGTGACAGCTTTACTTCTTCTTTTCCGATATGGATTCCTTTTATTTCCTTCTCTTCTCTGATTGCTGTGGCTAAAACTTCCAAAACTATGTTGAATAAGAGTGGTGACAATGGGCACCCTTGTCTTGTTCCTGATCTTAGTGGAAATGCTTTCAGTTTGTCACCATTGAGGATGATGTTTGCTGTGGGCTTGTCATATATGGCCTTTATTATGTTGAGGAAAGTTCCCTCTATGCCTACTTTCTGCAGGGTTTTTATCATAAATGGGTGTTGAATTTTGTCAAAAGCTTTCTCTGCATCTATTGAGATGATCATATGGTTTTTCTCCTTCAATTTGTTAATATGGTTTATCACATTGATAGATTTGCGTATATTGAAGAATCCTTGCATTCCTGGAATAAACCCCACTTGATCATGGTGTATGATCCTTTTAATGTGCTGTTGGATTCTGTTTGCTAGTATTTTGTTGAGGATTTTTGCATCTATGTTCATCAGTGATATTGGTCTGTAGTTTTCTTTCTTTGTGACATCCTTGCCTGGTTTTGGTATCAAGGTGATGGTGGCCTCGTAGAAGGAGTTTGGGAGTGTTCCTCCCTCTGCTATATTTTGGAAGAGTTTGAGAAGGATAGGTGTTAGCTCTTCTCTAAATGTTTGATAGAATTCACCTGTGAAGCCATCTGGTCCTGGGCTTTTCTTTGTTGGAAGATTTTTAATCACAGTTTCAATTTCAGTGCTTGTGATTGGTCTGTTCATATTTTCTATTTCTTCCTGATTCAGTCTTGGCAGGTTGTGCATTTCTAAGAATTTGTCCATTTCTTCCAGGTTGTCCATTTTATTGGCATAGAGGTGCTCGTAGTAATCTCTCATGATCTCTTTTATTTCTGCACTGTCAGTTGTTACCTCTCCTTTTTCATTTCTAATTCTATTGATTTGAGTCTTCTCCCTTTTCTTCTTGATGAGTCTGGCTAGTGGTTTATCTATTTTGTTTATCTTCTCAAAGAACCAGCTTTTAGTTTTATTGATCTTTGCTATTGTTTCCTTCATTTCTTTTTCATTTATTTCTGATCTTATTTTTATGATTTCTTTCCTTCTGCTAGCTTTGGGTTTTTTTTGTTCTTCTTTCTCTAATTGCTTGAGGTGCAAGGTTAGGTTGTTTATTCTAGATGTTTCCTGCTTCTTAAGGTGGGCTTGTATTGCTATAAACTTCCCCCTTAGAACTGCTTTTGCTGCATCCCACAGGTTTTGGGTCGTTGTGTCTCCATTGTCATTTGTTTCTAGGTATTTTTTGATTTCCTCTTTGATTTCTTCAGTGATCACTTCATTATTAAGTAGTGTATTGTTTAGCCTCCATGTGTTTGTATTTTTTACAGATCTTTTCCTGTAATTGATATCTAGTCTCATGGTGTTGTGGTCAGAAAAGATACTTGATACAATTTCAATTTTCTTAAATTTACCAAGGCTTGATTTGTGACCCAAGATATGATCTATCCTGGAGAATGTTCCATGAGCACTTGAGAAAAATGTGTATTCTGTTGTTTTTGGATGGAGTGTCCTATAAATATCAATTAAGTCCATCTTGTTTAATGTATCATTTAAAGCTTGTGTTTCCTTATTTATTTTCATTTTGGATGATCTATCCATGGGTGAAAGTGGGGTGTTTAAGTCCCCTACTATGAATGTGTTACTGTCGATTTCCCCTTTTATGGCTGTTAGTATTTACGTTATGTATTGAGGTGCTCCTATGTTGGGTGCATAAATATTTACAATTGTTATATCTTCTTCTTGGATCGATCCCTTGATCATTATGTAGTGTCCTTCTTTGTCTCTTTTAATAGTCCTTATTTTAAAGTCTATTTTGTCTGATATGAGAATTGCTACTCCAGCTTTCTTTTGGTTTCCATTTGCATGGAATATCTTTTTCCATCCCCTTACTTTCATTCTGTATGTGTCTCTAGGTCTGAAGTGGGTCTCTTGTAGATAGCATATATAAGGGTCTTGTTTTTGTATCCATTCAGCTAATCTGTGTCTTTTGGTGGGAGCATTTAGTCCATTTACATTTAAGGTAATTATCAATATGTATGTTCCTATTCCCATTTTCTAAATTGTTTTGGGTTCGTTATTATAGGTCTTTTCCTTCTCTTGTGTTTCTTGCCTAGAGAAGATCCTTTAGCATTTGTTGTAAAGCTGGTTTGGTGGTGCTGAACTCTCTCAGCTTTTGCTTGTCTGTAAAGGTTTTAATTTCTCCATCAAATCTGAATGAGATCCTTGCTGGGTAGAGTAGTCTTGGCTGCAGGTTTTTCTCCTTCATCACTTTCAGTATGTCCTGCCACTCCCTTCTGGCTTGTAGGGTTTCTGCTGAGAGATCAGCTGTTAACCTTATGGGGATTCCCTTATGTGTTATTTGTTGTTTTTCCCTTGCTGCTTTTAATATGCTTTCTTTGTATTTAATTTTTGACAGTTTGATTAATATGTGTCTTGGCGTATTTCTCCTTGTATTTATCCTGTATGGGACTCTCTGTGCTTCCTGGACTTGATTAACTATTTCCTTTCCCATATTAGGGAAGTTTTCAACTATAATCTCTTCAAATATTTTCTCAGTCCCTTTCTTTTTCTCTTCTTCTTCTGGAACCCCTATAATTCGAATGTTGGTGCGTTTAATGTTGTCCCAGAGGTCTCTGAGACTGTCCTCAGTTCTTTTCATTCTTTTTTCTTTATTCTGCTCTGCAGTAGTTATTTCCACTATTTTATCTTCCAGGTCACTTATCCGTTCTTCTGCCTCAGTTATTCTGCTATTGATCCCATCTAGAGTATTTTTAATTTCATTTATTGTGTTGTTCATCGTTGCTTGTTTCATCTTTAGTTCTTGTAGTTCCTTGTTAACTGATTCTTGCATTTTGTCCATTCTATTGTCCATTCTATCTCCAAGATTTCGGATCAACCTTACTATCATTATTCTGAATTCTTTTTCAGGTAGACTGCCTATTTCCTCTTCATTTGTTAGGTCTGGTGCATTTTTATCTTGCTCCTTTATCTGCTGTGTGTTTTTCTGTTTTCTCATTTTGCTTATCTTACTGTGTTTGGGGTCTCCTTTTTGCAGGCTGCAGGTTCGTAGTTCCTCCTGTTTTTGATGTCTGTCTCCAGTGGCTAAGGTTGGTTCAGTGGGTTGTGTAGGCTTCCTGGTGGAGGGGACTAGTGCCTGTGTTGTGGTGGATGAGGCTGGATCTTGTCTCTCTAGTGGGCAGGTTCACGTCTGCTGGTGTGTTTTGGGGTGTCTGTGACCTTATTATGATTTTCAGCAGCCTCTCTGCTAATGGGTGGGGTTGTGTTCCTGTTTTGCTAGTTGTTTGGCACAGGTTGTCCAGCACTGTGGCTTGCTGGTCGTTGAGTGAAGCTGGGTGCTGGTGTTAAGATGGAGGTCTCTGGGAGATTTTCGCCGTTTGATATTATGTGGAGCTGGGAGGTCTCTTGTGGACCAGTGTCCTGAAGTTGGCTCTCCTACCTCAGAGGCAGAGCCCTGACTCCTGGCTGGAGTACCAATAGCCTTTCATCCACACGGCTCAGAATAAAAGGGAGAAAAAGTAGAAGGAATTAGTAGAACTATGAGGAAAGAAAGAAGGAAAGGAGGGAAGGAAGGAGGGAAGGAAGGAAGGAAGAAAGAAAGAAGCAAAGAAGGAAGGCAAGAAGGAACGAAAGGAGGGAGGGAGGGAGGAAGGAAGGAAGGAGGGAAAGAAGGAAAAACAGAAAGAAAGAAGATACAGTAAAAATAAAATATAATAAAGTTATTGAATTAAAAAATTCTTATTTAAAAAAAAAAGAAGGGACGGATAGAACCTTAGGACAAATGTTGGAAGCAAAGCTATACAGACAAAATCTTACACAGAAGCGTACACATACACCCTCACTAAAAGAGGTAAAGGGGGAAAAATCATAAATCTTGCTGTCAGAGACCACCTCCTCAATTTGGGATGATTCGTTGTCTAAAGGAGGGAAGGAAGGAAGGAAAGAAAGAAAGAAAGAAAGAAAGAAAGAAAGAAAGAAAGAAAGAAAGAAAGAAAGGACGAAGGTAAAGTATAATAATGTTCTTAAAATTAAAATTGATTATTAAGAAAAAAATTTTAAGAAAAAACCATGGACGGATAGAACCCTAGGACAAATGGTGGAAGCAAGACTATACAGACAAGATCTCACACAGAAGCATACACATACACATTCACAAAAAGAGGAATAGGGAAAAAAATCATAGATCTTGCTCCCAAAGTCCTCCTCCTTAATTTGGGATGATTGGCTGTCTATTCATGTATTCCACAGATGCAGGGTACATCAAGTTGATTGTGGAGCTTTAATCCGCTGCTTCCGAGGCTGCTGGGAGAGATTTCCCTTTCTCTTCTTTGTTCTCACAGCTCCCAGGGGCTCAGCTTTGGATTTGGCCCTGCCTCTGCGTGTAGGTCTCTGGAGGGCGTCTGTTTTTTGCTCAGACAGGACGGGGGTTAAAGGAGCCGCTGATTCGGGGGTTCTGGCGTACTGAGGCCGGCGGGGAGGGAGGGGCACGGAATGCGGGGCGGACCTGCGGCGGCAAAGTCCGGCGTGACCCTGCACCAGCCCGAGACCCGCCGTGCGCTCTCCCGGGGAAGTCGTCCCCGGATCCCGGGAACCCGGCAGTGGCGGGCTGCACAGGCTCCGCGGAAGAGGGGCGTGGAGAGCGACCTGCGCTCGCACACAGGCCCCTTGGTGGCGGCAGCAGCAGCCCCAACATCTCCCGCCCGCCTCTGGGGTCCGTGCCTCCAGCCGCGGCTTGCGCCCGTCTCTGGAGTCCGCGCCCTCAGCCGCGGCTCGTGCCCGTCTCTGGGGTTCGCGCTTTCAGCCGCGGCTCGCGCCTGTCTCCGGGGTTCGCGCTTTTAGCCGCGGCTCGCACCTGTCTCTGGAGCTCCTTTAAGCAGCGTTCTTAAACCCCTCTCCTCACGCACCAGGAAACAAAGAGGGAAGAAAAAGTCTCTTGCCTCTTCGGCAGGTGCAGACTTTTCCCCGGACTCCCTCCCGGCTAGCTGTGGTGCACTAACCACTTCAGGCTATGTTCAAGCCGCCAACCCCAGTCCTCTCCCTGCGCTCCGTCCGAAACCGAAACCCGAACCTCAGAGCCTCAGCGCCTCAGCTCGCAGCCCCGCCCGCCCCGGCGGGTGAGCAGACAAGCCTCTCGGGCTGGTGAGTGCTGGTCGGCACCGATCCTCTGTGCGGGAATCTCCCCGCTTTGCCCTCCGCACCCGTTGCTGTGCACTCCTCCGCGGCTTCGAAGCTCCCCCCTCCGCCTCCCGCAGTCTCCGCCCGCGAAGGGGCTTCCTAGTGTTTGGAAACTTTTCCTCCTTCACAGCTCCCTCCCACTGGTGCAGGTGCCGTCCCTATCCTTTTGTCTCTGTTTATTCTTTTTTTTCCTTTGCCCTACCCAGGTACGTGGGGGAGTTTCTTGCCTTTTGGGAGGTCTGAGGTCTTCTGTCAGCCTTCAGTAGGTGTTCTGTAGGAGTTGTTCCACGTGTAGATGTATTTCTGGTGTATCTGTGGGGAGGCAGGTGATCTCCGCGTCTTACTCTTCCGCCATCTTCCTGCTCTCTCTGTTGGAAAATTTTTAATCACAGTTTCAATTTCATTACTTGGGATTGGTGTGTTCATATTTTCTGTTTCTTCTTGGTTCAGTCTTGGAAGGTTTTACCTTTCTAAGAATTTGTCCATTTCTTCCAGGTTGTCCATTTTATTGGCATAGAGTTGCTTGTAGTAGTCTCTTAGGATGGTTTGTATTTCTGCGGTGTCCATTGTAATTTCTCCTTTTTCATTTCTAATTTTATTGATTTGAGTCCTCTCCCTCTTTCTCTTGATGAGTCTGGCTAAAGGTTTATCAATTTTGTTTATCTTCTCAAAGAGCCAGCTTTTAGTTTTATTGGTCTTTGCTATTTTTTCTTTGTTTCTGTTTCATTTATTTCTGCTCTGATCTTTATGATTTCTTTCCTTCTACTAACTTTGGTTCTGTTTGTTCTTCTTTCTCTAGTTCCTTTAGGTGTAACTTTAGATTGTTTATTTGAGATTTTTCTTGTTTCTTGAGATAGGATTGTATTGCTGTAAACTTCCCTCTTAGAACTGCTTTTGCTACATACCATAGGTTTTGGATCATCGTGTTTTCATTGTCTTTTGTCTCTAGGTATTTTTTGATTTCCTCTTTGATTTCTTCAGTGATCTCTTGGTTATTTAGTAACGTATTGTGTGCCTTCATGTGTTTGTGTTTTTACGTTTTTTTCCCTGTAATTTATTTCTAATTTCATAGCATTGTGGTCGGAAAAGATGCTTGATATGATGTCAGTTTTCTTAAATTTACTGAGGCTTGATCTGTGACCCAAGGTGTGATCTATCCTGGAGAATGTTCCACGTGCACTTGTGAAGAAAGTGTTTTTGGATGGAATGTCCTATAAATATCAGTTAAATCTGTCTGGTCTATTGTGTCATTTAAAGCTTGTGTTTCCTTATTAATTTTCTGTCTGATGATCTGTCCATCAGTGTAAGTGAGATGTTTTGAAGTCCCCCACTATTATTGTGTTACTTTCCTTTTTCTCTTTTTTAGCTGTTAGTATTTGCCTTATGTATAGAGGTACTCCTATGTTGGGTGCATATATATTTGCAATTGTTATATCTTCTTCTTGGATTGATCCCTTGATCATTATGTAGTGTCCTTCCTTGTCTCTTGTAACATTCTTTATTTTAAAGTCATTTTATCTGATATGAGTATTGGTACTCCAGCTTTCTTTTGATTTCCAGTTGCATGGAATATATTTTTCCATCCCCTCACTTTTAGTCTGTATGTGTCCGTCTGAAGTGGGTCTTTTTTAGATAGCATATATATGAGTCTTGTTTTTGTATCTGTTCAGCGAGCCTGTGTCTTTTGGTTGGAGCAGTTCATCCATTCATATTTAAGGTAATTATCGATATGTATGTTTCTATTACCATTTTCTTAATTGTGTTGGGGTTTTTTTGTAGATCCTTTTCTTTTCTTGTGTTTCCCACTTAGAAAATTTCCTTTAGCGTTTGTTGTGGAGCTCGTTTGTTGGTGCTGAATTCTCTTAGCTCTTGCTTGTCTGTAAACCTTTTGATTTCTCCATCAAATCTGAATGAGATCCTTGCTGGGTAGAGTAATCTTGGTTGTAGATTCTTCCCTTTCATCACTCTAAATATATCATGCCACTCCCTTCTGGTTTGTAGGGTTTCTGCTGAGAAATCAGCTGTTAACCTTATGAGAGTTCCCTTATGTTATTTGTTGCTTTTCCCTTGTTGCTTTTAATAATTTTTCTCTGTCTTTAATTTTTGTCAGTTTGATTACTATGCATCTCGGCGTGTTTCTCCTTGGGTTTATCCTGACTGGGGCTCTCTGTGCTTCCTGGACTTGGGTGGCAATTTTCTTTCCCATGTTTGGGAAGTTTTCCACTATAATGTCTTCAAATATTTTCTCAGGTCCTTTCTCTCTCTCTTCCCCTTCGGAGAACCCTATAGTGTGAATGTTGGTGTGTTTAGTGTTGTCCCAGAGGTCCCTTAGGCTGTCTTCATTTCTTTTCATTCTTTTCTCTTTATTCTGTTCCATGGCAGTGAATTCCACCATTCTGTCTTCCAGGTTATTTATCTGTTCTTCTGCCTCAGTTATTCTGCTATTGATTCTTTCTAGTGTGTTTTCATTTCGGTTGTTGTATTGTTCATCTTTGCTTGTTTGTTCTTCAGTTCTTCTAGGTGTTTGTTCTTTAGTTCTTCTATGTCTTTGTTAAACATGTATTGCATCTTCTTGATCTTTGCCTCCATTCTTTTTCTGAGGTCCCAGATCAACTTCACTATCATTATTCTGAATTCTTTTTGTGGAAGGTTGCCTATCCCCACTTCATTTAATTGTTTTTCTTGGGTTTTATCTTGTTCCTTCATCTGGTACATAGCCCTCTGCCTTTCATCTTGTCTTTCTGTGAATGTGGTTTTTGTTCCACAGGCTCTATGATTCAGCATATAGTTTTACATGATATTGCCACTCTCATTTGAATAAAGGATGCAGCAAGTTTACGATTTCCTGTTCCAGAGATGATAATAATAGTGAAAGCTTCAGAAATAAATATCCTCAAATTCACCATGAATGATTTGATTTGCAATTTCTGGAAGGCTTTCAACAATGGAAGAAGACAAACCTTGCATGTGAAATTTCACTTGACCCAGAAGCCCTGCTCTTAGTTCTCACACATCTTCTGACGTATGTCACAGTATCCTAGGATTGATGGTGATTTGTGAAGGTCGTCTCTTCAATCCATTTCTGCTATTGTTGGAGGGTCTCCTGCAGAGCTGGGGGGTTGCTGTGGCTCACCACAAGGACAAGGACACTGGCAGCAGAAGTTCTGGGACGTACTCCTTGGTGTGAGCCCTCCCAGATTCTGCCACCCTGGGTTGCTTGTTTTCTTATTATTGAGTTTAAGAATTATTTTTCTTTTTTGGATAAGAGTTCTTTATCAGATGTGTCTTTTGCAAATATTTTCTCCCAGTCTGTGGTTTGTCGTCTAATTCTCTTAATATTGCTTTCAACAGTGCAGAAATTTTTAATTTTAATGAAGTTCAGCTTATCCTTTCTTACTCATTTGGACTGTGTCTTTGATGTTGTATTTAAAATGTCACTGCTATACCCAAGTTTATCTATGTTTTCTCCTATGTTATCTTCTAGGAATTTTCTTGTTTTGTGTTTTACCCTTACATATGATTCATTGCAAGTTAGTTTTTGTGAAGGGTGTAAGGTCTGTGTCTACACTCATTTTTTTCCATGGGGATGTCCAGTTTTTCCAGCACCATTTGTTGAAGAGAATATCTTTGTTCCATTATATTTTCTTTACTATTTTGTGAAAGGTCAGTTGACTATATTTAGTATAGGTCTATTTCTGGGCTGTCTATTCTGTTCCATTGATCTATTTGTCTATTATTTTGCCACTACATATTGTGTTGATTACTGTAGCTTTATACTAAGTCTTGAAGTCATGTAGGGCAGTGCAGTCCTCCAACTGTTTTCTTCTCTTTCAATATTGTCTTGGCCACTGAGTCTTTTGTTTTTCACATAAAATTTAGAATCAGTTTGTCAATATCCACAAAATAACTTGTTGAGATTTTGATTGGGATTGCATTGATTCTTTAGATCAAGTTGGGAAGAGAACTGGCATCTTGAAAATATGGATGGAATACATTTCCATTTACTTAGTTCTTTTATTTCTTTCGTCAGAGTGCTGTAGTTTTCCTCATGTAGATTTTATATATAGTTTTTTATGTTTGTACATAAATAGTTCCTTTTTTGGTGCTAATGTAAATGGTATTATGTTTTTAATTTAAAATTCCACTTGTTTGTTGATGGTATATAGGAACGTGATTGACTTTTGTATATTAACCTTCTATTCCACAATCTTGATTCAATCACTTTTAGTTCCGGGAATTTTTTTTGTCTATTCTTTTGGATTTTCTACCTACATCATCATGTCACCTGCAAACAAGGTCAGTTTAAGTTCTTTCTTCTCAATATATATACCTTCTATATTATTTTTTTGTCTTGTTCCAGTACAGTGTTGAAAAAGAAAGATAAAGGGAGACGTTCTTGACTTGTTCTTGATCTTAGCAGGGAAGCTTCTAGTTTCTCTCACTATTAAGTATGATGTTAGCTGTGGGATTTTGTGGATATTCATTATCAAGTTGAGGAAGTTCCCCTCTATTCCTAGTTTACTGAGAATTCAAGTGATCTTTTAAACTCCAACACCATCACATTTCTTTATGTCTGTAGATATATCATTGGAATATAAAATGTTAAGCTAATTGAATTATTCATAATATTATTTAAATCTCAGGAATTGGTACATAATGGGTACTAAAAATAAAATTTTTGAGTGACTGACAATTCATCTTACAAAAAAATAATGTTAAAATACATTAAAAATATGCTTCAGTCCACTTGCAATTACAATAAAAAATTGGAAAACTCCACCCTAATGGCAAAGTTAAGTTTACTTATAATTCAAATTATGTGTAAATGATATCAAATTACTCAATGGAGCAACTTTATTCAGTGTAATAGTATTGTAATAAATTTTAATCTGCATATTTGAAATAATTTCTTCTCAAAGCAGATGACTTTGATAGCAATAATTATTTTTATAATGTGCTAATAGCTAACTTCTAAAAATATTATTAAATTGTCAAATTTTAAAACATTTTAACTACTGAAAATTGAAAACTATTTAAATGGTAACATGGCCAAGTGAAACAAGATTTATCTTTAGGAATAAAAAATATATAGGCTCCAGTCCAGATGCTATGAAGAAACAGTCATTTAACAAATAATCATCATTATATGTAGGATATTTAAGCTAGTTCTTTAGCAGTGCAAATTTAGTGTTAAATACTACATAGTATTTTTAAGTTATAGGAAGTTAAGAGATTTTCCTGGGGAAGCACTATGCAATAGAACTGCCTATAATGATGGAAATGTGCTGTATTTCACTGCCCACCATGGTAATGCCTAGTGACGTGTCAATTAAGCACTTCAAATTTGTCAGGGGTGACTGAAAAAGTAAAATTTTAAATTGTATTTGATTTTTATTTATTTAAATTTTAATTCAGATAGCCACATATGGCTAAAGTTGAATCCAGGAGATTGAATTTCCTCAATTGATAGATATTAAATTAATGGACAGGAAAAATTAACTCTCTCAAGGTCTTACAATGAAGCCAAAAATCCAGCCATTTGGTATTTGAAAATTTCTCATTAATTTAAGTAACTTTTATGAAATTTGAGATATTTTGTGGTACTGTTAATACAATGGGAATTCATAGAAGGGAAAAACTGTGTCAATTGTGAAAAATTATGTGTCACTTATGGTTAAGTGAGGGATTCACAGAATTTTGAAGAATGTCTGAGACGAATGAATCTTGGATCATTTAAGAAAGATTTATTAAAATAATTTTTGTGGGTATTTTGTTGCTCTTGTTGTTGAAAGTGGCTACTTTGGAGATGAGCTCCATTTTTAAAAAGTGATAGCATTCTGACAAACCAAGAACTAAATAAACATATTTATTGTATTAGCCAAAATGTTAATGGCTTAAAACAACATTTATTTATTATTGATACTTCACAGTTTCTGTAGGTCAGGAATCTGAGCATGACTTAGCTGAGTCCTCTGCTTCAGGGTCTCTCACAGGGCTGCAGTAATGGTGTTGGAGGGAGAAGCAATCTCATCTAAGGGCTCAGTCGGGGTGGATCCAAGGATCTGCCTCTAAGCTCAGTCATGTGATTATTTCCAGTATTCAGTTTCTCAAGAACTGTTGGAATGGTGGTTTCCATTTCTTGCTGACTGTTGGCTAGATGCCACCCTTAGTGTCTTCCCTTCTGGGTCCCTCCCTCGGGAAGCTCACAACATGGCATCTTGCTTCATTAGATCAAAAGCTCAAAATGCCAAAGAGATAACAATTGCAAGCAAGATGGGTATTACATATTTAGTGGCCTAATTTCAGAAGTGGCATCCTTAACTTTTATTTTACAAGCAAGTCATTAGGTCCAGTGCACACAAAAACAGAGAGGAATTACAAAAGGGCATGAATATCAGTAGAGGGGGATGAATGAGTGTCATTTCATAAGCTTCCCATCACATTAATTAACCAAAATATCAAAAAAAAATTTTAAGAAATGTGATACTTTCCAATACCATTTATCAGAAGTCCTACAAAGAAACCTCTGCCTTAAATACTAAAAATAAATGGAAGACTATGAAGCCATGAGTATGAGTTTTTGATGGTATATTCACGCTAACAACCTAAATTTTGCAAATATAAGTTCTTAATACTGTCAACTGTGTTTTATATAGTGTCACTTGCTGAATGAAAAGTGAAATCTGGGAAAGTTCTACTAGACAAAGTTTTAGTTATTTAGTCCTGAGCACCATTTTTACTTAGCATTGTCATGTAACTCCATTGTTTGTAACCTTTACTTATTGCTATGGTGATGGTATGTGGTCTTTACCACAAATTGCACACAATCCTATAAAGACTACTTGTCTCAAAAGAAGACTAGCTTCTGAGTTAAGAATGGACAAGGTAATCTAGTATGAGGAAAGTAATTTATCATAATCCAATAGCCTAGGAGACTGCTCATACATACAAAGTGGTCATTAATTCCAAAAGGCATCCATACATTCTATTCCTGTGAATTACAGTTAGGGATTTTCTAAAGTGTTAAAGACTATGCATCCCCAAAATGGTAAAATTTGACTCTTATTACGGGCTACTAACTCTATGTTGTATTATTCTAAAAAGATGACAGAGAGATTTAAGTAGAAAATGTGTGTGACGTAAGATGCAAATCTTGTATCAGTTTCTACAGGATAGAAATGTAAAGTAATTAAAATCAAATACCTGAAGAGACATAATTCTAATACCACTCATGCCCTCTTTCTCTTAAAGCCAGTCATTTCCCTTAGAGTTTTCAGTTTCCTTAATCTCTCTGCAGCATTTCAGCCTAGTTTACACATTATCCTGTTTTTTTTTCCTTCTGTTTACAGTAAACTTCCATCAACAGTGGTGAAAGCTTGTCATCTTCTTTTCCTCATTAGACACTTACTCTTAACCTTCCACGTCCCATATAAACATGCTATGCCAAAGGTTACCAATAATATACAAATAAAATTAAATCCCCTGAATATTTACCTTTTCTAGTGTTGAATCCCTCATCTTTTAGCCCTTCTTGCAGCTCTTCCACTTCTTCTGCCTCAGGTTCATCTCTCCGTGACCAATGTATATTCCTTGATCTTGATTCTTTCTCTGGCTTCTTAAATTTAGGAGTGTCTTGAGATTAAGACTTCAGCTTTTTGCTCTTCTTTGTCTAGACTCTGTTTAGTCACTGACTCTTGAAGAAATTATCCACTTGAGCGATCATATCTGAGTTGATGACTCCTACCTCTACATCTCCAGCATCTTTCCTGAGTATAAGTTCTGCTTGTGCAGCTGCTTGCTGAGCATTTGCACTTGGACAAACCTGTGTTACCTCAGTTAAAATATAATTGCACTGAATTATATTATATCCTAAGATAAACAAACTTTTCTTTAACCTTTTATATTCTCTGTCAAATTTAGCAATTTTCTCTCAGTTAGCCAGGCTTAAAATAAAAGTTATCTTTGACTCTTGACTTGAAATATTGAGATTATTTGACCTTTCTAATTTCAACTTTTCTCACCTGAAAATGAGTATGATCATAAGTCCTACCTCAGAGTGTTGTTCTAAAGATTAAGTTATATAAAGCATTCAAAGTACTTAACACAGTGCCTGACATGTAAAAAGCCCCTTTTGTTGTTATTATATCATATTCTAGAATGGAATGATTTAGTGTTTGAATACATATTTCTTTAAAATTTTATAGTATTACTGAAATTACAATCAAAATATCTATGAAATATTTTTCAGAGCTTGACAAAATATATCTAAGTAGACAAGATTAGCCTAGCAAATTCTGAAATAGAGTAATGATAGGGACATGCCATATATGCTGTTGTAGCTGTTTTTATAGTTTAGTTTTATATATGATAAACACCTATTTGTATAATAAGAAAGCAACTTATATATAAATAAAATAACTAATTGAGGAAATCTTAAAAGCATGTATTGCCTGGATTACAAGAAAATTTAGAATTTTGTCCATAAAAAATTAAGACCAAATTAAAAAGGCAAATAATTTACTAAAAATGAAAAATTTTCACTGGTAGTTTAAATACTATACAAAACTGTATACACTATATAATAATCAAAGTGTGTAGATACTGTATATAAAATGCTGGTGAAATATTTTTCAATAGTATTTTAAATGCTATATCAACAACATATGAGGGTGCCTCCTTTATAGCAACATCACCAGTATTATGGCCATTAATAAAAAGTAAGAAAAGACAAACTAGATAATTTGATGAGTAAAACTTAGGATCTCATTGACGTTTAAATTCCAGTTTCTGTTACATGTAATTTGAATGTTTTTCCTTTCTGTTTACCATCTTTATTTTTTGTAAAAGTCACTTTTAAAAACCATTGAGAAAATGCAATGATGATGGAAGACTGTAGTTTGAGCAAATCTACCTCCTGCTTAAACACTTAGAGCAGATGGTGTATTTTAAAGGTACACTGTTGATAAGTAGATTGAGAAAAGATTACTCCATGCCCAATTAAGTTCTCACCTGCAGAAATGTCTAAAGAAAGTTGAACAACTTAGAGACAAACATACTCTATATTTTTTCTGGAATAGAATAGAGCTGTGATGAGAGAGTTGGGTTTTCTAACATGGTCCAGAATTTAACCACATCTTGTAAACTAATATGCGCAATAGTAATACTCTGAATAAGCTGTATTAACTCGGAGAAGCGCAGAGGCTCAGTAGAGAAAGACTATCTCAACATATTTGCTGTTTATAGGAAAAGAACCCAAGGGGATTCAGAAATGACATAGGGAAATAGATATGAAATAAAATGTGACTGTCATGTATGTATTGTTGAGCAACAACTAATATTTTCATATATAAGCACAATTAGGGCTTTCTAAGAAAAAATTAATGGCAACCAGGATTAGAGGATATTTGTCTGGTGAACATGCCTTGAATGTTGGAGACCTCCAAAGAGATTTACAGCCCTGTCTCCCCTGGAGCCTTTTATTTCATTCCAAAGGGTTGCAAACATCCAAGGACCTTCCTGTCTTCTCCAAGAGAGGATTTGTTTATGTTAGAAACTGAATGTCTTTTCCTCTCTCTGGAGGAGGGAAAGGGGGGCTGCTGTGCAGCCGTTGCTGTGTAAACTCCAAAATTCTTAATCTCTGGGTTTTCTTCTGTCATAGAGACTCTCCATTTTCCCTCATCACATCACCTCAAGGAAGAGAAGGGGGCATGAAGAACTATATGGTTATTGCTTTAAATAATAATGATCTCTGACCCAGAAACCTTGAATTTTCTTACCTTGTATTGAAAACATATCATTGTTTGTCGTTTGTGGATATTAAAAGCTACACAGATCTAAAGAGGGGAGTTGGATTCTCTCTCTTGTTAATAACTGTGTTCTAAATAATTATTGTATTCTTGTAACCACAGAGTGTGTAAATAGTACTAGTTATTTGCATAGCACTGTGGGCACTCTGGGGCTCATATGTCTTTAGGGACCATGGAGTTTTGAGAAAGGGGAATTGCTAGCAAATGTGCAGGCAAATGAGACCAAATAAGACAACAAAAACAGTAACAATACGTCTGGGTCTTGAATCCATGATACTTACCAACATTTAATGAGCTGAATTTTCAAAGTCCACAGAGGGGTGGTTCCTAAATAGAGTTTAAAAACCATTCAGAGATGAAAAGAGAGAGAGATAAAGGCAAATGCATTATAGTGAGTTTTTTTCCATAATGAGAAATTCACTCGCTCTAAAGGACTGGCCTTTTTTTCTGAGATTTGCTTCCTACCTTTTGAAGTTAAAATATTATTTTAAACAGTAATGATAATGGCAAGTTATATTTTATCTGTTGGTTCATTACATGATGGTAAAATGTCTCTATTATTGTTTTGAAATTGTATTAACAATGAAAGTGCAGTCTTAGAACCATGGCTTTAAATGATTTGTATTTCTTACTGGTTATGAAGTCTATAGTTCTACCAGCAGCTTTGGATGAAAGTGGTTGCCTTGAGTTAGGATGTGGTAGGATGAACCCCAGGTTTGGATAACTCAAAGATACAAAGATACAAACAACTAAAAATCTAAAAATGTTAACTGTTTAAAATTTGAATAGGTGATGTTATGAAGTAGTAATACTCCTTCCTTTCTCTCTACTCCCTCCAAAAATTTCAAGCAGAGGCCAGAACGTTTGAGTAACTGTATATTCCAAATCAGAGATTCTAGGACAGTAAGAATTAAACATAATTATTTTCCTGGTTATGTGTCTATCATAAATTCTTATATAATTTTCCAATATTTTGTTTATCATTAAGTTAGAACACTGATTTTAGTAGTTACAAAATTTGGATTATTTTAAAAACTGTTCAAGGTAGGGGATGCAAATAGGAAACTAAATTTCTTCAAAATTATTCATTAGTCTGGCCTTTGAAGGAATTATCCCAAGTCCTAGTATAATAAAACCTAAACTTTTGTTTGATTATTCCTCAACCTCCACCAAAACTTGAGTGACTTATTTCATTGCTTCTTAAAACTTACCTCTGACTCTTTCCAATTTTCTTCATACAGAGATAGTAGAATATAAAAATATATTTAAAAACAAAGGTTAGCATCTGGATTGGCAACTTACTAGCTTTGTAACCATGACTAAACTCATAACCTCACTGGGATATTAATGCTTACCCCATTCACTTACTTACTATGAGTATTAAATGGTATAATGTAGAATATGTAATGTGTACCAAGGAGCCTGGCCTGGAATATTACCTACTAATATTTTCAAAATTCAAAGCAATTGATTTCCCTGAGAACAAGTATGGTATATACTCTAAGTATTGCATAACTTTTGGGATTTCAAGTCTTGAATATTTTCTGAGTTTTCAGTGTGTGTTTTTCATTGGAAGATCTATTTACCCATCCTACAAATATTCATTCAATACATATAATGTGCCATTCTGTCAGGTACTGTTATCAATAAATACAAAAATATGATAAAAATAAACACAATGTATTTTATTTATTTTAAACAAAATAAATGAGGACCTAGCCTTCATAGAGTTTATAGACAAAGACAGATAAACAATTATGATAAATATTAGTATTACTGTGATAAGGAGGGTGATCATATAGTTTACTGTCCCACTAGGATAATAAACAAACACAGTATAAATAAACATTATTGAACCTAAAGGAGCATTTCACTTTAGGTATTTTCTTAACCCATAAATACAAGAAATACAATCACCATAATATCAGGAGGGGGAGGAGTCCATGTAATTTCTTAACTTCAATAAATTGGTTTCAAGGATCTATAGTATAAAACTTTAATGAAATGAGTAGGTAATTCTATATAATACTTAAACATATATCAGAAAAACTATCAATTTCCAGTATTCATATAACTGTGTGAATAATGATATTCAGAAATAGTGTATAATGGTCATTTAAAGATGAATATTGTTCCAAGTTTCTTTTCACATTTTGAGGGTAGGTAAAACCAGAAATAAAAAAGAGAGGGGAACCCTTCCCAGAACCTCATTAGTCTCTGTATAATCCTTAATATCTACCTGTCTTCTCTCCACTGTAATTGAGTCACTTCAGTCAAACTCAATCAGCTAATAATGTTTTTATATTTCTGTATGACGATTTTGGTTTGATTTGTAGTGTATGTAGTGTCCTTACATATTTTGGTTTGATTTGTAGTGTATGTAGTGTCCTTACATATTTGGGAGAAAAGCAGATTGAGTTTGTGCAGAAATCCAGTGCACTTGTAGCTATTTCCTCCTCTTCCAGTATGTCTACTTTTATTCCTTGCATGGACTCCAATGATCTTACACTTGAAGTTGCATTTATAGCACTCTCTGGGGAAATTTTTTACAACTATGTTCTGAAGCAGGCAGCACATGAAGAAAATAGTTGCTCAGGTATGTGTGAAAAGAAATAGATATGCCAAGATAGTTGGGGGAAAATGTGTGAAAGCTGAATTTCTTTAGATGGAACGTGAGTTAGGTCAACTATATTTAGGGTTTCACCTGACTGTACCTATTTCATTCAGTTAAACTGAAATCAAAGTCTTATTTATCCAAAAGAAGTTTGGGTGAATTAGATGAACTCTTTACAGCCACTAAGGTGATATTTACTTCCCAAAGTAAAAGGCAGTGTAGATTTGTTATATAAAGACACCATGTCTAGCACTAAATTTCTGCTCACAAGTTTAGCCGAATGAAAAGAAGAATGTAGTCATCCTTATTAGTTATATGTCAAAGACTCAAATACATTTATGTTCTATTGTAGAATAGGAATAAATAAGAAAAAAAAGGAGCTTAACTTGAGAAGTAGATTTGCTTGGATTTCAGTCTGTTTTGTCACTCGCTGGTTAGTGAGATATTGGACTAAGCATGTGAATTCCTGTTTGCTTTATTAAAATAGCTAGGAGTCTTCTGGTTGCAAGTGACCAAAAGCCAACAAAGATTGTTTTTTGGCTGTTAAGATAATGTATTGGCTGACACAATCAAATTGAATCAAAGGCAGTGATGAAGCTCAGAGATGCTCAGAACCAGACTCCAATCCCATCAGGATTTCTCTCTTCATTTCCCTTTATTTCCTTTCTCTTATATCAGCTTTCTCAGCTTTTCCACTAGAAAGCACAGACCTGTGTCTCTTGGATCTAACTGGAAACATCTCACGGAAGAACTTTGATTAAACTGGCCTATATCAATTGTTTACATATAAATACAGGGAGATGGAATAGCGTAATTGACAGCAGCCACTGGAGTGTCATGCCTGATGTGAGAAAAGGAACAGGTCCCTAAATAGTGGATGCTAATCAAATAGGGAGAAGTGATGAGCATAGGAAAAAGTAGATGTCAACTATGGTAACAAGGTCATTGTAGGAATTACAAATATAAAGCCAAGCCTGGCACATATTAATTACTTAATACGTATAGATTTTCTTTGCCTTTCATCCCCTCCCTTAGAGATGGCAGAATGGCTGAAATGACTCCAACATCTTAGTTCTACTGGATCTCCTGTTTCTGTAATCAAACTGGATTTATTTTATCTCTTAAGAATTCCTTTGAAATCCAAGTGTCTCTAAGGAAAAATATAGCATGATGTTGTGGTAAATAAGCACACATTTTTAGGGACTTCCCTGGCGGTCCAGTGGTTACGACTCTGTGCTTCCAGTGCAGGGGTCCATGGGTTCGAGCTCTGGTCGGGGAACTAAGATCCAGCATGCCACATGGTGCAGCCAAAAAAAAAAAAAAAAAACACACACACATTTTTAGTCATACAGACTTGGGTTCTAATCTCACTTCTGCCACTTGCTAGTTCTGTGCCCTTGGGCAATTAATTTTTCTCTAGCTCGGTTTCCTCATCTATGAAATAGGGATGAGGTCATTTTAAGAATGTGGTAATATTTATGAATTGCTTAGCAGAATATTTGGAAACCAATAAGTAAAATGATAGTTACTGTTAGGGTTGTTCTGGAATTCCTTTATTTTCCAAGTGATCCTTGTCCCATCCAGGAGAACCCGATGCCATGAAGATTACCAACAGATATTCATTGAGCATCACCACTTAGTGTTTTTGATCTTTAAATATTTTTTGTATACAGAAACCCAGAATTTTTTTTTAAGAAAGAAAGACAGCAGCAGTGTAAATCAATGAGAAGAGCAAATGAAAAGTTCATCAGCTGTGAATCCTAATTTCAGTTTTTCCATTCATGTATTTTGTGATTTTCAAGAAGTCCTTAGCTTCTTCCTTCAACTCTATCTGGCCCAATCTTCTATCTGTAAATCTGAAATGAAATGCTATATCTCAATATCATAGCTTGCTTTCAAAGAAGTAAATGATAAAAGATACTATAAAAAGTCAGTGTTTAATAGTGACCTATAATTAACCTGTGGAACAAGGTTATATAGTATACTGAATGTTTTCATTACTCATATAAGCTAAATGAGGTCTTAAATATTTCAATGAACCTGAAAGTTCTGATGCATATTAAATTTTAAAACTACAGAAACTGCTTTCATTGTGAGGAAATCACCCACTGCTACACACCAAGGCAACTCATAAATATAACCTTTTTACATGTGTAGAACATTTTAACCACTATATCCCCTACTTTAGGTGAGGCATATGCAGGAAAGAACAAAGGTGTATATGTTACTTGATTTTGTGCTGTTTATAGTCTGTTGGGGAGAAGATATTAAAGAGAACAGTAAGAGTCAGTGGCAGAGGCAATCATGAGAATGTACTGTTCAGATCTTCTCTGATGAGAGAACTTACTAAAAGGAGTAGCTAAGTGACAGCCTGCATTGCAGTGTACATGCTGAGGCTACTGTCTCCTCAAGATCCTATCAGGGAATGTACAGTGGAGAAAGAAGAGGCTCTTCAATAAGTGGTGCTGGGAAAACTGGACAGGTACATGTAAAAGTATGAGATTAGATCACTCCCTAACACCATCCACAAAAATAAGCTCAAAATGGATTAAAGACCTAAATGTAAGGCCAGAAACTATCAAACTCTTAGAGGAAAACATAGGCAGAACACTCTGTGACATAAATCACAGCAAGATCCTTTTTGACCCACCTCCTAGAGAAATGGAAATAAAAACAAAAATAAACAAATGGGACCTAATGAAACTTCAAAGCTTTTGCACAGCAAAGGAAACCATAAAAAAGACAAAAAGACAACCCTCAGAATGGGAGAAAATATTTGCAAATGAAGCAACCGACAAAGGATTAATCTCCAAAATTTACAAGCAGCTCGTGTAGCTCAATAACAAAAAAACAAACAACCCAATCCAAAAATGGGCAGAAGACCTAAATAGACATTTCTCCAAAGAAGATATACAGACTGCCAACAAACACATGAAAGAATGCTCAGCATCATTAATCATTAGAGAAATGCAAATCAAAACTACAATGAGATATCATCTCACACCAGTCAGAATGGCCATCATCAAAAAATCTAGAAACAATAAATGCTGGAGAGGGTGTGGAGAAAAGGGAACTCTCTTGCACTGTTGGTGGGAATGTGAATTGGTACAGCCACTATGGAGAACAGTATGGAGGTTCCTTATAAAACTACAAATAAAACCACCATATGACCCAGCAATCCCACTACTGGGCATATACCTGAGAAAACCATAATTCAAAATGAGTCATGTACCAAAATGTTCATTGCAGCTCTATTTACAATAGCCCGGAGATGGAAACAACCTAAGTGTCCATCATCAGATGAATGGATAAAGAAGATGTGGCACATATATACAATGGAATATTACTCAACCCTAAAAAGAAATGAAATTGAGCTATTTGTAATGAGGTGGACAGATCTAGAGTCTGTCATACAGAGTGAAGTAAGTCAGAAAGAGAAAAATAAATACGGTATGCTAACACATACATATGGAATTTAAGAAAAAAAATGTCCTGAAGAACCTAGGGGTAAGACAGGAATAAAGACACAGACCTAGAGAATGGACTTGAGGATATGGGGAGGGGGAAGGGTAAGCTGTGACAAAGCGAGAGAGAGGCATGGTCATATATACACTACCAAACGTAAGGTAGATAGCTAGTGGGAAGCAGCCGCATAGCACAGGGAGATCAGCTCGGTGCTTTGTGACCACCTGGAGGGGTGGGATAGAGAGGGTGGGAGGGAGGGAGGGAGACGCAAGAAGGAAGAGATATGGGAACATAGGTATATGTATAATTGATTCACTTCGATATAAAGCAGAAACTAACACACCATTGTAAAGCAATTATACTCCAATAAAGATGTAAAAAAAAAATGCAGAAAAAAGATCCTATTAGGTAATAACTGTGCATGGTAGGGGTACTCCAGCCGTTGTATTGCCCAGTGAGTGAGTTTTCTAATGGAAAATTTTGTTCTGGGGCTCCCCATCAGCCAGAGAAAACCATCAGGGCATTTACAGAGCTGCACTATAGTCTGAGGCTCTTCTTACACAGTCTTCCTTTCTTCTTATTTTCTTTAACAGGAGTCAAACCTGCATTGAGGTCGGTAGGCTCCTCCCACTCTCCTGCTCCTTCCTCATTTGTTTTTTTATTTTAAAATTTTATTTATTTATTTATGGCTGCATTGGGTCTTTGTTGCTGCATGCTGGCTTTCTCTAGTTGCGGCGAGGGGAGGCTACTCTTCGTTGCGGTGTGTGGGTTTCTTGTTGCGGTGGCTTCTCTTTGTTGCAGAGCACGGACTCTAGGCACGCGTGCTTCAGTAGTTGTGGTACACGGGTTCAGTAGTTGTGGCTTGCAGGCTCTAGAGCACAGGCTCAGTAGTTGTGGTGCACGGGCTTAGTTGCTCCGCGGCATGTGGGATCTTCCCGTACCAGGGCTTGAACCTGTGTCCCCTGCATTGGTAGGCAGGTTCTTTAACCACTGTGCCACCAGGGAAATCCCCCCTTTATTTTTCACAAGTGTTTCATCCAATAAATCTCTTGAATGACGAATTTCATTCTGGTATCTGCTTCTCTGAGGAAATACACAGACACAGTATCCAAATGAGCATTACTATCAATGATTTTAACATTATAGACCTAGTTGTATAGGGATACTAAAATCATAATAGGGTCATTTAGTTCTTTTCAAAAAGCCTAATGTAACTGTATGTTTAACCTAACTAGTTCTGCATACATTATGTACTAGTCACAATTAGTTTGCTAGAAAAAAAATGAAGTAGTCTGTTTTTTGCTGCCTTCCTATTCACAATCTTGTTTTTGGAATGGATTTTCACCTTCAGCTCCACAACCTCTTGTCCCAGTGAAAGGTGATTAGATCAAGGGACCTCCAGTCCTTGGAAAGACAGTCCTTGCCCATGGCTAAGATAATAAAATTTCCTTTAGGAAGAATATGTACAGTAAACATAAAGTTTATAGTCCATGCATGGTGTATCCTAGAGCTGGAAGAATATATAGACATGTGTTGGGTAGTTGGCTTGAGTTCTCTAGAAAAGGATGGCAATCATGAGTGGAAAAGATAAAAGCAAAGAAGAGATCATAAAGCCCCTGAGAGACGGAGAGAACAACCTTGTTTTCATTTTCCATTTTTGTCTCAGGTCACTAACTTGTCATCAATCAGAAAAAGGAAGGAAACTAATTTATTTATTCTACCAATATTTATTAAATATTTGCTATGACCAGGCATTCTTCCAGGTGATGGGGGTACAATAATGAAAAAAAAATGCATTCCCCTGTGAGTTTTACATTCAAGGAGAGAGCCAGACAACAAAAAAATACGCATTAATAAGCAATTAATGCATACATTCATAAATATGTAAATAATTTCATTTGAAATTGGTAAGTACAATGTACAGCAGGGGAAGAGGGGTGGAAAGACTGGAGAACAGGAAGACATTGTTCTTTTAGATAAAGAGGAAGGCACCATTAGGAAGATAACATTTGAGCATATGTGAATGGAGTGTAGGAATAAACCATGTGAACATCTAGAAAAAGTGCATTCTAGCCAATGTTGCCACCAGAGTGACAGCTAGACAAAGAGGTGAAGTGAAAGAGAATAATCCCTGTTGCTCCCGCTGGTCCTAAGATTATAATAGGTATTCATTTCCCTTCTCCACCACACATTCTGTATATCCCCCACCTTAGACCAGTACCACAGCTAGCCTGGGTTGCTTGTGTGCCTTCTGGTGTGACCTAGACCATCCCCAAGAGTTTAAATCCTTAATTATCATTCTTCCTTGGGCCATGCTTGCTGCAACTGCCCATTTACTGTTATCACAGGGCACAGATACACCAAGCAATTCCACAGTAAAGCCTCTGTCTTACTGGCATCATCCCCCCTACTCACATTGCGTAGGAGCTACCCTTGCTCTTGAGGATGACTAGAAGCAGTAACCCTCTTTTCCTGATAGTGCAGTTGGTTTCAGTGGCATGAAGAAGCCAGAGAGACGAGGGGCTAATTGTAGCTTCAGGTTCATTGGGACCCTTGCTATGTCTCCTAGCTGAATTATTCCTGCTAAAAACCAGTATTTCTAACCAACCATGGCCTAAGGTCTGTCTTGGGAATGGAAAGACAAATTCTGTAATCAGTTCACTGGAAGTGAAAGTAAAAGAGTCAATTTACTTGTACCTCTTGGTTCCCGGATTTATGTATTCAGTCTATAAATGGCAAAGTACCATATATCAATTGGTAGTCCAAAGTAAATATATACTTTATCCTGGAAGACAGTTCTCCAGTCTGGAGAGTGTTGTCCCTAATCTGGTACATTACCTAAGCCTTTAACAGACCATTCTACTGTGCAGTTTAGTCAACTGCTTCTGAGCAATGGGTTATAGAAGACTGGTGTATCCCATGCTGTGCACCCAGTATTGCCCCAGTATGCTTTAAAATGTATGCAGTGCTCTGCAGCAATATTGTATGGAATGCCATGTTAATAGATCGGCTGTTAGTGGTGCTATCAGTGGCATTGTGGACAGAAAAGCAAACCCATAGCCATGGTATGAATCAATTCAAATAGGAACAAATCACTATTACCTCTAGGAAATGATCCAGTATCATTCACCTTCCACCAAAAAAAAAAAAAAAAAAAAAAAAAGCTGTGTATAATGGTGCTGTGTCAGTTACTCAGCATCAGTCTCTTGGGTGGCAGGTGGGGCATTCTACAGTGTCATTAGCTAAACAAAGATTTGAAGTAAGAGGCACTAATGGTGTTGGATCCATATATATTCTTCACCTCTGTCTTCATGGTTGCTTTTCCCTCTGTACCAGCATCAGGTGACTGAAGAGAAATAGGCTGACATCCATTGGATGAGTTATTCTTTTCATCTAAATTTTTTTTTAGAATTTCTTCTGTGTACGTACTCATTAGTAGCCTTATCCTCTGTATCTTTTCTCACAGATATATGTATACATCTTTTCTCCAGAGCTTTTTTGTTTCTCATTTTCAAATCTTGTTCTTTCCAGAGCCTTAATTAATCAGCAAAAGCTGTTCTCCCACAGCTGAGGAGTCCATGTATTGATATACCCATACTTCAAACAACTTTTCTCCTTGTAATAATTGCTTGCCTACTGGAACACTATTCTCTTATGACTGTCATTAAAGCAACCACTGAGTAGCTTTATAATGACAGTTACAACAGCTAGAATAGCAGTGCCTCTATATATTAATTATTTCTCTTGTTTTCTCCTGCCTTGTCAGTTGATAATATGAATTTCTTCATAAGGTTATAGTTTACCATGAGGAAGAAGCACAGGTACAATAGAAGCAGATAACGTGAGTTTGAGTCACCTGCATATATAATTTATTCATGCTTTTTGGAGCTTCTTGGGCCCAATACAAAGTATACCTATTTGCATTATCCAATGGGTACTGTGTCTATCTGACTGCATGATTCAGTGGATCTGATAATATCAAGCTCATGGTGGATAACTTCAGTTCCATAGTCATTTGATGTTCTTGATAAGACATTAGCAATGTTGAACTCCATCCAAGCCCTTTGCTCCAAGAAAACATCAACGGTTAAGAAATCTTACCCTCCTTTTTTGTCTAGGATATATCTAATGACCTTGGATTGTCCTGCTCTTGTATAGTCTAAGACTCATCTTCCCCTTTCCTGAATTTCTTGGGTAAGACCTATCTTTAAACTTTATCATGACGATCTTAAGACCCACACATAACTCATTTGTCTACCTGTATTTATCTAATCTCAGGTTCCTTCCATTTCTTCAAGACATTTCTGATTAATGAATATCTCCCCACTGCAATCACCTGAATAAAACCATCTCCTTAATTGTTGCATTTTGTCTTCTAGGGCTTTCTAGCTTTTTTGGACCCCATGATATGCCAGCAGCTGTTTTACAAATGGTGAGTAGTTTCTGTTGTACTCTAAAAATGTTGTATTATTACTTTAAATTATTTTTAGATTATCGGTTGGTTTTGATATTAAGAATGATGCCAAATTACATTTGAAAAATCTTTTCTACATCTATCAAGATATTGGTTTTCTACTGCTAATGTGATATATAGTACATGAAAACAATTTCTAATATTAAACCAACAAAATATAAGGATATATTTTACTTGATTGTGTAGATTAACCTTTCATGATATTTTTTTTTAATTTTTATTGAAGTATAGTTGATTTACAATGTTGTATTAGCTTCAGCTGTACAGCAAAGTGAATCAGTTATACATATACATATATCCACTCTTTTTTTAGATTCTTTTCCCTATAGGCCATTACAGAGTATTGAGTAGAGTTCCCTGCTCTATACAGTAGGTCCTTATTAGTTATCTATTTTATATATAGTAATGTGTATATGTCAATCCCAATCTCCCAATTTATCCCTGCCCCTCCTTACCCCCGGGTAACCGTAAGTTTATTTTCTATATCTGTGGCTCTACTTCTGTTTTGTAAATAAGTTCATTTGTACCCTTTTTCTAGCTTCTACATATATGCGAAATCATATGATATTTGTCTTTCTGTATCTGACTTACTTCACTCAGTATGTGATGATATTATTTAATTTGAATGCTTATTCTTATGTTCTTGCATTCATGCATCTGTCAGTAATTTTTTGGTAAACTTAGCAGAATTTTTTGTCAGATAAATGCATTAGATTCATTTCACTAGATTCATAAAGTGAATTGTGAAGTGTACCATGTTTTTTATGCTCTAAAATATCTTTATAATGTGGAAATTATCAATTTCCTAATATTTTGAAAGAATTATTCAATAAAAGTGAATCTTACTTATTCTTTTTTATTGGTAAATATATCTTTAATATCAGTAATACATTTTAATTATACTCCTTGCCTAGCTATTACATATTGCGTCAATTTTGAACATTTATTTTATAGAAAATAAGATATTTTAGTGAAATTTTTAAAAATTGTTAGTAATCATTTGCATACTATTTTATTATAATTAATAACTATATATATATTTGTATTTTCTTCTCCATCTCAAGGAATTATAGTTACAAAACACAGTGCAAATATTATGTATCATGATCATAATGATCATAATAAAGCTAACACTTTGGCCAGTTCAGAGAGAGAAAGGGAGAAAGTGTTAGGCTATTTTTAAGAAATATTTCATCGATTTTACAGATTTTGCATATTTCATAGATTTTATAGATTTGGCGTAAGATATTTTAAGTAATTTAAAAATACAAATTCAAATGCTTAACGCCACATAAATTTTATTATAAGAGTTTGAAAGCAGATGCATCTGATATTTATCAAGTTTTTCAAAGAGAGAAGAAAATTTTACTTACTCTTACCTAAATCCTATCTCCTGAGTTCTCTTACCCACCCCCTTGGGGGGAAGGAGAAGATTATTCGAATTATCCCAGGATAATTGACAGTGGAACAGTCCATAGCACTGAGAGGTCAAGCCTGCTCTTGTACAGGACTGCAGCCTGATCTTTTGACCTCAACCACAATCATACAAGAGTGTGGCAGCAGTATAGCTTCCATAACTGGGGCAGCAATAGTGCAATCTCAATGAGTCAGACAAAAGTCGGTTCATCTTTTTTATACTCCCAATCAAGATTCAAATAACATGGGTGTTCAGTCTCATTCCAAGGTCATTTTGTTATAGAAAAAATAGACACCAGCGTGTTAACAGTGGTTATATCTTGATTTGGGGTTTCCAGATTGTTTTATTGATTTTTGTTTTCATTATTTCTATCTTCTGTATTTCTATGATGATTGTATATTATCTGTGAATTAAAACAGTAAAGAGAGATATAAAATAAGCAGAATACTACTGGAAGTATATCTGCTAAAATATTTATGGAGATTTAATCTGAAAATTGAATTATTGGTGATTTTTTCCTTTCTTCTAAAAATAGTAGTTAGGAAAAAAGTTAGGTTTTAAAAAGAGCTTTAAAAAAAAAAAGCTACCAAAGGTGGAATGAATGTGATAAATTTGTTGTGAACAGAAAGAGAAAAATGTCCCACTCTACTCTTGACATTTGTGAGCAACCTTCCTACGCTGAGAATTTCTAAGCTTTCTCTATCCTGGGTTTTTGCTCATGATTTCAAGTATTAATGCCCCCTTTTATTTTGGCTTTGAATGTTATTTTTCTTTTTCCTAAGCCCCTCTTTTTATTTGTATTCAACTTTCAGTATATCTAGCTCCCAAACTCTCTATAACCACTGCTCACTTGATGGATGTTCCCCTTTCCCAATTTATTCATCACTGTCACTTTACGATCATTTAAAATAAGACATAGTCTTTCACACTCTCAAAGTAGAGTGTCTCTGGGGATTACTGCAACTAATCAATTAGCAGTTGAGCAATCTTGTTATAAATAATCTCAAATGCATTATAAAATATGAGCTAATTGAAATAAATAGTAGAGTTTAAACCAATGAATACAATAATGCATCAGAGTAAACAAGTGGTGAAATCACTAATACAGGACTAGAAGGGCAAGCTTCTTCTTTCAATTTGTATTTAAAAAGTGGTTAACCAGGCTGTTTCCATGAATTGAGAAATGTAGGTCATTTAAAGAGGAATGAACTGTTTTCTAAAATCAATAAATTATGGAATGATGAGAAAATATTTTGAGGTGTCCTCTGTGGGCACATTAATGCTTTTCTAGAGACTCCATAATTGCTTTGCTCAATTATTTGAAGAAAAGATTGGAATGCCTCCTTTGAAAGGAAACCAAATTAGAACTATGTCAAACTCCACAGCAGCCAATCTCCAGGGGCTCTTGTGCAGCAGTCACTCCTTGGATTCTTAGAATGTTCCTTGAGCAGCAGTTAAATTGATTCCATTGCATCTTTCAGAAATCAAAGATGAGTGCTCATGTATTTCTGTAATTTTGACCACTGGATTGTCTGGATACAGGTGTGGATTAGACATTGTCACCAGATTCTCTATCTATATTTTACTCATTTTCTTTTATGTGGATTGGGCAGCATATAAATGCAAGTGAATATATATATATATATATACATATATATATATAGCCAAATTATTTATGTGTGTGTGTGTGTGTGTAATTTGTAGGTCAAATGAGAATGCCAGACAAACACAAGGACTTTTATAAAATGGAGCTGCTCCAAGGTTTATTTATTCTACTCTGACCACTAGAATCATGAATGTAAGAGACAGAAATAGGCACCTTGTCCAGGTTCCTAGTTATTGTAACAAGACCAGCCATGTTTTTGGTTGCTTGTTTTTACCCAAGACTTACTGAAAATAGCAGAGACTTTTGGTGGGAATAGGTGAAACCCATCCTATACTGTTGTACGGTTAACTTTACACAGCTATGAGCTACAGAGTATAAACAGTGGGCTGGTTACTTTCTACTTTCTATTTCATCTAATGATATGTTTGGTGAGAGTATCAAGGAAGAGGAGCTAATGGATGTGAGATATCTGAATCCTTCATAACACTGTTTCTCAGGGATAGAGTTTCTCACAGATTCATGCCCAGTAGAATCACCTGGTCGAGAAAGCTTTTACAGTCAGGAGGAATAAAAGGCTACTAGGCTAGGGCCACCTTAACAAAGATCATAATTTAATTATTTATGGTGATATCTCGTTAATGGTATGTTTTTAAAACCACCTTAGGGTAGAGAATCATTGTATTGGGGTTCAGACTTACAAAGTTCCTCTTGCATTTGCCAAATCCAATTTGACCCCATTTCCCTGGCACCCATGAAACACCTGTACAGTGACTTGCACTCATTATTTTCTTCCTGTAGCTGATTGTGCATATACAGTTTTTTTGTGTGTGTTTGGCATATTTAGGAGTTCTGCCGTGAAATAAGTAAAAAAAAAAGACGACATCAGAATCAATTTTTAATGTATGTTTTAGGAAACTCAGTATACTTCATTTCATTTTCAACTGGACCAGCTGACTTTACCATTCCCACTTTCCTTTTCCCCTGAAAAAAGGAAATATATTTTACATTTATAAGGCAAATTGAATTTTTGACCATTTCTTTTATTTTGTCTTAATATCCTAATTCTAAATGGTTTGGCTGTCAGCTGGTACCTGTTTATAAATGTGAAAATGCCACCAGTCACTCAAGTTGCACCATGGTATGCCTTTTTAAGTAAGAGTAATAGTTGTAAAAGTTTTACTTCTTACTAATTACATATAGATAACTCCAGATGGTCCAAAATTTATTTCAGAGTCCAGAAACTGGATTGAATCAATCTACCATTACTAGCACCTAGAATCCTCATCTATACTTGTGAGGCAGTAATGCCTAATGGTTAAGGAGATAAGCTCTTAGCTCTGTCACATACTTGCTTTTGTCCCTGGGTGTTTTTATTCTCTCTGTGCTTCTCATTCCGCACCTATAAAATTAGGATAAATATAATCATCTCATGCACAGGATTGATCCTATACACACGACACATAATGAGTGCTCAGTGAGTTAGCTGTTATTTAATATTTTTGATATGGGCTCCTTTCTTATTCAGGTTAGACTTACGTGAAATACCCTAACTGCCTAACTGAAAGGCCACCTCCAATGCCTCTCCTGTATCCCAAAGTCAAGTGTGATCTATAATATAAATATTGATACATCTATATTATGCACCTTCAATGTGTGACTTTCTAATATCATCAGAGACCCTGTGCCTATTTTACCTAAATTATCTTAATATGAAAAAAAAACCCAAATTGCAGCTTTAACTCTCCAAATTGAAACGCCTACACTGAAATATATTGAAATTATTTAAATAGATTTAAGTCAAGAACACATTTTTCTTTGGAAAGATTTATATCAATGTATTATAAATGGTTATCTCTGGGTGAATATTATGGACATTAAAATTTTTCTTCTTTTATCATATTCATTTTCTGATTATTCTAAACTAAATAGTTATTTTTAAATAAAAATGATTTTTAATTAGTAACACACCACTTTCACATTGATATTGTAACTTCATTTATTTTACCATTAAATCTGCTTTATATAGTGATTAAACCACGTAATTTTGAAAGGTAGAAAGTACTTCAGTAAGTCAATTTTAGACTAATAGAAAATATTGCATAAATCCAAGCAAGTATGCCTAGCTAGGTAAAACATGATTGATGGAAAATGAAAATATTATGTCTGGCTGTCTGTCTAGAACATAGCCTTATGATTTACTATAAAATATATAAAGCACCTCCTCATCCAAATCTCACTTTCTCTGTCTCTCAAAAAATGAATGAAACATAGCTTATGTAATTTCTTTTCTTTGGGCACTGATATATATTTTCTGAAATTCTGTTGAGAAAAGTCAAAACTACTGTTTTAGAGCTTATAGATCTTCTTGATGTTAATTTGGTATGTATTAAATGAACATACCTTGGGTAAATTTAATGTTCAAATTTTGAAAGGAAAATTTTTCTTGAGTCTGAAAACTTTAAATACTAAACAAAAGACTTAAAAACGATTTTATTCCTGGAGGGAAAAATATAATACCTAGAAGCTGCCACTAGGCTTTTTTTAAGGCTTTATTTAATCACATGAGTGGGACATTTGTTCCAAATTAATTGCTTCTTTTCAGTTTTTATACAATCCCTGTGTATTTTATGTCTCCCTTGCTTTGAGCATTTTAAAACGGATGAATGTAATAGACTGCTTTGGATAAGATTCAAACTTTTTGGCAGGCTCCTAAGTAACAGAAGCCAGTACTTAATCAAATAGTATGTTTTAGTCTCTTAGCTTTTTTTTTCAAGGTTTGAACCAATGCTCTTTATTTTTTTTTATTTTTTTCAACATCTTTATTGGAGTATAATTGCTCTACAATGGTGCATTAGCTTCTGCTTTATAACAAAGTGAATCAGCCATATGTATACACATATCCCCATATCTCCTGCCTCTTGAGTCTCCCTCCTATCCTCCCTAGCCCACCCCTCTAGGTGGTCACAAAGCATTGAGCTGATATCCCTGTGCTATGCAGCTACTTCGCACCAGCCATCCATTCTACATTTGGTATGTATGTCCATGACACTCTCCCACCTCGTCCCAGCCCACCCCTCCCCCTCCCCATGTCCTCAAGTCCACTCTCCATGTCTGCGTCTTTATTCCTGTCCTGCCCTTAGGTTCTTCAGAAACATTTTTTTTTTGTACATTCCATATATATGTCTTAGCATACAGTATTTGCTTTTCTCTTTCTGACTTACTACACTCTGTATGACAGACTCTAGGTCCATCCACCTCACTACAAATAACTCAATTTCGTTTCTTTTTATGGCTGAGGAATATTCCATTGTAAATACGTGCCATATCTTCTTTATCCATTCATCTGTCGATGAACACTTAGGTGGCTTCCACGTCCTGGCTATTGTAAATAGAGCTGCAATGAATACTGTGGTACATGACCCTTTTTGAATTATGGTTTTCTCAGGGTATATGCCCAGTAGTGGGATTGCTGGGTCATATGGTAGTTCTGTTTTTAGTTTTTCAAGGAACCTCCATACTGTTCTCCATAGTGGCTGTATCAATTTACATTCCCACCAACAGTGCAAGAGAGTTCCCTTTTCTCCATACCCTCTCCAGCATTTATTTTTTGTAGACTTTTTGATGATGGCCATTCTGACTGGGGTGAGGTGATACCTCTTGTAGTTTTGATTTGCTTTTCTCTAATGATTAGTGATGCTGAGCAAACTTTCATGTGTTTATTGGCGATCTGTATATCTTCCTTGGAGAAATGTCTATTTAGGTCTTCTGCCCAGTTTTGGATTGGGTTGTTTCTTTTGTGATCTTGAGTTGCATGACCTGCTTGTATATTTTGGAGATTAATCCTTTGTCAGTTGCGTCGTTTGCAAATGTTTTCTCTCATTCTGAGTGCTGTCTTTTCATCTTGTTTATGGTTTCGTTTGCTCTGCAAAAGTTCTTAAGTCTCATTAGGTCCCATTTGTTTATTTTTGTTTTTATTTCCATTTCTCTAGGAGGCGGGTCAAAAAAGATCTTGCTGTCAATTTATGATTTATGTCATAGAGTGTTCTGCTTATGTTTTCCTCTAAGTGTTTTATAGTGCCTGGCCTTACATTTAGGTCTTTAATCCATTTTGACTTTATTTTTGTGTATGGTGTTAGGGAGTGCTCTAATTTTATTATTTTACATGTAACTGTCCAGTTTTCCCAGCACCACTTACTGAAAAGGCTGTCTTTTCACCATTGTATATTCTTGCCTCCCTTATCAAAGATAAGGTGACCGTATGTATGTGGGTTTAACTCTGGACTCTCTATCCTGTTCCATTGATCTATATTTCTGTTTTTGTGCCAGTACCATACTGTCTTGATTATTGAACCTTGTAATATAGTCTGAAGTCAGGGAGCCTGATTCCTCCAGCTCCATATTTCTTTCTCAAGATTCCTTTGGCTATTCGGGGTCCTTTGTGTTTCTGTACAAATTGTGAAATTTTTAGTGCTAGTTTTGTTAAAAATGCCATTGGTAGTTTGATAGGGACTGCATTGAATCTGTAGATTGCTTTGGGTAGTATAGTCATTTTCGCAATGTCGATTCTTCCAATCCAAGAACATGGTAAGTCTCTCCATCTGTTTGTATCATCTTTAATTTTTTCATCAGTGTCTTATAGTTTTCTGCATACAGGCCTTTTGTCTCCTTAGGTAAGTTTATTCCTAGATATTTAATTTTTTTGTTGTTGCAGTGGTAAATGGCAGTGTTTCCTTAATTTCTCTTTCAGATTTTTCATCATTAGTGTATAAAAATGCAAGAGATTTCTGTGCATTAATTTTGTATCCTGCTACTTTACCAAATTCATTGATTAGCTCTAGTAGTTTTCTGGTAGCGTCTTGAGGATTCTCTATGTACAATATCATGTCACCTGCATACAGCAACAGTTTTACTTCTTCTTTTCCAATTTGAATTACTTTTATTTCTTTTTCTTTTCTGATTGCCGTGGCTAAAACTTCCAAAACTATGTTGAACAATCATGGTGAGAGTGGGCAACCTTCTCTTGTTCCTGATCTTAGAGGAAATGATTCCAGTTTTTCACCATTGCGAACGTTGTTGGCTGTGGGTTTGTCATATACGGCCTTTATTATGTTGAGGTAAGTTCCCTCTATGCCTACTTTCTGGAGGGTTTTTGTCATGAATGGGTGTTGAATTTTGTCGAAAGCTTTTTCTGCATCTATTGAGATGATCATAACGTTTTTTCTCCTTCAGTTTGTTAATATGGTTTATCACGTTGATTTACACATATTGAAAACCCTTGCATTGCTGGGATAAACCCCACTTGATCATGGTGTATGATCATTTTAATGTGCTGTTGGATTCTGTTTGCTAGTATTTTGTTGAGGATTTTTGCATGTTTGTTCATCAGTGATATTGGCCTGTAGTTTTCTTTTTTTGTGACATCTTTTTCTGGGTTTGGTATCAGGGTGATGGTAGCCTAGTAGAATGAGTTTGGGAGTGTTCCTCCCTCTGCTATATTTTGAAAGAGTTTGAGAAGGATAGGTGTTAGCTCTTCTCTCAATGTTTGATGGAATTCGCCTGTGAAGCCATGTGGTCCTGGGCTTTTGTTTGTTGGAACATTTTTAATCACAGTTTCAATTTCAGTGCTTGTGATTGGTCTGTTCATATTTTCTATTTCTTCCTGGTTCAATCGCAGAAGGTTGTGCTTTTCTAAGAATTGTCCATTTCTTCCAGGTTGTCCATTTTATTGGCATAAAGTTGCTTGTAGTAATCTCTCATGATCCTTTGTATTTCTGCAGTGTCAGTTGTTACTTCTCCTTTTTCATTTCTAATTCTATTGATTTGATTCTTCTCCCTTTTTTTCTTGATGAGTCTGGCTAATGGTTTATCAATTTTGTTTATCTTCTCAAAGAACCAGCTTTTAGTTTTATTGATCTTTGCTATTGTTTCCTTCATTTCTGTTTCATTTATTTCTGATCTGATCTTTATGATTTCTTTCCTTTTGCTAACTTCAGGGGTTTTTTGTTCTTCTCTCTCTAATTGTTTTAGGTGTTAGGGTAGGTTGTTTATTTGAGATATTTCTTGTTTCTTCAGGTAGGATTTTATTGCTATAAATTTCCTCTTAGAACTGCTTTAGCTGCATCCTATAGGTTTTGGGTCATTGTATTCTCATTGTCATTTGTTTCTAGGTGTTTTTTGATTTCCTCTTTGATTTCTTCAGTGATCACTTCATTATTAAGTAGTGTATTGTTTAGCCTCCATGTGTTTATATTTTTTACAGATTTTATTTCCTGTAATTGATATCTAGTCTCATAGCGTTGTGGTCAGAAAAGGTACTTGATATGATTTCAATTTTCTTAAATTTACCAAGCCTTGATTTGTGACCCAAGATATGATCTATCCTGGAGAATATTCCATGAGCACTTCAGAAGAAATTATAATCTTTTTTTGGATGGAATGTCCTATAAATATCAATTAAGTCCGTCTTGTTTAATGTGTCATTTAAAGCTTGTGTTTCTTTATTTACTTTCATTTTGCATGATCAGTCCATTGGTGAAATTGGGGTGTTGAAGTCCCCTACTGTTATTGTGTTACTGTCGATTTCCCCTTTTATGCCTGTTAACACTTGCCTTATGTATTGAGGTGCTCCTATGCTCGGTGCATAAATATTTACAATTGTTGTATCTTTTTCTTGGATTGATCCCTTGATCATTATGTCATGTCCTTCTTCGTCTCTTGTAATAGTTCTTATTTTAACATCTGTTCTGTCTGATATGAGAATTGCTATTCCAGCTTTCTTGTGATTTCCATTTGCATGGAACGACTTGTTCTATCCCCTCACTTTCAGTTTGTGTGTGTCCCTAGATCTAAAGTGGGTCTCTTGTAGACAGCATATATACAGGTCTTGTTTTTGTATCCATTCAGCCAGTCTGTGTCTTTTCGCTGGAGCATTTAATGCTTTTACATTTGAGGTAATTATCGATATGTATGTTCCTATTACCATTTTCTTAATTGTTCTGGGTTTGTTATTGTAGGTCTTTACCTTCTCTTGTGTTTCCTGCCTAGAGAAGTTCCTTTAGCAGTTGTTGTAAAGCTGGTTTGGTGGTGCTAAATTCTCTTAGTTTTTGCTTCTCTGTAAACATTTTAATTTCTCCATTGAGTCTGAATGAGATCCTTGCTGGGTAGAGTAATCTTCATTGTAGGTTTTTCTCCTTCATCACTTTAAATATGTCCTGCCAGTCCCTTCTGGCTTGCAGAGTTTCTGCTGAAAGATCAGCTGTTAACCTTATGGGGATTCCCTTGTGTGTTTTTTGTTGTTTTTCCCTTGCTGCTTTTAATATGTTTTCTTTGTATTTAATTTTTAATAGTTTCATTAATATATGTCTTGGCATGTTTCTCCTTGGATTTATCCTGTATGGGACTCTGTGCTTCATGGACTTGATTGACTATTTCCTTTCCCATGTTAGGGAAGTTTTCAACTATAATCTCTTGAAATATTTTCTCCGACCCTTTCTTTTTCTCTTCTTCTGGGACCCCTATAATTCGAATGCTGGTGCATTCAGTGTCATCCCAGAGGTATATTAGACTGTTCTCAAATCTTTTCATTCTTTTTTCTTTAATCAGCTCTGTGGTAGTTATTTCCAGTATTTTATCTTCCAGGTCACTTTTCCGTTCTTCTGCCTCAGTTATTCTGCTATTGATTCATTCTAGAGTATTTTTATTTTCGTTTATTGTATTGTTCATCATTGTTTATTTGCTCTTTAGTTGTTCTAGGTCCTTGTTAAACGTTTCTATATTTTCTCCATTCTGTTTCCAAGATTTTGGATCATCTTTACTGTCATTACTCTGAATTCTTTTCAGAGTTGTAGCTCTGAAAAGAATTGTAGCTCTCTCTCAGCTGTCTCTTGGATGAAATGATGGTCCAACTCATGTATCCACAGAGATTTCAAAATTCTGCTTGCCTAGTAAACTGTTTGTGCCCAAGCTTGGCTAAACTAATTACCTCTAAGTAATTTCTAAAAGAAATACATCAAAACCCCTCTGAATCTTTGAGAAATTAAAGTTGAGAATGTAATCTTTCATTTGTAATGGTACCAAATATTTTTACATCCTAAATATACTAAATCAACCACAACTGAACTAAACATACAAGACACAAATAACCTCAAAAGTTAAATGCAATTAATATATTAAAACTACCTACGGGGCTTCTCTGGTGGTGCAGTGGTTGAGAGTCCACCTGCCGATGCAGGGGACACGGGTTCGTGCCCGGGTCTGGGAAGATCCCACCTGCCACGGAGCGGCTGGGCCCATGAGCCATGGCCGCTAGGCCTGTGCGTCCGGAGCCTGTGCTCCACAACGGGAGGCCACACAGTGAGAGGCCCGCATACCGCAAAAAAAAGAAAAAAAAAAAACTACCTGTGAACACAAAGCACTTACAATTAATATATATTTTAAAAATTAGAATCTACCTTCTATAAAAAATTGAGGGCAGTGTAATTTAATTTTATTTCTGTTAAATTACATGAAGATAATATATTTCCTGAGTGCTCTATTGCTGCAAAATCATTTGGATGCTCTTACATGTTTGTAAACAGATAGAACTTTTTAAAATCTCTATAAAAAGAACAAATCATATACTCTTTTCTTAAATTTTGTTATTTAAAATGAATATAAAATGAATTTTAACTCTTTAATAATTCCTTCTCCTGAGTTATTTCCAAATTATTAAAGTGAAATATGAAAATGATATTTGCTAACTACTTTTATGCATTATGACATGTACTGGGCTCTAGGTGCTTTCTGTTCTCTAATCCTCATAAAGAACAAGTAGTAAACATTTTGATCTGAAGAATTGGTATCATCTCCTTTCTTATAAGTATGATAGACTATTCCATTAAAAACATATGTGTCTGTGCTCTACCATTTTGGAATATTATTAATTATTGATTCAATTTCTCTTAATAGATATTGGCCTATGCGGATAATCTATTTTTCCTTCTGTGAGTTTTGGTAGTTTGTGTCTTTTAAGGAATTAGTCCTTTTTGTCTAGGTTATAATACTTGTGGGAATATGGTTTTTCACACTATTCCTTTATTATCCTTTAATGTCTACAGGACCTTTAGTGATGGTTCCTTTTTCATTTCTAATATACATAATTTTGTCTTCTCTCTTTTTATTGTTTAGCTGGCTACAGTTGTATCCATTTTATTTCAAAGAACCAATTTATCAATTCTTTTCAAAGGACCAGTTCAGGTTTCATTGATTTTTCTGTATTTATTTCCTGTTTTCAATTTCATTGTTTTCTGCTCTGATTTTCATTATTTCTTCTGCCTGCTTTAGACCTAAATTGTTCTTCTTTCTCTAGTTTCCATGCGTAGAAGCTGAGATTATTGATTTTAGAGCTTTCTTCTTTTCTCATATATGCATTTAATATAAATTTCCTTTTAGGCACTGCATTTGCTGCTATCACCAGTTTTGATAAGCTGTATTTAAATTTTTATTTAGTACAAGGTTTGTTAAATTTATTTTGAGACTTTTTTGACCTAGTGTCATATAAAAGTGTGTTGTTTTATCTCCAAATAATTGAGAATTTTCAAACTATCTTTCTGTTGCTGATATCTAGTATTGAATTCTGATTTAATTCCATTGTGGTCTGAGAACATATTTTGTATGATTTCTATTCTTTCAAATTGCTAAGGTGTGTTTTATGACATACAGTGTGGTTTATTAAATTTCCACTGAGCCTGTGAAAAATGTGTTGCTGTTGCTTGATGAAATATCAATATATTGTAAGTATCAGTTAGATTGAGTTGATTGAGAGTGCTCTTCAGGTCAACTTTATTCTGACTGATTACCTACCTGCTTAGTCTATCAATTAGTAAAAGATTAGTCTTGAAGTCATCAATTATAATTATATATTTGTTGATTTATCTTTTCAACTCTAGCAAATTTTGTAGCCCTGCATTCTAATTATCTGTTGTTATGTGCATACATGTTATGGATCATTGTCTTGTTGAGAACTGACACCTTTATCATTATATAATGTCTCTCTATCCCTGATAATTTTCTTTGTTCTTCAGTTGGCTTTGTGTAAAATTAATATAGCTACTCTTTCTTTTTACTAGTATTATCATAGCATGTCTCCCCCAGTTCCTTTACTTTTAAACTATTGGAATCCATTTATATTAAAATAGATTTCTTATAGATAATATATAGCTGCATATAGCTGGGACATTTTTATTTATTCATTCTGATAAGTTCTGTATATCTATACTATTGACATTTAAAGTGATCAGTGATACAGTTATATTCACTTCCACCAAGTTTGTAAGTGTTTTCTATTCGTTGAGCTTTCTTTGCTTTTTTCTCCTGCCTTTTATGGTTTTAATAGAGCACTTTTTGTGATTTCATTTTATTTATTTTCTTAGCCCATAAATTATACTTCTATTTCATTTTTTTAGAGGTTGTTCTAGAGTTTACAATATACATTTCAAACTAATCTAAGTCAATCTTCTAATAACTCTGTATCACTTCATGTATAGTGCAGATACTTCATAACAGTATTTCCACTTCCTTCCTTACATCTCTTATAACACATGTCATTCATTTCCTTTATCCATATGCTATACCACTAAATACTTCAAACAAAAATTACCTTTTAGATAAATTAACAATAAGAAAAACAGATTTTATTTTACCTTTTTTTAAATATTTGTTTATCCTATGCTCATTTTTTCTGTATGTATACCTGAATTCATGTCCTATATCATTTTCCTTCTCCCTTAAGAACTCTTTATCATATTTGGCAGTATGATTGTGCTGGTGATTAAGTTTTTTAATTTTACTTTTATGAGAAAGTATTTCTCCTTTATTTTTGGAAGATAATCTCACTGGATATAGAATTCCAAGTTTGTTTGTTTTCTTTCAATACTTTAAATATTTTACTCTACTCTCTTCTTGCTTACATGGTTTCTGACAAGAAGTCCACTGTAATTCTTATATTTGTTCTTCTTTTGTTTGGCCTTTTTCAAATTTTTCTCTCTTTGTCTTTAATTTGCTGCCAATTGAGTATGATATATCTAGGTGTATTTTTTTATCCTGCTTAGTATTCTCTGAGCTTTCTGGATCTGTGGTTTGTATGTGTCATTAATTTTGGAAAATTATTATTACTTATTCAATTATTTATTCATTATTTATTCAGTTACTTCTTCTGATCCATTCAATCTTTTTTTTCTCTTTCTGATATTCCAATTACATGTATAATACACCTCTTGAAATTGTTCCATAGTTCACAGATGAGCCAGTCCATCTTTTTAAATTCTTCTTTTCTTTTTACTTTAGTTGGGGAAATTTCAATTGACATATCTTTAAGCAAACTGATTCTTTCCTTGGCTATGTCCAGTCTACTGATGAGTTCATCAAAGATACACTTCCCTTTCTTTTATAGTGTTTTGAATTTCTAGCATTTCCTTTTGATTCTTTCTTAGAACCTCAGTCTTTCTTCGTACATTGCTAATTCTTTCTTCCGTGTTGTCTACTATTTCCATTAGAGCTCTTTAACATTTTAACCATAGCTATTTTAAATTATCTGTCTGATAATTCCAAAATGTATTCCATATCACAGTTTGGTTCTGTTTCCTGCTTTGTTTTTTAGGCTGTGATTTGTTGTTGTTGTTTGTTTGTTTGTTTGTTTTAGCATGACTTGTACTTTTTAGTTAAAAGCCAGGCATGATGTATTAGATAATAGGAACTGAGGTACCAGGGCTTTAATATGAGGTTTATATCAATCTGGATAGGAGTCAGGCTGTATTTAGTGCTTACTGTAACTTCGGGTGCCAGTTTTATTCTAGCTTCAATTTGTGCCACCTTCAAATTGCTCTGGTATCCTTTAATTCCCCTTCCCCTGTTGTCTTTAGGCTACCCCAAGAACTCCTCCTTAAGCACAGTCAATGTCTTGCAGTTCTTTTAGCTGTAAGCCATTGTTGTTATATTTGATGTGATGGTAAGATGTAGAAAGAGGAAATGTTCTATAATCGTATGATTAAATCTCTGTCTTTTAGTGTGCCTATGTCCCTGGGCTGTGTTCTTCACAGTAGTTTCTTAGCTCTACCTGGCACCCCCTTCAGTGAGACAGGAAGGCTGGAAAGCACTAGTTGTATAAATTCCCTTTCTCCTATGTGGGATAAGGGTCTGGTAGAGTCTTTTCCCCTAGAGAATCTTTTCCCCTGGTAAATCTTTTCCACTGGTGCGTAGACATTTGTTATTTAGAACACTTATTTTAAAATTAGTTATTTTAGATTCTTCATATATGTGGTGTCATGTAGTATTATCCTTTTGTGTCTGGCTTATTCCACTTAGCATTTATTTCTTTCATTTCAACAATGTTGTCACAAATGGCAAGATCTTCTTTTTTAAGGTTGAAGAATATTCCATTGTGTATGTGTATGTGTATATACAATATATATGGGATATATATATATAACTCCCATATCTTCTTTATCCATTCATCCATCAATGGACATTTTAGGTTGCTTCCATGTCTTGGTTATTATGTATAATGCTGCAATGATGGTGTAAATATCTCTTCAAGATTCTGATTTAAATTCCTTTAAATATACACATGAAGTGGGATTGCTGGGTTATATAGTAACTTTATTTTTATTTTTTTAAAGAACCTCTATACTGTTTCATAGTGGCTGTATCCATTTACATTTCCACCAACAGTGAACAAAGGTTCTCTTTTCTCCACATCCTCACTAACAATTGTTGTCTTTTATTTTTTTGATAATGGTCATCTTAACTGGTAAGAGGTGATATTTCATTATGATTTTAATCTGCATTTCCCTGATGATTAGTAATGTTGAACACCTTTTCGTTTACCTGTTGACTATTTTATATGTCTTCTTTGGAGAAATGTCTGGTCAGTTCCTTTGCCTATTTTTTAATCAGTTATTAGTTATTTTTATATTGAGTTGAATGGTGGTTGCCAGGGACTAAGGGGAGGAGGACATGGGGAGGTAGTAAAGGAGGGTACAGAGTTTTAGTTATCCAAGATGAATAAGTCCTAAAGATTTACTATACAGCATAGAGCCTCTGTAACAATACTGCTTTGTATACTTAAAATTTTTCTAGGGCTTCCCTGGTGGCGCAGTGGTTGAGAGTCTGCCTGCCGATGCAGGGGACATGGGTTCGTGCCCCGGTCCGGGAAAATCCCACATGCCGCGGAGCGGCTGGGCCCCTGAGCCATGGCCGCTGAGCCTGCGTGTCCGGAGCCTGTGCTCCGCAACGGGAGAGGCCACAACAGTGAGAGGCCCGCGTACTGCAAAAAAAAAAAAAAAAAATTTCTAAGAGGATAGATCTTGTGTTATTGTTCTAATGATAGTAATAGTAGTAATAGTAGTAATAACAACAATAATAGCAATAAATAGAGGGCGGGAGGAAACTTTTGAAAGTGTTAGATATGTTTATGGTATAGAATGTGGTGATGGTTTTATGGATATACACTTACCTCAAAACTCATCAAGTTGTATACATTAAATATGTACAACTTTTTAAAAAGTCAATCATGCCTCAAAAAAGTGGTTGAAAAAAGAAAAGAAAAGAAAAAAGAACATTGGTTATGAAAAGTAACCTGCTCCAGAGCCACGGGGGGATTTTTCTTAGCTCTGTACCTTAAGGATCTTGGTGAGTTTCAGGGAGGTAAAACCCACAAGAGTATAGGGTCACCCTAAGGCTGTGGCGCCCAGGAATTTTTCATCTTCAAGCTTTTCCACACTCAGTCTCCAGCAATTCATCTATGTTATTATTTAAGTGTTCCTATCACGGCTCTAGCAGCATCTGCTCCAAGCAGATGTTTCTCTTGATGAATGACCCTTTTATTATTATGTGGTATCCCTATTTTTCCCTATTTTTTAGATAATAGGGATTATCTAATAATCCCTATTATCCCTATTTTTCTCTTAGTAATTTTCTTTGTTCTGAAGTCCACTTTGTCTGAAAATAATATAGCCAGCGTTCTCTTGATTATTTTCTGCATGGTGTATTTTTTCCATTACTTTTACTTTTAACCAACTGAATATTGGAAGTAAATTTTTTTTTATAGATTTCAAATAATTAGGGCAATTTTTAAAATCTGCTTTGCCAATCTCTGTCTTTAAAGTGATATATTTAGACCATTTATATATTTAAGGTAATTCTTGATATTTTAGGGTTTAAATCTGCCATTATATTACTTGTTTTCTGTTTATTCCTTCTGTATTTCATTTCTTTGTTTCCCATTTCACTCTTTTGTTTCTCTCTGTCCTGTGGGTTACTTTTATTTTGAACTATCTGCCGTATCTGAGGATTTTTTTATAGTTTTTAAATTTATTGGTTTCCCTAGGAATTATGAGACACATATATAGCTTATCACTTTTTACTGTCAACATTTTATTAGTACAAGAGGAATGTAGAAATCTTACTACATTTGAACTCATTTTTACCTTCTACTTTTTATGACATACTTATCTTTAATGTTACCTTCATATATATTTAGATCCACATCAGATAATGTTATAACTCTTTTCTCATTAAAAAGAAAAAAAAACCTCGAGGGGATAATTATAGCCTATTATGTTTGACCTTATATTTACTCTTTCCATTCTATTATTTTTTCTTGATGGTCCAAGTTTCCTTCTATTATTATTTCCTTTCTCTCTATAGAACTTTCTTTAGCATTTTGTTTATAGCAGGTCTGCTTGTGGTACTCTCTTAGTTTTTATGGTCAGTCTTTTTTATGGAGATTGTTACTATTTCTCCTATGTTATGAAGGCTATTTTATCTAGATAAAGGATTTGAGGTTGTCAGTTCTTTTTGGCACTTGAAAAAAGTTGGGCAACTTTCTTCTGTCCTCCGTGGTTTCTAATGAAATACTCTGCTGCCATTCAAATTGTTATTTCTGTAGAAGTAACACATTACATCTTTTTGAATACTTTCAAGATTTTTTTCTGTCTTTTGTTTAGAGGTAAAATATTTCATTTTGATATGTTGGTGTGTGTATTTCTTTAGATTTAGCTTCTTGATTAGATTTGGAAAGATTTCAGTCTTTATTTCTTCAAGTATTTTTTTTTTCAACCATCTGCTCTTTCTCTTCTTCTGAGACTCCAATGATACAAATATTATATCTTTTATAATTGTCCAAAAATTCTTGAGTCTCTGTTCACTTTTTTTAAAATGTATGTTCTCTTTGATGTTCAAATTAGATAGTTTCTATTGATCTGTTGTCAAGCTCAGTGACAATTTCCAGTCATCTCCATTTTTTTAATTAAACCCATCTAGTGAGTTTTTTTCTTTCTGTTATTTTATTTGAAGTTTTAAATTTTGATTTGGGTCTTTATATTTTCTATTTATTTTTTGAGATGTTTTATTTTTTAACTGTTCCAAAAGGGTCTGTAATTTTTTGTTGGAACATTTTTATCATAGATGCTTTAAAATTCTTCCCAGATAATTTTGTCATCTGTATCACTGCAATATTGACACCTGTTGATTGCTTTTCTCATTGAACTTGAGGTGTTCCTGAGTCTTACAGATAATTTGGGTTGCATTCTGAGCCTTTTATGAGTTATTTATATTATACTTTTTAGCAGACAGTACACCTGTTTAAGTTCAGAATTCATGTCCTGAGCTAATTTTACAGCCCACGATTCAAATAGCAAACTGGTTTCAAAGCCCTTTCAGTGCTATTTTGGTATATACCACTTGTGGGCTGCCTGCAGTTCAAAATCTGGGCAATGTTACACACCGTGGTCCAGTTTTCATAATGTGTATTGTGTTGATTCTGTTTGTTTCATGAATGTCCCAGACTTTATACATAGATTCGTTTGGCCTATCTGTATGATTCCTTCCTGGATACATCTTAATTGTTTAGTTAGCAAGAATCCCAGTTCTTAACCTTATACTCATTGCCCCACAGTGCATTGACAGCCATAAAAGCTCATATCCTTTTATAACACTGTAAAGGGACTCAACCCAGCTTATCTTTATCCATGGAAGTGAGATCCATAAAATATGTCAGGAAAAGCTTTAAGGAGAAAGTAGAGTTATTATTATTTAGGTATGGAGAAGGAAGTGATGTTTAAGGACCCTAGGGGGATTCTTAAAATGTGGGTGTAGCTGATCCACAGAATGGTGTTTTGAAGCACTGGGAGTGAAAGAGAGGGAGAGAGATATTATCTAATTTAATCTTTACAACTCTGTGAGAATACTATAATTATGGCTATTATTATAATTACAATTATGATCTTCCCATTTTGTAGATGACAAAAATATTGCTCAAAACATTAAGTAATGGCTAGGTTGTAACAGAACACAGACATACACTATTAGTTCCAAATCCCGTACTTTCTTAAGGTTTGTTGGATTTGGGGAGTTGATCAAGCATTCAGGCATTGCAACTGTAGCTTTTATTTACAATAATAGAAAAAATAAGTCTGGAACAGAGGCAGGGCCTGATTTTCCAACATTTTGGAATTCCAGAATAAGAAGTGTGGACTTCATTGAATCCAAACTTGGATCCGCTGAGACATTTTAAACATGAAAGTGACTCAAAGCATCTCCTTAGCAAGACTGATCTGAAAGCAGAGTATAAGATAGATGTGAGCACTGACACAGTCAGACATGAGTGAAGTTAGCGAAATATTGCAGGCATCATTGGAATGTAGCTTTTGATATGCTATCAGTATGTGGAATCCATTGGAATAGAACACTATTTTAGAAATGGATTATAGATTTTATATAAGGCAAACTACCTGTAATTATATAAGTAGACATTAAAATGATATGGATCACAAGTTCCCATTCTCTAGGACATATGATCATGTCCAGATGGCATCAGAAATGCCCTCCCAAGATAATCCAGAGATTAATTAACAGCTTTTTGGAGGATTTTTCTTTCATCCATAGAAATATCTGGTATTGGTCAAGGTTAGAGAGAAATCACAGAGATAAATAATGATTTGCTACAATAAGTACAACTGGATATTTCTGATCCTAACATATGTTGCATTCCTAATTTCTTAATTCATTAGTAATTGGGCTTAAATATCTGTTTTAAAGAAGATTGGCAAACACGCTGTGATTTTTTTTTTGTCATCACCTATCATATAAGGACATTACCTGATGCAATGATAGCCTCTGAGCACATTAATAGACAAACTACACCAGAGATCACAGAGCAGAAGAGTCATAGTTAATTACAGACAAAGTCACAGTTTATTAAATAAATTTAACACTCAAAGCAAGAGGCTATAGAGAGAGATGAGATAGGATAATAGAATTAGAATAAGTTAGAATAGGTTGTACATGGGAGAAAGGACCTGCTAATGGGTCCTGGGTTTTATAGTGTTCAAATGTTCTTTCTGTCTTTCTCTTGGCCACCATGTCCTTCCATGCTGATGATACGATTTTGAGAACCAGACTTGAAGTATGTGCAAAGGGCTCATAGACAAAAGGTGCCAGGGCCAATGACACACAATACTCTGTCAGACAAATGCAGAGGCAGAGAGCTTGCCAGTTAGTCTGCTGAATAACTGTGGCTGTTATCTGTCTTCTTTGGGTAGAACATATCTGGGGCCATAATGGAACTATATTAGGTGTCACCAATGGGTTGTGGATGTAGGAATGAGAGAGCTCTTAGCCCACAAGACACATTTTTAATATATAAACTTTCTATCCCTTTTTATCTTTATGAGACACTTTTGTTTATTTCAGCATACGTTATAATTAATTTTGCCATTTTTAGCATGTCCTATAGATTATTATTTACTATTTATATTTAGCTCAGCTTAAGGATTCTGCCCGTATCTCACATTCTACTTGTTTATTCATTATATATATTTAACATATGGTGAGTTTTACCTATGTCTCATAGTATATCAGCTTATTATCTTGGCTTATCACTTTTTTGTTTTTGTCCAAATTATTTTATTTATTTATTTTAACATCTTTATTGGAGTATAATTGCTTTACAATGGTGTGTTAGTTTCTGCTTTATAACAAAGTGAATCAGTTATACATATACATATATTCCCATATCTCTTCCCTCTTGCATCTCCCTCCCTCCCAACCTCCCTATCCCACCCCTCCAGGTGGTCACAGATCACCAAGCTGATCTCCCTGTGCTATGCGGCTGCTTCCCACTAGCTATCTGTTTTACGTTTGGTAGTGTATATATATCCATGCCACTCTCTCACTTTGTCCCAGCTTACCCTTAACTCTCCCTGTATCCTCAAGTCCATTCTCTGGTAGGTCTGCGTCTTTATCCCCGTCTTGCCCCTTGGTTCTTCATGACCATTTTTTTTTTTTTTTTTTTTTTAGATTCCATATATATGTGTTAGTGAATGGTGTTTGTTTTTCACTTTCTGACTTACTTCACTCTGTATGAGAGACTCTAGGTCCAGCCATCTCACTACAAATAACTCAATTTCGTTTCTTCTTATGGCTGAGGAATATTCCATTGTATATATGTGCCACATCTTCCTTCTCCATTCATCTGTTGATGGACACTTAGGTTGCTTCCATCTCCTGACTATTGTAAATAGAGCTGCAATGAACATTTTGGTACATGACTCTGAATTATGGTTTTCTCAGGGTATATGCAAGTAGTGGGATTACTGAGTCATATGGTAGTTCTATTTTTTGTTTTTTAAGGAACCTCCATACTGTTCTCCATAGTGGCAGTATCAGTTTTCATTCCGACCAGCAGTGCAAGAGGGTTCCCTGTTCTCGACACCCTCTCCAGCATTTATTGCTTGTAGATTTTTTGATGATGGCCATTCTGACTGGTGTGAGATGATATCTCATTGTAGTTTTGATTTGCATTTCTCTAATGATTAATGATGTTGAGCATTCTTTTATGTGATTGTTGGCAATCTGTATATCTCCTTGGAGAAATGTCTATTTAGGTCTTCTGCCCATTTTTGAATTGGGTTGCTTGTTTTATTGATATTGAGCTGCTTGTAAATTTTGGAGATTAATCCTTTGTCGGTTGCTTCATCTGCAAATATTTCTCCCATTCTGAGGGTTGTCTTTTTATCTTCTTTATGGTTTCCTATGCTGTGCAAAAGCTTTTAACCTTCATTAGGGCCCATTTGGTTATTTTTGTTTTTATTTCCATTTCTCTAGCAGGTGGGTCAAAAAGGATCTTGTTGTGATATGTGTCATAGTGTGTTCTGCCTATGTTTTCCTCTAAGAGTTTGATAGTTTCTGCCCTTACATTTAGGTCTTAAATCCATTTTGAATTTACTTTCATGTATGGTGTTATGGAGTGTTCCAATTTCATTCTTTTACATGTAGCTGTCCAGTTTTCCCAGCATGACTTATTGAAGAGGCTGTCTTTTCTCCACTGTATCTTGCCTCCTTTATCAAAGATAAGGTGACCATATGTGCATGGGTTTATCTCTGGGATTTCTATCCTGTTCCATTGATCTATATTTCTGTTTTTCTGCCAGTACCATACTGTTGTGATTACTGTACTTTTGTAGTATAGTCTGAAGTCAGGGAGCCTGATTCCTCCAGCTCCATTTTTCGTTCTCAAGATTGCTTTGGCTCTTCGGGGTCTTTTGTGTTTCCATACAAATTGTGAACTTTTTTGTTCTACTTCTGTGAAAAATGCCAGTGGTTATTTGATAGGGATTGCATTGAATCTGTAGATTGCGTTGGTCAGTATAGTCATTTTTGCAATGTTGATTCTTCCAATCCAAGAACATGGTATATCTCTCCATCTATTTGTATCATCTTTAATTTCTTTCATCAGTGTCTTATAATTTTCTGCATATAGGTCTTTTGTCTCCTTAGGTAGGTTTAGTCCTAGATATATGATTCTCTTTGTTGCAGAGGTAAATAGGAGTGTTTTCTTAATTTCACTTTCAGATTTTTCATCATTAGTGTGTAGGAATGCAAGAGACTTCTATGCATTAATTTTGTATCCCGCTACATTACCAATTCATTGATTAGCTCTAGTAGTTTTCTGGTAGCATCTTAGGATTCTCTATGTATAGCATCGTGTCATCTGCAAACAGTGACAGCTTTACTTCTTCTTTTCCGATTTGGATTCCTCTTATTTCTTTTTCTTCTCTGACTGCTATGGCTAAAATTTCGAAAACGATGTTGAATAATAGTGATGGGGGTGGGCAACCTTGTTTTGTTCCTGTTCTTAGTGGAAATGGTTTTAGTTTTTCACCATTGAGGATGATGTTGGCTGTGGATTTGTCATATAGGACTTTATTATGTTGAGGAAGGTTCCCTCTATGCCTACTTTCTGCAGGGTGTTTATCATAAATGGGTTTTGAATTTTGTCGAAAGTTTTTTCTGCATCTATTGAGATGATCATATGGTTTTTCTCCTTCAGTTTGTTAATATGGTGTATCACATTGCTTGATTTGCATTTATTGATGAATCCTTGCATTCCTAGGATAAACCCCACTTGATCATGGTGTATGATCCTTTTAATGTGCTGTTGGATTCTGTTTGCTGGTATTTTGTTGAGGATATTTGCTACTTGTTCATCAGTGATATTGGCCTGTAGTTTTCTTTCTTTGTGACATCTTTTTCTGGGTTTGGTATCAGGGTGATTGTGGCATCGTAGAATGAGTTTGGGAGTGTTCCTCCCTCAGCTATATTTTGGAAGAGTTTGAGAAGGATAGGTGTTATCTCTTTCTAAATATTAGATAGAATTTGCCTGTGAAGCCATCTGGTCCTGGGCTTTTATTTGTTGGAAGATTTTTAAACACAGTTTCAATTTCAGTGCTTGTGATTGGTCTGTACATATTTTGTATTTCTTCCTGGTTTAGTCTCAGAAGGTTGAGTTTTTCTAAGAATTTGTCCATTTCTTCCAGGTTGTCCATTTTATTGGCGTATAGTTGCTTGTAGTAATCTCTCATGATCCTCTATTTCTGCAGTGTCAGTTGTTACTTCTCCTTTTTCATTTCTAATTCTATTGATTTGAGTCTTCTCCCTTTTTTTCTTGATGAGTCTGGCTAATGGTTTATCAATTTTGTTTATCTTCTCAAAGAACCAGCTTTTAGTTTTATTGATCTTTGCTATTGTTTCCTTCATTTCTGTTTCATTTATTTCTGATCTGATCTTTATGATTTCTTTCCTTCTGCTAACTTTGGGGTTTTTTTTTGTCCTTCTTTCTCTAATTGCTTTAGGTGTAAGTTTTGGTTGTTTCTTTCAGATGTTTCTTGGTTTTTTTGTTTGTTTTTTGTTTTTTTTTGCGGTACCTGGGCCTCTCACTATTGTGGCCTGTTCCATTGCGGAGCGCACAGTCTCAGCGGCCATGGCTCACGGGCCCAGCCGCTCCGCGGCATGTAGGATCTTCCCGGACCGGGGCACGAGCCCGTGTCCCCTGCATCGGCAGGCGGACTCTCAACCACTGCGCCACCAGGGAAGCCCTGTTTCTTGTTTCTTAAGGTAGGAATGTATTGCTGTAAACTTCCCTCTTTGAACTGCTATTGCTGCATCCCATAGGTTTTGGGTCATCGTGTTTTCACTGTCATCTGTTTCTAGGTATTTTTTGATTTTCTCTTTCATTTTTTCAGTGATACCTTGGTTATTAAATAGTGTCTCCTTTAGCCTTCATGTGTTTGTATTTTTTACAGATTTTTTCCTGTAATTGATATCTAGTCTTATAGAGTTCTGTTTAGAAAAGAAACTTCATATGATTTCAATTTTCTTAAATTTACCAAGGCTTGATTTGTGACCTAAGATATGATCTATCCTGGAGAATGTTCCAAGAGCACTTGAAAAGAATGTGTGTTCTGTTGTTTTTGGAAGGAATGTCCTATAAATATCAATTAAGTCCTTCTTGTTTAATGTATCATTTAAAGCTTGTGTTTCCTTATTTATTTTCATTTTGGATGATCTGTCCATTGGTGAAAGTGGGATGTTAAAGTCCCCTACTATGATGGTGTTACTGTCGATTTCCCTTTTATAGCTGTTAGTATTTGCCTTATATATTGAGGTGCTCCTTTGTTGGGTGCATAAATATTTACAATTGTTATATCTTCTTCTTGGATTGATCCCTTGTTCATTATTTAGTGTCCCTCTTTGTCTCTTGTAATAGTCTTTGTTGTAAAGTCTATTTTGTCTGATATGAAAATTGCTACTCCAGCTTTCTTTTGATTTGCATTTGCATGGAATATCTTTTTCCATCCCCTCACTTTCAGTCTGTATGTGTCCCTACGTCTGAAGTGGGTCTCTTGTAGACAGCATATATACGGGTCTTGTTTTTATATCCATTCAGCCAGTCTATGTCTTTTGGTTGGAGCATTTAATCCATTTACATTTAAGGTAGTTATTGTTATGTATGTTCCTATTACCATTTTCTTAATTGTTTTGGGTTTGTTATTGTAGATCTTTTCCTTCTCTTGTGTTTCCTGCCTAGAGAAATTCCTTTAGCATTTGTTGTAAAGCTGGTTTGGTGGTGCTGAATTCTCTTAGCTTTTGCTTGTCCCTAAAGTTTGTAATTTCTCCGTCAAATCTGAATGAGATCCTTGCTGGGTAGAGTAATCTTGGTTGTAGGTTTTTCTCCTTCATCACTTTAAATATGTCCTGCCAGTCCCTTCTGGCTTGCAGAGTTTCTGCTGAAAGATCAGCTGTTAACTTTATGGGGATTCCCTTGTGTGTTTTTTGTTGTTTTTCCCTTGCTGCTTTTAATATGTTTTCTTTGTATTTAATTTTTAATAGTTTCATTAATATATGTCTTGGCCTGTTTCTCCTTGGATTTTTCCTGTGTGGGACTCTCTGTTCTTCCTGGACTTGATTAATTATTTCTTTTCCCATGTTAGGGAAGTTTTGAACTATGATCTCTTCAAATATTTTCTCAGTCCCTTTCTTTATCTCTTCTTCCTCTGGGACCCCTTTAATTCAAATGGTGTGTTTAATGTTGTCCCAGAGGTCTCTGAGACTGTCCTCAATTCTTTTCATTCTTTTTTCTTTATTCTGCTCTGCAGTAGTTATTTCCACTATTTTATCTTCCAGTTCACTTTTCCGTTCTTCTGCCTCAGTTATTCTGCTATTGATCCCTTCTAGGGAACTTTAAATTTCATTTATTGTGTTGTTCATCACTGTTTGTTTGCTCTTTAGTTCTTCTAGGTCCTTGTTAAACGTTTCTTGTAGTTTCTCCATTCTATTTCCAAGATTTTGGATCATCTTTACTATCATTATTCTGAATTCTTTTTCAGGTAGACTGCCAATTTCCTCTTCATTTGTTAGGTCCAGTGAGTTTTTGCCTTGCTCCAAGTGCTGTGTGTTTCCCTGTGTTCTAATTTTCCTTAACTTACTGTGTTTGGGGTCTCCTTTTTTCAGGCTGCAGGTTTGTTGTTCCGTTGTTTTTGGTGTCTGTCCCCAGTGGCTAAGGTTGTTTCAGTGGGTTGTGTAGGCTTCCTCGTGGAGGGGAGTAGTGCCTGTGTTCTGGTGGATGAGGCTGGATCTTGTTTTTCTGGTGGGCAGGTCCACGTCGGGTGGTGTGTTTTGTGGTGTCTGTGGCCTTACTATGATTTTACGCAGCCTCTCTGCTAATGGGTAGGGTTGTGTTCCTGTCTTGCTAGTTGTTTGGCATAGCATGTCCAGCACTGTAGCTTGGTGGTCCTTGAGTGAAGCTGGGTCTTGGCGTTGAGATGGAGATCTCTGGGAGATTTTTGCCGTTTGATATGTGGAGCTGAGAAGTTTCTTGTGGACCAGTGTCCTGAACTTGGCTTTCCCACCTCAGAGGCACAGCTCTGATGCCTGGCTGGAGCACTGAGAGCCTGTTATCCACGTGGCTCAGAATAAAATGTAGAAAAGATAGAATGAAAGAAAGAAAGAGAGAGAGAGAGAGAGAGAGAAAGGGCGGAAGGAAGGAAGGGGAAGGTAAAATAGAATAAATAAAGTAAAGTGAAATAAAATGAAGTTATTAAAATAAAGAATAAAAAATAATTATGAAGGAAAATTTTTAAAAAGTTAATTAAAAAAAAAGAGACAAAACCCTAGGACAAATGGAAAAAGCAAATCTATACAGACAAAATCACACACAGAAACATACACATACACACTCAGAAAAAGAAAAAAATGGAAAAAAAAATATATCGTTGCTCCCGAAGTCCACCTCCTCAATTTGGGATGTTTCTTTGTCTATTCAGGTATTCCACAGATGCAGGGTGCATCAAGTTGATTGTGGAGCTTTAATCCGCTGCTTCTGAGGCTGCTGGGAGAGATTTCCCTTTCTCTTCTGTGATCGCACAGCTTCCGGGGTTCATCTTTGGATTTGGACCCGCCTCTGGTGTAGGTCGCCTGAGGGCGTCTGTTCTTTGCTCAGACAGGACGGGGTTAAAGGAGCAGCTGATTTGGCAGCTCTGGCTCACTCAGTCCGGGAGTATGGAGGTGTATGGATGCGGGGCGAGCCTGCAGCGGCAGAGGCTGGCGTGACGTTGCACCAGCCTGAGGTGCGCTGTGTGTTCTCCCGGGGAATTTGACCCTGGATCACGGGACCCTGGCAGTGGCGGGCTGCACAGGCTCCCCGGAGGGGAGGTGTGGATAGTGACCTGTGCTTGCATACAGGCTTCTTGGTGGCTCCAGCGGCAGCCTTAGCATCTTATGCCTGTCTCTGGGGTCCGTGCTGATAGTCGCGACTCGCATCCGTCTCTGGAGCTCCTTTAAGCAGCGGTCTTAATGCTCCCTCCTCGCGCACCAGGCAAAAAGAGGCAAGAAAAAGTCTCTTGCCTCTTCATCAGCTCCAGACTCTTTCCCAGACTCCCTCCCGGCTAGACGTGGCGCACTGGCCTCCTTCAGGCTTTGTTCACGCCGCCAACCCCAGTCCTCTCCCTGGGATCCAACTGAAGCCTGAGCCTCAGTTCCCAGCTTCCACCCGCCTCGGCAGGCAAGCAGACAAGCTTCTCGGGCTGGTGCGTGCTGGTCGGCACCGATCCTCTATGCGGGAATCTCTGCCCTTGGTCCTACGCACCCCTGTTGTTGCGCTCTCCTCCGTGGCTCCGAAACTTCCCCCCCTCCGCCCCCTGCAGTCTCTACCGCGAAGGGGCTTCCTAGTGTGTGGAAACCTTTCCTCCTTCACAGCTCCCTCCCACTCGTGCAGGCCCATCCCTATTGTTTTGTCTGTTTTTTCTTTTTTCTTTTGCCCTACCCAGGTACCTGGGGAGTTTCTTGCCTTTTGGGAGGTCTGAGGTCTTCTGCCAGCATTCAGTAGGTGTTCTGTAGGAGTTGTTCCACATGTAGATGTATTTCTGATGTATTTGTGGGGAGGAAAGTGATCTCCGTGTCTTACTCTTCTGTCATCTTGAAGCTCCTCTGTCCTAGTGAATTTTACCAAACATTTATGGAAGAAATATCACCAGACTTTCACCAATTCTTTCAGAATATAGAGGAGCATTAATGAGTCCAGAATAACTCTAATACCAAAACGTATCAATGTCATTATAGTATTACGAAGACACAGTGAGGTTTTGGTGATCCTAATGTTTTGTTAAATTTTTGTATAGTAAACATATTGGTCAACTTAAGATGTGGATAGGTAAATAATCAAGTTAAAGGTTTAACTTTAACCCTTATAATAATAGAAATAAAAAGATGAAAATATCACCCAAGTTAGTAAAGAAGGAAAAATAGTGAGAAAAATTTTTTTTTAAAGAATTGCAAACAATTCCGGAAGAATTTAAAAGATAGATAAGCATAAAGTAAAAAATTAGAAAACATAAATTAGCATTGTAGAAACAAATCCAAATACATCAATAATCATAATCAATAATAGACCAACTCATCAAAGAGACTAAATATTGTCAGATAAATTAAAATACTTAGTAATATGAAGTTTTATATGAAATATATCTAAATTTAAGGTAGAGAAAGTTTAAAAATAAAAGGACAAAAAATACTGAGAAAATGCTAAACAAAAGAAGGCAAGTAAACAAAAGAAAAATTTGGCAAAACATAATTTAGAATAGGATTTTAGTCAAAAAGCACTGATAGAAATATAGAGTTTTACTATTTATGGATAAAATGATTTCATTTACTAGGAAGAAATTCTGAAGTCAGACAGCTGCTAACAAATCTCTAAGATAAGGAAAAATTGAAATCAGCAAAATCCCCTAAAACTGAATGAGACTGCAACATACCTTTCTCAGCAATTGATAGCTCCAGTACACAAAAAGACAGTAGGATCTAGACTATTTAAACAACATAACTAACAAGAGTTGTCTAATCTGTATACGTGTAATACCATAATTTAACAAATACATACTCTTTTCAAAACAAAGCCATATCAGATCTTGGTGATGTTTAAATAATTTATAGCATAGTGTATTCTCTGACTACAGTGCACTTAACCTGTAAATCAATAATAGAATAGCAAAACCCAGCAAGTTAGAAAAATTTGAAAATCAGAAAAGCGCAATTAGAAAATTTAACAAAATCACCTTAGTAGCTCATATGTGAAAAAATAAATCAAAATGGACATTTTTAAGTGCTTAGAGTTAGTGATAACAAAAATATTATATCTAAATTTGTATAAAGCTATAGTTGCCTGCTTAAAGGCAACTCTGTAGCATTAAACATTTTATGTTAGGAAAGAAGAAAGGCTAAAAAATGGGTGTCCGACATCTGAAGTCAGCAAAATAAAAACAAAAACAAAATAAAATTATAATTAAGTGAAATAATAAAGATGAGTTAATATTAGTGAAACAGGAAAAGTAAAAGCTACTTTAGAAAGATCAATATTTGTTTTTTTGAAAAGTGATAAAATTAGCCAAGCGCTGGCAAAATTTATCAGACAAAAACAAACAAACAAAAACAGAGAGAGAGAAGACATGAATAATAGTAGGAGTGAAAAATGGAAATGAGACTATAGTAGCATAAATGAGTAAAAAGATAAGAAAAATTAACATTATGCCAATCAATTTGAAAATGTGGGAAATGTTACTTTTCTATATAAATATACTGAAACTGAATTAAGAGAGAAATCTCTTTGTCTTTCTTCACCTTACATGGTCAGTCAGTAGTTGAACACCTTCTCATAATAAAAAGACCAAACCTAAGTGAATTTATAGAAAGTTCTGTTAAACATTCATATGGGAGATATTTCTAAATTATACCGGTATCTTCAGAGAAGAGAAATATTAGCTATCTGAACGCATCAGTGTATAAAAAAGTACTGTATCATGGACAATGTTGGCTTATTCTAGGAATATGTTTTTTATATTACAAATATTTTTAAATATTTTAATGTAATTAATCTTATAAAATAAAGGACAAAAACTATGTCATCTAAGTAGTTACAGAAAATACCATATTTGATAGTAGATATTACCTTTTCATGAAATAAAAAATTAGCTTTTTGGTAAGGAGCCATTAGGACAGAGGAAAACAGGCCTATGGAGTCTTAGCTGGGAGGAAGCCCAAACATATATGCTAATAATTCTGGCCATAATGCCTCATAACTGTTACCTTCTTCCTGGCAAGGGGAGAAGACACACCACTGAAACACAGATGTACACCAGAGAAGAGTAAGGGTCTGAAAAATGATGTTCCTGGAGGCCTAAAAGAGGAACAAAAGAAAAAGCTGTGAAGGGAAGACAAGTGATTCATGTTAGAAAAGAAAAAAAAAAAAAAAAACGCAAAAGGAAACAACCTGATCATGTAGGTTGAAATGAAAGTCCTGAGGTTGAAGAGTGAAAGAAACTTGAGGGGGGGGGGAAGGTATACTGTTAAAGCAGTGACTTGCTTAGCTTATACACATGAGGGGTGGCAGTGTAGGTAATACATCACATTGAATATACTGGAATGGTAGTGATGGTGGCTGGAGTCATGCTTCTCAAGGTGTGACCCACAAAAGACCTACATCAGATTTACCTGGAGGCAGCATTCAACACACATATACCCTTCCCATTCCCTCCAATGTGACTGAGTCCGAACCCTGGGCAAGAAGGATCTCAGGGAATGTGCTTATTTAACAGACACCCAGAGTAGTGCTGAGATTGATAAAATTTTGATAAGCCCTGGCCTAGATATATTCCCAATGAAAGCATATCTCTTCGTATCATCCATCCACATTTGAGATGATAACATGGACAATAAATGTCAGGAACTTGAGAAAGGACAAATGGAGGTTATCCAGTTTCCTATGTTATCCATTGACTTAAAGTTAAAATTTTTATTATCTATTTATTAAATCTGTTAACTTTCCTCTAGAGCTTAAAAAATACACATGGTTTGATATCGCACTTCGGTTTTATTTTTTTAACAATTTTTCACAGGTACAGGACATAGAAATGTGGAATATTTATATAATTCATATTCTATAACATCTGGCCTGATGTTTTAAAAAGGGGGAAAGTTAATACAATAAAGATTCAGTAGCTATTATAAATTGCTGTGTATACTATATTTATATACTATTTAATAATGAAGAAAGCCTGAAGTTAAATGTTATTGTTTATATAATATTTTGCTTTATAAAACATCCTTTAAGATTAATAGAAGTACAAATAGACAAAAATGATAGGGGTCTTTTTATTGGGAAGATAATTATTGCCCAGGAAAAAAAATTATAGTTTTAAAATTAAAGAGAGTGTGTAAACATAAACCAGAGCAAGAGGAGGAATGAAAAATAGCTATAGATATTAGTTAAAAACATATTTAATAAGTTGTTACGGGGTAATGTATTAGGATTTATGGAAATTTAAAATACAGGCAAGAAAGAATGATGATATCCTTGTTCTGTTTTTGTCCTGGTCAGATTACACCGGAGTGTTCTATGTGGATCCTAGAGCTTTGGAATGGGCATACACAAATCAGGTGTTAAGGGTTATTTGATGGTACACTCCAGGAATATTCCATATTATAGTTAGGGTTTTAGGCAGAATAAGAACAGAGACATAGTGTTTATTTTCAAGTAGCTTGAAAACCACTGTATGGAGTTTATCCTATGTACACTCAAGATGTAGAACCAGGTCCTACCGTGTAGCACAGGGGACTATATTCAATATCCTGCGATAAACTATAATGGAAAAGAATATTAAAAAATGTATATATATGTATAACTGAATCACTTTGCTGTAGAGCAGAAATTATGCAACATTGTAAAACAACTATACTTCAATAAAATAAATTTTAAAAAGATGTAGACCAGAGATAAGGTGAGGAAGTAATAAGAACACAAGAACACAGATTACAGGACAGTTAGCAAGGTGGGATGATGTACGTTGGTCAATACAGTCAGCACTGAAAGTCTTCAAATACAGGCTAGATGACCTTGGCAATTTTAAAATATGACCCAAAAATCTATTGAGAGGTGGGTCATGACTCCTTCCCCTTGAATCTGGGCTTTGTTGACTGCTTGACTAGTGGAATATGGAGAAAGTGATGCTATGGCAGTTTTTAGGCCCTGGCCCTTAAATCTCTTGTTACACTTGCTTTTGTAACTCAGCTACCATGCGGTGCAGGAGCTGAAGCCATCTGTGGGGAGCACTATGCAGAGAAGAATTGACAGCTGGCAGCAACTTTTAAGCCTTGTAATTGAACCATCTTGGAAGTGGATCCTCCAGCCCCAATCTAGGTGCCCAAGAATCCCCTTGTATACTTTCCCCTAGTATCCCTGTCACCAAAAAAATCGAGTTTTCTTTATGATTTATTTCAGTCTTAACCATTATTTCATCTCAGGCTGCATCCTACACTAAGGCTGTCTCCTGTCATCTCCTAGGAGGTCTGAGGCAATTCCTAACATTTCTTTCTTGGATGAGCAGCACTTACTCAAAATGTCCTTCTCTCATGTGTTTCCTTGTTACTATTTAAACCTTGATGAAATTATGCTGTTTTTCTTTATTATTCTTAGTGTCTTCCAAGGCACTATCACATGCCTGTTATTTTCAGCTTTTCCATAACTCAATTTAAAAGTTTCCTTTTTTCATTTTATACCTCTTCCTTTTTTATAGAAAGAGCAGCAGAAAAAAAATAAAATGTAGTGGGAAACTGTAAAAAAAAAAAACAAAACAAAAGAGCAGGCCCTTGGCTTGCTTAACCAAAATCCAACCTGTCAAAAATTCCGTTCAGTACAACTATTGGCAGATCAAAATCCTACATCTCTCTTTACAATTACTACTGTTATAACATCTAAGGCTTTGCCTTAGAGAAAGGGAGATATTTCTTCTGATGGTTTTACTTTTCTTATAAAGAAACACTTCTTATATAGAGGTAGCATGGTTATGGTACTGTAATTGGTAATTTATTCATTTAGAAAACTAGTTTGGTATTGTGGGAAGAAAATAGACTCTGATTCAGACAGAACTTGGTTTAATTCTAGCTTTTCCACTAACTAGCTGTATTGTTTCTGGATTTCTGTTAAGTCTCTGTTGCCTCCTACATAAATTGTGGATAACATAATCACTTTGTCAGATAAATGAAAACTGATTGAGGTAATGTATCTAAAGCTCCAAGTGCAGTTTTTAAGTCAGTTGATATTTTAACTATCACAATAAGCCTGTCACCGTTTGATAAAGCTGGGACAGTTTGATATGGAAAGTTATGAAAACATCATATGTGCTCAAAATAAAGTTATTAATTTCAGTATAGAATGTTGAGATGTGTAAGAGACGGGTAGAGAATGACAAAGATTAAGGAACTTCTCATTTTAACACTTTTATAAGGGAATTTTGGACTCCTGGAATTTTGTGTATAGAACAATGAGTGTTGGAAAATTACTGATATAAAGATTAGACTTATGGGATCTCTTAAAAGAAAAAATATGTGAAATGATGCAGAATACATTGAGAGATGATCTTGAGGGATGTGAAAATTAAATAGGTATAAAAGCAACAAGCCAATCAACAAGAAAGATGCCACACAATTTAGAATAAGGAAGAAAAAAAGATTAAGAAGGAGAAAGAATGAGTTTTGGTTTAGGGGAGACATTCTCGAGAAAAAATATTACTTGCAATGAAAAATATATTAACTTTCTTATTTTGACAGAATTAAACATTTTGATTCATCCTTGACCAAAGAATAACTTGTTGTAGCTAATTAGCCAGTCCAATATCTATTAAATGAAATGTGGATTTAAATATTATTTTGGAATTGGCTATTAATTCCAGAGTGTTTGTGAATTACTTTGAAATTAAGTTTTATTTTATGGGTATTACTTTGAGGAAGAGCAAACATTTTGCAAGAGCAAACACAGGTGGACTCATAACTCACATTTAATCTCACCCTTATTGTAATCACCTGTGAACAGCAGAAGCCTCCACAGTGCCTCCTACATATATGTATACTGTCTTGCTTATAATTAATAAGTACCAGAATGAAGCACACTCATGAAAAATGAAGTACTAGCAAAATTTACCATCTGGTATAACGACTCAGTTCAATGGATGGGTAATGAACTGTGAAATATATAGTAAAACATACATTGATCATCTATAACAGATTATGATAGGAATAAAGATGTAAAATTTTGAGGACAAATATAAGAAACCTTTCAAAACACATCTTTATTATAAAATTAAAAACTTTATATTAAAGTTTTATACCTTCAGATGTTTTCTGATAGAAATTTGAACTAGAATTCATAAAATGGAATCAACAGCAGAAATTCATACTGTATCTTTAGTCTACATAGTGGGTGCAGTGCTATAATATAGTCAAACAATTGTTAAAGTTTTTAGGAATTTTGTGAGCTGATGAACATCACTTTAGTAGCTTGAAATGAGCCATAGAGGGAGTATTTACACCACAGACATTGGTAAAACACTACAAATGAGAACTTGTGCTTCCCTGGAGAGCCAGTTGTCAAATATTTACCAGCACTTGATTGGTTATGGAAATAATACTTTCTGTGCTTTAACTGATTAACATTTTCAGAGTTTCCTGTTGGGAAAATCCTTCAGCATGTATGTTAATTTTTAGGTGCTGTTTTATGAGTGATTGATTACTATTATTAATATTTTAATTAAAATATTAAAAAGAGACTGGCTTTTTAGAAAATCAGCGACAGTTTGTCCCATTTTCTTTCTCTCAAACTATCAGATGGGGAAATTAATATCTGAGAGACTTTTGGCAGAAGTGGCCCTAAATTTTATTTTCTAAAAAGTTCAACTTAAAAAAATAATAATTTCCACAGAAATCTTGTACTTAGAAGCATAACATTTTGTTCTAAAAACAAATGTTGACTATTCCTTTAATATAGGGAGCTGTTTTCATTAGGAAAATAGCATAAGGTAAAATTGTTTTGGTTGACATACATTTATATGTGTTAAAAATTTAAAAAGGAAACAATTACTGCTTCATGTAAATTTTATTGATATTCTGGTACCTAAAAATTAATTTTAATTTTAACTAAATGGTATTAACTGCATCTATTTATATAAGAACCAAAAAATGTTTCCAAGAAGGAAATAATGATCCAAAATCCTGTGTGTCCATGAGAAACATTTACTGTTAGCCTCAGTGGAATTCAACCACTTTTCTATTTGCCAACTTAGCACTTAAAAAATCTAAGCAAATTTTCTTTTGACCTGGGTTTTGGGAATTAACACCTGATTTGACTGATGGGTGGATTGATTGGCATCTGATTAAATACAAAAATTCAGAGAATGCATGTGGCCAAAGCAGCAATTACTTGTGTAGGAATGACACTTTGTCTGAAACTCTGTAATTTAGAGGATGGAAAAAGTTAAATTATGTTTTTTTACCAATTTCCTCCTTACCCCGACTGCACCCATTCCTCAATAATGTGTTAACATCATCTGCTCTGCTATGCTATGATAGAAAACTTTCTGCTAGATTCTTCAGCAGCCTTCTTGAGTTCATGGCAGACATTGACAGACTCATGTCTTCGGCCCCTTTCTTCTCTCTTCCTTCTCTCTCCTCTTCTGTAATTCAAGGTGCATACACACTATCTTAGGAACACATTGTTTCTTGATTCCTACTCAACCAAAACCATTAATTATAACTCCATTTATAGGTATGCTGTTGGTGGCAATTTTATGCTAAATATTCATTTAAAAGTTTTAAGATATTTTTATAAGACTATAAGTTACTCCGATAAATCTACGAAGCCAAAGTCAGCATCTCTTACCAACTGGAGAAGTTATGGACAAAATCACTAACTTAGAAAACAATACTGGTTCTATTGTAAAAATGAATCTTTAATATTTATTGCATATTGTCCTAAGTGTTTTATATGTTTAAATTAATCAGATTTTCATAACATCTCTATAGAGAAATTTTCAGTGGCATTCCTGAAATGAGGAATGATGAACTTGAGGCACAGAGAAGACAAATACTTGCTTTAGTTATTAAGCAGATGTGCGAGAATGCAAAACTAGGAATCTAGCTTTATAACTCATGCTCTTAACCACTATGTTATACAGTTTATCTCAAAAGGGCAGATTATCTCAATGAATTTTAGAGAAAGAACATTTCATAAGCACAAACTAAACAATCTAAACTGACATATTTTGATTAAAATATACTTCCTATGGCAGTTAGTCAAGCTGAATCTGTGCTTTTGTAGCTCTTCTAGGGAAGCCAACCTGTTTTATTCTAATATGAGCTATAGTTATCCCAATATTCTGCTCTTACTTGGAAGCTGGACAAGTTACAGTCATAGCAAAAATCCTTAGTATGTCCAGAGAAACAGGTGCAAATGAGAGAAAAAGAACAAAAGCCCAATGCAGTGCTAGATTCTAAGGAAAATTACTGCTTATTAGGTTTCCTTTTAGTGCTTCGTATTCTTTAGTGAGAGACTATAGTACACATTGTATTTTCTGTTGCTACTTATGGGGAATTAGATGTTTAGATAAGAGGCTGACCAAAGACTAGTTAGAAATCTATCTCTAAATTTTAATTTAAAGTTGGCAAAATAAAGAAGTTTCTTCCTTCTCCTCCCATAAATTAATATCCCCCAGTTCCTCACTTCCAACCTGTGACTGTTACCTGGTAATTCACAAAAACAGTAACTGAACCAGAATGTTTCCAGACTCGGAGACGCAAAAAAAGGGATGAGCAGCTGGGGACACCTGATAAGCGGGGAGTTTTGGAGAAACTTTACATTGATTAGAGTGACCTTATCACCTTATCCAAAAAGCCAGAAAACAAGCTTATAACCACACAGGCAGGAGAGAAGAGCATCTTTATTTCTGGAGAAATGAAAGTGTCCTAGAGTAGAGCAAAATAAAATTTGAAGCATCCCAAGTACAAAATATATCTCACTGCCTGATTGATCACTCTGCAGTGAACTCTAGCAACTGATGAATTGTACCTATTCAGAAAGACCAGCAAATCAGCTTTTCAGTGCCTCACTACTAAGTATAAATATATAGCCAAGAATAAACAGACATTTATGGAAAACCTCTAACAGAAGATTAGAGAGCAAAACCAATAAGCTTAAAGTGGAAACTTAAAAGAGACAGAGACAATGTAGGAAAAAAACCTCTACATAGGAAGCATAACTCATATTCTCAGTGAAATAAAAGAATGTATTTCAACCTTGAAATGAAAACATGATGTGAGAATTAAGGGACAGTTAGGCAACAATGAAAGCTTTTAGAAATTAGAAATGTGATGGCTAAAAAATAAAAGTTAGTAATAGGATTGGGAGATATGATTAAAGAAATTTCATAGGAAATAAGGAGATGAACAAACAAAGAAACAAAGAAAAGAAAACTGTGGATCAGTCCAGTGGGTCCAATATCTGACAAATAGGCATTCCAGGAAGAGAGGAGAAAACAGGAGAAAAATGATCAAAAGCATTATGAGAAAATAAGATATATGTTTCCATTTGAAATGTCTTAATGAGAACGCAATGAATAAACAAGTTGATATTGGGTAAAATTTCAGGATATACAGGATAAAACAAAGATCCTAAAAGCATCAAGGGAGAAAAAGAAGCACATAAAATGAAATAGGAATCGTAATAGGAATTGTAATGGAATCAGACTTCTCAGTAGTTTCAGTAGCAATTTGAGATTATAGAGGACAGTGGAACAATACCTTGAAAGTTTTGTAAATAGAATTTGATAGCTGGCCAACCCATGTGTGGACATGTAGAGTATAACATTTTAGGGGAGGAAAGGACTGAAAATATTTCTGTATCTTGCATACCTTCTCAGAAAGCTACCAGGGAATGGGTTCTGCCAAAGCAAATAAGAAGACCAAGAAAGAGGGAAAAATAGGATCCATGGTAAAGTACCTTAAACACAACAGAGAAGAGGAGAGAATTTCCAGTATGTCATCTGTCTAGAGAATAAAGATTCAGATTGGTTCATGAGAGAATATTCTTTGGGAGGGAAGTCTCTACAAAACCAATAGAATGAGTACATTCAACATAGTCTGTTCATGTGGAAAATTATATGACTGTGGAATGACTTAGATATAGCGTATGAAAATGTAAGCAATTATTAATTTAGGGAAAATAGGCACATGGGTAAAGAAATGTAATCACAGACATTACTTGGTTATAAGTTATAATTATATATACACTGATTATAATTTAAAACTACTACGTTGAGAGAATGGGAGAGGAGAGGAGGTATGTAAGAGAGCTAAGGGTGCATATTCCATAATAGGAAGTCAAAAGAGAAAAAATACTGATATATCAAAGGAGATCTTGGTTTCCAATCAGCAGTTTTTACTTGTCAGAAGTGATAAACCCTGTTTGGATCTTGCTAATAACATATTCAGTGTTTGTGCCTCCAATGGTGGAACAGATATGTTACTTCCTTCCCTTTCCTCCGTGTTGATACCACCAGCCCTGAGCTGAACCTAATTCTTTTCTTTCAATAGACCCAGGTGAAATGCTCATTTTAGGACCAGTGATGGGGCTGTCCTGTCAAATAGTACCTGCTTTTGACGATGCTATAGGCAGCAAGTGCCATACAAATTTCTCTGCCTTACAGTATGACAGATCTAGTCAAGGAGCTAGAATAGTATGTAATAAACTTCAGTTATTTATTATGATTGCTGACACAAACTTCAGTAATAAAAGGAGCTTCAGCGGAGGGAAAGTAATTTCCAAATAGAATGAGTGCTAGTTGAGGATGAAAAGAGAAATCTGAAGTGGTATATTTTGCATCACACTCAAGAACCACAGTAGTGCTCAGTAGTAGAGCAAGGAAAATAAATTGTGGATGCCACCAAGACCAGCAGGATAATAGATTGAGGATAAATACAGGAAGGAAGTATATGTGTTTTGAAGTGTCCTTAGTTAAAGGAGTCTAGGGAGCATCTGTCAGGATTAAATATTTTTAAGTCTTTTCCTAGAACGGTCATCATTACAATTACTACTATTGTTATTAGGCAAGGCTGAAACAGAAATGTTAATATTGTATGCTGAGAAATTCCTGGAATGGGAGCTGGAAAGCTAAGTTTGGCTTGATCACCAATCAATGAAAAATTTTTAGCTGATAAACTTGCTTCACTGTGCCTTATTTTTCCCTCTTCCAATAATCGAGAGCACCATATAGAAGAAGGTGTTTGGAATTAACATTTAAATCACAGATCCATAAGCATCTAAGGTATATCAGTGATGAATGAGTATATAACTGTATTCAAAACTGTTCCTCAGTAATATCTTCCTTTGTAAAATAATTACAACAGAAATTATTTGTGATTCTCACTTAAAGCTATTCTTATTTATACTGAGTAGCTTTCATTTCAAAACAGGTTCCCCAGAAGATTTATTAGTCAGAACTCAGTCCATTCTATGCCACTATATTGAAGGATTCCTGCCTCAAATCCATTTTTTGGAATAAAGGAAGATGGCAATAAAATATTTCAGGATTCAGCAAATCCCTTAAAATAATGATGAATAAAACAAGAAAAACCTTTAGATTATATATTATTGATGGTTTACCAAATATTAGCAATAATAAAACATTTAAAAATCTGTTTTTGTAAAAAATGAATCACATAATAAAGTCAGTGGAACTGAAGGCTTTATTAAAAATATTCTCTCAGGGCTTCCCTGGTGGCACAGTGGTTGAGAGTCCGCCTGCCGATGCAGGGGACACGGGTTCGTGCCCTGGTCCGGGAAGATCCCACATGCTGCGGAGCGGCTGGGCCCGTGAGCCATGGCCGCTGAGCCTGCACGTCTGGAGCCTGTGCTCTGCACCGGGAGAGGCCACAACAGTGAGAAGCCCACGTACTGCAAAAAAAAAAAAAAAAAATTCCTCTCAGCATGACATTTCTAAGTTTGGTTGCTCTCATATTCCTCCTGTGGAGATTAACAGTCCCTAAAGCTTTAACAATTCTGCTTTTGTTCTTAATTATTTTAGACCATCTTAAAATCTTTAACTTTTTGGCCAAGGTCAGCCTTTTATGATTTTTTTCCCAATTCAGTTAAATTTACTGAAGTTCAATGAATATGTACATATATACATATACATTTAAGTATCCATATACATATATATTATAAATTTGTATATGTATGTATTTAGAGACTGAGCAAGCATGTGTGTCTGGAAGGGAGGATTCATCCTGCAATGTAGTAGGAAATGTGATTCAAGTTATATTTGTTCATTAGTAATAATAACTCATTGTTTCGTCAGTTAATGTGTGGGAGGCATTCTACCAAGAACTTTACTTACATTATCTATTTGAGTTTTTATAACAAGGCTAGGGACTATGTATTTTTTTAAATATTTAAGCATGGAGTGGGAAGAATCTTATTCATGATCTCACTTAGCATTAAATGTCATAGGGGTTTTAAAGCCAGTCTGTCTGATCAAAAACTGACTTCTTTAGCACTTCGATATACTGCTTTATTCAAGGTGAAGCAGCAATAAAACAAGTGAATATGGAGTCTTTAAAAAAATTTATGTCTATGAAAAAGGAAAATAGGAAAGGAAGTATCGTATATCTATTAAACATTGTTATTATAAGATTTGGACTACCTTCCTGAAAAACATCTGGATCATTTCCCACAAGGGAAGAATTTGTTATGAGGAATTAAAGTATAGCAATATTACAGTGACTTCCTTTGAATACAACAAATCAAAAAGCCTTGTGATGATACAACCAAATTAAATATGAAAAATAAGAAAACAGGTTGACTCAATGCTACTGTCACTTATCTATGGCAGCCATGGCAATGCTGTTTTAGAATATAAAATGGAGTTTTTTGCTATATGGGGGAAATTCTTTGCTGTCTTTGTTGCATCTGCTTCAACTTACATTGCTTATTTCTTATCGCTATCACGATAAAGATTATAAAATATTTCAAAATCTTTAGCCATGTAAGTTCCTAGGTGAATTTAGGAAAGCTTTCCAATTGCCACTCATGCTATAGCCTAAAAATATACACTTCGCTCTTAATGAGGAAATGTATCATTTTTCTATAGCTTCATAGATTGAAGGACAGCAACAGATAAAGACCTCAGGTGCCATTTTGGTCATCTTCCTTTCACTGTGATCATCATACAAAATCCTTCTATGGCCCTAAAACTAATTTAGGTACTTAAAAATCAAAAAGTGGTGAAAGAATTATCAAGTAAAATGGAAACTAATAATAATTGGGACAGATGTTCTCAATTATATGTCTACCCTCAACCAGGAAAACTCTTATAGAAAAGGTTGAGAATGTGATACTTTTATGACTAATTACTAATTTTAGATTAAACCTGAGACTTCCATTTATGAACATTATTGATGAGCTGGTATCAGATGAATTATTCTGCCAAAAACAATTAGAAAAGTTGAATAAAATGCAAAATACGTTTGAAGATATTGAAGACCTACCTGAACAAATAGGACTTGAAGAAGCCAGAGCTTTGAGTGTAGTGTTACGAGTTGAATGGTGCCCCCCCATTCATATTTAAAAATCTTAACCCTCAGTGCCTCAGAATATGACCTTATTTGGACATAAGATCATTGCAGTTGTAATTAAGTTAGGAGGAGTTCATATTGGAGTAGGTGGGCCCCTAATCCAATATAACTGGTGTCCTTCTGGAAAAGGGGAAACTTGGGGACAGATGCACACAAAGAGGATGACTTGTGAAAATGAAGGCAGAGATTAGGGTGATACATTTACACACCAGGAACATCAAAGATTTCCAGCAGACAATAAGAAGTTAAGAGAGAGGTCTGGAGTGAATCCTTTCCTCACAGTTCTCAGAAGGAACCAACCCTGCCAGCACCTTGATTTTGGACTACTAGTCTCCAAAATTGTAACACAATAAATTTCTGTTTTTTAGGCCACCCAATTTGTGGCACTTTGTTACAGAAGTCCTAACAAACTAATGCAAGTAGGGAAATACATTGAGGTATCATGTTTTGCCTCAAAGCATTTTCTGATAAATAAATACTGTAAAGCCAAAAAGGTAAATAAAAAGCTAAGCAGAAAACAGAAAATAGGAGATTGGAAAACTGAGCCAAGTGTTTGATACATTCATGTGACTAGGGAGACCAACTTTGGTATTCAGGTCTTCCAAATGAGCCAAGCTTGATGGGCCAAAATTCAGGAGAGAAAGGAAAATCATTGATCTTACCTAATGCTTTTCCTTCAAAGGCAGTTTGAGATTTGTAAATGGGGCAAGAGAAAAGAAGAAAGAGGCAGCACAGTTACTAGAATCCAAGCAGGACTATTGACAATCTTACAGTGCTGGAGAGATCTAAAAAATGGAGTTTAGGATCCTCAGTGGAGAAGTACTGTGGAAAACGCACCGAATTTTCAATTAGAGATGTAGCACAGAAATAAGTTGAACAGGAAATAGAAAAGTCCTCAAGTTTCACATTAGCTCAATTCCAGGTGAAAATTACTGTGATTTCCCCTATTTTAATTATCTGTCAAAAATAAAAGTACATCCTCTTTGGAAGTTCAATTCCTTACAGCCAGAATTATAAACACTATTTTCTAATATACCAAAGAAACAACTTTCCATAGTTTTATGAGAAGAAATTTATAAATGTTTTTTTCCCCAGAAGTCAAGTTCTCTTTAGGAAATTAAGGCAACTATGATATACAACAAGTTAGATATCAAGGAAGCATATATATAATTTTCTTCTTATTCTAAAAACAATATTTTTTAGTGGTCTAAAGGATATTTTTTAGTGCTCTAAAATACCTTTGTAATATTATAAATTGGGACATTAATACTAACTTTATTGAAATGTAATTCACGTTTTAATCTTCTCTTCTTGTTGCTGATTATTTGAATTTTACCTCATCTTTCTTTTATTTCATCTTTCCCCAAGAGAAAAAAATAAAGCAAACAATATTATTTGATAAAGAAAAGAGAAAGATAAAACAATCTGCCTAAATTCTTCCAGGTTTATTTGGGAAACATGAAATAAACTTATCAAATACTAAAGTTTATAATTTCAACTTTATAAAAGATATTTTTCAGAGACAACACATATATGTGTTTTGTTATATAAGTATAGGACCATTTTATTTTATAAAGAATAGAGTGAGGTACATTTGTTTAAATTATACTTTTTCAAGCATTTCTTTAGCTATATCTCTGTCGAGATATATCAGAAACATTAGATACTCAGTACATACATGCCAAAGTAATGAATGGATGAATGACATTACACTGTAATATTTGTCAAGGTTCAGAATAATTAATGGTATTGGAAACCATCTTTTAAAAGGGAAAGAGGAGGGCTTCCCTGGTGGTGCAGTGGTTGAGAGTCCACCTGCCAATGCAGGGGACACGGGTTCATGCCCGGTCCGGGAGGATCCCACATGCTGTGGAGCGGCTGGGCCCGTGAGCCATGGCCGCTGAGCCTGCGCAACCGGAGCCTGGGCTCCGCAATGGGAGAGGCCACGACAGTGAGAGGCCCGTGTACCGCAAAAATAAATAAATAAATAAAAGGGAAAGAGGAGAAAATCCCTACCTAAAGAAACTAAGAAGGAAATGGCAAGTTTCCAAGAAAATGCATTTTAATTCCATCTTAGGCCTGAAGTAAGACAAAAGCTGCCTGCTGTCTCGAAAAGTCACTTGTAGATTATAGCAACCAGAATTTATTTGTTAGTCTGGGCGTTCTGAACAGGACTGTTGGTTAACATTTTGCACCCTATGCTTTGTTCCCCCTGTTTACCCTAGTGTCCATTTCTCTCAAAGAGTGCCATTCCTGTCAGCAGCTTCACGAAACCTGGACCTGACCACTTAAACAACCCATTCATCAATGACCAAACCAAAATGCAGGTCCATCAGGAAGTTCTTCTTGATCTTCCCAACTACAACTGACCTCTCCTTCATCTGAATATTCCTGGCACTTTGTTCCTCTATCGAGCTGCTGAATCCATTGCCATTTCCTCCACTTCCCTTTCTAGTTGTGATCTCAGAGAGACAGCAGTGAGCGGTCCTGAAGAGAGATCTTAGTTCCCTGCCCAGGAATTAGACCTGGGTAGCCTGGATGAAAACCAGGAATCCTAACCACTAGATCCCCAGGGGCTAGAGGATACAAGCAAAGTGTCCCTGGCTCTTTACCCCATTTGAAATCAAGAATATTTCAAGGAGGCAAAAACTGTAAAAACAGGTACAAAATTTATTATGAGAGACACAGCATAACATGTGAGAGAGCACACAGAGAAACAGTTTATTTATTTAAGTCAGAAGCTAGGTAGAAACACACAACCAGAGAGAAAGGGTATGGGTGTCCCTTCTAATGAAGAGGAGTGTGGGCGTCCTGAATGAGGAGCACAGTAAAGAGGTGATTTAAATGACTTATGTAGGACAGTCCTTCTGGGTCTTTGTCTACATTTGGCCAGTTGTCTTATTTCTTTTTTTTACACCTGAATAGTCCCAGGACCCTCCCCAAGATGTGTGCGCAACTTTTCTGCGAAGATGGATCCCACCCCAGCAGCCTGTGGGTGCATGTCCACACTTCTTATGCGGTGGTGCCCCCCCCTCCCTTTTTTTGACCCCCAATGAGACTTTCTGTGCATGTGCAGACAAGGAAGTTTTCCTTGACCTCAGGAGTGGGCACCATATCTCTTTACTTCAGCAGAACTCAGCTTCTGCCACTAGCTTTGTCCTTGGAGTGTCTGGATGAGAACAAAGCTTCAGTTTTACTCCAGCTGACAAACACTAGCTGTCCAGCCCAGGGACCCATCTATCTCCTACCTCAGTTCAACCTTAAAAAGGACCACTGCTTCAGAAGAAATGTCACTCTTTGGTATCTAACTTGTAATATTTCAGAGTTAGAGAGGAAAGAATTTTGCTAGTGAAGAATATTTTAGTATTCTTAATTTAATTCTAAAACTATTTTTAGAGCAGTGCATACAAAGCTAGAAATGGAGAATTGCAAGGTCAGGGATATGCATTTGCTTTTCATTGGAAAGTTAATCAATTTGTTAATTTAGTGCAAGAGCCTCAAGAGTTCAAAAGTGTGAACAAGATAAAAATTATGAGAAGAAGAGATATATACAAAGAATAAGAGAAATTTGGGAGGTTGTGGGAATGGTGGTGAAGGTAGTGATGTAGTAGGTCATTCAAGAAAGAGAGTAACTACATTCATGGAATGGTAAGTGTGTGATTAATAAGAGAAGGCTGAGTATTCAAAATATATCCAAGTTGAGTCTTTTGTGGTCTAGCCCTTTCTTTTCTACATTCAGTATATTGATAATTTCTAAAGGCAGAGGCAACTAAGAAAAGCAGATGTTAGAATAGAATGGCAAAACAGAATAATACACACAACTCTTAAGAGGAAAAATAAAAAGGGAGAAATATTACTGTTTCATAAGAAGTCTTCTCAAACTTTAATCTATTTAGTTTTTAGTTCTTTGTTCTGTCAGTTATTTTTATGGATCAGGAAAAAGCTGAGCAAAGAAGCATGGAAACAAGATCAAAGCTTCTCATTTTAAAGTCAGGAAAATAGACAGCTGATTTTGACCCAAATCCTGGCAGACGCTGCACAGGAGCAGGACTTTATCCCTCAGGGAGCAAAGGTCTTACTCTGAGTCTGAAGGTCTAAAAAATTCATCCTATATGATGGAGAATGAATATGGCTTCATCCTTCTCCCAGAAATTCAGGACACATCCGTGCTATTTTTAATATAAATTAGATTAATCAGAGATTCATTTATTCCAAGTAAACTGTTCTGAGGCCCTGTGAAGGAGCAACTACCTGGGGATCTGAAGGTCTTCAGTTCAAATCCCAGCAGAGGGAAATCTGTTTCCTTTTAAACGGTGAAAAGTGTTCCTTTCTAGGAAAAAAAAAAAAAAAAACAAGAGCAGAATTCTCAGTCTCCATCATTACAAGGTATGGACTGGTATTTGAATATTTTCAGTTTTTTCCACTCTCAAGTAAATTTTAATAAATGGTTCTGGAAGTAACAACTATTATAAAGAAGAGCACAAAAGCATAGCTAAAAACAAAATTCAAAACAAAACAAGAAACATAAAGACAGACAAAACTTGACAGAAATTAAAAATATACAATATATGGGATTTGTTTAAGGGGGCTTCTCCTGTTTTTACTCCCTACCTCTACTGCCATGCACATGTTAATATATAAATTGTTTTGTACGTTTAAGATGCCTGTGTGGGAAGAATGATTCTCTAAGGTAAGCACCTTGGACCTTTCATACATGCCTTCCTGCTCCATCATTTTCAGTCTACCATAAGTCCATCCCTGCCTGACTTCCCAATCAGGAAACTCGGAAGACATGTTGAAATGCTCAGTGAGAACCTAGCTCTTGAACCTGGTGTTTACAGATGATACACTGCTGTGTAAACCTCTCTGCTCCAGTGCTCATCTTTCCTCTGAGGGAACTTAAGACCTGTCCCTTTGTTTCGCCTTCCCTAGGCTCTGGGCCACCCATCACCTGGTACCATGAAATGAAACATCAGAAATCACTTGCTTCATTCAGGCTTCCTACTGATTTTGTTTTAGAGATGGGGGTACAGTTGTCTCTGAGTCATTAAGTAAGAATGTTAAGGGTATGTGTGTCTGCCCTCCCAAAGCATGTTCCAGTGATGACAGAAAATCAGGAGGGCCAAGCCCAGAAGTTAGTTTTCGAAGTCTAGCAGGTTGTTATTGGAACAAAGTCTCTCATTCCACCAAAAAAACTGGTAATCATAGCAGTTAAAGGGAGTTTTCACAGCTTTGAGAGTGCAGAGCCCATTTTCAGAGGAAACCAAAAGAAATAACAAAACTGAGTCCCAGTTTGTGCTCTCAGTCAGATTGCCACAGCCAGGGTGTCACCAGGGCTACTTTCAAAAGATTTACAAAGAGTATTTAGAACACCTTTGCATGTGCCTCTTGCTGTCTTTCAGGGGAAACAGTCATTTCCAATTGAACCCATAAAGTACCTGTCAAAACCTGATTTTCTGTAGAACGTTGATAAACACTGGAGCACAAATGCAGCAACGAATATTCTACCAACGTATCCATATGTGAACTACTTTGGAATTATTCTTGTTCAGCGCTAAAAATGTTTCCGTTGGAAAAGAGCATACAATGAAATGGGCTGAGTCTCACATTCTTAGTGAGAAGTACACAGCATGATGAGCTTATGGGGATGAGAAAGTGATAAGGCACTATGGGCGAGTGTCATTTGTGATGAAGAAAAGTGCCCTTAGCCTTTCATTATCTTTTCTTCAACCATGGTTAGGAATTCTGATGGATGTCGGGTACATGGACTTTTTCTTCAGTGCAAGAGAAAAAAAGCAACAAGTATAAACAAACTGGCAAAAAAAAAATCAAGGAAATAAAATAGCAATGGGACTTAGAAACTTGCTTGCCACTACTACTTAGCATAGAGGCCAATGGTGGCTCACAGGTCACGATGATATTTGCAACCAAAAATTTCAGCTATGTGTCCCCACGTCTTGAGCCATGTTGTTCCTTTTCCCGAAGTGTTTTATCTCTCCACCTGTGACATCCATGGGCATGCACTTCTCAGATCTCCCTTGAAGAGAGAACTTGAGGTTCTCTCTGACTGTCACCCCTTTGGGAACCAGCACAACACTCACCAAGCCATACTCTTCTTGGGCTGCTCCCAACCAGTGCCTGATTGCAGCTTCCTGTAATGAACAGTCTTTGCTCTGAACCTTCCCTTTCAGCCTGACTGAGACTTTCTCAGAGCTTCACTGCAATTTGTAGCTCTTCCTACTCAATCCTCTGATGTACCCTCTCTCCTTTCATAGGTATCTTCTCTGAATCACTTTCTAGAGCTTCTTTCTACCTACTCTTGCTACCTTTCCCTCTATCCTTCATAGGCATTTGCCCAATAAATCTCTCGCACATTTAATTCTCTCTTGATGTTGCTTCTCAGAGTAGCACACACCCTGAACTGGCACACACTCTATAACAGATCGCGTTACTCATGAAAAGTCAAGGCCAAGCTCAAATGCCACTACTACTTTCATGAACTTTCTTTTAATCCTTCTAATTGGTTCTAATATCTTATTCCTTGAAACCCTTCCCACAAGAAAAATTTGTATTTTTTTATGTGTTATAAAACTATCTTAATTTATCCATTGCTTTATTTCTCTGATTAGAAGATAGACCCTGTTGTGCCACTTTTAAAATATTTATTCTTTCACACTGTTTACCACACTACCTGACATATAGGAGGCATTCATCACCTCTTCAATTTAATCAAATGGATTTTTATCTTACTTAATATGGTGCTTACACTACTGGAAAGTAACTTGGACGGCCTGCTGGTTTTCTTCAATGCACATCATTTTTAATAGGCAAACTCTCTCCCTTTATTACTTCTGTGGTATCTTCTTAATGTCCCAACTTAATTGTTTTTCAGTAAAGATTAGAAGATTCAGAATTATTTTTTGCAATATGTCCACTCATCCTTCTATGTGCTTGGTCCTGTGCTAGGTAAAAACACCAAGATGAAAAAGACATGGTCCCTATCTTCAAATAGCTTATAGTAGTAAAGACTAGTATGCAAAGAAATATGATAATAAAAAACTTGAAGTTTCATGACATGTCTGTAAAAAAATCAGCAGTTGCATAAATAGGGGATGGCCAATCCTACATGTGAAATCAGGAAAGTCTTCATAGATCTGATAATATTTTACATGAGTCTTAGAAAATCTGTGGGAACTCATAGAAAAGAGGAGCATTATGCAGTGAATGCTGTGAATCACCCCCTCTCCTCATACCCCCTTGAATAAGGCAGGACTTGCTCCCCCCACTGCTAAGAGTTCTGCAAGATGGCCCTCAGCTGACAGTCCTGTTTGCAATGACCTCCAGTTAAAAACATAAAAACCAAAAACTGCCTTGCTTAAAGTTGTGTCTCCTGTAGGGATAACCTAGAGCGGACAGCTGTTCCGTGTGTGGGTTTAAAAGCCTAGACTTCTCACCCTTAGCTCGGGACAACTCTGAAGATCCGTTCCAACTAAAGAAATCCCTGTGGGGGTGGCTGACAACTTTGCTGGGACTGAATCACACACTATTTCCCTCTTCCCAGTCCTTCCTTCCATAGGTTTTAAAACCAAGAAGAATCCTGCATGCTAATTGCATCTCAGAATCTGCTTTTCAGAGAACCCAAACTACAACAAGTACATTCAGTCCAGGCAGGGGCAAGCCGAAAGCATGGTTATAAAATGGTAGTTTGGAGTACCACAATATTCTGGAAATATTCCACAATATTCTGGAAATGACAATATTCTGAAAAATTCTCCCAGCTCCCTGCATGTTTTATATATGTATATATATATTATTTTTTATTTTTTTGCTTTGTTTTTAACTTTTTTTCTGATATAATAAACACATATACAAGTGTCTTTATCAGCATTAAAATCTTTTCCTTTTCATATGTATTCTTTCCTACTGTTATGTGGCAAGGAATATTCTAGGAAGGTCCTGCGAATCATCTAGTATTTTGTATTGTCCATACTACTTTCACATTCTGTGAATGGAACATTTGAGTAAGGAGGAAATGATGCAGCAAAACTTCTTCCTTTGATTTTAGTAACATCCCAATAGAACTAAATACATAATTGCTCCATTGGTTTTTATTCTCTCAATGATTCATTAAAAAAAAACAAAAAAAGATCCCTGTAATGCAAACAATTAAACTGAATTAGAGTTGTCCAGCTAGACACATGCTCATAGATCAGCTCAGCCTACCAACCTCATGAAACTGTAACCGCAGAGAAGAGAATTCCCCTACTTGGAAAACTACTATAGTGTGTTCATCTGTACTTTGTACCTCATCACTCATTTTAGTAAAAATACAACTCTAGGAAGAACACACATCAAAAGTTGCAGCAGTCCAACTTGGGGCAATGCTGACATAAAATTCCTGAGTAGAAGAGGCACATGGATCACAGGACAATATAACGTAACATACTTTTTTTTTTTATCCCTCCTGTGTTATAATGTCTTATGCTAACATCATTATTTGAAGTTGTACCTATTGAAACAGGAAGAGCATTGCTTTTCAAAGCAAGGTGAAAATTGAGCAAGTGATTATACTGAAAGCTGGTGGGAGGCTAATTTTGGCTGAAACAGGAGAAATAGGAGAGTCCGTCACTTTATTGGACTCTGAAAGTCACAAAGATGTCCTCAAATAACCATATATTTTTATTTCCTTTAAAAAAAAGCCTCAATTTATTATTTTTAATTACTACAACTATTTGAAGGTGATGAAGTACAATAAATAAAAAATACATTCAGTGCATTTTCTGAAAACCAGTGAGGTCAGCAAAATATTTTTTCAGGGAAATTACATATATGAGTAATTTCTATACCTATTTTTGTTATCATTATGAGTCCTAGGTTATAAGAACTGAGACCTATAGCCTATCACTGTCTGAATATTTCCTAAAAGTACTATTTTTCAATTTCAGAAAATATAACCAGATACACCCCCAGATTTACATATGTAAAATTACATATCCTTAGGGAAATTCTCTAGTATATTTCCTCTCTCATCCTTTTTGCTTCTTTTAAGAAAAAAAATTTCCTCTCTGAATTCTATAGAAGTTTTTTGGCTAGTTTTTTTACTCAAAAGTAGATTTCAATCTACTATTAGAATTTTTCCCCTTGAAATCCATTCTTTTTTTTTTTTTAACAGCTTTACTGGAGTATAATTGCTTTACATTGTTGTTAGTTTCTGCTGTATAACAAAGTGAATCAGCTATACATATACGTATATTAATTGTAGGTTATCTTGTTGTTCCCATTTTTCTTTTTTGTCTTCCTCTCAACTATATTTATATATCTTTAAATCAGCAACATCCTTGAATTGTGTTCATTTCCTACAGTTGGGATTTGATTCTTGAAAATCAAACTGATTGCAGGCTCAGCCCTGGAGATGTATTCTGGCATCATCATTTTACATAACGTTAGAGAAATGTGGGAGAGAAAGATGCATTTTGGGGGTGGTATGTACACAAGATGCAAATGAAGGAGATCTAGGCAAAGCAAAACAGGGTGATTCTAATTTAGTGCTCCAATTAGTTTTGCAGATAGCTAGACACTTGTCTCTCATTTTCAATCACTCCTCTGTTTGTAGAGCACTTTGATGGGCTGTCTTGATAGCAAAATTATAGGCAATTAAATTTAGAGGGCTAATTTTTCCAGTGATTTCAACTTCAGAAAAATAAAATGGGAGATCACTTAAATATATCTTATAAAATGAAACAGTATTGTTTCAATGGATCAAAAGCTTTGTCTGTTAGAGAGTAAAAGGGCCAGCCTCCGGCATCAATCACATTTTCCTTGAGAAACAGAACTTTTCAGCTCTTGAGGCTTCATCACAGAAAAATGATTCCACCTCTCTGCTGTAATGCTTGCTTCAAGATGTGAGGATGGAGAGGTATTTGGCAGCAGCTGTTAACCCACCTGCAGAGAAAACTTATGTCTCATTTCATCTATTGAATTGTTCACACGATCTAGACTAGTGTTTAGTTGTTCACAATTAAAGAGTGCCTGGCCTTCAGAGACTGTTCCAAAAAATACGGTCAGAGAGCCTGCAGGGTCTGAATGTTAAGCTGTTCTTCCTGATTAAATACTATCTCACCATATACAAGATGCTCTTCCAAGAACATTCAGTTGGCTAACGGAGGCAAAGTTAAAAGCTTGAGTTAAGAAAACTTGGCCATCTTCCCACACGTGTCTCTGTAGTGGCAGCCCTAAATCCTGTATTTATTTGCATTTCATTGTCTATACATTTTCCAGTGCTGGGAAACCAGCACTGCGGCATTTGAGGCGTACATCTAAATCTGTACTTTCATGGGTTTCATCTGTCCCAAGGAATGTGGATCATAATACCTGCTTATACTAAAATGTTTTGGAAAGAGGCTCTTTTATCCTAGGAATTAATTGCATCTCCTTAGAATGCATGGATGCCAATAACGTATTCTGGCTTTTACACCAGAAAGTAATATGATTGAAATGACTGAAAGTAAAGCATATTAGAGAACAGCACATGTTTGAAAACTGAAATATAGCAATACCAGCACAAATCAATGTCTGGATGGCCATAGTAGCCAATACTATGACTTACAATTATTTAAATTATAAGGGAGAGGAAATAGGTTTTTAATCATAAAGGAATTCATTTAAATAAGCTTTTTAAGGGAGTGCTTAAAGTGAAGATATCTTAGATATTCCAAGTTAAGTTTCCTGGCAGATACCCTGGTTAGAATCATGAGTAATTTTACTCTAAGAGACATAAGAAAATCTTAATACTAGGTTTCTTAGTTATTTTAGTGGAAGTTGAATTTTTAAGGGGGTTGAAGTGCATTTTTGACATTTAGTACCTATTACAGTTCTCTATAAAAGAATATAATTCTCTTGTGTCAGGATGGTAAAGATTACACTGTTTGCTTGAGAGGCACCTGTTTAGCCTCTTAGGTAAATATAGTATAAGAAAAACTTGGATTTGTACACATCCAGTTATGTTTGTAACCATTCATTTCAGCCTGGGAAAGGTATATTTTCATGATTTTATGTTTAAAGCATGCATAAAAGGGACAAATTATTGATAAAATAAAAACATGCAGTATTAGAAATGTGACTTAAGAATAAGCAAGGTAACAGAAAAACAACCAGTAATAGCCTTGAATTTAAGTACTCAACAAGCATTCACATTCCAACAACACAGAGAGATTGAGTTAACAAAAATCACAATGAAATAAAATAAGGGTAAAAATACAAACTGAAATGTAATATAACCACAACACTAGTCCTCCATGATTTTAAGCTACAAAATGAACTTTGCCACCGGATTCATCATTAAAATGTGGCAGATGTGGGAAAAATGGGTTATTTTGCCAGGCAGAGGATGTTTGAACCTCTTCTTGATTAATATACTAAAGGCACATGATCTTGACTTATTGATTCCTTTGTTACATATAATATGATTTGAAATTGTGTCAGTCTTGACAAATGCTTAATGCATTGAAAATATTAAAACTAATAGGATGAATGTATGGGGAGTAAATTATTCTTTTCTCTTAGTTGTATGGACATGGACAGGCCATTTTACAGCTTTCTATCTTGCTTTTCTCATCCGCATTTAGTAATAGTTGGATTTAGCTGATTGCCAGGGTTCTTTCCAACCCTAAAAATTTATCACTCAGTAAGTTCACATTACTTTTTCAGGGAGTTCACAAATATGTCATTCTGATTAATAATTTACAAAATAATATATATGCTGATATATTACCTTTTTTTACAAAGTGGAAGGTATATCCTATGTGATGGAATTAGCAACAATAGTCAAATGGTCATGTACATGACAATGTGCAAGTTCTGTCAGTTGCTTAAACCACTGCTTTGGGAAGGATGGGACAGAAGTAAAGGGACAGAAACCCTAGGGGTTATGCCAGCCTAACTCAAAATATAAGCTGGAACCACAGAAGCTCAGTCTCAACCCTGATTCTTCTATTTAGTAACCTGTGACCTTAGGCAAGTTATATAACCCATCTGTGCTTGAGTTTCCTTATCTGTTCAATGGGCCAATAGTAGTTCCTATTTTTACTCGGTTGATGTGCAGAATAAAAAACTTACCTAATAAAATGCATTTAAAACAGCATCTGTCATATAATAGGGCAGTCAATTAGTATTAGCAACAATATTATTATTATTTATTATTGTTTAGAATCTACTTCTGTACTTATTCATGTGTCTCTAGTAGCAACTCAGTGAGGTAATTTTTACTATCCACATTATGTAAAGGAACTGAGAACTTATATGTGGAATCTAAAATATGACACAAATGAACCTATCTATGAAACAGAAGCAAAATCAGGGACATAGAGAATAGACTGGTGGTTGCCAAGGGGGAGGCGGGTGGGAGAGGGTAGGACTGGGGAGTTTGGGATTAGCAGAAGCAAAGTGGTATATATAGAAAGGATAAACAACAAGACAACAAGGTCCTACTATAGCACAGGAACTATATTCAATATCGTGTGATAAACTATAATGGAAAATAATATGAAAAAGAATGTGTGTGTGTGTGTGTGTGTGTGTGTATATATATATATATATAAAGCTGAGTCACTTTGCTGTACAGCAGTAATTAACATTGTAATCCAACTTTACTTCAATAGACAATAAAAAAAAAAAAAGAAAGTGAGAATCAGATACCTTATGTAACTTACCCAAATGTTACACAAATTGTAAGTGGCAGAGTGAAGGTTTAAACCCAGTCCTTTTTGGCTCAAATCTTCTTTTCCCTCCATCAAGTGGAACATACTGCCTGCCATATTTTCTCTAGTTATCCTACCTGCCTATCACCCTTCCCCCTCCTCTAATCTGTGTAGAATTTTCCACCAGTAGTTGTGCTGCTAATTATTTAAACCTGTGGACTTTCCTTCATGAATTTGAAATTTGAATCTTTGTAAGAGACTTAAGGATTATTCTTTCCTCGGGACATTTGACCCTGAATCCTCAAGACCTTCTTTCTGGAGTCCACAGCCTCTCGAAATCATGGCAGCACATAAGATCTTCACAAAATCCTTGATATCTCAACATGTTTGAGTTATTTAGATTCAGTAATTAAGTAGCTAGTTAACAGTATTAAATAGTGTTATGTGGGAACACATTTTTATCAGCAATTCCTCTGAGATAATTGCATTAAGCAAATAATAGTCCAACACTATGACTATCTATAAAACTAAAGAAAAAGAATTTAATAATGTGTACCCCACATCAAGCCTCATTAACCTATTTACAGTGTAATTATACATTGTATCCTAAAAGATACACTTCTAACCGTAAGTATAAAAGGGATGCAGTATCATGAGAAACTAGATCTTCTGGTTATGAAGAAAAAGAAGAATCAAGGCTGGAAAAGGAAAATGATTTAAATGCAATTAAGAGTCAGTATTGGAAATAAAAGAAAGAAGCATGTTAGATATTTAGGTATTGAGTCTTTTCAATTAAAAACATTAAACAAATTCCTTGCTCTTCATGACTAGTTCCAAAAAGTCAAACAGAACCTATTTTAGCTTTAACTGATTTCTAAGCTTCTTTTATTCCCACCCACATTAACCAATATTTTCAAGCTGAAACATTTGCAAGTGAGAAATGTAGAGTCATATTTCATCCTTCAACTTTTTCCCTTATTTACACCCCACCCCCATCAAATCCCCCAGAAACTCCTATTTTTCATCTCATACACTCTTCTTCATCCCCATTGCTTATACTCTCCTCCAAGCTACCATTTTATTTCCTTTGGATATTCTAATGTTTTCCTAAATGTTTTTTTAGTCTCACCCTTGCCCATATATAAAGAATCTATCCTCCTCACAGCAACCAGACTGATTAAAAAAATCAGTTCCCTGGTGTAAACATACATTGAACAAACATGTCTCATGCTTTCTCTGTGGGATGGAAAAACCAAGAGCCTGTCGTGCCAAGAAGGAAGTGTAAATGAGTGAAGTAGATTGGAACTGAGACACTATGGGATAGTAGGTACTGTGGCAAAGTGGAATGTGACTTCCCTATCTAAATGGCATGATTTTTGTGGATAAAAGTGGGGTCATTGTTTCCAGATGATCTGATTTTTGAAGAGGAACTTTAAACCCACAGTTTTATGTAAAATCTCCTAATCTTTGAATATTGAAAAGCATTTAAATTTATTTTCCAAAATACTATGCAAACCAAATAAAACACAAATATAGACCAGCTCTAATCCCTAAGCCAAGACTTAGCGCCTCTACCCTATAAGTGATTGGGATCACACCTAGGTCAGTAGTAGTTTACCGAGGGTGATGTTTATATGTATATGTGACTGTGTAAGGGGAGGCAGTCCAGTCCCCCCACCCCCCCGTCCCTGCCCCTGCCAGGTGCAGGCAGCAAGGGGCTGTATTGTCTGTAGATAACTTAATAATGAAACCAACCAAAAGTCCATCTACTTTTTGTTATCATCCTGCACCAGCAATGCTAAACCATGTCCTCTGCTCCAGGACAGACCAATCCCACACCTTTCCACTTTGGTGTCCCCCTGTTCCATACCTCTCCTCATACCTTTCCATTGCTCACTCATCATGCTCCAGTCTCCTGGTCTTCTTTCTGTTCCCGAAAGAAACCAAATGTCTTCTTTCATAGGGACTTTTAAATTGTGTTAACATGTCAATTAGAATGTTCTTCTTTTGTTTCTTCCAATTATTGACTTATCCTCATTTTTCAGATTGCAGCTTAAAATTATTTTCTTTAGTAAGACCTTTCTGAATCTCACGGTAACCCCCGCAATCATTCTCTTTACATCACCCCGTTTCATCTTGTCACATCTGACATTCTTTGAAATTATTTTGTTTACTTGTTGTATTTTGTACTGTCTCCCTCACCATCTCTCCTACCCCCCCCCCCCGCTCATGCTGGAATGTAAATTCAATGAGAATAGGAATGTTGTCTTTTTAAATATTCACTGATTAATCCCCAGTGACTAATGCATTGCCTGGTATACAGTTGGCCAATAAATATTTCTTAAATGAATGCAAATGTTAACATTCCCAAAGATCAATCTGAACTATGTGTAAAAACACATGTACTAGAGAAAGCAACTTTGGTACAGTTTACCATATAGCCTGGATGAGTCTGCCTGGAAGTAACTACATTTTATTCTGATGAATGTCTCCCATGCTGGTTTCACATAATATATGAAAAAAGTTAATATACAGTAAATAACACTATCAAGAAGTGAAAACTCATGTACATATTTGGTCTCAGAGCATGCAAATCCATAGGATCTGAGTAATATTGGAACAGTTGCATCATTATCCATCAGAGTTAATAGGGTTAAGTGAAGGTAGTATTTGCCGAAAAATGATAATGACATTTTTCAGATTTTTTAAAAATTTTAAGTGATTACCACCACCTTGACTATTCCTTTTTGATTTCTATAAAATGTAGATGTGCATAATATAGCAAATGTAATCATCTCCACAGTGTTAGTGTTTAACATTGAAATTTAAATTTACTTTTTTTTTTGTTTCATACCTGTTTTTATTGGAAATCAATAATAACTGTCAAAAGTAATCGAAATTCTAAATATGTTAGCTAGGCATCAAAGACAATTTTATTATACCTTAACATATTAGAAATGCTATATATTGCAAAAATAGTTTCTGCAGGGTAATGATAATAATAAATATATTCACAGGCAAAATGTCAATACTAGGTACAACTGTGAGAATTCCAGTGTAGTTTCATTAATAATATTTTTATTACAGTAATGATGAGTCCCTAGTGAAGCTATCTTATAATACAGAAGAAACCTACAATGACACCTAGGCAGGAGCCATGTTTGACACTTGGTGCCTCTCTGGTCTAGCCCAAATTCTCAGAATAGCCTGAAGATGATATTTCACAAGAAAATGTGGAAGAGTATGAAAGATGCAGGAGGACAGGAGTTCATGTGGCATGTTTCTAATTGGCATCAGGATCCCTATTCTCATCTCTCCTTTTTGAACCCAAGCCAATTTGTAATTGTTCTTCTGTGTTTCAGTGCTTTATTTGTATTCCATTGTTTACTCTCTCTTTAGGTCCTTCCTGCCCCTCCTTTAATACTAGTGCTGTTTTGTTATTGTATTTAATAAAAGCTTTGCTTTACACATGTGTTTTAAATACAACAAATATAAACTCTTCAAAAATATTTAATGCACCAAAATTATTACATTTCATTCATATACATATAATATTTGTGCAAATGTATATATTTTCTAGATTGCACAAAATCTAGCTCTGAGACCTCACTTACTAGTGTCATCAAAAAATGTAGCCAGACATTTTTTGGTGAAGGTCTTCCCTGCTCAGTGCGAGAATGTGGAGACAAGGCCTGTGGTCAGCAGTCTGCCATAGTCTTTTCCAGGTTTAGGTTCAAATATCCTACAACTGAGCATGGTAGATTTTGCTGGCTCTTTTCACACAGTCCATGCCAAACACAGCAACAGGGACCATTGCCTTTGGGTCCCAAAGTGTAGCTCAAACGCAGGTCTGCCTTTCTAAATTCTGTTGTTTTTCCTATAGCATGCTGTGTACCTGCTCCTGACCCCCCATAATCTAGGGAATTTGAAAAACAAAACAGTACAAAAATGAATATCAGTTCCAAACAGCATTTCTAAAGTGTGTTCCATGGAGAACTGCTTCTTCACCGTTACAGATGTTATCTTTAAAAAATGTTCTGTTTACCAAATAAGTGCAGGAAATATCGAATTGAACAAATGTAAAGAGACTTCTTTATGGTAGGATTTCTTATATCCTTTGTATGGTAATATTGTATTTGAAATCTCCAAGAGGAGAAAATAATGAACATTTCCTGAAATTTTGTGACAACCAAAACCTTTTTTTGTAAACCAAATTTAATTAGATTTTATAGAATCCTCTTTAGGACTCTTTAAAATAGGATGATTGCTTAATTCTGAAATCTAAGAATAATTGCACATTTAAAAAAAATTTAACATTTAATTGAAGTATAGTTCATCTACAATATTATGTTAGTTTCAGATGTACAGCAAAGTGATTCATTTATACACATATGTATGTCTATTCTTTTTCAGATTCTTTTTCACTATAGGTATTACAAGATATTAAATATAGTTCCCTGTGCTATACAGTTCCTTGTTGTTTATCTGTTTCATATATAGTAGTGTATATATGTTAATCTTAAACTTGCACATTTTTCTAAGGAACACATATGGTCTGTTACCTTGCTACTCAAAATCCAAGTCTTGTCTGAGGACCAGAACTGAACAAGTCCCAGAGTGATTCCTATGCCTGTTCAGCTTGAGGCACTCTTCTATAATCCTATGTCATTATTTTCCAGTGGGACTTTAATCTGTGGTAAGTAGAAGTCTTTCCTTGGGGCACATCCCTCATACCTGTTTGTATAAGATGCCTCACTCTGAGGAAAGAGAGGGAAGATTTATGTACCTTACCTCCTGATCTCTCATCTTCAATAGAACTCAACCCCAGCAAACACACACACACACACTCAGAGTCCAAACACTCCTTTATTGGGGGCTGGAGAGAAGTGAAAGTTGGATCCAAACTGAGACTTATTTCCTCTAGAGATGAGAGAAAAAAATGGGCCACAATAGCATCAACAGAGGGTAGGGTTGGGGAACTAATTCATCAATTCATTAAGTAAGTGACTTCATTCCTAGAAGGCAGCCTAGGAGATTGACACTATATATTTCAGTAGACTAGATAATCAACAATTATTTTTTTTCCTTTTTAAGGAGGTTGGTAGAGATGTGTGCATTTGCGTTTAAGGGTTATGCTGGGTCAGTAACAAGGGGTAGAAACAATAGTATAATCTCATAGCAACTCAAAAAATACTCAACATCACTTGTTATTCCTCACCTTCTTCATTTCTCATAAGAAAAATGAAAATTAGGGCATTCACACCAGTCCTGATGAGGACTGCAATCAAGACAAACATGTATTTTCTGACACCTTTGAAATACGGTACATGAGCTCACAGCTTTCTCTTGAGAAAAATTCCTTCTTAGAAGTTGAAAATTCAATAAGTGATGCATTTTAACCTTTTAAAATGATGAGCTATAAAAATCAAGGTTTTCTACCAACCTTTTCAACCAAGTTGGACTGCTTCCCAGTGTATTTCCCCTGTTGGAAGAGCAGAGGAGGCCAGTTGTACCTCTGTGCTTTTCAGATGCCAGAATACTCCCTCTGACCTGGAGATGTCTGTTCTTGCGTTTACGGGAGTGGCATTTTCTGGGTCATCTAGCGTGCCCTTCAAATTTGCTGAAATGTCAGCTCTTTGTTGGGCCTCCTCCAGCGCTACTTTGCTTTCCTAGCCACCTTGTTGGGAAACAGCTGGGCAATGTTGGATTTATCCAAATGTGTCAAATTGAATGTTGAATCAACAAGGTCTGCAAATGTTTATTACTGAATTCCAGCATATCTCACAGGATTTGATTCTGTATCCAGGGTAGGGATTCCTCACCACATTTCTTAGATCGAGCATGTAGGATTTTGTGTCACTGCATAATATAAGCCAGAAGACTGCTATGCACACAAGATTAAGTTGAGCCCCCTTGATATACAGGTTTTTTTTTTTTTTTTCTGAATACTACATATTCTGGGATTGTGACATTACATCCCTCCCAAGGCATATGAAAATGTTCAAGGGCATCATAAAATCCCTGCATAGCAGAAACAAAGCATCTTTCTGATTCATGATTGATCTGACAGTGTCACATTGCTTGCTTGCTCTTCTCTGAGAATGTCTTCAATGTGGCAGAACTTCCTCGTTCATATCAAAACTGTGAAAGGGGTTAGTAAAAAGTTCTTTGACAAAACAAATTATAGTAAACGTGCATAAAATCAGGTCATTAATTGTACCGTTGTTCTCTGACAAATATTTGGCAAATAGAGTTTTTAATTAAAAAGTTTCTTGAGAACCCAGTGCTTATCATGTTCCTGTTTGTTTTCTTTGAATTGGTTCCTGCAATTTCCACTGAACAGTGCTAGAAAAAGTAGAGATGAGTCAGTGAATAAGGATAAATCTTTCTAAGAAAGGCTTATGTGAAATCTTTTCAAGAATCACTAAAACAGAAGGTCATCTTGCTTTACACAAAAGCACATTTTTTTTTCATCTGTTTTATCAAGGAAGCAAAGAGCTTTGGAAGTGATTTGCAGTATGCTTTTGGTGAATAATAAAACCTTTCTCTTTTTTCTCTTTTTCTCTGTCATAGTGACAAACATTTTGACACCATTCTTCAAATTATGGAAAATAATCAGAAAGGGAAAAAAGAGACGCTGTGTCACACTGTCAGAAATCCCTGGGCATTTCAAATTTTAGCTCTGCATGAAGGAGTGTGTATTTATCTAATTTCACACTTGGGTAGTGAATCATTAATCCAGAATGAAAATGGACATTTCACTTTTCCGGATTCCTCTTCCCGTTTAAAGTAGCCAATCAAACAGCTTAATTTTTCATTACTTAAACAAAGAAAGAATATTTGGAAATTATTTCTTGTGCATCTCATTTATCCACAAGCACTCTAATTAGCCCACATGAAATTTGAAGCTGTTTACATACCTGCCTAATACAACTGTTTTTATTCTCCTATTTGACCTTACTTCTGTTTCTATTGCTATTTACTCCCTACTGCCCCTGGCTTTTTTCTTTTTTTCCTTGTGGATTTCACTACTGTGTTGCTTTCAGGTCTTCTAGATTTATACTTACTTGTAATAAGGTGAGCAAGTTTGGTGTTGCCTCCTTTACATGATGAGAATATGTATAACCAGACGATGGCATGATATATGCTAATAACTATCCTTTTGTAAGTACTTATTTTTTTATATTATTACATTTATCCTTACAACAAATCCTTGAATAATAAAATTACTATTTTTCAAATGAATAAAATGATGTTTGCATAACTTCCCCAAGATCAAAGAGCTAAAACATGTTGTATAAGGATTCAAACCCAGTGTTAGCCACACATATTGTCTTTGAAGTCAGATAGATTTCATTTAATAATGACTTGTGAGCCCAGAGTTGTTCATTCGCCTAAGCCCTGAAGAGCAGCCATCCTGATGTTTCCTATCATGCTCCCCCAGCCTGTTGCTTTTAGTCAGGCTCCCTCTTCCTCATTACTTTTCCCTATCTCCTCTATTTTAAAATGTTTCTCAATCTTAAAACCTGCTAGAAGAATCTCTTATTCAGATTTTCACTGTTCACTTCCCCTGGAATTCACCTCTCTCACCTCAAACAGCTATAGAATTTTACTTTGTGATGCTATTGTGGTGGCCTAAGTCTGTCCTTTCTTCTTCTGTGGTCCTTATCTTTCATATGTATTGTAGTTGCTGCAGTACTTAAGAGACTTTGCCTACCGTATATTAAATTCTTTGAGATCAGGTATTTACCCTTATATCTTGAATGTATGAGTGCTCAATTAATGTTTGCTTGAGACTAAAGGTTGGTAAAAGATATCAGCAGTTGAGTACAGAATCAAGCCATGACTTATTCTTCTGGCCTGACTAGTTGCCTACGCTCACTTTCTAACGTAATATCTGCAATGGGGGTGGGTGAAATAATGAAGAGGGGTCAAAAGGTACAAATTTCCAATTATAAAATAAGTAAGTCATGGGAATGTAATGTACAGCATGGTGACAGTTAATAATACTGTATTTGAAAGTTGCTAAGAGAGTAGATCTTGAAAGTGCTCATCACAGGAAAAAAAAGTTTTGTAACTATATATGGTAACGGGTGTTAACTAAATTTATTGTGCTGATCATTTTGCAAAAGATGCAAATATCAAATCATCAAACTGTATACCTGAAACTAGTATGTCAATTATGCCTCAGTAAAAAAAAAAAATTTTTTTTAAGAGTAAGAATGGGTACTTTTAACCAACAGCACTCTTTGCCGCTGAATCTGATTCATTCATGGGTCATCCTGATGCTCCCTTGGATCCAGGTGTCAATCTTCTAATTTTTGGTTTCTGGATCAGACACATCTTTACAGACTTTTCAAAATAAAATTACCTCCATCAGTGTGTACTGTTCGAATGACATCCTTTTACAGCCAGCGTTTTCTCTGGGTCGTGTCATTGACATAAGCCACTGGTTGAGTCATCACCTCTCGTTATCAGGGGCCTGGCCTCTTTTAGACCCTGGGACACTGTTGGAAGGAACCTCAGAGACAAAATCATAATCCTTCCTCCTCACTTTAAAATAATGATTGTACTAAGGCCCAGAATCCATACCCTTTATATTCACTCAGAGAAAGTGAGAGTAACCTCACACACTGACACTTCATGTCCGACAGAAGTACCTCTAGAGCAAATGTCTCCGCCACCTGAAATGCCAAGGAAGCCTTTGGGTGCCTTTGAACTTTCAGGGCCAGGTGATTGCAAGGAATGCCTCCCTCACAGAGGGGGGTGGCACCGCTGTTCATCATACTGGTGACGGTTACGGCTGAGAGTGAGGTCCCTTTTGTCTCTTGAACAACCTGCCCAGATAGTCATCCTTTTAAGCTTGTATGAAAAATAAATTCAAAGGTCACCTTCAGAATACATGGTTAAGAGAATCTCCACCCCAATCACTCATAAATCTCAGCTGATAAATTTATGAGACACCACCTCAGTTGATAAAGTGAAGCCAGAGCATGTTCACACTGCAGCACCTGGGTGACTTGCTTTTAGACACAATTCTTTGCTGATAACTCATGAAAAAGAGCTTTCCTCTAATAAGGGAAAAAGGAAAGAAGTCTCTCTTGGGCTTAAGATTGGAGCCACAAATACATTTATATGCTATTTAAGAGGAGTCAGCTAATTGACTTCAGTAATCATTTATTGAAACCCTAACATAAGTTACACACTATGCTAGGACCCAGAGTCACAAAGATGATTGAGACCCAGTTCCCTGACTTGAAGAAGTTAACTGTATAATTCAATATATAACTTGTAATCTTAGTAACTACCATCTGCACCAATGATGAAACTGCATTATAAAAACACCACTTGTTTACCCTCAGCTTTCATTCAATAATTTCACACTCTTTGTGTTTTTTGGAAAAAATAGGAAAAAGATTACTTTGAATATTTTATGGCATTTGTTAGACATTTATTTGTTCATCAAATGTTTATTGAATGTTAGTTATGCACTAGGTCCTATTCTAGGTGCTATGATTACAGCAGTGACCATAGTTACATAGTTTGTGCCTTCACAGAGATTTCACTCGAATAGGGAAGAGAGAGTTGGGGGAAAAAAAGTAATAAAATTTCAGATAGGGATGCTTGCTATGAAGAAGAACAAGTAGGCAAGAGAATGGTTAGGGGCTAGGAAGGATGGATATCTGATCCTAAGGAAAGTAAATTTGCAGGTCCAGGTGATATGACTAATTGAAAGAAATTTCTCTCTGAGTTGGCATTTATGTGATCAGCCATGCTGCTTGCTTTGCTCCATCCTTATGCAGGTTAATCAGTTGGGAGAGATTCTTGACAGACGTTTGGCTGTGAATGTTTGCATTCATTTATTACTCTTATTTTTAAGAGGAAAATGAGGATTGCACTCCTTAGATGAAGGGTTGAGTCAAGTAAGTTTTCATCTATTTCAGATGGATATTTCTGTCTTGCTCTAGGTTCAATAGAGATTTGGAAAGCATTTTCATGGACAATAGAGAAAGGAGGTTTTAGCTCTGCCTTTGGAACCCGGGTTTCTCAATTGAAAAAATCTAAAAGTTCCTTTTCTGTGAGACAAAATGTGTAATTTCATGAAGGTCACCATAATTCTCATCTACCTCCTGGAGAAAATTCTTGACATCAGCTTGAAGGTGCTTTTATAAGAGACTCACTATAGAAACGTTCATTTCTTTTCAGTGTTTTTAATTCCCTACTCTGACACTGGCTAGTTAAGTGACCTTGGGCAAATTTCTTTCTCTCACAAAACTTTTGATTCTCTGGAAAGGTTGCGGGGGGCGGTAAAGGGGCAGAGAATTCTGGAAATCCAGCTTGCCACCATCTCTGATACTAATTAGCTGGATGATCTTGGGCAAATCACCTGCTCTCCTTAGCACTCATATACGTATATGAAATTGAATGAGATTAGAGTAATTTAGGTGTATTATTATAGGAGTCCATGATTCTATTCATAATATCTCAAATAAACGAAAGCTTCTCCTAGGGACTATAGCTAAAAGTATGTTATGCTGTGGTCAGAAGTAATGTCTGGGTGATTGTGATCCTTCCCAATAAGCGGTAGGTATAATGGTTATGCTTGCAAGTGTATCAAGGAAGGAGTTATCTTCTAAGCATTGGCATGTCCAGTGTAGCAGGAAACTAACACTGGACTTCAATCAACTGGGAGCCTGAGATGAGAGAATTTTGATGTCGCCAACAGGCACATGAAAAATGCTCAATTATCAGAGAAATTGTTAGAGAATTTTGCAAATCAGAACTACAATGAGGTATCAGAATGGGCATCATCAAAAAATCTACAAATAATAAATGCTGGAGAGGGTGTGAAGAAAACGGAAGCTTCCTACACTGTTGGTGGGAATGTAAATTGGTGCAGCAACTGTGGCGAACAGTATGGAGGTTCCTTAAAAAACTAAAAATAGAGCTACAATATGATCCAGCGATTCCACTCCTGGGCTTCCAGAGAAAACTCTAATTCAAAAAGATACATGAACCCCAATGTTCATAGCAACACTATTTACAATAGCCAAGACATGGAAGCAACCTAAATGTCCATCAACAGATGGATAAAGAAGATGTGATATATTTATACAATGGAATATTACTTAACCATAAAAAAGAATGAAATAATGCCATTTGCAGCAACACAGATGGACCTAGAGATTATCATACTGAGTGATGTAAGTCAGACAGAGAATGACAAATATCATATGGTATCGCTTATATGTGGAATCTAAAAGAAGGAAACAAATGAAATTATTCACAAAACATAAATAGATCCACAGACATAGAAAACAAATTTATGGTTACCAAAGGGGAAAGGAGGGGAGGGATAAATTTGGAATTTAGGATTAAAAGATACATACTACTATATATAAAATAGATAAACAACAGGGACCTACCGTATAGCACAGGGAACTGTGTTCAATATCTTGTAATAATCTATAATGGAAATGAATCTGAAAAAGAATGCATATATACATATATATATATATGTATAACTGAATCACTTTGCTGTACACCTGAAACATTGTGAATCAACTATACTTTAATAAAAATTAAGAAAAAAGAAGTTTGATGTCTAGCAGGTAACTGGATCTTTTATTTAGCAAAGAAGGCTACACACATAGCAGGGTACTGGGAAATACTACTTCTAGTACTGCTGCTGCAGCTATGAATATAATCTGCTTCACACTCAAGAGCACTGTAAGAATTAATGAGTGCAAAGTGCTATTGTGAAGGAGTGAAACTTCCAGAGCCTGGTCTATGCCTGTGAAATGGGCTGACACTAAATAATCCAGAGGTTCCCTAAGCAGGGTGCCATAAGTATTAACATATGTATTACAGTGCATTAACAGTAGGGGGCAATGAAAGTAACTCTGACCTAAACATAACAATGGCTGAATCATCCCTACTAGGCAGAGCAGAAAATTGTACACAGCTTTTGGGTATGGGGCAGTGAATAAGATCACAGCACCTCAGTGATAGTGAGGCAGGTGCAGCACTAAACGAAAGCTGTGGGATTCACAAGATACCCTGGCTCATTTCCAGGGAACACTTCCCCTGCAATTAAACATCGAGAGGACATTCATGCACCCTGCGCTAACTCAGTGCTGTGGTGTTTATTTATCCCTTTGAAGACACATATAGGAAAAAAGAACACTATTATCACACGTGGACATAGGGGCAACATCTCAGCTGAATAATAAACTCTATCTTTTCCTTTACATTGCAAGTCTCCAGCTTTGAGGGTCTCCCTGCTGCTCGCATAAGAGAGCGCAGAGAGATGTCACCACCGGTGCTGTCTGGAGCATCATTCATGGGGATTACAAGCATGACTTTACGGGGTAGCAGCACAAGTGGTTATATCGGGCATTCATTAGAGGAAAGAAAACTTCTGTGAGAACTGACAGAGCACATTGTAGTCTTAAGAGCTCCTTATTCAATGGCCTGTACTAATCATTGCTGGGGAAAAATAATCTTTTTATTTTTTGCTCAAATAATAAGAACTCCTGAGCCACTCTTCGGTTATCAAAGGCTTCCTATGTGGTCTTTGTTCTCTTTGGCCACTGTGTCTGCTCCCAAAGACGCCTGTGATTTTGAAGTTACCCTCACCTTCTCCTACTTGAGCTTTCTCTTTCCCCGTCTCTCTTCTGTTAAACAGGAGCTCTGTGTGAGCAAGTTGCTATGGATGTTGCTGCTGCTTCAATGAAAAGTGTTATGAATAAAGCCACATTTTCCTAAAGGCTTCAAAAAACAAAACAGCTGGTTGGTTTAACAACCATCCTTTCCAAGAGTTTTCTGCATGATTAGGAATATAAGAATACTGCTTATAATCTGAGAACTCCCCTCTTTCCTTCAGAAAATAGAACAAAACAAAACAAAACTTTTTTGCTGCTTCCTGAAAAATAGCTACTTGATAAGAAATAAGTACAAATTGTGAGACTATTTCTCAAAGCCTGGCTCTGTTTGGGGTTCTGAGGCCATAGTACCAGGCTATATCTTCACTCGTGGATTTCAACTTTCCATGTGTTGCAGTGGGAATCTGGCCTTAGGACACAGTTACACATGTTTATAAATTACAGTCCTCTGTTCTGTTCTCACACTGGTAGAGGACAGATTCTTAAAGATACAGAGGTTAAGCAGTGGAGTCATTAACATCAAGATGGTTAATTCTCAGAATTACCTTCTGCATTATGAAAATTTATAAATACTCTGTTTTACAATGTGACTTATAATGTGACTTTTTCTGTTACTGTTTTAGTTTTGGTTTCATTTGGTTTTGATTTTTAACAGTAATTTGCTGGGGATTCTGTCTGGTTAGGAAATAATCTTTGGGAAAAATGATGTATGAAACCCTTCTATTTCAAAACATAAGTTATAAATAAGATTTATTTGTGTTGAAAAACATCAGAATTACTTAACAAATAATCCTTTTACTTGCACATTTCCTCCTTTTTCTATCCAGATTCCATCAACCCAGGCCTGGCTTATGTGACCTATGTGACCCTGTTAAAATGCTTAAATGTTAAAAAATGATTAAAGAGGATAGTCAAGGTGATAAAAACAAACTTTATCTAACATTTCATGAAGCAGTCAGTCTCTATTTCCAAGGGTCCAGAGAATTGCAAAATGGGGCGGAAGGCAGGAAGCTTTTATAGGATAAAGAATAAGGAACAAAGAAGAGAGAAATAGAAAATGAATAAGGAACAGGAAATATGTAACAGAGCCCATATGCAATGGCTCATTCTTTTCCTGCTCCTGAGTTGACTCTGTACCACTTATTTCCTATCTCAAAGACCTCATCTTTCCAGTTGCTCAAGGAGACACATAAGAATGTTCATCTTCTTCCCTTTCCCTCCTGCATCACATCTAGTGGCTCCTGGATTTCTCTTTTCACAGTTCGTGACTGATTTCAGAATAAAATAAATTCTCTGTAATATGGCGTGAAAGATCTTCCTGATCTGGCCCCTAATTATTTTCCAGATTCATTCTCTGTTGTCTTTACTGTTTCCCACCCCCCAAATCACTTTTAAACTACTTACAATTCCTCAAGTGAAATGTCCTCTTTCTCATTTTCATAGTTCCCCACATTCTACTCTTCTTCCATAACACAAACACATTGTATTTGCCTTCCTAGTAACATTTATCACAAAGCATTGCTGTTGTTTATTTATGTGGTTTTTCCAATAGGTTTTGAACTTCTTGAAGGCAGACTCCATGTTTCAGTTTTTTGTATCCCCTATAACTAGCAGAGAATTTAGTGTAAGATATATGTTAAATATAATACATGGATATAAGCACGTGCCCCATATTTTAAAAGTTTCAATGACCTCGGATTGTTTTCAGTATAAAGTACACACTCTTCAGCACCTCTCCTGTATCATCTTTTCCCACTTTTCTATTTATGTTTCAACAATAAGGAAGTACTTCTGGCTAGTCATTGTCTCATACTGATTTACGTCTCTTTGCTTCTGTATACGATGTTACTCATGCCCAGAACAGCTCCCCCTCCCCATTTTCTGCCCAGTGAACTTCTACTCATTCTCAAAAATTTAACTCAAGCATCAGCTTTCTTTGGAAGTCGCTGTGCTCTCTCTCCTTTCCCTTTCCTGCAGTTTAGGCTCCCTCTCCTTTAGCATCTTAGAACTTCTTTCTCCATTATTGTACTTTTCATATTATATTATACCTTTTGCTTTTATTGTCTTGCTCTTCAGAGAAAGGAAACAGATCCTTTTTACATCCTCAGTATGTAACAGGACACATGGTGGTGGGCTCAATAAATATTGAAAAAGGGGAAACATTATATATATAGAACTAAGTCCTAGATATCTGTCCTGCTTTTCTGAATAATTTACATTGCATCATGACACTTTCCATGAAAAGAGTTCCCTCCAAGATAGATCACACAGTATTTCAACGATGCAATCATTGCGTAACACATTATTAGTTCTGTATTAGATAGGAAACAGATTAAGAGGTTGTAAGAAAGACACTAAAATATAAAGTAAAATTAAAGCTTCTGGCTCTCTCTTGTAACATTCTAGAGATACTTGGCTTTAGGCTGCTATTATTTTCCCACACGCCCCCCCCCACCACCACCAACAACCAGTTCTCCAATTATCTGACACCAACCTGGTGTCCTACAATTCAATTCAGTTCTGACTCTGACTAACCAGAATTAGTGTCAGACTCCACAGATTAAGGGCTTAATCCCACAAGACTGTCCTCACTTCAGATGCCAATCTCAAGTAACAGGTCCGCAGGTTACCCACACTTCTGTTTGACATGGTTTTAAAATTGGGGGTTCCCATAAGCTCTTCTCCATGCTTGATAATTTGCTGGAACTACTCACAGAACTCTGAAAAATGCTATACACTCTGTTATAGTTTATTACAAAGGCTATAAATGAACAGCCAGATGAAGAGTGAAAGAACAACCTAACTAACCAATAAGTGTACTCTATATATTAAACAACTCAAGAAATAAATATTTTTATATCCTATGTTCAATTTTCATAAATGTCTGCCTTTATCCTCACTTTGAGATTCTCAGTTATTACTTTTTATACTATCGGTGTATCTTCCTCTAGAAGGCTTCTCTTTCTAAATTACGGATTATAGTATCTGTAAGTTTTTCCACCAGGTAATTGAACTTACTAAGGCTGTGTGTGAAATAGAATTAAATAGGCTCTGGGAGATAACCTAAGGGACATTTTTATGATGTAAAGTAAGCATACATTTTAGTGCCTTGTCCTTGCAAATCTTTTTTTATTATTCAAGTATATTTTTGTTTATTTCCTATGTTTATAGATAGCTTCAGCAAATAAGTATCTCTGGAGAAGTTAGTTAGGAAGTTTCATTTACTCATACACATAGAGATAATTACCAAAAACTTAATAAAGTTTTGAAATGTGAAGTATAAAGGGAATTTTAAAAAACAGTAAGTATCACAACATGTTGAATTGAATGAAAAGTTATTTTACTCTCTGAAAAACACAAAGAAAACAGAAACCTCATTAGAGTTTATTGGTAAAAGTATGCATGATGAGGTCATCCTCTGGTTTATAGACTGCAAGAAATTAGAGGATTCCCAAGTAACTATGTGGCATGTACTAAGAGACACCTTTTTGAAGTCACTTCCTCTGATGCTGTCTGAGTAAGAAGAATCTCTCTCCTTCTATATCTTTTTTTAAATCCCCTGGTCTGTATTCTGGCCAGAGCTAAGCCATTTTTTATCCTTAGTCTGCTTGATTGCAATTGGGAAGCAAAACAGTGATAGTGACACTATTAGGGAAGACAGGAAATTTTGGAAGCAGCTAAAATTGAAGTGCAATAGGGTGTGTGTGTGTGTGTGTGTGTGTGTGTGTGTGTGTGTGTGTGTGGTTTGATGTTGCATTTATAGCTGTTGCCTGCCCAGCCCCCAACATCTCCCAGACATCCAAGAAGCCAGAGATCCTGGTTATCGAACATGAACAATTGTATGACAATTGGGCAATGAAAGTATCAGTTGGCTTAATTGCTGCTTTTTTCTAACTTGCTGAGATAACCATAAATAAAGGCAGTGGCCCTGATTGGATCAGGTAAAACCACATCTTTCTTCAGAATTTTTTGGTGGAAGTCAGTATATCTGAGTATGAAGGTGCTAAGCTTTTAGGATGGAAAAAATGATGGAACAGCCTGTCACCTCTATGTCATTCATTTCACCCCATTTCCCCAAACAAATACGTCCAGTCATGAACAGCAGCAACTCTTTAGATGGTGATTGAATTCTAAACACTCATCACACAAGGAATAGTCTACAGACTTAAGGATATCAAATTCCTAATTTGATTTCTATGTGTGGCTGAATAATCTTAGCAAAGGGCTAGTGGAACCTTTTTTCTTTTTTTTAAATCATTTTGTAAAATCTTTAAAATGGATGATTAACAACATAATGATTATTAAAAATATTCAGAGATCCTAATACCCATAGTCTTCTTTTTTATCTGCCAGGAGAGCACAAAGTGTTGTCCCTTGGCCCCCTTCAAAGATTTTCTTCCTTGCTTTTTACACAACGTAAAGTCCCCTTCCTTCTCTCACTACAGTTGTTATATAAGAGAGAAATGACACAGAGGTGTTAGTCTGTGAGGATAAAACTAGAGCCAGGAGACAAAATAAAGCATATAATGCAGAAAACAAAAAGGTTAGTCCATTGTGCCTCAGCAATATCTGTCGTCTATGGATAAAGAACTGGAATTCTCTACATCTACCGTGAGTGACCAGAACAAGAGCAAGTTTTGTGTTGTACTTCCTATTACATACTACATACTGTGTTTCTTTATTATGAATGCTAATGAACCAACCAAAACTATAAAAAGAGGCCAAAGGAATAAGGAAAAAATAAGATTTGAGTCATAAAAGTGCAGTATTTTTTTTCCTTTTCATAGAATCTTAGGCAAAGGCATTTCTTAGTAGATCTAGCATCTTGAAATAAAAAGAAATACTAATGAAATGCAAAAAAAAACCAGAAAAAATCAAACTTACTTTTATGTTCTGTATTCACACTTTATTTAACAAACTTTCTTATGGAGTAATTTATTATTGTATGTATCATTGAAATGTTAAAAAAAGATAAATCAAGCTCTCTCTTTTTCTCTCTAAACATCTACCTCTGTATCTGTATATCTCTATCTCTATCTCCAGCCATAGCCAATGTGAACTTTTTTTGCATGCTGAATACACCTTCAGGCTCTTAGAGTTCCACACCCCAGAGTATGCAGTGCAGTCATTTTTGTTTATTCTACTCTAAGCTCTTCTGCCATTTATTTTGTGTTCTCATGAATAATTTTGGACTCATATAAGCATGTTAGTGGTGGTAATGTACCTCCCAAAAGAAACAAAGGGAAAGTACCATGCAAGCTCAAGACTTGAAGCAACTTCAAGGAGAGGGTCAAGGAAGCAGAGTGTGAATGCGAGTGTGAAGGTAGGGAATGACATTGTAAAGGATGTCATAACAACCTCTGTGGCAAGGAAGGACTGACCCACGATCACATGAGCTGGAGCTGGAAGACACTAAGGCCTGAGGCAAATCACATCTTTAAGGAATATGAGAACCACAATCATCACCACTCTAAAATTCAATAATGCAAATCCTTAAAATTTTTGCACTAAGAAATTTGTATTTGTGCTCGTCCAACACAATATGTTCCTGTATTAGTCTACCTGGGCTGCCATAACGAAATACCATAAACTAGGTGACTTAAACAACAGAAATTTATTTGCTCACAGTTCTGGAGGCCAGAAGTCCTACATCAGTGTTCCAGCATGGCTGGGTTCTGGTGAGGGCTATCTTTCTGACTCACAAACATCCTCCTTACCGTGTCCTTACATCATGGAGATAGAGTGAGGTCTCTGGTTTCTCTTCTTAGGGCACAAATCCTGTCAGGGCCCCATCCTTATGACCTTTTCAAATCTTAATTACTTCCTTATACCAAGTACTGTCACACTGAAAGCTAGAGCTTCAAAATATGAATTTTGGGGGGACAAGTTTCTGTCCACAGCAATGACGTTTCTAGAAATTTTTCTTGCACTCTCCAACAATGTGTGCATATGCAACTGTACTGGCATATTCTTTAATAGCCAGACTGCCAAGAGTACAATAAGCAGAAACAAAATCCAAGCAGGACTTCCTTATCTAAACATAATTGGCAATGTTCAACTCTTTTTCACATTTCATCACTCTGGAATAACTTTTCTCCTCCTATCTTCCATCTCTTAAAATCCTTTGTGATTATGTTGGACCCACTAAGATAATTGGGGGAAATCTCCCAATTTAAAGTCATCTGATAAGAAGCATTAATTTCATCTGCAATCTTAACTTCCCTATCCATGTAACATAACATTGTCACAGGTTCCAGGGATTAGAATGTAGACATCTTCGGAGGACCATTCTTTTTGTTCCTGCCTACCACCATAGTCATATAATTATATTAGAACACGTAATTTCTTGTACCTGTAATCTGACAAGGTAAAGGACAAGTAAATTAAATAATTAAGTTTGGAACCGGGATTTCACCTAAATACTATGATTCTCCTGGGCATTTTAATTTCTGGCTTCCTAAAAACGGGCCTTTTAACATTGGATAATACTCAAATCAGATTATGGATATAAATTAAAGTGCATTTAATCAACGGTACACAATTCAGTTGTCCTCCAGTCCTCTTTAGCATTCAGTCAGCTGACACTCGCAAATTTTCAAACAGTTTAATAAAGAGAAACACATAAACTTTGCTATAGGAAATACACTGAATTTGGAATTAAGATTTAACATATTCCATTTTCAAACTATAAAAGATTTTAGAAAGTATGAACAAAGAATTGCCCACATTTACAGTGGATTTGGAAATATAAAATTGTTTTATTACTGTCAATGCACAATATCAGTTTTACAAACAATTAGTATTTCAATTATGTTTTATACAGGGAGAACATTAAAAAAATAACATAATGTTAATTTGATGATCTTGGAAAATGCTCAAATGTAAGTTACTTGAAACAATAATGCGCTCTTTCCAAGTAGTATGGAAAGTAATATGAAAGGTATTAAAGTAATATCTTTAATTAAGATATTTACTAAGTGCTTATTTTATACAACATTTGGAAGAATACAAAATTTTAAAAGGATACAGACTCCTAAAATTTACATATCTGGTAGAGGAGAGAATAAAAACAAAATTATATAAAATATTCTTTATATCACCTTATGTTTTACTTTAATACAAATAATATAAAATATAACTTTTTCTTTTTTTTTCTTTTTGTAAACCAATGCAATTTGGTCAATTGGACTAGCGTCTTCTTGAGAGAACAGGACAGGTAGTGAAAAAACTCTATTTTTGTTTCAGTTATTTTAGTTGAATCAACATAGCTGATTGTTCGCTTTGAGTTCTGTACACAAACTTACAGTGATCAAAAGTCAGAGTAAAAAATTAAAGCACCAAGAGTCAGCACATGCTCGCTACACACACACACACACACACACACACACACACACACACACACACACACACACACACAAAACTTGTTCTTTTTATGCATCATGTTAAAAGAACCAAGATAATAAAGCCATGTTGTGCATATATTTCATATTTGTCCTGCCATATACAAAGACCAAATAAATACTTGCCAAATGAATGAGCGAACAGTTGTCCTCAATGAATTTATTCAACATATTAAAGTTTTTAAGGTTGCAAAGAAGAGACAGACTCATTCAAAATTGAAATTTATTGAAAAAGAAAATGGGAATTTAGGAATAGAAAATTTCATCTTTTAACTATATGGCCACTCTGGGTCCTAGGATTTCTCACCCTGGATATAGCAGAGCTTCCATGGAGTACTAGAGCATTATTTCAGTACCTTGTGAGCTATGTCCTGATTTTCTTAACTGAAGATTTTTCTTTATTTCTTTAATACTTATCATGGAAAATTTTAATACACAAAACTAGTTCAGTGGCCCCATATCTCCATCACACAGCTGCAACAGTCATCATTTCATTGCCACTCTTCTTTAATTTCTGTCACCTCTACTGGCCCTTACCTCACTGCATTATTTTGAAGCAAATCCCAGACATCATGTCATTTCATCTATACATATTTATAGATGTGCCACATTTTTAAGTTGACAGGTTGGATGTGATGTTTTGAAAGTTCCACATTAAATCAATATATTGCCAATTTCTTTCTACTAGGTTCTCTTTTATAATGGAATTACAGCAATACATTATATGCTGTATGTATGAGTCCTTTGTTTTTATGTGTTTGTGTCTATATTTAAACAATATGTTCTCCCACTCTGTGTCTTTTGAGTTACTTCATGGTGTATTTGGAGAAATAGAATTTCTCATTTTTATTGTAGGCTATTTAACATCTTTATTGGAGTATAATTGCTTTACAATCCTGTGTTAGTTTCTGCTATATAACAAAGTGAATCAGCTGTATGTATACATATATCCCCAAATACCCTTGCTCTTATACCGTTTCCCTCCCATTGTCCCTATCCCACCCCTCTAGGTGGTCACAAAGGACAGAGCTGATCTCCCTGTGCTATGCAGCTGCTTCCCACTAGCTATCTATTTTACATTTGGTAGTGTTTATATGTCCATGCCACTCTCTTACTTTGTCCCAGCTTACCCTTCCCCCTCCCCGTGTCCTCAAGTCCATTCTCTACGTCTGTGTCTTTATTCCTGTCCTGCCCCTAGGATCTTCAGAACTTTTTTTTTTTTTTTTTTTTTTAGATTCCATATGTATGTGTTAGCATACGGTATTTGTTTTTCTCTTTCTGACTTACTTCACTCTGTATGACAGACTCTACGTCCATCCACCTCACTACAAATAACTCAATTTCGTTTCTTTTTATGGCTGAGGAATATAGCATTGTATATATGTGCCACATCTTCTTTATCCATTCATCTGTCGTTGGACACTTAGGTTGCTTCCATGCCCTGGCTATTGTAAATAGAGCTTGCAATGAACGTTGCGGTACATGACTCTTTTTGAATTATGGTTTTCTCAGGGTATATGCCCAGTAGTGGGATTGCTGGGTTGTATGGTAGTTCTATTTTTAGTTTTTTAAGGAACCTCCAAAGTGTTCTCCATAGTGGCTATATCAGTTTACATTCCCACCAACAGGGCAAGAGGGTTCCCTTTTCTCCAAACCCTCTCCAGCATTTATTGTTTGTAGATTTTTTGATGATGGCCATTCTGACTGGTGTTGAGTAGTTTTGAGTGTCATTGTAGTTTTGATTTGCATTTCTCTAATGATTAGTGATATTGGACATCCTTTCGTGTGTTTATTGGCAATCTCTATATATCTTCTTTGGAGAAATGTCTATTTAAGTCTTGCCCATTTTTGGATTGGGGTTGTTTGTTTTATTGATATTGAGCTGCTTGTAAATTTTGGAAATTAATCCTTTGTCAGTTGCTTCATTTGCAAATATTTTCTCCCATTCTGAGGGTTGTCTTTTCGTCTTGTTTATGTTTTCCTTTGCTGTGCAAAAGCTTTTAATTATCATTAAGTCCCATTTGTTTATTTTTGTTTTTATTTCCATTTCTCTAGCAGGTGGGTCAAAAAGGATCTTGCTGTGATGTATGTCATGGAGTGTTCTGCCTATGTTTTCCTCTACATGTTTGATAGTGTCTGGCCTTACATTTAGGTCTTTAATCCATTTTGAGTTTATTTTTGTGTATGGTGTTAGGGAGTGTTCTAATTTCATTCTTTTACGTGTAGCTGTCCAGTTTTCGCAGCACCACGTATTGAAGAGGCTGTCTTTTCTCCATTGTATATTCATGCCTCCTTTATCAAAAATAAGGTGCCCATATGTGCGTGGGTTTATCTCTGGGCTTTCTGTCCTGTTCCATTGATCTGTATGTCTGGTTTTATGCCAGTATCATACTATCATGATTACCGTAGCTTTGCAGTTTTGTCTGAAGTCCGGAATCCTGATTCCTCCAGCTCCATTATTCTTTCTCAAGATTGCTTTGGCTATTCGGGGTCTTTTGTGTCTGCATACAGATTGTGAAATTTTATGTTCTACTTCTGTGAAAAATGCCACTGGTAATTTGATAGGGATTGCATTGAATCGGTAGATTGCTTTAGGTAGTATAGTCATTTTTGCAATGTTGATTCTTCCAATCCAAGAGCATGGTATATCTCTCCATCTGTTTGTATCATCTTTAATTTCTTCCATCAGTGTCTAATAGTTTTCTGCATACAGGTCTTTTGTCTCCGTAAGTAGGTTTATTCCTAGGTATTTTATTCTGTTTGTTGCAATGGTAAGTGGGAGTGTTTCTTTAATTTGTCTTTCAGATATTTAATCATTAGTGCATAGGAATGCAAGAGATTTCTGTGCATTAATTTTGTATCCTGCTACTTTACCAAATTCATTGATTGGCTCTAGTAGTTTTCTGGTAGCATCTTTAGGATTCTCTATGTATACTGTTATGTCATCGGCAAACAGTGACAGCTTTACTTCTTTTCTGATTTGGATTCCTTTTAATTCTTTTTCTTCTCTGATGCTGTGGCTCAAACTTCCAAAACTATGTTGAATAATAGTGGTGAGAGTGGACAACCTTGTCTTACTCCTGATCTTAGAGGAAATAGTTTCAGTTTTTCCCTATTGAGAATTATATTGGCTGTGGGTTTGTCATATATGGCCTTTAATATGTTGAAGTAAGTTCCCTCTGTGCCTACTTTCTGGAGAATTTTTATCATAAATGGATGTTGAATTTCGTTGAAAGCTTTTCCTGCATCTATTGAGATGATAATATGGTTTTTCTCCTTCAGTTTGTTAATATGGGATATCACATTGATTGATTTGCCTATATTGAAGAATCCTTGCATTCCTGGGATAAACCCCTCTTGATCATGGTGTATGATCCTTTTAATGTGCTGTTGGATTCTGTTTGTTAGTATTTTGTTGAGGATTTTTGCATCTATGTTCATCAGTGATTTTGGCCTGTAGTTTTCTTTCTTTGTGACATCTTTTTCTGGTTTTTCTATGAGGGTGATGATGGGCTCCTAGAGTGAGTTTGGGAGTGTTCCTCCCTCTGCTATATTTTGGAAGGGTTTGAGAAGGATAGGTGGTAGCTCTTTCTAAATGTTTCATAGAATTTGCCTGTGAAGCCATCTGGTCATGGGCTTTTGTTTGTTGGAAGATTTTAAATCACAGTCTCAATTTCAGTGCTTGTGATTGGTCTGTTCATATTTTCTATTTCTTCCTGGTTCAGTCTCAGAAGGTTGTGCTTTTCTAAGAATTTGTCCGTTTCTTCCAGGTTTCTATTTTATTGCCCTAAAGTTGCTTGTAATAATCTCTCATGATCTTTTGTATTTCTGCAGTGTCAATTGTTACTTCTCCTTTTTCATTTCTAATTCTGTTGATTTGTCTTCTCCCATTTTTTCTTGATGAGTCTGGCTAATGGTTTGTCAATTTTGTTTATCTTCTCAGAGAACCAGCTTTTAGTTTTATTGCTCTTTGCTATTGTTTCCTTCATTTCTTTTTCATTTATTTCTCATCTGATCTTTATGATTTCTTTCCTTCTGCTAATTTTGGGATTTTCATGTTCTTCTTTATCTAATTGCTTTAGGTGTAAGGTTAGGTTGTTTATTTGAGATGTTTCTTGTTTCTTGAGTTAGGGTTTTATTGCTATAAACTTCCCTCTTAGAACTGCTTTTGCTGCATCCTGTAAGGTTTGGGTTGTTGTGTTTTCATTGTCATTTATTTCTAGGTATTTTTTGATCTCCTCTTTGATTTCTTCAGTGATCTCTTGGTTATTTAGTAGTGTATTGTTTAGCCTCCATGTCTTTGTATTTTTTACAGATTTTTTCCTGTAATTGATATGTAGGCTCATAGCATTGTGGTCGGAAAAGATACTTGATACGATTTCAATTTTCTTAAATTTACCAAGGCTTGATTTGTGACCCAAGATATGATCTATCCTCGAGAATGTTCCATGAGTACTTGAGAAGAAAGTGTATTCTCTTGTTTTTTGTCTTATCAGTTATTGACCTTTATGTATTTAGTAATTTTTATGTCCAGTGGAAGAAAGTTTCACCTACACCAAGGTCATGGATATGTTACTGTATGTTGCTATGGTCTGAATGCTTGTGTCCCCCCAAAACTCATATGTTAAAATCCTGATGCTCCATATGATGATATTAAAAGGTGGTGTTTCTGGGAGGTGCTTAGGTCATGAGCATTGAGGTCTCATGAATGGGATTAGTGCTCATGTAGAAGAGACCCCTCAGAGCTCCCTATCCCCTTCTACCACGTGAGGACACAGCGAGAAGTCAGCAGTCTGCAACCTTGGAAGAGGGCCACTGCTATAACCTGAACATGCTGACACCCTGATATAGTTCTTCCAGCCTTCAGACCTGTGAGAAATAAATTTCTGTTCCTTATAAGCTACCCAGTCTGTGACATTATGTTATAGCAGCCCAAGCAGACTAAGACATATGTTGTTTTCTTTTTTAAAAAATTTTATTTATTGTATTTATTTATTATTTTTGGCTGTGTTGGGTCTTCATTGCTGCACACAGGCTTTCTCTAGTTGTGGCGAACGGGGCTACTCTTTGTTGTGGTGCGTGGGCTTCTCTTGTTATGGAGTATGAGCTCTAGGTCTGTGGGCTTCAGCAGTTGTGGCACGCGAGCTTCAGTAGTTGTGCCTCGTGGGCTCTAGAGCACAGGCTCAGTAGTTGTGGTACACAGGCTTTGTTGCTCCGCGGCATGTGGGATCTTCCCAGATCAGGGCTCAAACGTGTGTCCCCTGCTTTGGCAGGCGGATTCTTAAGCACTGTGCCACCATTGAAGCCTGACATATTTTTTTTTATAAAAACTTTAGTTTTTAACTTTCACATTTATCTTCAGTCTAACTGAAATTTAAATTTGTGTACTATGAAAGGCAGGGGCCAAGTTTCACTTTTTTAATGTGGGCATTTAATTGTTCCAGCACCATGTATTAACTACAGCATCCTCCTTCACAGTGCAATGGTACCATTGTCTTTTATTAAGTGGACTATGTGTGTATGGGTCTTCATCAGCACTATGGTATTGTAAAATTGTAAGTTCTCTGGAAATTTTCTTCTAGTTTGTTTTGGCTTGGTCCTTTGCCTTTCCATATACATTTTAGAATATACTTGTCAAATTCCACTAGAAATTAAAAAGCAAAAGGCTGCTGGGACTTCCCTGGCAGTCCAGTGGTTGGGACTTTGCCTTCCAATGCAGGTGGTGGGGGTTCAATCCCTGGTCAGGGAGGTAGGATCCCACATGCCTCATGGACAAAAAAACCAAGGCATAAAACAGGAGCAATATTGTGACAAATTCATTGGAGACTTTAAAAATGTTCCACATCAAAAAATCTTTAAAGAAAAAAAGATATGTTTACAATAGTGAATCTTCTAATCCAAGAATATAGTATATCTCTCCATTTATTTAATTACTCTCAATAATGTACTATTTTTGTAGAGATTTCCTCTGAAGAAATTTAACATCATTCATTAGTTTGCCCCCTCCTATTTTTTATTATTTTATTTCTTTGTAAATGGTATGAGTTTTAAATTTAATTTCCTATTTGCTGTTGGTAGATAGAAATGCAATTGATATTTGGTATTAAATTTGTGCCTTGTGACCTTGCTAAATTTATTTATTAATTCTAATATATATATGTGGACTCTTGAATTTTATATTTTACAAATGATAGTTCTATTTTTTTCTCCAAAGCCATGTATTTTTAATTTATTTTCCTTGCTTTACTGCATTGGTTAGAATGTCTAGTGTGGGGTTGAATAAAAGTAATACTAGCATCTTAATCTTGTTCTCAATCTCAATAAGAAAGCTCTCCATATCCACTTCTAAGTTTGTTGGTGTTTTTGGGTTTTTGTAGATGCTTTTTATCATAATAAAAAATTATTCTACCCCTAGTTTTATTATGAATGGATTATTGACATGATCAATGATGACTGTCCTTTCTGTTAATGTGGTGAGTTGTATTGATTTTCTAGTGTGGAACCAACTTAGCATTCTTGAAATAAGCCCAATTTGGTCAAGGTAGAACTATTTTTCATAATAAAGGATGTGGTTTCCTAGTTGTTTATTTAGAATCTTTGCATCTATGTTTATAATGCAGACTGTCCAGTAATGATTTTTTCCTTACATTTTAGTGACTTTTTCAACTTTTGATATCAAGTTTATGCCGGCCTCATAAAATGAATTAGAAAGTCTGCCTTTTTTCTTAATTTCTTGGGTCATTTTGTATATTATTGGGATTTTTTTTCAGTAAAGTCTTTGGAAGAACATTAGGAAAATTATCTAAGCCTAAAGATTTCTTTGTGGAAAGATCTATAAATTAAGGATCAAATTACTTTAATAGATATAAGATTATTTAGATTTTCTATTTCTATTGGATTCAGTTTTGCTAAGTTGTATTTTCCCAGTTCATCTCCATTTTCAAATTTACTTGCACACATCTTGTTTATAATATCTATTTATTAATATTTTATTAAGTTTAAGATCTCTTGCTGTTGCCTTTTTCATTGCTGATACTAAAAGTGTATTTCCACTTTTTTATTTATTACTGATCAATCTTAATAGAAATGTTTAATTTTTATTAGTTTTGTCAAAAGACCCAAATTTGTTGTTTTCTTTTTATATAAATAATATTTCTATTTAATTTTGTACCTGTTCTTTGTATTTTTATTATCTGTATTTTACTCTCTTTGGGTTTAGTTTGATGTTCCTTTGTTAATTCCTTGAGATGGAATTTTAGGTCATTAAATATCAGATTTTTTTAGTTTTCTAATCTATGCATTTTTTATTATAGATTTCTCTTTAAGCATATCTTTCACTGTATCCCATATTTTTTCATTATCACATTTATTTCAAATTAAATTCTAATTTCCTTTGTGATATCTACTCTTATTCATGTTTCATTTTAGAATAATATTGTTTAGCTTCCAACATTTGGGTGTTATTTAGAGTTTTCTTTATTTAAATTGATTTCTAGCATAATTCCTTTCTGGTCAAAAAAAATGCTTTGAAATAATTTAAAACTTTGAAAATTTGGGGGCCTTACTTTAGGGTTCAACATATCATCATTTTGATAAATATTACATATGCACTTGAAGAAAATGTCTTTTTAGGTCATTAGTGGGTTTAGTGTTCTTTATATGACAGGTTAATTTTATTAATTTAGTTTAGATCTTCTATCTTTCTGATGTTTTTGTTTGTATACACCATCAGCTATGAAGAAAGGTTTGTTTTAAAGTCTCATACGCAACGTGGATTTTCTGTTCCTTTTTTTAGTTCTGTCAACTTTTGCTTCATGTACTTTGAAACTCTGATATGGGAACATGGATTGTACATGGTGATATCTTTCTTTTGGGTTGACCCTTTTATTATCATAAAATATATCTCTTTATTTCTTATAAGTCTTTTGAATTTAAAGTCAAATTTGTCTGTTTTTGGTATAGTTTCACAAATTTTATTTTGTTTACTGTGTATATGATATATCTTTCTGTACTTCTAATTCCAACCTTTCTTACATTTTTATTTCAGATGTGTTCTTATATTTAAGGTGGATCTCTGGTAAGCAGAATATACTTGAATTATTTTATGAAATTATTGATACATTTAGGTTTATATTTACAGTCTCATGATTTGTTTTCTATTTGCCTCATCTTTTTCATAGTCCCTTTTCCTCTTCATTTTGCCTGCTTTTGAATCAAACTACTTTTATTATGTGGCTTTTTCCTTTAAAGGGAAAGTTAAGTGACACTCCTTTACTCTTCTCATTAGTGTGTATTCTAAAGAATATAAAATGCATTTTTGAGTCAGAATAATAAAATCTAAGATAAATTATATTTTTTAAATGAATATAAAATATGAAGTCTAATATAAAATATTACTTTTCCCACTTTCATTGAAATGTTCAACTGTTAAGTTTCTATAGGTTGCTTCACACTTCTGTTGAAGCAAAACTCTTTGTTCACTTCACTATAGAGTTTCTTTTAAGCATTTTGCAGATTGCACTCTGTGTTGTCATTTAATATGTTCTGCTATCCCCTGTGTTACTTTTCAATTAGTAATTGAATCTAGAGGCTTGATCTACTACAGTCTTGATATTTCTTTATCAGGTACACTTCATAAATGGTGTTGTGTACTTCCATTAGATGGTATGTAATGTATAATTATCTCTTTTTTAATGATATAAGTGGCCATTGGAGTAATTTCAAACATGAAAATACGTAGAATACCTAAAAAAAAAATTAATGGGAAACTTACCTCAAATAATATGAGAATAAAAATATGATGTTATAAAAATCCCATATATAAAAATTGAGAGCTTTCACATATACATACAAATATAAATTCAGTGATATAATGGAAGAAAAGATTCCATTGCTATAGCAATAAATAAATGGATAGAAAAATAAGTAAATATAAAATACCTAGATGAAATTTAACAAAACACAAAATTGACTTGAATGAATGGAATGGCATATTGCTTCTTGAGTAAGGAATCTCAATATTATAAAGAAGTCAATATCCCTATGATAAAATACAAAATTAAAGCAATTGCAGTGTAAACCCCATCAATTTCCCCCTTCCCCTTTGTCTCCCTAAACTTAATAAATTGATTGTAAAGTTTGGTTGGAAAACCAAACTAGAATGAATAGCCAGGAAAAAAAAAACTGAAAAATAAAAGCAGTGGTATGTGGGGATGAGGGGATTGAGGGGTGGATTGTCTCTGCAGATTTAAGAACATATTGTGAAACCTCTGCAAATAAAATAGAATTGTATTAGCTCATGAATAGAAAGATAAATTAATAGAGGAGGAAAAAAGCCCATTTGAATATGGACATTTAATATTTGATAAAGGTGACAAATTAGGGGGGAAAAGATGGAAGTTTTAATAAGTGATACTGTTCCAACTGAATAACTTTATGGAAAACAATAAAATTGAAACCTGATCTTAAATCACGTGTGTGTGTGTGTGTGTGTGTGTGTGTGTGTGTGTGTTTAGTGATTAGATCTGTTGGCCATCATCCAACATGTTCTACTATATGAACTGTCATGTCCAGCTCTCCGTGATGTAGCCAGCCAGTTTTTGTCCAATCTTATTGAGTCTGTCTAGCTCTGGTACTGATTCCTACCTGAGTCTATTAGAGCAGATGTATATATGTTTACATCCAGTTATCAATTTACATTTCACTGTAAAATATGTACAAAAAATATTTTAAGTCACTTTCTTTAAAAGGCATCTACATTTATTATAGCCACAATAGCTTCAACATTTTATTATAGTCAGTCAAGTACAGTGTAATGAAATTATATGATTATTAATGTATATTATACATAATGCACATATTCAAAAGCAGTAGTGTGACTGATTCAAAAAACTAAGTGTTCATTGTTTCAGACTTTCTATTTCTCAACTAAATGATTTCCTCTGAAGTCTTTTGCAACTGACTTTCCTTTGCATAGTTCATTTGGCTTGGAATCTGATGAAAGTATTCTGACTTCTTGGTAAGCTCTTGGAACAAGCCTCTATTGCTATGGGAAGGTATCCAAAATTTATGGATCAGTAATCTAATCCAGACTGGCAACTCCTATGGAATGAACTGAATTTCCCTTTTACTGTGTTCACCCTCTCACGTGGAGCACCTGGTCACAAGCCCTGTTCATCACCTCAGCCCAGTTCTCAAAATCACCTTCCCAAGCCACGTTCCTGCCTTTTATGTAGCATCCAAGTTTCCATGCCTGTGCTAATAAATTGGATGACATGAATGATTGTGTAAATGCCATGTCTGACAGTTTTTGTAGTTCAATGTATTCCTTCTGTACCATAGATTTTAGGCTTTCTGAGTAGATAAGACTCAATATAGAATGTCATTTTATGCCACAGGAAGTGGTAAGTCCCATCCCTAATATGATCATGTATATATAGAGAGGAGTCTTGGTTGGGAACAAACAGTGTAATAAATTCCAAAAGAGGTGTAACATTGGGAAGAATAGCATAAATGTTCTTTCAGTCATTCAGGAAAATATATTGAGAAAAGCGTAGAGGGTGTGATAGTACCAGATAAAAACTGAACTTTTGAGATCATAGGAAGATTTTCAGGGTAATGGAAAGAGTCATAATGGTACTTAGATTCTAGTCTCAGCTTTTTCAGATTTGTGACTTTGAACAATACTTCAGTTTAAGATCCCTGTCTATATCATTGAAGGATTGGTGCAAGTAACCATTAACAGCCTTTCAAAGTTTGACTTTGGTGAATCTGAACCTTGATACCTTGATATCTATACTTTGAAACATAGATAGGACTGGATTTTCAAGTGACTAAACCTAACTACTTTGACTTGAGGTACATGGAGACTCCCTTTGAAGAAAACATCTACCTACTCTATGCTCTGGATCTGAAAATAAATGTATGACACCTCTTTTTCATCATGAAAGCTTTTTAGTTATCAGGAGAAGTGATTTCTTAGGGCTTACCAACCTATGAATCTTGACTTCTTAGAATAAATGTTATTCTCTATGGATAGAGTACAAGAAAGGGACACAGATGGAGGAGGAAAGTACTTTAAAAAGAAGAAAAAGAAACCTTACTTTGAAACCAACCTTCAGTCAACTTTTTTGATAAATAGCAGTTAACCTCCAGTGAATTTTGAATAGGCTTTGCCCTTTGGTTCCCACAGGTATGCTAAACAGAAGCCCAGGAAGGAAAAAATCCACTTGATTAAAAATTGTCTATGAGAGGAGATATGGCAGAAACATCATCCTTTTTAGATTTCTGATCTTCAGAGATAATTGTATTATATAAAGCTCATAAGGTATTCAGATCAATACCAGACATTGATGGAAGAAATACATGCTGTGGTGAAGGAATATATATGTTAATATATACAAATATATCTTACAGAAGTATAAAACAAATGGATCAATGAACAGCCCATTGTGATGTAATATTTGTGTATCCATCTATCCTGACATTCCTACATAAGTATCAACAAAGTTATGCAAAAAAAAGCTGTAAAATGCTGAACATATACCCATTTATTACATGTAATGTAATAAATTCCAAAGGAGGCATAACTTTAAGAAAATAGTATACATGATCCTCCAATAATTCTAGAACATTTACTGCTGAAGCGGCAGAGGTTGGGATTATATAACATAAAAGCTTCAAAGTTCTGGGCTCCAAGGAAAATTCTCAGCGTAGTAGAGAATGTTCTTAAAAACTGATCCCACAAGGAGCACATAGCATTTGACCTCTTGAAATTAGCACCAGTCTCACAACAGATGTGAGCTGAAAGTGGGGACAATAAATACGTAAATAAAGGCCCTAGCCAACTCCAACTGCAGGGGGATCATTTTTACAGGCAGAAAGTAATTATCCTGCTGGAAGTTAGCCAGAACACCAGAGAGAGTGAACATCCTTATCCCATCTCAAAATTCTGTGGGATTTTTAATGAACACAAATGGTTATGACCTTGAGTTTTATGCTCCATCCACAGAAAGAACTTCTTAACAGCAATGCCTGTGTGTTTCCTCCGTCAACTCAAGCTGCAGGGCACTGATTCAGAACCAAAGATTAAGTCTGTGAATGCTGGGAAGATAATGAGGACCCCTACAAAAATTACTCAGTTCAATTAAATGACTAATTTTACAAAATAGTAACAGTAATGTTTGGCTGCCAGTAGCAAACTGCAAAACTGCTTAACAAATTTCTATAGAGGAATTTAGTATTTTAATGACAAAGTGGAAATCATCTATAAGGTCTTAATGCTACTTCTGCTGCCACGTAGAACAGCTCTCTTATCCTCCCCAACACCAGTTTTACTTTTGTTCATTAGTCATGGTTTCCCGGTCTTGGACTAATTTTGCACACATGTATTTGATTTGCAGTGAATGGATGACAGATTAGCCAGATTGCAAATCATAATTGAGCAGAGATCCATGTAATGTAAATCACATAGCCCAGCATCCACTTCTGTTTGCCAAGACAGCATTCTTGGAAGTTGCCAGATAAAATGACAGCCCTCAGGTTGAATACCAAGCATCATTTATGAGATGGTAGACTTTTTGAGAGCTTCTTAACATGAACCAAGCTCTGACTTTGTAGCTACAGCCCATGAATAACCACAAAGAGAAAGCCTCTAGGAGGATATTGGTATAATGGGATCACAAGTTAAAAATGGGAAAGTATCACTTTTGATCACTTACTATGTGCCAGACCTTGTACTAGGAATTTTACACATAGTACTTCATTAAATTTTCTCAATATAGAATGGGTACTATTAATGGCATTTAACACATAAGGCAGCGAGATATTATTTCTGTAGAGGAATGTAAGCAACTAACACCTCTGTCTTTACCTCCCTGAGCTTCTTTGCAAATAAAAATAATTTAGCCTTTAAAAATGCAAAACACACACACACAAACGCAGGCTAGAAGTTCACGTTATTTACATAGATCTGGGAAGAGAAACATTATGGCATGAATAGTCCATATAATCATATTGTGTCTATTGTAAAACCATGACAATTAAATTGTAATTTATATGCCTAACACTAGAAGATGATGTTGTATTGTGCCAGGCATTTATTTTCCCATTTCCTCTTAAATGCATCCCCTCACACTTCATGTGTTGCAATCTATTGGAGGGAACCAGTCTTTCAAACTATTTCCTAGGTTCACTTGCTTCTATGGGAGTAGAGCTAATGGGAGGGAACTGGTATGACATTGCAGGACAGGAAAAATAAAAATAAAACGTGTCCTCTTCTCTCTGCCTCAAGCAGTGAGCAGTGGCTTTGTTCTTCCCTGGCTTCAGCTCCTACCAAACTTGTCCTTCCTCCCTGGTCCCAGATGCTGTTATCAGTTACATTATTTTCTTAATTTCGTTTTCAAGTTGTTTACTGTTGCTTTACAGAAATAAAATGGATTTTTCTATTGATCTGGTGTCCTGCAACCCTGATGAACTCTTTTACTATTTATAATAATTGTTATTTGTGGCTTCCTTAAGATTTCTGTTTACAAGATCATATCTTCTGCAAACAGAAGTGGTTTATTTCTTCCTTTCCAATCTGGTTGCCTTTTATTTCTTTTCCTTGCCTAATTACCCCGGCTAGAACTACAGTACAATGTTGAATAGACGTAGTGAGAGCAAAGATCATTGTTCTGTCACTAATTTTAAGGTGCAAACATTGCCTTTGTCATTACATACGAGGTTAGCTGTGTGTTTTTTGTAGGTGCACTTTATCAGGTTAAGGAATTCTTTTCTATTTCTAATCTGTTCGTTTTTATGTAAAAGGATGTTGGATATGTTCAGTTGCTTTTTCTGTGCTTTTTGAGATAATCATGTGTTTTTAGTCCTTTAATCTTTAATATGATGTATTACATTAAATGAATTTTGGATGTTAAACAAATGTTGTGTTCCTGGCTAAATTCCACTTGGCCAGGGGGTATAATCCTTTCCATATTTTGTGGATTCAGTTTGCTAGTATTTCGTTAATAATTTTTGCATCTGTAGGGTGGGCCAAAATGTTCGTTTGTTTTTTTCTGTAAGATGGCTCTAGTAGCACTTATATGCCTTTAACTTCATTCGAAACAATTTTGTTAGATTGTATGTGACATCTGTCATATCAGTGTGCATTTAAAAAGACTTATCAATTCTTTTTCATTTATTTCTGATCTGATCTTTATGATTTCTTTCCTTCTGCTAACTTTGGGGTTTTTAATCCTTCTTTCTCTAATTGCATTAGGTGTAAGGTTAGGTTATTTATTTGAGATGTTTCTTGTTTCTTGAGGTAGGATTCTATTGCTATAAAATAAAGGAAACAATATAAAAATCAATAAAACTAAAATCTGATCCTTTGAGAAGATAAACAAAATTGATAAACCATTAGTCAGACTCATCAAGAAAAGAAGGTAGAAGACTCAAATCAATAGAAATGAAAAGGGAGAAGTAACAATTGACACTGCAGAAATACAAAGGATCATGAGAGATTATTACAGGCAACTTTAGGACAATAAAATAGAAACCTGGAAGAAATGGACAAATTCTTAGAAAAGCACAACCTTCTGAGACTGAACCAGGAAGAAATAGAAAATATAAACAGACCAATCACAAGCAATGAAATTGAGACTGTGATTAAAAATCTTCCAACAAACAAAAGCCCATGACCAGATGCTTCACAGGCAAATTCTATGAAACATTTAGAAAGAGCTACCACCTATCCTTCTCAAACTCTTCCAAAATATAGCAGGAGGAGGAACACTCCCAAGCTCATTCGACGAGGCCACCATAACCCTGATACCAAAACCAGAAAAAGATGTCACAAAGAAAGAAAACTACAAGCCAAAATCACTGATGAACATAGATGCAAAAATCCTCAACAAAATACTAGCAAACAGAATCCAACAGCATATTAAAAGGATCATACACCATGATCAAGTGGGGTTTATTCCAGGAATGCAAAGATTCTTCAATATAGGCAAATCAATCAATATGATATCCCATATTAACAAACTGAAGGAGAAAAACCATATGATCATCTCAATAGATGCAGAAAAAGCTTTCAACAAAATTCAACACCCATTTATGATAAAATCCTCCAGAAAGTAGGCATAGAGGGTACTTACCTCAACATAATAAAGGCCATACATAACAAATCCACAGCCAACATCGTTCTCAATGGTGAAACACTGAAACCATTTCCACTAGATCAGAAACAAGACAAGGTTGCCCACTCTCACCACTATTATTCAACATAGTTTTGGAAGTTTTAGCCACAGCAATCAGAAAAGGAAAAGAAATAAAAGGAATCCAAATCGGAAAAGAAGAAGTAAAGATGTCACTGTTTGCCAATGACATGATAGTATACATAGACAATCCTAAAGATGCTACCAGAAAACTACTAGAGCCAATCAATGAATTTGGTAAAGTAGCAGGATACAAAATTAATGCACAGAAGTCTCTTGCATTCCTATACATTAATGATTAAATATCTGAAAGAGAAATTAAGGGAACACTCCCACTTACCATTGCAACAAACAGAATAAAATACCTAGGAATAAAACTACCTAAGGAGACAAAAGACCTGTATGCAGAAAACTATAAGACACTGATGAAAGAAATTAAAGATGATACAAACAGATGGAGAGATATACCATGTTCTTGGATTGGAAGAATCAACATTGCAAAAATGACTATACTACCCAAAGCAATCTACAGATTTAATTCAATCCCTATCAAACTACCAATGGCATTTTTCACAATTTTTATGGAAGCACAAAGGACCCGGAATAGCCAAAGCAATCTTGAGAAAGAAAAACGGAGCTGGAGGAATCAGGCTCCTTGACTTCAGACTACACTACAAAGCTACAGTAATCAAGACAGTATGTTACTGGCACAAAAAGAGAAATATAGATCAATGGAACAGGATAGAAAGCTCAGAGATAAACCCGTGCACATATGGTCACCTTATTTTTGATAAAGGAGGCAAGAATATACAATAGAGAAAAGACAGCCTCTTCAATACGTGGTGCTGCGAAAACTGGACAGCTACATGTAAAAGAATGAAATTAGAACACTCCCTAACACCATACACAAAAATAAACTCAAAATGGATTAAAGACCTAAATGTAAGGCCAGACACTATCAAACTCATATAGGAAAACGTAGTCAGAACACTCTATGACATACATCACAGCAAGATCCTTTTTGACCCACCTCCTAGAGAAATGGAAATAAAAACAAAAATAAACAAATGGGACCTTTTGAAACTTAAAAGCTTTTGCACAGCAAAGGAAAACATTAACAAGACGAAAAGACAACCCTCAGATTGGGAGAAAATATTTGTAAATGAAGCAACTGACAAAGGATTAATCCCCAAAGTTTACAAGCAGCTCATGCAGTTCAATATCAGAAAAAGAAATAACCCAATCCAAAAATGGGAAGAAGACCTAAATAGACATTTCTCCAAAGAAGATATACAGATAGCCAACAAACACATGAGAGAATGCCCAACATCACTAATCATTAGAGAAATGCAAATCAAAACTACCTCACACCAGTCAGAATGGCCATCCTCAAAATCTACAAACAATAAATGTTGGAGAGGGTGTGGAGAAAAGGGAACCCTCTTGGACTATTTGGGGGAATGTAAATGATACAGCCACTATGGAGAACAGTATGGAGGTTCCTTAAAATCTAAAAATAGAACTACCATATGACCCAGCAATCCCACTACTGGGCATATAACCTGAGAAAACCATAATTCAGAAAGAGTCATGTACCACAATGTTCATTGCAGCTCTATTTACAATAGTCACGACATGGAAGCAACCTAAGTGTCCATTGACAGATGAATGGATAAAGAAGATGTGGCATACATATACAATGGAATATTACTCAGCCATAAAAAGAAGTGAAATTGAGTTATTTGTAGTGAGGTAGATGGACCTACAGTCTGTCATACAGAGTGAAGTAAGAGAAAAACAAATACTGTATGCTAACGCATATATGTGGAATGTAAAAAAAAGAAAAAAATGGTTATGAAGAACCTAGGGGCAGGACAGGAATAAAGATGCAGATGTAGAGAATGGACTTGTACACGGTAGTGGGAAGGGTAAGCTGGGACGAAGTGAGAGAGTGGCATGGACTAATATATACTACCAAATGTAAAATAGATAGTGGGAAGCAGCTGCATAGCACAGGGAGATCAGCTCCGTGCTTTGTGACCACCTAGAGGGGTGGGATAGGGAGGGTGGGAGGGAGGGAGACGCATGAGGGAAGAGATATGGGAACATATGTATAACTGATTCACTTTGTTATAAAGCAGAAACTAACACACCATTGTAAAGCAATTATACTCCAATAAAGATGTTAAAAAAAAAAAAGAGAAGAGGGAGGAGATACAGGGATATATGTATAGCTGATTCACTTTGTTATAAAGCAGAAACTAACATACCATTTTAAAGCAATTATACTCCAATAAAGATGTTTAAAAAAAAAGACATCAAAATTGGTGAATTTTTAATGTAGCCATTTTAATATTGAAGATGGAAGAAAAAAAGCAACATTTTTGTTATATTATGTTTTATTATTTCAAGAAAGGTAAGAACGCAACTGAAACGCAAAAAAAAAGATTTGTGGAGTGTATGGAGAAGGTGCTGTGACCGATCGAATATGTCAGAAGTGGTTTGCGAAGTTTCGTGCTGGAGATTTCTCGCTGGATGATGCTCCACAGTCGGGTAGACCAATTGAAGTTGATGACGATCAAATCAAGACATTCATTGGGAACAATCAACGTTATACCAAGCGGGAGAGAGCCGATATATTCAAAATATCCAAATCAAGCGTTAAAAATCATTTGCACTAGCTTAGTTATGTTAATCGCTTTGATGTTTGGGTTACACACAAGTTAAGTGACCATATTTCCACATGCTGTTCTCTACTGAAATGTAATGAAAATGTTCCGTTTTCAAAACAAATTGTGATGGGCAATGAAACATGGGTACCGTACAATAACGTGGAATGGAAAAGATCGTGGGGCAAGTGAAATGAACCGCCGCTAACCACACCAAAGGCCGGTCTTCATCCAAAGAAGGTGATATTGTGTATATGGTAGGATTGGAAGGGAGTTCTCTATCATGAGCTCTTTCCGGAAAACCAAACGATTAATTCCAACAAGTACTGCTCCCAATTAGACTAACTGAGAGCGGCACTAGACCAAAAGCATCTGGAATTAGTCGACAGAAAACGCATGATCTTCCATCAGGATAACGCAAGACCTCATGTTTCTTTGATGACCAGGCAAAAACTGTTACAGCTTGTCTGGGAATTTCTGATTCATCCACCGTAATTCACTAGACATTGCACCTTCAGATTTCCATTTATTTCGGTCTTTACAAAATCCTCTTAAAATTTCAATTCCCTGGAAGACTGTAAAAGGCACCTGGAACAGTTCTTTGCTTTAAAAGATAAAAAGTTTTGGGAAGATGGAATTATGAAGTTGCCTGATAAATGGCAGAAGGTAGTGGAACAAAAGGGTGAATATGTTGTTCAATAAAGTTCTTGGTGAAAATTAAAAATTTATCTTTTAGGGCTTCCCTGGTGGCGCAGTGGTTGAGAGTCCGCCTGCCGATGCAGGGGACACGGGTTCGGTTCGTGCCTCAGTCCGGGAAGGTCCCACATGCCGCGGTGCGGCTAGACCTGTGAGCCATGGCTGCTGGGCCTGCGCGTCCGGAGCCTGTGCTTCGCAACGGGAGAGGCCACAACAGTGAGAGGCCCGCGTACCGCCAAAAAAAAAAGTATCTTTTATTTTTGCTTAAAAAACTGAAGGCATTCTTTGGCCCACCCAATATATTCATAAGGGATATTAGTGTGTAGTTTTCTTTCTTGTTTTATCTTTGTCTGGTTTTGTTATCAAGGTATTATTAGCCTCATAGAAAGAATTGAAAAGAGATTTTCCTGTTCGGTGTTTTGTAAGATTTTGTGAAAGATGTGCTCTAAATATTGGTGGAATCCAACAATGAAACCATCTTACCTGGAATTTCTTTGTGACAAATTTTAAAATTACTAATTCTATCTCTATATGTTTTGAATATTCAGATTTTTTATTTCTTCTTGTATCAGTATCAGTAATTTGTGTCTTTCTTGGATTTATTCATCTAGGTTTTCTAATTTTTTGGTGTACAATTACTTATAGTATTTTTTATAATCAGTTTTATTCCTGTAAATTCAACAGTAATATTCTCTCTCTCATTCCTGATTTTGGTTATTGTGTCTTCTCTCTTTTTTTCTTGGTCATTCTAACTAAAGGTTTTTCAACTTTATTGATCTTTTCAAAGAACTAACTTTTGGTATCATTGATTTTTCTCTATTGCTTTTAAATTATCTATATCACCTATTTTTGCTCTAATCTTTATTATTTTTTCTTTTGTTTGATTTAGATATGCTTTGTTCTTTCATTTCTAGTTTCTTATGGTGGAATGTTAGATTATTTCAGACATTTCTACTTTATAGGCTTTTATAGGTAAAAATATCCCTCTAAGGGCAGTTTTAGCTCATTCTACAAGTTTTGGTATGTTAAAATTATTTTTTTTTCATCTTAAAGCATTTTCTAATTTTCCTTGCGATTTTTCTTTGACCCACTGGTTATTCAAGACAGTATTTTTTTAATTTTCACATATTTGTGAATTCCTAAATTTTCTTCTTTATTTCTAATACTATTCAATTTTGGTCAAAAACATACTTTGTATGATCTTAATCCTTTTAAATTTATTGAGACTTGTTTTATGTTCTAATGTATAGTATATCTTGGATAATGTCCTATATGCACTTGAGAAGAATGCATATTCTGCTGTTAATAGGTGAAGGAGTCTATAACTGTAGAGTTTATAGAATTATAGTTGTATATTATATATAGATGTAGATATAGATATAGATATAGATGTAATTGGTTAATGATGTTACCTAAGTCTTCTATTCACTTGTTGCTTTTTTGCCTGGTTGTTCTATACATTATTGAAAGTTGGGTAGTGAAATCTACTATGATTGTGAATTATATATTTCTCCCTTCAATACTGTCAGTTTTTGCTTCATCTTTTTGATATTATGTTATTAGATATATGTTTATAATTGTTATGCCTTGCTTGTGGAATGACCCTTACCATATACATTGTCCTCCTTCATAGGTGTTAAAATTTTTGCTTTAAAATCATTTTGCCTGACATTAATCATGCCAATCCAGACCTCTTTTGGTCACTGTTTGCATAGTATATCTCTTTTTTCATCCTTTTCTTTCAACATATTTGTTTCTTTTAATCTGAAGTATGTTTTTTATAGCTAGCATATGGTTGTATCATTTTTAAACTATTCTGCCAATTGCTGCCCTTCGATTCTCAGATTAGTGTATTCATTTATATTTAATGCAATTACTGGTAAGGTAGGACTTACATCTGTCATTTTACTATTATTTTCTATATGTCTTATATCTTTGTTTCTCTCTTCCTCCATTACTGCTTTATTTTGTGTTAAATAGATCTTTCCTAGTGTACCATTTTAATCATCTTGTGTTTGTTTGCTATGTTTTTTAGTTATTTTTTTAATGGGAACCCTAGAGATTAAAATTATTATCTTAATTTAAAGCAACCCAGTTTGGATTTGGATTAGTGCTAACTTTGTTTCAATAGTATATAGGAACTTTGTTCCATAATACATCCATTCCCTCCACCATCTTTTGTACATATGTATGTATGTATATAATATGTGTGTGTATGTATTTTCACTGTTTCCATCCTTTATTATTAGTTGGAAACAAAGCTAACAAACTGGAGGTGATGACATTCCACAATCCCAAGAGGTAAGGGAAATAGCTTTGGATTTTGTCCCTGTTTTAAAAAATTAAATACATCTTAGCAAAAGTAGATTAAAAAAAAAAAGGTGAGAGCCCCAGATGTCAGTAGGGAGAGGGAGGAGATCCAGGGGAGCAACAGGCCCCCTGTACCACAGTCTTCCTTGAATAAATGTTCCTCAAATTTTTGCAAGCAAGTGTTTGCTAATTTACAGAATTCCAAAAAAGCTGTGTTTTTGTTGCTTTTTCACATGAGAAGATATATGAGGGACCACATTCTGCCCTTCCAGAAGTCCTACCCCTAGAGACATTTTAGGGAATATTTTAATGTAACCTCTTCTTGTATATGTATAAAGGCAGTTGTTAGGAACAGTTTAATGTCCAATACAGTATGAGTCACAAATACAAGCCACATATATTAATTTAAATATTTAGTGGTTATATTAACCTAAGTAAAAAGAAACAAGTGAACTAAATTTTAATAAGCTATTTAACCCTATATATCCAAATTATTATCTGTTCAACATGCAGTCATTAGAAAACATTGAGATACTTCATATTCTTTTTTTCATACTAAGTCTTTCAAATCTGGTGTGTATTTTAACTTATATCATAATTTAATTCAGACTAGCCATTTGAAGTACTCGAGAGCCACATAAATCTAGTGACTACCATGTTTTAGAGCACAGTTATGGAACATACTCCTTGGGTTAATCACCATTCTGCCAGTTGCAAGCTGAATTACCTGTGCTGTTTACTTATTTGTGTCTCCTTTAAATTTTCTCAACTTGTAAAATATGAACTTAAAATGACTTTTTACTTTACAGTTTGCTTGTCAAACTAGGGCTTGTTAGCCAAGCCTAATTCACTGTGTGTTTTCATAAAAACAGTTTTATTGGAATTCATCCATATTCATTCATTTATGTGTTGCCTGTGGCTGCATTGAGCTACAATGGCAGAATTCAATAGTTGAGACAGAGGCTATATGGCTTGCAAAGCCTAGGATATTTATCATCCAGCCCTTTATATAAACAGTGTGCTGGATCTTCCTTTATACAGTTGTAAGGATTAAGTGATTTAACACATGTAAAATACTTACAATAGAAGCCAATATGTAAATATTTCTCATATATTAGCTAAAATTATTATGAATAGACACAGCCTAAGAAGAAATGTATCTAATATGCTAATACTTTGCACCTGAAAATACTGACAGTAACAGAAAAGAACAGTTTTTCCCAATTAACATAGTTAGCCAAAGTATGTTGTTCTTAACTTTTCATGAATTTTAAGATAAAAACAGATATAATAGTTTTTATTTGGGGGCACAATAATCCTCATAGTGTAAAGCATATTAAGAAACTATATTATGCCAATACATTCCAAATTATGGTTCTTTTTACCTAAAACAATTTTTTGGCATTTTCTTCACACCTGAGTTTTTTCAATGATAAAATGAAAGGCTAGCTATAGGAGCATCTCACCAAATTTTCCATCCAAATCCTTGATCCATGAGATGCTACATATGGCTGACCCAATGGAATATTTTTGTGCTATCTCGATTGTTGGCAAACATGCCATCAGGTTGTTATCTAAGCTAATAGTTTTCTCACAGCAGCCTGTTCTTTAAGGGGGAAGAGGAATCTAGAGGAAACTTGTCATGAGGGAGTTTCCAGTCTTGATTCCATGCAGTACTTATTGTCATTAACTCGCAGTAGTTGTTAGTCACAGAAGGTAACTTGTTTAACTAAAACAAACATCATGTGAAATACATGTTAGAACTACATTAACAAGTAGCTACTTCCTTCTCCCTTCTCATTAGGACAATTTATTTATTTTTTAAAATAAATTTATTTGTTTTATTTATTTATTTTTGGCTGAGTTGGGTCTTCGTTGCTGCATGCGGGCTTTCTCTAGTTGCGGCGGGGGGGGTAATCTTTGTTGCGGTGCGCGGGCTTCTCATTGAGGTGGCTTCTCTTGTTGTGCAGCACGGGCTCTAGGCACGTGGACTTCAGTAGTTGTGGCATGCAAGCTCAGTAGCTGTGGCTCGCGGGCTGTAGAGTGCAGGCTCAATAGTTGTGGCGCATGGACTTAGTTGCTTCGCGGCATACGGGATCTTCCCGGACCAGAGCTCGAGCCCATGTCCCCTGCATTGGCAGGTGGATTCTTAACCACTGCGCCACCAGGGAAGCCCAGGACAATTTATTTTTATGTAAGTTCCAAACTGATAGAAAACTTAATTGAAGTCCACTGGTTGTTTGTATCCTCTCCTATTTCTGTTATATACATCCAATGTTTAACCAACGTTAGAGAGTACGTACTCTGCCAGATGCTGTGGCACACACAAGTTAACAACTGAGACTTTGTTCTCCAGGAGTTAACATTAAACAATGGAGTATAATACAAAGCAGTACCAGTATTCAGTACCAAGTTAAAGCAGTCATATTGTGCTGTGGGACAACAGAAGGAAAAGAGGCCAGTCTGATCGACAGGGCCTGAAAATTCTGCATGGACATGATGCCCTTTGATTTGAGCCTTGACTGATGACTTGGCATTTCCTGGCTTCAAAACAATCCCAGGTGAATTAAACCTTAAGAAAACTGTATCAATATATAATATACCCAGGAAAAGTCCGTAAGTTTAGTATGAATGAGTGATGGAATAGCCAAATACAGGTAACAGTCAATGAGTTTAAAGAAATAAGATGGGGGACTTCCCTGGTGGCACAGTGGATAAGACTCCATGCTGCCAATGCAGGGGGCCTGGGTTCGATCCCTGGTCAGGGAACTAGATCCCACATGCATGCTGCAACTAAGACCTGGTGCAGCAAAATAAATAAATAGATAAATATTAAAAAAAAAAAAAGAGAAAGAAGATGGTACAAATGAACCTATTTACTAAACAGAAATAGAGTCACAGATGTAGAAAACAAACTTATGGTTACCAAGGGGAAAGTTGGGGGGAGGGATAAATTGGGAGACTGGGACTGACATATATACACTACTGTATATAAAATAGATAACTAATAAGAACTTACTCTATAGCACAGGAAACTCTACTCAATACTCTGTAATGACCTATATGGGAACAGAATCTAAAAAAGAGTGGATATATGTATATGTATAACTGCTTCACTTTGCTGTACAGCAGAAACTAACACAACATTGTAAATCAACTATACTCCAATAAAAATTAGTTATAAAAAAAGAAATAAGAAAGGATTGTTTATGGAATATTTCTCATACTGTATTAAAGAGTTTTGATCATATATTGTAGGAAAACATGAATCAAGAACAGGTTTTCAGCTAGGAATAAAATATATTTTAATCCTCAAAATTCTTTCCAATGGGTGATTTTTAAAAAAGGTACAAATTGATCTTTTGGGAGAGGTAAATTTCCCTTTACTTCATCTTTAGGTCTTAGTTAGAGGGATAGATATTTCTATATTTTTAGGAAAGAGGAAAAAAATTCTGAGTCTTCATAGGAGTAAACTCTCTCCCTTTATTGTCCTGTTTAATATTCTCTATAATGATTCTGTCTCTGATTGAGTCTTTGTCTCCTGAAGCTGGTACAATAAGACAGGCTGAGGTGACCTAGTAGAGGAAGCTTAAACCTCTTGCTGTGGGGCTTGGGGTAAAAACAGACCCCTCTTTTCTTGTCCTATTTGTTCTTGGACTTATTGGAGCAGCTAGTATTTCAGTGTGAGCTTGGAAAAGAATTTCTCAAACTCACCATCATTGATATTTTGGCCAGATAATTCTTTGCTGTGGGGAGTCTGTCCTATGCATTATAGGATGTCTAACAACTTCTATGACCTCTATCCACTAGATGCCAAAGCTCTCCCCAGTTGTGATAACTAAAATATCTTCAGGCATTGCCAGATATCCCCTGGGAAAGGAAAATTGTTCCCAGCTGAGAACCACTGGCTTAGAGACAAAGCAGGACAAGGAGGCTTTCAGTCTGTTGGGTTCTAAATAGGAGTCCTGTCTCTTAATGGTTCCTCATAATCCAATTAAGTACACAATGCATATACATTAATGAATGTGGTTTTAAAACTTATCATAAAGATTATAAATTTTCCTACAGCATCCTCTCTTCCAATTCCCATTAGAAACCTTACACTAAGTAGCCCTTCAAGAATTCAGATGTCGCTCTTTTATTTAGTGTAATTTGTTTTTTAGTGCAGTGTTTTTGAGATTCAAGGATTTTTTTGAATGTTCCATTTACACACACATCTTCATGGACACTATTTTGATTCATTGAGCTGTATGTCTATCCTTAAGCCACTACCACACTGTTTTGATAACTATAGCTTTTTAGTAAGTCTTGAAATCAGGTAGTGTAGATCTTCCAATCTTGTTCTTCTTTTCCAGAGTTGTTTTAACTATTTTAGATTTCAAATTTTTCAATAGAAGTTTTCATCATTAACTTGTCAGTTTCTTCAAAAAGACTATTAGGATTTTAATTGAGATTGCATTGAATCTATAGTACAATTTGGGGAGAATTGTCATTTTAATAATATTGACTCTTCTAATCTATTAACAAGGTATATATATCTCTATTATTTAATTTCTTTTTGCAGTGTTTTATAGTTTTCAGTATACAGGTATTCCGTATCTTTGGTTAAATTTATTCATAAATATATATTTTTTTGATTTGTGTGTAAACGGAACATTGAAAAATTCATTTTGTAATTGTTTATTGCTGATATGGAAGGAAAAAAAAGAATTCAGATGTTGAGAATGCTAAGGTCATAGGTTACTGCCAAATATAATAATCTTATTTCAATTCAATTTATAATTTAAACTCTGTTTATTTCAATCGTACAACAGACTTACGGTTTAAAATAGTTTCTGGTTCCCTGTCACCAAAATAAATAAATAAATAAAATTGGAAACAATTTTCACTTACCAATAATTCAAGTTGGATTGAGAGAAAATGTAGATTTAACTTATGGCATAGAGTGACTCTTGTTCCTGAACAAGAGGACAATAAGAAACTTTAAAAACCTGGGGTATATGGCATCACAAGAAATTGCTCTCTGAGGGGAACAAAGTAGTATTTTCATCCTCCTGGTCCATCTAAAGCAATTTTCTTTCTTTTACTGAGAGAGAACTGTAGAAAATAACTGAGTAGAAAAAGGCTAATTCAGGGTAAAAATAATGCTCTTGGGGGATGAAGGAGGGTAGTGTGTAAATAAGAGCCCTAGTAATTGGGTATGGTGGAAATTATATTATTTAATGTACAAATACAAGCTAAAAGTGTATGTTTTCATAATTCAGCATATCAGAGAGCCAACCTTCGAAATAGAAGGAGATGTCATGTCATTATAGCAGACACATGTTAGTTTCTGGGAATTGAATGGGCTGCTGTACACAGCACCAACCTCCACTGGTAGATTTTAAAAGGAGATTTGGCCATGACAGACATGAACAGAAAGCTAGGCCAGGATCAAGCTGTACACCCTGTACTTGTATGCTGACCTAATGAAATCTCACTTTACCAATATCAAGCAAGGGGCATAAAAAATTGAACAGAACAAAGGAAAGAAGAGAGCATCCACTAGAGCTGAATGCAGAATATGCTGCTGAAAATGATCTAATACACAATTCATAACATTGACTGACTACTTCAATAGAATTCAGTGAGGTGAGGCCACTAAGAATTAATGCAGGAATCCATACGGAGAGACAAGACTAAGCTGAAAAGACAACAAAGTAAGAAGAAAACCAGGTGTATTAGAAAGGATGATAGCCTAGATAATAAAGAATACCACTGGGGGACTCCAGCTCCTGCTTACGATGTCGAAATCTGGAAGGAGCATCATTCCCACCCTAACAGCATGAAAAACCTGGATCCTATACAAAATCACATTTTCTTTAAAGAATTGATGTCACAAAGTAACGAAATACCCTGAATCCTAAGTAAAAACGGGTGTCTTCATGGAGAGACAGAACACCAGTGGTGGCTCAACACCAGAAAAGTGAGTAAGAAGAACTCAACTGTTGTAAAATTTTTTAATTATTTCTGAAAAAACTGAAACTGGGCTACCATTGTGTGATTGGCACCCCTAGAAGCCACAGACATAAGGAGAGTTTGCACCTGTTCACAAACTGCTGCGCAGACCTCCACTAAGTAGTCACAAGGAAGATTGGGGTTGTTGTGGAAGACTGGAGAAAGCTCCCCTCAGTGGTGCAGGCCTGGTAGAGGGGAGTGGCTGCTGCTATAGAAAAGGCAGAAAGCACTACAGAGAGCATTGTCCCCAAAGAACAGCAAGCCCTGTCATCCCTGGGGGCACAGGAGAAAAACCTTTGTGCCTGGGGGAAGGGAAATGAAAAAAAACCTTTATCCTTAGAGGAGTGGCAGGATTATGAAATTTACATAGAAAGATAAAGAAACTAGAATAGCCAGAACAGCTTTGAAAGAAGGACAACAAAGGAGCTTTCAATCTACTTGATATCAAAGTTTACTGTAAAGCAGCATTACTCAAGATAGTGTGGTATTGGCAAAGGATTGGAATAGATTAGAATAGAATATTGGGATAGAATAGGAAGTTCAGAAATAGGCCCACACTGAATAAGGTTAATCTTCAACAAAGGTTCAAAATAAACTCGGTGGAGAAAGGATAATCTTTAAACTGTTACTGCTACTACCACTGCCAGTATTGTCTCACGTTTATTGATTTTTGATTTGCACTACGGTAAACCATTTACATGAGTTATTTGACTTAATCTTAAAACTTGTTTTCTTTATTTAATAAGAAAACTAAAGTTTAGAAAGGTCATATTATATGATAAAATCATAAAAATAGTAATTGGCAGAGTTAGAAAATACATGGACATATATTCTTACCAAGTAAGAATTGAAAGAAAAAGAAGAGCTTTGAGAAAGATGGTCATGGTGCAAATAGATGGGTGATTAGTACTAAAATCAATAATATTATAACAAATTTCAACCCCAAACTAGTTTTAAATTTAAAAATAAATTTTATAATAGAAAATATCTAATGTAAAATGTACTAACACTAAATGTAAACAGACTAAGCATTCAAATGAAAGGAAAATGACAGTAGAAAATAAATAACCACTCCAAATTAAAATCTCACTTTCTCTAGTTTAGATTATGACCTTGTAATATATATTTAATATATATTTCCAGTGGAATTATTGGAGTTAATTTCCTTTTTAGTATTCTTCCATTTCACATTTTTCTTAGCTATTTCCTCATGTATTTTTTCAGTATACTGTTTCAAAAATCTAACAATTTCCAGAACAAAAGATCATTGAGATTTTTATTAGAAGCATATTTAATTTATCATTCAATTTGGAAAGAATTGGCCTTCTTATTTTTTGGTGTTTCCACTTAAAACAAGTTTTGATTTCTCTTTAGTGTGTGTTGCACAGTTCTAGTTACTGATATTTCTTGTGTTTTCTCTTGTTTTAGGTTTTTATTATTATTGTTGTCATTGAAAAAAATTTATATCCTAATTTCTGTGCTGTTACAGAACTATTATTGTATTAAAGACCTCTAGAAAATGTTTCCATTATTAAAATATTTTAATGTCATACTTCAATAGCACATTGGTTTCATTTTACCATAAAGTCTACAACCAAGAGGCAGCATTCGAACCTACATCAAATACTGACTGAATTCTCTGATGCTACCTTTGACTAGTATTTAACTCCATTTTCAGTGAGAACGTATTTTAAATTCTTAAAGAAAGATAATGAGTATGTTTTAAATTATGAGAAATCTCTTCCTACACTCCTTACACAGTACTTGAGAATATATAGAAAACAACTTTTGAAAACATTTTCCAAGTGTGTGCCTTTTATATTTTTTCAGATGGATTTCTTAGGTTGGCTTTTGTGTGGCATTTGAATACTGAGCAACATGTTCTTTACATTTTCCTTTACATAGAGCAGTGGCGTTTTCTCTCAACAGCATTAAGTCAGCAAGAGAGAAAACTACAGTCCATGGAAGTACTTATAAGACTGCAAGGGAAGTTCAGTCAAATGAAATGTGACCCTTGAAAAGCTTGAATATTCTGAGCTTTCATCTAAAAAACAAAGTAGATGAAATTCACAGTGACACAGCAAGTTGAATCCCAGGGAAAGAGAATAATTCAGAGTTCCCTATTCCTGCCAAAGGCATTCTTAAAGAGCTGTTTCCCATCTTTTAATATTTTGTTGTTTTCAGGGACATCTATCTTTACCCCAAAATGAGGTCACTTAATGACTATGTATTTAGTCACCCAGATTCAAATACAGGTTTCTTTGAAAGAAGATATGTTTTGCCTCATTGTGCTGTTTAGGATGGCAGCAGCCAGACTTTGAAAATCTCCAGCTCTGAGCCACTTTCACAAGGCTACCAACTGCTCATCCAGAATGGGGTTCCTGCTTCTTCCAAAGAGTGGGGTTAGGGGACTGAGCAGGAATCACTAAAGATAATTACCATAGTTCTACTACAAAGACCCAATTGTGTAGGTGTAGAGAGTGTGTGTGTGTGTGTGTGTGTGTGTGTGTGTGTGTGAGAGAGAGAGAGAGAGAGAGAGAGAGAGAGAGAGAGAGAGAGAGAATAAGATAGTGATTGGATTCAACTGTAGTTAGGAATTACAAGACTTGCACCATAAAGTCAATTTTTGCCTTCTAGAGTGAAACTGATTATTTTATTTAGCTGTCTAAACAGGAAATATTTTTCTTCAGTGTGTTTAATCATGCTTCAAGAATAGTTGACAAAAAGATACTATGTACGATCAATGAGGTCCATGAATAAAGAAAGGGTATTCACTTTATTTAATTACTCAACCAATATTTTGAACATCTGTGAAATACAAAACATGATGCTAGATGTTGTCCATACAGGTGTGAACATGACAGGAGGTCAGACACTAAACAAATAATTCAAAAGTGAATTATGCCTTTGCAATTTTGGTAAGAGTCATAGGGAGGAGAAAGACAACAAGGGGACCTGTTACAGGAGGCATCTTTTATTCCCTCTTAATAACTCTGTGTGTGTGTGTGTGTGTGTGTGTGTGTGTGTAATCCTGGATGCCAGTCAATAACAAGCATCTTGTTTACCATGCCAGGGGTATGGCATCTAACATGTTGGAGGAAAGAGCAGAAAAAGACATCAGCTTGTCTCTTTTTCCGCACTTCTAGGATTATTGTGTTACTTCGTGTGCTGTTTACTGTTGGATGATTAAGAACTGCTTTAAAGTTTGGAGTCTCTATCAGAATTCCTAATTCTGCACTAATCTGGCAGTTAGTCAATGATTTCTCTAACTTGCGATGCAATTATTCAAAATAAATAGAAACTGTGGTAAATAGGGAGTAAGAGGTATAAACTACTAGGTATAAAATAACTAAGTTACAAGGATATAATACAGCACAGGGGGTATAGTCAATATTTTATAATAACCTGAGAGTATAATCTATAAAAATATCAAATTACTATGTTGTACACCTGAAACTGATATAATATTGGAAGTCAACTATACCTCGACAAAAAAAATTAAAATGGAAAACAAATAGAAACTGTGAAACAACTAATCTGTGTCCTGGTTCTGGAGGATAACCGTGAAGTTTTGCTGGCACACTCTGTTCTCCCTTAGAATGACTGAAAGTAGAATAGCCTCTGTGGTCCGTCATCTCACAGAGCAGCTTATTATACTGTTCCCAGAATCATGGCATTTAGAACAATGGGCAAAGTAATTTTGTATGTTAGGTATAATTTGGGCATGATATTTTAGGATGTACATACCCATGTGGGTTGCTTAAAATGCTGAAGTAAGTCAATGTAGCGTTATTTCTCAGGACCTGAGAGATTATCTGGTAAATATGACCTTTTTTTCCTAGAAAAAAAAAAGACGATCGCTATGAGACAGATTAAATGACTGACTTGACATCAAAATTGTGTCATTTACAAGGACAACTTGATTTTTTGGTTTGTATTTTGTTTTCGGACTAAACAAGCTCAGTCCTTTCCAATATTTCTCTTACTAACTCAAAAACATCCTTTGATAAGAATAAAATGTTAATGTATAAAATCAAAATAAGTAAGGAGAAGCAAACATTCTGTTGGAAATAATCAATTTTGCTTGCTTTTTTGTTTTCCCTCGCTGCTTCTTAGGGCTGCAGCCATCAAAATTTCCTCCTGGAAAAGTGAATTCTACAGCTTTCAGCCTCTGCTCATTTTCTGAGTGTTGCTGTTCTTGGTTTCATTAGGGAGCATTTGGGGAGAGAAGCATATCTGGCAGTGGCCATTAGGCTATCACTAGCAGAGTGGTTAGAGACGACAGATGAAATGTTCTTATTAGCATTACAGCAGCTGCACATCATACCATCTAAGCCTAAACTGGAAGTCTACAATTCATCCTTCTGGAAAACCCACGTGCACATGATTGCTGAAGTGACAGATACAATTAAATCTCCAACAGCAGGTGTCTGGTGGGAAGGGGCTGGAAAGTGAGAACATGGCTGTGGCCAATGATGCTGGGTTGGACGTTGTAGTTTAAAAAAAAGCAACTAATCTTTATCTGATTTTCTATGTCAACTCTTTTGTTCCTATGGTACCAGAGATGAAGGTTCAGTTTCTCTCACATTAGCTCTTACAGAATTTTATGTTTTCTTTGAAAGGGTCAAATGTCCTAGGAATGACCAAACTTGGGATGGATGTAACTGCCTTAAATTTGGAGTTTTTATACATCCTGTCATTGTCTAAACTACCGTGGCTGCAAAATATGGTTTGGCCATGCAGTTACCTCATTTTACTTCTTTTTCAAGTCCACTGCCATCTTCCTAGTCCTGGTATATGAATTAAATATAAAGCTAAACATTCTCTGTAATAGATAGGTTCAAAAACTCCCATGAAAATTTGACATGTTTTTAGAAAACTCTTCCAGACTCTAAACCTACACTTTGACTTATTTTGTTTTGAAATTCATTCACAGGTAACCATTGTTTTTTTTCTTACTCTGTTAATACTTCCCTTAGAAGATTATTTGGTTTGTTTAGAAATTTATTTATTTATTTTATTTATTTTTTGGCTGCGTTGGGTCTTCGTTGCTGCGCGCGGGCTTTCTCTAGTTGTGGCGAGCAGGGGCTACTCTTCATTGCAGTGCGCAGGCTTCTCATGGGTGGCTTCTCTTGTTGTGGAGCATGGGCTCTAGGTGCGCAGGCTTCAGTAGTTGTGGTACGTGGGCTCAGTAGCTGTGGCTCACGGGCTCTAGAGTGCAGGCTCAGTAGTTGTGGTGCACGGGCTTAGTTGCTCCACGGCATGTGGGATCTTCCTGGACCAGGGCTCGAACCCGTTTCCCTTGCATTGGCAGGCGGATTCTTAACCACTGCGCCACCAGGGAAGTCCCAGGAGATTATTTTGATAATTAAAGAAATATCTAAAAGAGTTCCCAGCATGTAGTAGGTGTTTGATGATTGACAGCTGTTGCCTGGAAAATGTGGAAAGATCTGGATTTTACTTTAATGTAAACCTGGGTTGATAGTATATTTCCACGGCTTGTGAGCTATGCAGTTTTAGTGATATATCCTAGCCTCTTCAAGCATCAATTTCCTCTATGAGTAGGAAATAAAACCTAACTTACCATGATAAGTTGAGGATTGCTGGTAACATCTCCAGCAGAAATGGGGTGCTCTGTAAATCATAGTGATATCATCATCACCATCATCATTCTTAGCTGCTCACTTCAGGATCCTGAAATCTTTGAATTGTCTGTTAAAATACGTTTTCTTAGTTTTCCACACAAGAAATTAGATGGTAAACTCAGAGCCTCATTTCGAGTTTGAAATAACTAAAATCAGTGGAAAACAACATGGTACACGGATTATGGGCAGGACCCCTGGAGAGAGAAAACTTGGCATGAGTGTGAACTCTAGGCCCAGTGGTACAAACTTGAGCCGGAGGTATCAGGCTCTAAGTCTCTGCCCCTATTCTAAGAAAAAGAGAGTTTTTCTGTATTAATTCACCAAATATTTAAGACTACTACACATGGGCCTGTTCCATGGCCTGGGGATATATGACATAAATTTCCCCTGTCCTCACGGACTTTACCTGGGGAGAAATGGACAATAAGCCATCAAATGCATGGTTAGCTTATTTGTTTTTTAATTGAAACTATGAATGCTACGAAGGAAAAGTACAGAATGCCGTGACAGCATTTAATGAGCACCCAACCTAGCCTAGGAGAGCACTGTGGAATATAACAGTACTTTCTGCAATATAGTCATGAAGATTAACTGTTACAATGAGGGAAGATTAGTGAGGATTAGCTGTTACAAAGTGCTTAGCAAGATGACCTGGCACAGGATAAGGACTCAGTAATTGTTTGCTATTAAAGCGATGCTTATTGAGGTCCTAATGGATAGTTTGCACAGGAATGAAAACTCTAAACAAAAAAGTGTGAGTTGGGTTGCAAAACTTGTCCCCTATGGATTATACAATCCCACTGAAGACACAACAGGTCATATAAATATGGGACTGAATGCCCAAGCAATAACCCTCCAGCAATTCATATTAGGCAAATTATCAATGGGAGTGATTGAAAAATGATCCCAGAGGAGGTGGAACTTAATCTAGGTCTTAAAAAAAGAGTAGGTTTTGTAAAGTTGGAGAGTACAGAGAAGGGGTTAATATTAATGTGGGCCTTCACTCTTTATTCCCTATATAAGTGAGATCGATTTAGATATATCACTTGGTGGGTGATTCTGGATTGGTGCAGCAGTTCCGTGACGTCATCAAGGACCAAGTTTCTTTCCATACTCCTCCATCACTCTCAGAGTGTTTGGGATATCTCCCAAACAACAAAGCAACAGCACCTTCAAACACACACAAGTAGCTTCAAAGCCAAAGCCAGGGGGAAAAAAAAGGCTTTTATCCCAGCAGCCATATTTTTTTTAAGTCAAAGAGGAAAATGTTTTCCGTAAGTACCCCCAACAGATTTCTTCTCACACATCATTGGACAGAAAGGATTGCATGATTGTCCCTAATCCAGCATTTGACAAAAAAAGAATGAGAGTACCATGAATGGATCAGATGGATCATGATTCATCCCTTTATAGGGCCTCTGGTGTTTAAGAACAACAGAAACAAAAAGGAGCTCTTCAATCCAAGGACCACAGGGAAAGTTGCCTCCTTGGGCAACTAACAGCCACCCTTCCTCTCCCTCATCCTTTACATGCAAATTCTCCTCTCATATTCGTCTCATTTAAGATCCCAAAGAAGAGCTCATTCGTAGTGTATTACACCCCTGCTCCCCACAAGCTGACTATATATGCTCCTCCAAGAAGGACGTGGGTTCTCCTCCTTCCTCTGTTACCCACAAGATACGATCAGCTAGAATTTCTTCTCAAAGAGCTTTCGGGTACATGATGTTACATAGAAGTCTGAGAGATGGAACACGTGGGTGGAGCCGAGGAAATCTTTTACAGAGGCATGTGATAAAGTCAAGGACAAGAGTGCCTGACTGTTGTAGACTTAGATCCAGAAATTTTCTTGGAGGAGTGATAATTAAATAGCCTATGGCATCAGGAGGACTGGTGAGACAGTGAGCACAGACTAAAAATTAACATAGTGATGGGCTTCCCTGGTGGCGCAGTGGTTGAGAGTCCGCCTGCCGATGCAGGGGACGCGGGTTCGTGCCCCAGTCCGGGAGGCTCCCACATGCCGCGGAGCGGCTGGGCCCGTGAGCCATGGCCGCTGAGCCTGTGCGTCTGGAGCCTGTGCTCCGCAACGGGAGAGGCCACAACAGTGAGAGGCCCGCGTACCACAAAAAAAAAAAAAAAAAAAATTAACATAGTGAGACACAAACAAAAATGTACACTTATTGTGTAAAAACATTGGTAATTAGCCAGGTGTGCACACCCCTTCCACTGATCACAGATTACCACTCAGTACAATATTTGATTGTGCATGTCATGAAATATGATTTTGATTATCTTCTTTGCAAGTTTCCTAGTCTTATCATAGGAAATTCCGCATACCTCTGTGTTTTGTCTTCGTGGTGAGCTGCCTACACAGCAAGTCCATCTGTTCACAGCATTAAACGTTTAGAAGGTATATTTGTAAAACAAGAACTGTTATTCCCCTGACCCTCTAAACTGAGGTTGTTCTAGCACAGCACAGCATATGGTACGAGTGAATCCAGTAGGGGGCATGGAAGCTGGGAGTTCACAGGCAACATATAAGCATAACTATGATGCAAGAAGCAGAAAAACAGAAATGGGAAATTTCGAACATTTTACAGAGAAGAGAGAACTAAACGTTGTTAGGAAGAAAGATTTAAGAAGTTAAAGACAGAAGAAGAAGGAAAAAAAGTTCAGGCATTTGTAGAGACTGAATGAATTCTGGCCTCGCCGAGTAGTTTCATTTCTGTAGCTGTCATGCTCTTCTGTGGCCGCCAACTACCAACTAGAGAAAAGCTCCAGTTACTTCTCATTTTAATATTTTATATTTTTCATAAGTTGCCATATATTTAGCATCTAAAACAATGGCCAGTCTTTTGTGTCTGAATTTGTGCCAGAGGCTAAAGAAAAGGAATGGCAGAGTGAATCCCCGGTATCTGCAGTGGAAGGAGGGCTGGGGGGCATGTGCGTTTCATAAAGAGAGTTGAGTCCCAACATCCTAGGCAAATTGGAATAGTCTTTGTTTTGGTCCTTCTTCTTTGAAGTATTTAATCTGCCCTTGTGCTGTCTTCTCCTCTTCATCAAATACACGCAAGAGTCAATTGCTCAGGACTATGATCTCTGCAGTACAATGTTTGGTTCCACTGAGAGAAATTAGAGAATCAAAAGTAATGGGACAGGTATTTTATAAAGGGGAGCAGAAAGCAAACGAGGCCACTGGAAATCAAGAAGCGGCACGTCTTTCCCAGTGCTTTGTGGAGATTTGAAATTTTAATCCAGGGTGACTTGTTCCAAAAGACTTGGGCACCCTGCGTAGCCCAGGGATGGTGGTGGAGAAAGAGAAGGGCAGGATCTAGAGACTGGAGCAGTCCCCACTGCCCAGTGACGCCAGTCCCTCAGGGACAGAGGTCACCACCGCGCTGCCCTTATGAGCTGGACTTGCCACAGCGATGTAGCCTCACTTCCCTGAGACTGGGCACTGGGTACCTAGGGGTGAGACCATGAAGGTATGGGAGTAAGAGTGACTTCTCTGACTTCTGAAAGTGTGTTTGACCCTGCATGAGAAAAAGCAAGTGGGTAGCATGTTTTAAATAAAAGTACAGAAATCACTTTCAGGCACTCAAGTAAGAAGGAATCAAGGAGGAAAACCAAAAAGGCAGAAACCTAACTATTGGCAGGCTCTCTTCTGTCTGCCCAAACAGTGAGCACCTGTTGTTTATTTGAATGCCGACGTTTGAACTTGCCGACGTTTTTATAAAACTCATGCTAAGATTTGATAGCACATTTTAGTGTCAGAGTAAATTCTGGGAAGGAGACTTTGTTATGGTTTGAGCTATACAGGTGTGGTTTGCTTTTCGAAGCATTCTGTCTAGCACCTCGCATGTTGGTACTTCATATTTACATGTTAAAAATCTGTTGCCATGTACCTGGTCTAAATTCAGACTGATATCCATGAATGCACAAGGATGGATGGAATCGATTTTAAATCAGTGAGCCAAATTGCAGGAATGTAAACTAAATATGAGCTGTCATCCTGCAGAGTTGGCTCAAGAAAACCAGGTCCTTAAGAAACAGCGTGTGACTTCAGTCGGTCTTCTGGTGAATAAATAAGCTACTGCTGCTTAAATATGCCTTTACAATACACCTGACAGTAAAGGGGAGAGAGACAACTGATGCTTTTACAAATAAAAACAGCTACTGTCAGAAAAGGTGGGATATCCTGGCAAGTCAGTGTCCGTTCTGCATCCTCACATAGAGCATATATAGCAGTAGTTTGCTAATAATAATAATTTGTGTGTATTGAGCAATTACTTTGTGCCAAGAAGTTTACATTGATTGGTAGAATCCTCAAAACATACCTGTGATATTAGTACTGTTAGTGTCATCATTTTACATATAAGCTAACTTACAAGGGTGTCCAAGGTCACAGAGTCCTTCAATGATAGAGCTGTAATTTGAATGCAGATGTGTCTAACCTGGAGCCAACATTCTCAACCACTAGGGTAGGTGAAATAACTAGAACATCTCCTGGCTTTTGCTGAATAAATGTATAATCTGCAGTGCCTTTGTTTTTTCTGTGCATATCACCTGCACTTATCCATACCAGAGTCCTGACAGATGGGTGAAAAGATTTATTGACTGTAGTCATTTAGCGAGTGTCACCAAAGCAGACTTCTAGGTCCTTTGACTCTGTATCCATGGTCATGCCTATACTTCACTCTGTGTATTAGTCTGTTCAGGCTGCTATAACAAAATACCACAGACTGGGCAGCTTATAAACAACAGAAATTTTTTCTCATAGTGCTGGAGGCTGGATAGTCCAAGATCAAGATACCAACATGGCTGGGTGAGAGCCCTCTCCTTGGTTCATAGCCAACAACTTCTCATTGTGTCTTCACTTGGTGAAAAGAGCTGTAGAACTCTCTGGAGCCTCTTTTATTAGACACTAATCTCATTCATGAAAGTTCCACCTCATAACGTGAGCGCCTCCCAAAGTCCCCATCTGCTAAATCCCATCACCTTGCAGATTAGGATTTGAACATAAGAATTTTGGCGAGACACAAACATTCAGACCACAGCACTCCTTAACAGACCTAACCAATGCTTGTAACAATTCTGGCAATTTAGAATAATATTTAATATGATCTTCTACCCTTTCTTCATTCCAACTGGAACACACTGTAACTCACACTTTCTTACTAATATAAAGCAAGATATATTCTCTTTGGTCTGGAACATTCACACTGCTTTCTGACTTTTCAGAATTTCAGAATCAAACACCTCTACTCTATCCTTTCTAATGAAAGCAAGTTAAAAGTATTCAATTTAAGTAGTTTAAAGATAATACTGACTTTCAGATGGATTGCCAAGCTCTTTGAGGGCCAGGAAAATGTCAGAGAAATCCTTTGTGCCCTAGTCCCCTTCTCCAAGTTTGATTAGATAAAAGCAGAGGCAACTGCCCTTTCAGTTACTATTCCCACCGTAGCCGCTTGAGATATTCTTCAAATTCTCTGTTGTTATATCTAAAATAGCTACCATGTCTGCTAACCAATAATTCATTTTAACTACATGGACTAAATACTAAACGACTGTCTTGAGGGTCTAAGAGCAAACTACTAGATCAGGCTCAACCAATTCTAATTTATTTTTCCAAAGGTCACAAGATTTTTCAACCAATAATAAAAGTAAAGCTGCCAATGTGGTTCTATGGCAGTAACAAAGAACATGGTGATTTAGGAAAATAAGTAAAATTAGTATTTCCGAATGGCCAAGGCATGGCCAGGTATGGAGGGAGAGGAAAGAAAGGGGTAGATCATGAAGGGCCTTATGTGCCAAGATTTGGGATTTTAATATTCAAAATAAATTTACAGAGAGGTCAAAACATAAAAAGATTTTTTTAATTCAAGAAAAAATAAATAAATTTTCAGAGTGCCAGTTCTGCTCCAGGGTACCATTTGAAGCATGGAATACACACCAATTACCATGACAGGAATGATTCCTGCCCTCATGGAGATTAGTGTCTCACAGACAAGATATACAATAGTCCCCAAAGGGGAGGCATTGGCAGAGTTTCACATAGGTAAGTCATGGTATCAGCTTTACTCTAATTTTTCAAAAATCAGCTCTCCAAGCCTAATTTTTTTTCTTGAATGGAGAAGTGAAGATGCATGAAAAGCTTCTAACAAAACTTCTGGATGTTAGAAAGCATAATCAAAAATCATCTTTCCCTGTACTTGTGACACACAAACAAGAGGTGGCTGGTGGCAGTGACCCTGTGGGTGGTGTTTGCATGCCATACGCCAAGCTCTTCCAGGCTCAGTTGGGTCAGCCTCCTAGGGGGAGCCATGAAGTCCTTGGGCTTTTTGTTTAGAAACAAATGCAATGGAATCTACAGAATATTTGCCTATATAAAACAGTGGCTTTCAGAGGTTTTAACCTTTTTCTAAATGCTGACATTGGGGGATGCTTTGGAACTACTTTTAAAACCAGTTTTGAAATACAAAATAAAATCAGGACAATTATTTTAAGATTGTATATTATTTCAGTGATTCTCAAAATGCAGTCCCTAGACTAGCAACATCAATATCACTTGGAAACTTGTTAGAAATGCCAGTTTTTAGGTCCTTCCCCAGACCGACTGAATCAGAACCTCTGAGGGTGAGACCACCTACCCTCCAGGTGATTCTGATGCTACTTATCTTGGAATCACACTTTGAGAATCACTACTATTTGACCAAATCAATATTATTCAGTTTAATCATTTTTTCATCGTATCCTCTAACCATCCTTAAATGACTGGAGAGCTTCTAGAAAGCCACCCTCAGAAGATGAAATGCCCTCATCATTGAGGTTTTCCAAGGAAATATGCTGAAGGACGTTAAGGTAACTATAAAAACAAAACCACAACAAAAAAGTGCAAGAACAACACAAGATTCTATAACAAGGTTGTTGAGAAGGAGATAACACTTCTTTGAATAAATATATACTCAATCTGTCTGACAATATGCTTAGGGAGAAATCTGTTACCTTATAATTCAAACTTAACAGAATTGAAGTCATATTTCTCTCTTCTGACTTATTTTCTGTCATCTCTCCATGATATGTGTACTAATCAAGCCATCAACTGGAGCATGTAAGCAGCAGGAATGTTCCATTTTGCACTTCATCATTGGGCCTAAGAACACTCTTTCACCCCCATTATCTTATCAGTTTACCTCCTTAATAACGTTGCTAATCACAGAACCTGATAGGCACACATTCCTTAAGTGCTTCACCAGCTGGTGGGTGACATTTCTATCTTCCACAGCACAGGGGGCCTCCAGTGGGGAGTACTACAGGTTTGCATGGCTGTAACTTGAAGAGAGGAGTGCCGGCTCTTGTAGGCTTTAATTTGCCAATTCTGTTAAAATGCTCTTTTACTAGTGAAGAAACTCATAAGCATTTTTCTTTTTTACTACCTAATATAAATGTATATTTTCTCTGTAGGAAGGTGAAATTGTTTTTTAAAAAAATTTTTATTGAAATATAGTTGATTTACAATGTTGGGTTAGTTTCAAATGTACAGCAAAGTGATTCAATTACACATGTAAATCTATATATTCTTTTTTTACATTCTCTTCCATTATCGGTTATGACAAGACACTGAGTATAGTTCTCTGTGCCATACAGTAGGTCCTCGCTGGTTATCTATTTTCTATGTAGTAGTGAGTATATTTTAATCCCACACTCTTAATTTATCCCTCCCCCACCCCTTTGGTAACCATAAGTTTGTTTTCTAGGTCTGTGAGTCTGTTTCTGTTTTGTAAATAAATTCATTTGTATTATTTGTTTAGATTCTGCATATAAGCAATATCATATGATATTTGGCTTTCTCTGTCTGGCTTACTTCACTTCGTATGATAATCTCTAGGTCCATCCATGTTGCTGCAAATCTGAGTAGTACTCCACTGTGTATATGTACCACATCTTCTTTATCCATTCATCTATCAGTGGACGCTTAGGTTGCTTCTATATCTTGGCTATTGTAAATAGTGCTGCTATGAACATGGGGGTGCATGTATCTTTTCAAATTATGTTTTTCTCCAGAAACTCATAGGCATTTGTAGAATGATAATTTTTTTTAAAGAAACGACTGACTTATTTTGAAATCCATTTTTAGGTACATTAGTCCTTTTTTCAGACACACAAATTCAGGATAATACAAAGGAAGACAGTTGTGGTTTTACTAAATGAGTGAATTCATGGCAACATTACATAGTCAAAGGGGTTTCTGTCTTAACACAAGTGGTTAGAATTCTAAATAGCTCTAAAGCTCTCTTTCTGTTGATTTATATTCAGACCAAAAGACCCAAAAAACCAAGAAAACAAAACAAAGAAACCCTACTCTATAAACCAGGGAAGAGCAGCATGTAGACAGATTATACAGGTATCTTAGCGGCTGTGTCAGCAGTTTTCCATACTCAAATTAACAGACAAAGAGACTCTCTCCTGACATCTGTGTTCATGCGCAGCAAGACAGACAGACAAAGACAATCCCACTAACTAGCATGAGTTGTATGTACATTTCTTGTCACTTATTACCAGATGGATTATTGCCACCCTCAGAGAAATGCAAAAGCTTTTTTCTTTAATGGAACAAAAGTCTGGACACACTTAATAAACTCCTTTTGAAATGAAGAAGTGATGTATTTTATAGCATGTCTTTTAGACTCTATTTCAATTATTTCTTTTTAAATGCCCTACTCTCTGGTGTCTTGGTGCCAGGGGAGACATTTACCATGACCTCTCACTTACCCTTCGTTAAATTCTAGTAGATTGTAGAAGAGTGTGCAAGACACAGAGCTTTAATTGGTAGAAGAGAATCAGACCTCTGTTCTCCTCCTTCCAGCAATCAAAGTGTTTTCTCATTAGGAAATCAGAAGGGTAGGCCTCTCACATCAGACATGCTTTATTGCTGGTAAAATCCACGGTACCTGTTCTACTTTCTCTCACCCTACAAATGAAAAAAAAAAAAAAAATGCCAAAGAGAATAGGATGACAGCTACAAAGCAGTCAGGAAAAGTCTGTCTGCTGTCAGGGCTGAGTCAGATTTCTAGGGTACTGCATTGTTCCTTCCCATCCTAGGAAAATGTAGAAGGCCACAGTTATTCCCCAGGGAAACACTAAGTTACCAGCTCGAATAACCTGGGTTTCATGCCAAGCCTGCCCCCCATTTGGATATTGATAACATATATATTTAAAAGAGCTCTTTGGCTACAGTAATCAGATGACTTGGAGGAATCTGGTTGTCTTTAGATATAGCCTAGCAAGAAACCCACTAGGGTTAATTTTACTTTCAAACTTCCGTCAGGAAGTATTGAGTATCTGGGTCTCTGTGTTAAGAAAGAGCCTGAGCTTCATTAAGCTAGAAGGAACGAAGGACATTTTGATTGAGATGTCTGTCTTGGATGGGAGAAGGGGAGGGTGGTCTTGGACCAGAGGTTCCCATTCCTTACGGGAAGAGAGGATTGTATCCAAGTGCCACGCAGGTGTCCAATGAGTATCTCAAACTCATCTTTCCCATTGCTGAAGTTCTCATCCTCTCCCCACCCCCTCTGCCTCACACACTTTTCCCTATACCAGCTGAAGACAGCCTCATCCTTCCGGCTGCTCAGGCCAAAGACCTTAGAGGCATCTCTGGCCCCTCTCTTCCTTCCACCCCATTCATCCAGTCTCTCAGGGTATCCAGTTGACTCAACCTTCAAAATAAACTCAGGGTCCACTGATATCATTCTGGTAGTAGCTACCACCATCTCTTCTAGGAAATCTAGACACTCCACCCATCCCACGCACACATGCAGTCTATTTGCAACATAAAAATCGAAGTGAATCTTTTAAAAATTTAAGTCAGATTATGTCATATGCTTTGTCCTTCTGCCTATGGCAGCCTTTGCATGGGCTGTTCCCTCATCTGCTCAGGAATATGCAAGGAAATACCCTTTGCTCCTTCAAGTCTTTTTCAAATTTTACTCTCGCAATCAGGCTTACTCTGGCCTCATGACAATTGTCCTCAGTACTCCTGAATCCTCTTTAACCTGATCTATTCTTCAATGGTATTTATATATTAACACACCATGTCTTTTACTTATCCATTACAGTTTTTTGTTTGTTGCCTTTCTTCTTTCACTAGAATATATACTTCACAGTGACTGGGATTTGGGGCTGTTGTGTTTACTAATGGATCCCAAGTGCCTGGAATAGTGCCTAGCATATATTAAGCTTTTAATAAATATCATTGAATGAGTGAATAAATTATGTTCACATGTGAATGTGGAGGACTATATTCAAGTGTTACTATGGATATTAAAACTCTGAAAACAAAACATCAAATACACACGCATACAGAAATCTAGATTTTCATGATAATTATTTTTTAGGTGTTTCTCCCTACTCAGTTTATGAAACTGTGCATGGAGAAATGAAACCTTAATAGGCTTATATGGAATGATCTATGTAAGTACCTAAAATGGGAAAAAAAAAAAAGAGATTACATTAAACCCTTTAATTTCTACAGCTGTCTAAGATGAATTCTTCTCCTTGTTAGGAGTTTATTAAATGATGAGTCAATTTCCTTTTTTTCTATAAAGCTTTCTCTCAAATTTTTGTTGTGGCATATGTTTTTAATCCACAGTTACAATAATATAGTTATTAAATTAAATGAGTGCATTTAGCATAATTATCTTAAGTCGATGAAAACTATTTTCAGCCACTTGGTTCCAAACTGCATTCTTTATTCAATTTCATGTTGATGATCAAATTCCTCTTTGCTGTGAGCAAAAGCTCTTGATCTATCCATCTTCCAGCTCTACAGAACTTGCTGGCAGACGCTAGGAAAAAGCTACTAAAAAAGAAAGAGTCTCATTTAAAAGTAGCTAAACTGTATTGTTAGATGATTATGGTGTTTTTTAGTACCCACCCTGGAAACAGCCTTTCTAAAACCATGTTATTTTCGTGGAATGTGCCAGTGATGCAATTAAGCATAACGAGCAGAGAACTGAACTGTCGGAAGACCTTTGTAACACACTGGAAAAGTTGTAGCGAGGTTAAACTCCCAAATCCAGCCATCACTCTAGACCAAGCAACACATTTCAAACAAAGTTAAGACACTTTCCCCACGGAAAAAGAAAGGTGCAGCCTCCTTTGTCTTTAGCGAGCGCCCCCTTGTGGCCGTGCTGTGAATAACCACTTGGACCGTGGTTCTGGTGGACTAGAACTTGCTCAAGGTCCAGTAGCAATACCTGCACCTAATTGGTCATGAGCTCCTCCACGCAGGGTAACCTGAGTGCGGGGAAATCTTACTTTACATAATCAGTAAATTTTAATCACAATTTTTAACAATAATGTGTGCCCATCCCACAGCTAATTGGAATAGCTTTTAAGAGACCAGCGTCTGGAGGCAGGCTTCTCCCGCAGCTACCAGTCATTTGAAGTGAGGATAAGAATCACACCTGTCTCAGAGAATGATGTGAGGATTAAATGTGAAGCACCCAGCACAGTGCAGGATGTATCAATGCTTAACAAATGTTCACTGTTAATATTATCTCATTCCTACATCCAGCTTGTAAGAAAAGTGCCTTCTTAGAAAACCCTCTGGACTGGCACCTACTCATCAAAAAAACAGAAAGTTTCAAACTAACTGAAATTCGTGGAAAACAGGCTTCTGATACAGAAACAAGAAAAATGTATTTACTTTGGGGTAAAATCCATTAAAATTTTCTGCAAATGAAATCTTATCTGGATCAGGTAAAGTTGCTGGAACCCCAAAGACAGTAAAAGTCTGTAACATCAGCTGGTGCTATCAAAAATTTATGCATCAGATCATAGGGAGGTATATTGCTCTTTTATCTCACTTAAATTTATTAGGCACAAATCATAACTAAATATCCAGGCCTACTTAGCAATTTCATTTGCTTTATTTTAAGATTATACTGATTTAAATACAAGTCAAGTCTGCTGCATTGTTTGATGAACTAATAAAAATCTATCTGGACTCCAGGCATGATAAGAAAATAAAGGATACATATCAATGTTGGAATGAGCACCTAGGTACCAGAAGATTAATATCTTCCAATTCCTGACATATCAAATTGTTCACAACTCAGTTGTCTTTTTTTATAATTCCTTAAAGCCTTAAACATGTTTAATAGTTGAGAATAATACATGTGATGTATTGACATAATTCAAATGTGCATCTCTCACTATAGCCAACAATCCTGCTATGTTCAATTCACCAAACTTTTACGACAGAATACTATGCACTAAGCTCTATGCTAAAGGGACAACTGGGAACACAGATGAATAGGAGATGGTCCCTGCCTTCAAGGAGATGAGAGAAACATGCAAAGATATCATTAAAATTGCAAGTGGCATATGCAGTCAGAGAAATATTTGCAAGGTGCATAAGCTGTAAAATGGTTGGGTGAGAAGGAACACACATTTGGGCAGAAGAGAGCTGGTTCATGGTAAGAATAAAACAATTTTAGAACGATAAAGGGAAAAGAGCTTTCTAGGAAATGAGACTAACACGTGGGGAAGTGCAGGTACATTCAGAAATCCTGCATGTTCCGTTCAGCTATGACATAGCTTGGTGTTTTTGCCATTATCATACCTTTGGATGTTGGCCTAACTGAAATCATTCTTTTGACTCTTAGTTCTGGCGTTTTTCCAGAATATCGCTTCATTAAGTCCTGTTACTTTATACCCAAAATAAAGCATAAACAGATTCTACTGTTCAACCCCAAACAGTCCAAAAACAAATAAACACATCACTATTGCACAATATTGCCCAAGTCCTTTAAATTTGAATAGTCATTTGTTCTTTTTTTCTCTGATAAATACTATGAAATTTGGACTTTTTAATAAGCTTTTTTTCTATATCTCCCATTCTACATCTACATAGAATTCTACATTGAATTCATCCCACTGAATACTGAATGAGTCCAGTGGTTGTCGGCAAAGGAATAGGATATTCTGGATGGGGAAAGCAGTTTGCCATGGGGTTCTTTTCTCTATAAATAAATCCTCTTATCTTCAGGGCAACTCCATAGGACCTGAACTTCACTTTTGTAGAAAGAGAAGAAAAAAATAAAGGAAAGGAGGGAGGGAGGGCGGGAAGGAAGAAGGAGAGTAGGATAGGCTAAGATGAAGATTGGGCCCCAAAAAGAGCTCTTTTACAAGGAGAATTGTGAAATAGGGGAACGTTAGCACTTCAGATACCCTAAATGCCAAGGTGGAAAAAAGAACTCTCCCCACGAGTCCTCAGAACTCGGTTTGACCCTGGGGCTGACAAAAACTAGAGTAAATGTAGTATACTTGTATACCCCACAAGGCTTTACAGCTTTGGAAGAACAAGGAATTAATACCTGACTGAAAAGATCCCCAGTCCCAAGGATTTCAAAAGCTGCAAGGATGATAAATATTCCTGAAATGCCTCATGGGCAACAGATAAATATAGGTTGGAAGCAACAAAGATGTCCTTCTGAAGGTGAATGGATAAACTGTGGTACCTCCAGACTATGGAATTTTATTCAGTGTTAAAAAGAAATGGGCTATCAAGCCATGAAAAGGCATGTAGAAACCTTAAATGCATGTAAACAAGTGAAAGAAGACAATCTGAAAGGCTACACACTGTATAATTCCAACTATATGACATTCTGGAAAAGACAAAACTAGAGAGTAGAAAGATCACTGATTGTGGGGGAGTTGGGGTGGAGATGAATAGGCAAAGCACACAGAATATTTAAGGCAGTGATAATATTCTGTATGATATTACAGTGATGGATGGATGTCATTATACATTTGTCCAAACCCATGGAATGTACAGCACCAAGAGTGAATCCTGATGTAAACTGGACTTTGGTTGCTTATGATGCTTTAATGCAGGTTCATCCTTGGTAAAAATTGTACCACTCTGACATATAAACAATGGAATATTACTCAGCAATAAAAAAGAACAACATTGTGCCATTTGCAGAGATGTGGAAGGACCTAGAGACTGTCATACAGAGTGAAGTTAAGTCAGACAAAAACAAATATGGTATATTTACGCATATATGTGGAATCTAGAAAAATGGTATAGATGAACTTATTTGCAAAGCAGAAATAGAGACACTGACGTAGAGAACAAATGTATGGGTACCAAGGAAGGAAGGGAGGGGGTGGGATGGATTGGGAAGTTGGGATTGACATATATACTCTATTATGTATAAAACAGATAACCAATGAGAAACAACTGTACAGCACAGGGAACTCTACTCAGTGCGCTGTGGTGACCTAAGTGTGAAGGAAACCCAAAAAAGAGGGGATTATATGTATATGTATAGCTGATTCACTTTGCTGTACAGCAGAAACTAACACACATTGTAAAGCAACTGTACTCCAATTAAAAAAAAAAAGTACCACTCTGATGAGTGATGTTGATAATTGGGAAGGTTATGTGTGGGCAATGGGTAAACGGGAAGTCTCTGTTCCTCCCTTTTAATTTATTGTAAACCTAAAACTGCTTTAAAAATATCAAATCCTAAAAAGTAGGCTGGAGAGGGAAAATATAAGGGAACAATTTTCAAGAACATGTGAGTACTTTGCTCCTGGTCATACAGATAGTAAATAGCAGAGCTAAGTTGGAAACTAGGCTATTTTACCTCAAAGCCTCTCCTTATTTTCATAAGATAAGGAAGCTCAGTTGTTACTTAGTTTACACTTTAAAGTGGAGTCCAAAGAAATGAGGCCTCCATTCCCCAAAACAATAGGGAAGAGAATATTCTCAATTCTGCTCAAGGCCCCCAAATTAAGTTTGCCAGATTTAGCACATGAAAATACAGATGCCCAGTTAAATTTGAATTTCATATAAGGAGCAAATATTTTTTAGTTTAAATAGGTACGAAATATTTTACACTAAATATTTATTTGTTGTTCGTCTGAAATGCAAATTTAACTCAGTCCTGTATTTTATCTAGCCAACCATATTCAGTACACTACATTGTGGCACTCTCAGCATTAGTTTGTATTAAACAAATTAAAAATGAAGAAAACTCAAGAGTCAGTATTCTAGTGCATATGATTATTTCCTCAAAGCATTAGAGGAAAGCTATGTGCTCTATGCTGTTTTCACTGAAGCAGCCAGCAGATATGCTCAGAATTTTCTCTGAATTGTTGAGTAGATCTGCAAAACAACAAATACTGACAAAAAGCCTTCAGGGAAGCTTTAGTTATCCTGTGTACCTCATTGTAAGCGATTCCGGGGATTCTCTAGCATGTGATTCACTCTGGAAACAAAAACAAGAGAAATAAATTGTGTTTACTGAGACTAGTGTCTGTCAACTCATACCTAGCTACCATTGTCACTTCATTCCCACACGGAAACCCAGTTCCTTTTTAACATACTGGACAAAAGATGAAATCATCTAACTGACACTATAGCCACAGGGAAACTTTATGCTTTTGGAATGTAAAATTACTAACTTTGACATGTAATTAAGAGATCGGGGCTCACATTGACTTCCTTAAATTTAAGCATGTCTAATGTACGCAGAACCCTAGTTTAGATCCCGTGCAGTCAGCCTCTTTATTTGCCTGCAGTTTTGGGGTCTGAACACACTTAAGGAAGAGTTGAGTCGTTCCAGAGCCACGACACCATCTGCCACGAGTGTGAGTTCCCTGGGTATGTGATTGTAAGCTGCATTCCCTACTTGGATTTGCTTTATGGTCATGTGCAAGTTCTGTGGCCTCTCTGTACCAGACTGTCTGGTATGAAGCCTAACTAGGCCATGCCATGTTTGTGTGACCAAAGCAAATTTTGGTTCTACCTCACCAGGATTGTTGGGAGGCTTCAAACGACACGTAGAAGAGTGCTAGGCACTTAGTAATTCTCAACACATGCTATTTACTTAATTTTTTTTAGCAAAAGTAGTCCTATTACATACACTATTGAACAAAGATAAATGCCAGTCACTGGTATAGCAGCATATGAAACAAGTCTGGATCTCAGTGTCCTTGAGATGAGGAGATCTGAGAAACCATCGTTAAATAGTGATATGTAAAATAATCTATGATAATTACTTACAAGTGGTACTGATCCCAGTTACATGGCACCTTTGGCAGGTGTTTCAGATGGCCAAAAACAAAAACAATTCAGCGGTCCCTTTTGGGTAGTAAAGTCCAATTTTCCCATTCACTGACTATGCTTCTGTCCAAGTCCTCCAGTATCTAATCATTCTCCATTATATTATCATCGGTGAGAGCCCAAATTGGTGTAGGAGGAGTTATACAGGAAAATCCCCAAACTTGAAAGAAAAGGAAAACTCCAAGAGGCATAGTCCCTTGCTCCCATTCAGTCAGCAAGTTGGTGGCTGTGATAAGCACCACCCCAAATGGCCCTTATTGATCCCCGCCTCCTGGTACTCATACCCTTACGTGAGCCCCTCTTGTGGTGTGGGCTGGACTGAGTGATTTGCTTCTATGAATTTAGTAAGCAGGAGTGATGGTGTGTGACTCTGAGATGTAGGTCATAACAGGCCGCATTTCCTCTCTCAATCTCTCCCTCTTTCTCTCTCCCCCTCTGTCTCTCTCTGGTCTCTGTCTCTCCCCACAATCACTCTGTTGGAAGCCAGCTTCCAAGTCACGAGCTGCCAAATAGAGAGGCTCACTTGGCAAGGAAGTGAAGTCTTCTGCCAACAGCCATGTGAGTGAGTTTGAAGGTAGAATCTCCATCCACAGTCAAGTCTTTGTATGAATGGTGCCCTGAGCAACAGCTTGACCACAGTCTCATGAGTGACTGAGTCAGAACCATCCAGCTAAGCTTCCAGGACGTGGCCCTTAGAAACGGGCTGAGATAATAATTTGTTGTTCTAAGCTGCTAATATTTGAGCAAACATGTTCTGCATCAACAGATAAATAATAGAGACAGAGATATTACCAGAGCATAATGTTCTTGCCGAGCAGATAGCAATTTTATCTGAGTAAAGTGTGGAATAAGCATCATTTGTGCCTAAATTTTCACAACAGACCTCAGCAGTCATATAAAGGGAGTTGAAATGATTAGTTTAAGCAATGCTATTATTAGTTCAAAGTTGAAATTATGTTTTAAATGGGCTCATTATTCAGCTATAAAGAATTGAAAGTACTATAGCATTCTTTTTTTTTTTTTTTCTGTACGCGGGCCTCTCACTGCTGTGGCCTCTCCGGTTGTGGAGCACAGGCTCCGGATGCGCAGGCTCAGCGGCCATGGCTCACGAGCCCAGCCGCTCCACAGCATGTGGGATCTTCCTGGACCGGCGCAAACCCGTGTCCTCTGCTTCGGCAGGCGGGCTCTCAACCACTGCGCCACCAGGGAAGCCCTATAACATTCTTTATTTACCAACCATCCTTGGCCTCAGTTAGCATTTCTGGCTTTTTACTCTGGCTCAACCTAACCAGGGCAGACCTCAAATCCACCTCTCCTGTTTAAGGTGGATAAACATTTCTTACAATTCCTGCAGGTGATGACAACTCTTGCAAACACAGTGAGCACAGGTGGATTGGATTTTTTATATTGCGACAACAAAACCAAGAACCGAGGACTTAAAATAGATTATATTTTTCAGACACAACACTATTTACGTAGCAATCATTTCAAGTAGTTTAATCCTGGCTTTACTCTGTGAGGAAAACATACTAGTCACTCCCAGGTCATTAAAAATATATCAGGCTTAGGTAAGCATAAAAGTGGAGGTAAAGCTGAATCCATGCTAACTCCAGGAGGCATTATGTCATAACTGTCAGTTATCTCTAGTTGCTTTTAAGGTTTGCTTTTTATCCTTAACTTTCACCATTTTAATGATAATGTGTCTTGGTGTGTTTGTCTGAATTCATCTTATTTGGAACTTTTCTGGGCTTCCTGGAGCTGGATGTCTGTTTCCTTCCCCAGATTAGGGAATTTTTCAGCCATTAGTTATTCAAATAATTTTTCTGGCCCTTTCTCTTTCTCTTCTCCGTCTGGGACCCCTATAATGTGAATGTTATTCTGCTTGATGTTTTCCCAGAGATCCTTTAGAGTATCCTCACTTTTTAAAGTTCTTTTTTCATTGTGCTACTCTGTCCAGTCTGGGTATTTTCATTGCTTTGTTTTTCAGCTCACTGATTCATGCTTCTCTTTCACCCGTTCTGCTGTTGAACCCCTCTCTTGTATTTCTGAGTTCAGTTATAATTTCTGTTTGGTACTTTCTTGTATTTTCTGTCTCTTTGTTGAGGTTTTCACTGTGTTCATCTATTCTTCTCCTGAGATCAGTGAGCATTCTTAGGACAATTACTTTTAACTCTATCAGATAGCTTCTTTCTCTCTGTTTCATTAAGGTCTCTTTGTGGGATTTGCCTTGGTTTGGACCATATTCGTCTGTCTGCTCATCTTGCCTGTCTCTCTGTGTTCGTCTGTATGCATTGGACAAAATCGCTACCTCCCTCCATGTTGAGAGAGCGGGCATGTGTGGGAGCCGATCCCTGTGGCCCACAAGCACAATCTCCCCTGGCCACCAGAGACAGGCTTTCCATGCACACCCCTTGTTCACTGTGTGTGCCCACTGGCTGTTGTAGGGCCCTGGCTGCTGTTAAGGGGAGAGGGGTTTGAATGGATTGCTAGTCCCAGTTGTGGCTTGGTTTCTCTGCAGAGTGGGCAAAGTTCAGAGAGCTGACTTGGCCCGGTTGTGGGTCGGCTGCTACGCAGGGATGGCTGGGCTCAAAGTGCTTGCCCAGCCTGGTGGTGGCTCAGGAGCCGTGAGGGGTGGGTGGGACTCAGGGCACCCACAAATGTCTGTTATGACTCAGCTGCTGTGAGGCTAGGGTGGGGCTTAGGGGACTCACCCCTCTCAGCTCTGTGTGGGGAGCGCAGGGCTCAGGGCACTTGCCCAGTCCAGCCGTGGTTCAGTTTCTTCATAATGTGGGTGGGACTTGTGCTCACCCAGCCTGGTATGGCACGAATGCTGTGTGGGGTGGGTGGGATGCAAGGTGCTCACCCAGCCCACTTATGGCACAAGGTGAGCAGAGCATGCCCTTTGGTGCTAGAAGGCTTGGGGCGGGGGCACCGAAAATGGTGCCCATCAGTGCCATCACCAGCAAGTTAGGATGAGACTGCAAAAATGGTATTCATCAGTGTTTCCATCCCTGGATAAAGTTCCTGCAGGTTCCTGCCTCTCTAGCAGCTGCTTTAAAATTAGTCAATGGGTCTCCTTCACTTATGGTCTAGGTTCATTTCAATCGGTTGCTGTCGCACTGGATCTCAGGGCCAGTGTGTTTGCGCTCGAGCACATTAAGGGTAGGAGTTCCATTTCCTACATTTCTATGATTCGCCTGGTCTTAAACTCCATTGATTTTCAAAGCCACATGTTTTGGGGACTTGTCTTTCCAGTCCAGCACCCAGGGGAGAGTTCTGTATTTTGGAATTTCTCCTGACTGTGGGGTCACTACATCTGGAATGGGGTCCCAGGCAGGGCTATGTCTCCGCTTCTCCTACCCTTCTGGATGTGTCATTTTTTGTCCTTTGTTGTGGAGGCACTGTTCATCTAGTTCTTGGGTCCTTTTCCGAGGAAAATTATTCTCTGTGTAGCTGTAAATGTATGTCCATGGGAGGAGGTGAATTCAGGGTTTTCCTACTCCACCATCTTGAACCCTTCCAAATCTCAAGATTCTTAACCTAATCACATCTGCAAAGTTCCTTTTACCATGTAAGATAACATGTTCACAGGTTCTAGGGATTAGGACATTAACAGCTTTGGGGGTCATTATTCAGCCTACCACATGCATGTATAGGAGCCATAAATTTATACCACGTAACAAATTCTGTTCTCTTCCATTTTCTTCTCTTTTCCAGGGTAAAAATTTTCTTGTCCTCTTATCTTACTTTGCTCTAAGTACTTGGACTTTTTATAGAAATTTCACGAAGTTCAAAGTTATCATATTTGGATTTTTCTTACCTAGAAAGAGATTTGTTAAGCTGGCCCCTGGTGAGAGTATTCAACAGCATTCGTTCAATAAGCAACTTTTGATTACATTTTGTATAGCAGACAAAGTGGTCAGCCTTAGAGATACAGAACATAAATGCTGGGATTCTCCGTCTCCTGGAGCCTTCTCAGGCTCAGAGCACCAAGGAGAACATCTGAGAGAACAAGAAGAATCATTAGATAAAGATGATGATCACAAATGTAATAACAATAAAGTACACACTTATATGGCATCTTCTATGTGTCGGGCACTATTCTATGTGCTTATGTGTTAGTTTATTTAATAGAAAAGATGATAATCCTGAGATTGTGAATTTAATTCTCTGAAGCTACCCATCTGGACATCTTGTAGACTTTATTACAGACTGTCTTTGCGTAACATCTCTACCTCATGACATGGATAGCCTGGAATTTTCCAGGTCTTTAAAAGTAAGTTGTGCAATTTTAGTAATAGACCTGATTCCTGAACATCTTGAGTTTTTAAAACTACACTCATTCCTTTCTATTTACAGGCAGTGCTAACAAGTTCAAGGAAAGGATAATCCTTAGATAACAAATTAGAGGACCACTGCTACTTCATAAGGAAAACTATTATTGTTTTTCTCTAATGGGATGTCTAAAAAAAAGTTTTCCCTTTATTTCACCTAAAAATTCTTAAAAGTCGTTACCTTAAAAAGCCAGTTTGCATGATCCCTGATCTGTGCAACTAGAACCTTGGGATTTAGCTCTCTTTTACTAACTAGCTATTGTGATCTTGGATGAGTAACCACTGTGGGTTTGACTCTCTTCGTTGGAAATATCAAAGTGGTCTCTTTTAGCTCTAAATCAGTCATTGGCTTATTTCTTGCTACCGCCTGTATAGCCTGGCTGAGAATTTCAAGTTAAAGCTTGTTCTTAAACACTATACCTGATTTAACTTCTAGCTCAGTGATTTTCTGACGGTTTTCACTGGTATAGAAAAAAAGAATAATTCTGCGTTATGAAATGCCATGAGAATCATCTATATCAAATCAATGAGTACACAACTGTACGGTTCCTACTGCTGAGACAACATTTCACACTCGCCATGATTGCTCTTGTTTAATGTGGCTTCCCTGTATCACTGCTTTCTGAATATAATAACATCATCATCATTAATTATAATTATACCTAATCTGCCAGCTGGTGATTATTTTTCATTCTTGACTTTTTATATTTTGGATTTTTTTCTTTTTAAATTAACCTTCCCATCTGCAGTATATTTAAAACTTATAATTGCCTTCTTATTGCCAAAAGTCTCTACAGGCCCCACTTTCAAAGAGACACACATGTAAGACGAAAGAAAATCAAAATCTCATGTTTTTACTACTTGAATCTCATTGTAGCACTTCCACTTCTGTTCAAGCCAACCAGTCCTTAAAGCATTTCTATCTCTCTCATCCCAATAAAGCCATACAAAAGGAATCCCCTCTTTAGTCATCTGGCTGTGCTTCATAAACTTTTTACAAAACATCACACTCTGATCTGCTGTCACTAAGGTAACTACATAACATTACTGTGGATGAGAATCTGGCCAATTACACAATTTCACAGTCCTGCTATTAAGTTTCAAGTAATTGCTCAACTCTTGCATAACATGAGCTATTAACATAGCTTATCATGTAGCATGCCAGTATTGAATTTCCATCTGAGGGGTTATTTAATAATGGCATTGAAATAAAAAATGAAATCTGTAGACTCTGAGCAACCTCACTGCTTTTACATGATCTGCAGTCTGTAATAGGCTATTAGATAAAAGACAGTAATGTATTCTGGAAGAGCAGGCCCATTGACAATGAATAAAGGGCATGATTTTATTCTTGCTTCACAAAGAATGATGTCTGTATCTTTCTTAAAAGAATTATAGTCTTCAAAATCTCCCAGACTTATATTCTTCTGCAGCTGGTATATAGCTCTTGTTCTATACAATATGTTAAGAAGGAAAGCCAGGAATATTTTAGAATATATAGAAAGATATCTAAGAACATAGATGTTTTGAAATGTTAACGTCACTGAAAATTTTAATATCAACATCTACATATCTAATGAAGAATAAGGAAAGTATTTCTTTAATAACATTTGTAAAAGTTAGTATATATAATTTTAAAAATATATTTTCCACTAATAAAACAAATATTTACAATGTGGATGTTTTAAATTCTTAGCCTTATATACGTGTATATTTCTTAGTTTCTCAAATATTTAACACTGGGACAATGTCTACATAAATATTGATACATTTTACTGTTTTAAATGCTTAAAAAAATACATGAATAATTCTCAAAGGAGTTGATGATCTCTGATTTCTCTGTGATCAGCCGAGCACTCCAGGGCAATGCAAATGGAATTTTCAAAACCTCCAAGAGCCAGAGCCATCAGAACTCAAGCCGAGCATACTCCAGTTCTGTGGCTGTTTTTACCCTGCAGCAACTCTGTATAAGGGGGAATTGGAAAAAGACACAACTTCTGTTTAAAAATAGTAATGTAACCTTAAGTTACTATAGTGATACTCTGGTGACTTGTAAGGATTTCAAAGTATCGTGAGCTCCCTTCTTATGCTGTTTATACGGATCCTTTAAAATTCCTGTCTGATGAAGGGAAAATCGTTGAACACAGTTGAAAAATTTGGCAAGTATTTGAAATATTGAGCAAAATGGAAAAAAAAAAAAGTGAAGAAACTTTCCATGCCCTTTACAGGTCCGGAAACAGTTCTGAGTGTGATATTCCCCTTTGATTTGCAAAAAAACATTTAGAATTCTAAATATTGAATTACACTACAGCTTAGTGATGTTTTTCAGTTTATGCTATTATAGGGCAAACTGCCTTTGACAGCTTGAAGCAGCAAGTATTGGCAAGTCAATATTTTTAACTGGATCTAAAGAAGAAACATATGTATTGAAAGGAAAAAGAACTATCTTGCTTATTTGAAGAGAGATCATTGGGGCCATCAGAACACAGTCCACTAGTTTGAGAACTAAACCTCATTAAAAAACAAAGAAAGGCATTATTACAGCAACTGTTTTGAAACAAAAGAAAGGTCTCTTTTATTAAGGCATCATACAGACTACAAAATAAGAAAACCCACTGACCGAAGAAAAGAGGATCTGTCTGAATCTTAAAAGGAAAATTAAGCACAGGATCATGGTTTGCCCATCTATTATAGCAAAAATGTTATTTTAGCACTGTAATGGAGACAATGACCTTGTTTCCATGCAAAACCTGGAGTGAGTTACTTTGTAAATTCAGTCAGCTCCATTAACTGCAGCAACTACAAAAAGTTTGAAAATGTATTCAACAAACTTCTTGAAGTTGACTCATCCATCTTATACATAAACTGTATTTGGCTTGGAAATATATGTATTATGGATGCAAGGACAGAGCAAAAGCAATTTTTAAAAAGTTGGAAATTAAGATCTATTCGTTCTTTTGCAGTTTTAGCCTATAGCGGGGATATCCTAAAGCTCTTGATTTATAGAATTTGTTCCAAGAGACTGTTTGTATGTAAGGTAAGGAGCTATCAATTTCCTTTTGCTTTTTTTCCTTTTGGATCCACATAAAGGGCATTATCACTGCAACCAGCAAACTCACTGTGAAGGCTCATTTCAGATATAAAGAACCAATTTAAAAAAATGTAAATTTATATATATATATATATATATATATATCTATCTCACTCATCACATGATGTGCCCCGTGTGTTCATAATAGAATACTTCATTATTATTATTATTCAGAAAGGAGTATTTTTATTTTATAATGAGACAGTTGTTAGAAATGACAATTGGCATAGACCTAATTCTGGGCACTAATCCCAGCACTGGTACCAGCTTGTTTCATTATATGGGAGAAAGTCATTCTGCCTCTCTAGGGTTTAATTTCTTCATCTGTAAAAAACAAATTTAGCAGGGTGTTTTATCTTAGAAGAGACAAAATTTAGAATTTTGTATTTTTTTGTTTATGGAACAAGAGGCCAATAACCCCTGTGGACATCTACTATATAAGTGGTTATGGCTGGGGGCTTTGTGTTTGGTGGTTTCACTAAAGGGAGAAAGAGCTGTTGATTTTTTATTACGTTTTATTTGATCCCACCCCACACGGGCATCTGACAGCTGAGTTTTCACTTGCCCTTCACCCTCTTCCCCTAGTCTGCCCTACCAGGCTTGAGTGATTGATTTGGAACTCCTTCGAGTTCCAAAAGAGAGAAGGAAAGATCAGCAGCTAAATCCGATGTGTCCTAAAATGCTGGGTGAACCTGCCATAGGACGTACCATGGGAAAGTTCTCCTTTGATGAGAGGGAGACTTCGCCACCTTACCGCCAGCACCGCACTGTGAGCTCCATGCTCACAAGCCCACTCATACCCTCCCCAACAGACCTCAGTGCGACAGGAGTGAGCAGGACAAGAGCAGTCACGTCAGATGGGAGCACATTGCCTGGAAAACGCCCGAAGAAAGATACCCTGATGAGGAACAATGAAGAACATGAGTGTCCTGCAAAGTGTGTCTATGGGAATGCTCCAGGTAACTGAAGCATGTGTTGAGGAAGGAGAGAGGGTAGACTAAGGTCTTGCATCAGGAGCTAGGGGTCAAATAACCAATCTTAATGATCAGTTTAATGAGACCTCCTTTGTACCTCAGAGAGCAATGGGATACAGTACAGTTTATAAAATTATGCTCAATTGGCCATGCAAAAGCTCATGACTTACCAACACAGTGCTCCTAAAGGTGTCAGAACAGAGGGATACTAGTTTTAGAGCATGTCACAGAGTGCAGGACAATGTCCTGCTCTGATAATGTTAGTTATCTAGTGCTTGTGGAGAGAAGTCCTGGTTGACATGGAGACCTGAGCTGTGGCTTTGAGTCTGTCATTGGGTGAGATCAGAACTGTCCCTTCCTCCCTGTGGGCCTCCTCCCACACTGCCTCAAGACCTTAGCTTCCTTCTGTGTTAAATGAGCAGCCAAATAAAGATCAAATATAGATCCTTTCATTGCTATAATTTTATTACTTCACTGAATACATAAGAGCTCATAGAATAGAACAGAATTTTTTTATAGACAGAAAATAGCAAGCAACAATGCAAAGCTGCATATGATGAATGTTAAATTGTGTGCTGAAGATTAAGAGTGTTTATAAGAATTCAAATCAGTTTACCGGGTTAGGAGCTCTTTGAAGGCAGGAACTATGTCGAAGTTATCTTTCTGTCACTACTACCTGACCCTGGTACCTGGCACGTAGCATCTACTTAATTAAATTATTTTAAGAACACAAGTGGATCAATGAGATTAATGTGTTCTCGTAATTATTTTTAACAAAGTAAATTTAAAAATTAAATCCAATAAAAACACACTAACATATACTAAGTACTTACCATGTTCCAGGCACTGTGCTAATTTTTTTCTTTTTTTTTTGCGGTACACTGGCCTCTCACTGTTGTGGCCTCTCCCATTGTGGAGCACAGGCTCCGGACGCGCAGGCTCAGCGTCCTTGGCTCACAGGCCCAGCCGCTCCACGGCATGTGGGATCTTCCCAGAGCGGGGCACGAACCCGTGTCCCCTGCATCGGCAGGTGGACTCTCAACCACTGCGCCACCAGGGAAGCCCTGTGCTAAATATTTTTACGTAACTTGAAGCTTCACAGCTTCCTTAAAAGTTAGGTACTATTGTTAGTATCTTTATTAGGTTCTCCAGAGAAACAGAATCAACAGAATATATATATATATAAAAAAGGAGATTTATTTTAGGAACTAGCTCACGTACTTACAGAGGCCGAGTCCTACAATCTGTTGTTTGCAAGATGGAGAACCAGGAAAGCCAGTGGTGCAATTGCAGTTCGAGTCCAAAGGCCTGAGAATGAAGGTAGCTGATGGTGTGACTCCCAGTCCAAAGCCAAAGGCCTGAGAACCAGGAGTTCCAATGTCCAAATGTTATCGAATGAATTGGGTCCTGCTGCTCACGACTTAAAAAATCAATTACATACTTACAAATGTCAGTAGAAAGGAAAGGTGACTTTAATCAGAATGCTGGCAATCTGGGGAGATGGTGGACTCAGCATCCCCCAAAAACCACCTTCAAAGATTCTGCTCGGGGCTTCCCTGGTGGTGCAGTGATTGAGAGTCCGCCTGCCGATGCAGGGGACACGGGTTCGTGCCCCGGTCCGGGAGGATCCCACATGACGCGGAGCGGCTGGGCCCGTGAGCCATGGCTGTTGAGCCTGTGCGTCCGGAGCCTGTGCTCCGCAACGGGAGAGGCCACAACAGTGAGAGGCCAGCGTACCGCAAAAAAAAAAAAAAAAATTCTGCTCGGCCAAGAAAGCTTTTAAAGAGAAACAGAGAAGTAACCTCAGTTAATGACTGAGATAAGGGATCAGAGTCATCACCATCCCCGACTTCATCCAGGCTTGCTGACTCCTAGTGGTCTACCTCTAGCTGGTGTCTTGTTCATGCAATTTAGTCACATGGTTTGTTCAGGAGATTACTGAAGGGGAAGTTAGGGAAGAGATCTGGTCATCTGTTAATTACTTATTCATTTCTACTTCTTTGATCTACGGAAAGAACCGACAAGTTAGGCAAGGTATTGTGTGATTAAAAGATTTGAAAGGTGTGCTTGGGCCTGAGATGAGTAGAACGTGGGGAGTGCCTGGTTTGCTGTATGCTAACACATATATGTGGAGTCTAAGAAAAAAAAAGGTCATGAAGAACCTAGGAGTAAGATGGGAATAAAGACACAGACCTACTAGAGAATGGACTTGAGGATATGGGGAGGGGGAAGGGTAAGCTGAGACGAAGTGAGAGAGTGGCATGGACATATATACACTACCAAACGTAAAATAGATAGCTAGTGGGAAGCAGCCGCATAGCACAGGGAGATCAGCTCCGGGCTTTGTGGCCACCTAGAGGGGTGGGATGGGGGGGGTGAGAGGGAGATGCAAGAGGGAAGAGATATGGGAACATATGTATATGTATAACTGATTCACTTTGTTATAAAGCAGAAACTAACACACCATTGTAAAGCAATTATACTCCAATAAAGATGTTAAAAAAATTAAAAAAATAAAAAGTTAGTTACAAGGTAGCTCTGCTAAAGTGATAAGAAAAGGGGCTTCCTGCTGAGGGCGGTATCCTGCAGAGAGCTGCTTACAAATCCCCACTTGTCAGAATTCATTCCATTTCTATGGGATTAGGGGCGAAGGTCTATCTTCTGTAACTTCTTCTTGTTGACATAAGGCACTGTGGAAGATGTCAACGTGGGTCTGTAGAATCTCTTTGCTAACAATTGTAGTTGTCTGCTTATACATACAGCCAGAACAAGCCACGATAATTTTGATGCCCACAAAGATATAGATTACCATTATCCCATTCTCTGGAGGCCGGTTCTTGGAATTGTGCTAGCCATAGATGTAGTACTGCTTAAGTTGGAGCAGCTTATGTCATGGCTGCAGTCTGTCATCATGCAGTTAGCTTTTTTCCTCTGGTGGCAGTTATAGGATCTGTAAAACAACTCAAGAATGTGCATCAGACACTGAGTCTGTGACTCTATTGTCCTAATCATTAGCTGCTCAGTTTTGTACTTGGTGGGGGTAGGCCTGTAGGGTTCTGTCCAGTTCCAAAATCTTTATTCACATGTAGTCCTATCCTTTGAACCTGAGCTTGACAAGAAAGTACAATTAAAGAAGAAAAATAAACAGTGTTCATTCATTTTCATGTTTCAGCATTTACATTGCTGTAGCAACTGAAAAAGGAGATTGTTTTCTGTGTCACATCAATTAACTCCAATCTCTGCTTATGGAATGCATCACCTGCTTACTGACAGGTATTATCTCCTTAGCTGCAGTTGTAGGAGAATGTGCTTATAAGGGAAGAAATGGGGAAGACATTTGTTGGCTGTAATTAGCCAATGAGAAAAAAATGAATATGTTCACAGTATAATTATTCTTTTAAAAGAGAGAACTTAGCTTTAAGATACGCCATGTTCTGTAAAGACTGCTACCCAAAAGCCATCTCCATTCCTACAGAAACAAAACTCCTTTAGAAATGGTCTTCAATAGGCAAAACTTTGGCAGCTTGGTGAACAAAAAATTATAATTTTTTTGAAATGATTTCAAAAAAAAAGAAATGGAAAGAAAGCCTACAGATATTTATCTTAATTTGATTTCATTTGTCCTCCTTCTCCTGAATTGTCCTATCTGTTAAAGTGGTTGACCAGAGGTAAAGCAACTTAAAATACACTAGGCAACAATAATCTTATATTGATCTCTAATTAATCTGGTCTCTTTATACTCATACAAAATGAAATGACTTGATTGGCTTATTAAAAAAATTATGATTAAAATATGTATGAACACCCTGACAAGGGTCTTGTATGGAAACATCTTTTTTACACAGCTAGGAATTCACTTATACTGTTACAGCATATATAGAGGGGTGTAACCATTCTCAAAATTATATCCAATGCTTGAAGTATCTTTAAATTATTAATATTCCCAGAAGTATTCACAGATCATTTCTATTTTTAAAATATGTGGACTAAGGAAATAATGAGAGATTAGGTCAGTCAATTATGTACACATGTATATCTTCAATGGGGATCATGCTTAAAGACACTTAGCTTCATAAATCCACTTACCTTTGCATCAATTTTGCTTAGATGTCTCACAGGTTTCTCAAATTTATTATGTTCAAAACTTGACTTTTGATATTTCCCTTACAAATTTCTCTTTCTTTAACATTTTTATCTTACTCCTAACACATTGTTTTCTTACTTTCTTAAAATAGTAAACTGGAAAGTTTCCTTTCACTTCTCTCACCCTCACTCTCCACATCTGACACAAGTACTGTTGTTTCTGTCTTAAAATAAGGTTGGCTCTGTCTATTTCTTTCCATCTCCACTGCCACTACTCTAGTGTAAGCTGCTGTCATTTTTCTACCTATGACCTGACTTCTATCGCCCTCCTCAAAGTTATTTTCCACTTACAAGCCAGAGAAAACTTTCACAGTTTGCAGAGACCTTCTTATATAAGTCTCGTTACATTTAATAAAACATGCAAAATCTTAAAAAAAAAAAAAAAAAAAGAAGCTTAAGAAGTCCTGTAGGAACTGCTATCTGCTGACCTTTCTGAGCTTATCTGACGCCAGTCCCCACTACCAACTCCTGCAGCATCTCAACCACATGTCTTCTTTTGGTTACAGAAATGTTTTTTCCTGCCCCAGGGCCATTGTACTTGCTGTTTTCTCTCCCTGAGATTCCTTTTCCTTCCTTTTATCCTGTTAATTTTTTAAAATCCCTTTTAGAATATTTTCATTTATATATATTTATTTGTTGAAATTAATGAAATTAAAATTTTATATTAAAATTTTAAATTAAAAAATGATATCTTGTTATTTTAGATTCACTAATTTTTTCAGCTTTGTTGAAGTATGATTGAAATACAATAAACCACACATATTTAAAGATACATGCACCCCAATGTTCATTGCAGCATTATTTATAATAGCCAAGACATAGAAGCAACCTAAATGTCCATGGACAGATGAATGGATAAAGAAGATGTGGTATACATATATATATATATATATATATATATATATACACACACAATGGAATATTACTCAGCCATAAAAGAATGAAATAATGCTATTTGCAGCAACATGGATGGACCTAAAGATTATCATAGTAAGTGAAGTAAGTCAAAGGCAAATGTCATATGATATCGCTTATATGCAGAATCTAAAAAAAAAAATGATACAAATGAACTTATATGCAAAACAGAAATAGACCCACAAATATAAAAAACAAACTTTATGGTCACCAGAGGGGACAGGAGGGGGGGATAAATTAGGAGTTGGGGATTAACATATACACACTACCATATATAAAATAAACCAGTGAGGAACTATTGTATAACACAAGGAACTCTACTCAATAATTTGTAATAAGCTATAAGGGAGAAGAATCTGAAAAAAACCCATATATTTATATATATGTATAACTGAATCACTTTGCTGTACACCTGAAACTAACACAACATTGTAAATCAACTACACTTCAGTAAAAAAGAAGATATGCAAACAAATAAATAAATAAAATGTCCCAAAAATAAAGTGAACATTATGATGAGTTTTGACATGTGTATTCACTCATGAAACCATCACCATCACTGCATAATGCACATATCCATTACTTCCAGAAGTCTCCTTGTGGCCCTCTGTAATCCCTCCCTTTCTCTTCTCTTTGCCCTTATCACTCTCGTCCTCAGGCAACCCATGTTCTGCTTTCTGTAGTTATAGATTCCTTTGCAGTTTTTAGAATTTTATATACATGAAATCTTACAGTATATACATTTGGTAACAGGGGTGAGAGGGTTCAGGCTTCTCTCCCTCAGTGTAACTTACATCCATGTTGTTGCATATAAGAAGAGTTCATTACTTTTTATTGCTGAGTGCCATCCCATTGTATGGATGCACCAAAATTTGTTTATTTGTTTATGTGTCGATAGATATGTGAACTGTTTCCTGGTTTTGGCTATTAAAAATAAAGTTGCAAAAAAAAGTTTACGAACATTTATTTACAAGTCTTTTTTTCCAGCTTTATTGAGATAAAATTGGTATACACATAAGCTGCACAAAATTAATTTATATATTTGATGATTTTGCACATATATACACTCATGTTACCATCACCGCAATCAAGGTAATAAACATAGAAATTACCTCCAGAAGTTTTCTTTTGCCCTTTGCTGTTTGTGAGTATGTGTACGTGTATGTGTGTACTTTTTTGTGGTGTGAAAACTTAACATAAGATTTACTCTTTTAACAAATTTTTAAGTACACAATACCTTATCATTAACTACAAACCATGTGTTGCACTGCAGGTCTTTGGAATTTACTAGGCTTGTAGAACTGTACCTTTATACCCATTGAACAACTATCTTCCTCATATCTCCCTCATCCCATCCCCTCGTAATCATCATTCTATTGTTTTGCTTCTATACATTTGACTATTTTAGGTCTTCGTAGAAGAAGAATCATGTAGTATTTGTCTTTGTGACCGACTTATTTCTTTTTTTGTGGGGGGGGGGAGGCAGGTTCAGCATTGACAGTATATGATTTATTGTGGTTTAAAGAGCATCATTCAATGAATCAGTGAGTGGTTGCAAGCTTTTTAATTTAAACAAATTCTGATACTGGTTGTCCTTCCTTCTTCCGCCTCTTTCAAGATTATATGTAGCTCCTCCAATGATATTGGTGTCCAGATTTGTCAATTTATTTAAGCAATTTAACCAGACTAGTGTAGGCTTTTCCACTGAGTCAGACAACAGACCTCATTTGTGCCTTGAACATAAATCCTGATAAAAGGGGTTTCAGAGCAAAAGCAAATTTGATATCTAATATTTAGCAAGTAGTCTGGGAAGACTTTTACTTAGAAATCAAAATTTTAATGAACTATTTCAATTCACCATTGCATTTCTGAAGATGAACTAGTCTGGTGTAATTCTCTTCTTTCAAAGTTCTTTACTGAACTTTCTGTAATTGCTTTTCATGCAAGATTTCAAACATTTGGCCAGATATACATACTGACACAGAAACTAGCATTTTGAAATTGATATGCATATACATAGTGGACAACCTCCCCGATTAACATTTAGGATATAGAATTCTCCCGAAATAGAGCTGAAAATACCATAGTGTTTTTTGTTTCTGTTTTTGTTTTCAAATACTCCACTTGTGGCCCTTCACTTCCTCATTTATTCCCTTTCTTTCTTCTGCCAACCAGATGTGAGTACTGGCTAGGAATCTGTCTTGGCCTCCTGTATTTTTTTCTTCCTGTTTTTCTCTTCCAAGAGCTTTCTCCTTATATAGGTTCAGCTCTCACCTTTATGTGTGTAACATCCAATCTATGGTGACTGACTTATTTCACTTCACTTCTTCCTTCCAGATGCTTAATGTCTTCCAGGACCATCCGTGTTGTCACAAATGGTAGGATTTCCTTCCTTATTAAGTATTTCATTGCATGTATACACACCGCTTTTTCTTAATCCATTCATCTGTTGATGGGCATTTGGGTTGTTTCCATATCTTGGCTATTGTGATGCCAAAAAATAAAAATAATTCTGCAACATGGGAAGGCAGATAGCTCTTTGAGATTCTGATTTTGGATATAAAACTAGAAGTGGGATTGTTGGATCATGTAGCATTTCTATTTTTAATCTTTTGAGGAGCCTCTATACTGTTTTCTGTGTCAACTGCATCAATCTACACTCCCTCCAACCATGCACAGGGATTCTAGTTTCTCCACAGCCTATCCAGGACACACACACAAACAAACACACACACACCTATATAAAAGCTATCCTAATAGATGTGAGGTGATATCTTTTTGTGATTTTGATTTGCATTTCCCTGATGATTAGTTATATTCAGCACGTTTTTGTATACCTATTGACCATTTGTATTTCTTTGAAAAAATATTCAGGTCCTTTGCCCTTTTTTTTTTTTTTTTTTGTGGTAAGCGGGCCTCTCACTGTTGTGGCCTCTTCCATTGCGGAGCACAGGCTCCGGATGCGCAGGCTCAGCGGCCATGGCTCACGGGCCCAGCCGCTCCGCAGTATGTGGGATCCTCCCAGACCGGGGCACGAACCCGTGTCCCCTGCATCGGCAGGCGGACTCTCAACCACTGCGCCACCAGGGAAGCCCCTTTGTCCATTTTTTAAAGAAAGGTTGAGCTCTGAATTTTTAAAAACTAAGCAATATTTTTAGAACAGTTTTAGGTTTACAATAAAATTGAGAGAAAGAAACAGATTTCCCATATATCCCAGCCCCACACATGCATACCACACAGCACATTACCACCAGAATGGTACTTTTTTTTTTTTTTTTTTTAAACAAAGGAAGAACCTACATTGACACATCATAATTACCTAAAGTCCATAGTTTACCTCAGGGTTCACTCTTGATGTTGTACAGTCTATGGGTTTGGACAAATTTATAATGACATCTATCCATTATTGTAATATCATACAGAGTATTTTCACTGCCCTGAAATTCCTCTGTATTCAGCTTATTCATAACTCCCCCACTCTTACCCCTGGCAACCACTGATCTTTTGACTATCTCCATAGTTTTGTCTTTGTCAGACCTCCATATAATTGGAATAATGCAGTATGTAGCCTTTTAACACTGGCTTCTTTAACGTAGTAGCAGGCATTTAAGTTTCCGTCATGTCTTATCATGGCTTGATAGCTCACTTTTTTAGCACTGAATAGTATTCCATTGTCTGGATATACCACAGTTTACTTGTCCATTCACCTACTAAAAGACATTTTGGTTGCTTCCAGATTTTAGCAATTATGAATAAAGCTGCTATAAACTTATCTGTATTCATGTTTTTGTGTGGTCATAGTTTTCAATTCCTTTGCTCCTAAACATCAAGAAGCACAATTTCTGGATCGTATGATAAGATTAAGTTTAGTTTTGTAAGAATCTGCCAAACTCTTTTTCCAAGTGGCAGTTCCATTTTGCATTCGCACCAACAATGAATGAGAGTTCCTGTTGCTCCATATCCTTTTCAAAATTGGGTATTACCAGCATTCTGGATTTTGGCCATTCTAATATGTGTCTAGTGGCATCTTATTGTTTTATTTTTTTTGCCCCTTTTTCATCAGATTATTTTGTATTTTATTATTGAGTTGTAGGAATTCCTTATAATAAAACCCAATCTGAGGGTTGCATTCTACAAGATAACTGGCCTGTACTCTAAAAATACCAGGGCTGAGAAATACAAAGATGGACTAAAATGCTGTTCAAGTTTAAAGGATTAAAGGCTAGGGAGAACTAAACAGAATGTATGAACCTGAATGAAATACAGAGCAGAGTTTCTTCTGGAATTTCTTCTACAATTTTTGCTATAAGTGACATTATTGGGGCAATATGCAAAATTTGAATATGATCTGTACATTAGATAATAGTACTGTATCAATGTTAGTGTCTTAATTTTCATAATTTACTATGGATAGGCATTCAATTTCCTTGTTCTCAGAAAACACATACACACTCACAGAAAAGCAACAATAAGACAAATATGGTTAAATATTAACAATTGAGGAATCTAGTGAATAACTAGAGTACTTTGTAAAGTATTTTTATAACTTTTCTATAGACTGGAAATTATTTTGATGTACGAACTTATAGGAAAATGTCATGATGCCAAGGAATGGTAAATGGAAGAAGAAAGATTAATTATATACTACTTTTAGTTTAAAAAAAGGTTTAAAACTATATATCATGTATCAGTATATATTTACTTAAAATGTTAGAAAGAAAGAAAAATATTGATAATGTTTAGCTCTAAAGGATGGGATTGTGTGTGATTATAACTTTTCTTCTTTATATATTTCAATATTATCCAAATACTACAATAGATATTTATTATTTTTATCATTGGGAAAAATGTTAAGCATATTTTATAAGTAATTATATAGCTTAAGGTCAAATATCCATCTCTTGAAAGTTAACATGCATTGTATTCTTTTTATCCCTTTTCCTCTGATAATTAACATGTACTTGAGTTCCACAGAAGACTGTTTTAACTCTTAAAATAACTTACTTCTTTGACTACAGTCATAGGCAGTGAAGCTTTTAGTTTCTTATAACTAACTGTCTGAAAGCAAGAATAGCTAATAAGAGTAGGGACTACAAGTAAAATGGACTTGGGTTCTAATCTTTTTACTGGCCATATGATCCAAGATAAATCATCTCATTTTTTAATTTCTTTATTTTTCAAATAGGGAAAATACTAGTGAAGTATTTCATGAGGTTTGCTACGGGCTGAATTGTGTCCTTACCTAATTCATATGTTGAAATCCTAATTCTCAGTACCTTAGAATATTTGGAGACAGGGTTTTTACAGAGGTAATTAAATTAAAATAAGATTATTAAGGTTGGCCCTAATACAATATGACTGGTGTTTCTGTAAGAGGCAATTTGAACACAGACAGATACAGAGAGAATTCAAAGGCAAGAAGCACAGGGAGAAGGCGGCCATCTTCAAGTTACAGAAAGAAGCTTAGAACAGATCCTTCCCTCAGGGCTCTCAGAAGGAACCAATATTACCAATACCTTAATCTTGGACTTCCAGCCTCCGGAACTGTGAGAAAAGGAATTTCTCTTGTTTAAGCCCTTCAGTCTTTGTCATGGCAGTGCTAGCAAACTAATACAAGGCTATAAGGAGCATTAAAAGAGACCATATGAGTAAAATTTTAACAAGTGCCTGGTACAAAATAAACTTAATAAATGGGATTTATCATTATTGTTTTTAAAATATAAAAGTTCTCATGATTAACTACAGATTTTTTTCTGTATAGTTAATCCTAAAATAAAATGCAATTGCGATTCTTTCATCAATTCTTAAATCAGAGACTGTGACCTGAAAAATAATTATTATAATTATATATTAAAAGTGACTTTGGAGTTAAACGAGTCTAGCTCTTTCCCTTTTATTTTACTGAGAGCAGAGAGATTATATAATTTTTGTCCAGGTAGAAAGCAAGTCAGAGGCAAAACTATTTTTATTGTATAAACCTCCAGACTTTCATGCAAGAATTATTTTATTCCACAGTATGTTACTTATAGTTATGTTTGTTTTATCTTGTAAAATTGTCACTTTTCTATATAAAAGATATATTTTCTCTTTCTCCTGTTTTCTACTCTTCAAAATTAATTTGTGTTTCCCTATTTCTGTGTAACAGGATATACCTTAATTGTCCACATTACTTTTTATTATATAGGGACTATTTCTATCTTTTGACTAGGAAGATCATATCCATGAGACCTCTTTATATTCCAGGAAGCATTAGGATCCACCCTATAAAGCTGGCATCATTACCTTTATTGCCGTAGAGTCTGTTGGAATCCTATTTGGAAAGCTGGGGTAAAAGCAGTTGGCCACATTGGAGGAGTACTGAAGTAAAGGTTCTTGAGCCCAGACCAGCTATGAGGCTGAAGCTGTGCATGGGGGTGGGGGTATACTCAAAGTAGTTGGGAGACAGCCAAGGTCATACATATCTGGGAACAATGCATTGTGTGTGGGTCACTCAGAAACAGGCGCTTAAAAGAACCATATAGGGTTGGAGAGAACCATACATATCAGGATGAACAAGTGAGGATCTGGTCAAGCTATAGTTGGAATATAGATACACTTTCCTTTCACATCTGCGGAAGGAGGAGAGAGATGTGAACTCAGAAAATTGCACGTGGAGTGATTTTTGCCTCAAAAGTTGAGAGATGGTTTAGAATTCAGGAATTTCTGCTTCCCCTTTCCAGTGTTAAGGGATCATTATTTTCAAAGTCACCTTAGAACACCCTGACCAGGAAATCCTGAGTGGCCAAAACTTGCACAGCATGCCTATAGTATGTCTGAGAGTCTGTCTTTGAAAAATATTCCATTTTAGAGGCTTTATTAAATTCCAGTTGGATGACTTCTTAACTTCTGAGATGATCCAGTCTTCAATAGTTTGATGGACTTTATGAATATCATATAAGGAAGCTTTAACTTCTTGTTTAGGTAAACTTGAAAAATAGATGATTTAGTATAGAATCACATCTAAAGACTTCAAACTAAATTGGAAATAGGTAATCAAATCTTAATAAGTCCTTATTTAATTACAATAAGATAACAACCACCCCATGATGGTTATTTCTGTGTTTTGGACCTTCAGCCCTTGAGCCTACAGATATCCATAAATCTCCTTTCTCCATGAAAACATCTTCACATTATAGGTTTGGAATGAAAAAAAAAGCAAGATACAGGAAAGAGTGATGAATATACTAACCTATTAAGTAAAAAAGAGGTGAAAGCTAATATGTATTGCTACTTACTTGTACATGTATAAAATATTTGGAAGGATATAAAACTGGAACAGCCGTGTTTATTTGTTGGTGGTGGCAGGGGCACTGTGGAATGGGAACTTGGAAGATGGTGTAAGGGATTGGAAGGAAAAATAATTTTTCTAGTAAGCACATACACATGCACATACACACATGTATATACACATAGACACAAATATATGTGTATATATATAAATATATAATTTTAGCTTCATAAATACCTTACCTATTCAAAAATTTTTAAAAGCAGTGTTTAACAGTAACGTGAATTACTCCTTAATTAAAATTAAAGTGAAATAACTGAAAACCAAGTAGTGAAACAAGTATAAGGTTGGGTGTTGAGATATTTGGATATAATAAATTTTAAACATGGTGATTGAAAGCTCAGAAACATTAAAAAAATACAGTATTTGCCTAAAATCCCCATCAGGTTTTTTTGTTTTGTTTTGTTTTGTTTTTTTGCCGTACGCGGGCCTCTCACTTTTGTGGCCTCTCCCGTTGCGGAGCACAGGCTCCAGACGTGCAGGCCCAGCGGCCATGGCTCACGGGCCTAGCCACTCCGCGGCATGTGGGATCTTCCCGGACTGGGGCACGAACCCGTGTCCCCTGCATCGGCAGGTGGGCTCTCAACCACTGCGCCACCAGGGAAGCCCCCCATCAGGTTTTAAGTACTTAATTCTAATAATTTATGGAGTTTAATAAATAAGACAAATCAGAAATGTAAATATGTTAGTGTACATCAAATTTATAATCTCATTTTTGCAAGAGTAATTTTGAAGACTTTCCAAGAATCAGAAAACCACATGTTAGAGCTTTGCAATTTCTCTGTACTTTGACAAATTCGACAAATAGAGTAAATTGAGAAATAGCCACTCAATGCTGAATTATATTGGTGCAGCTCCTTAAGAAAAGCTGTGGTTTACCTGAGCCATAGTTTATTGAAATGAATCTAACATTATAAATCCTCTTTGTGATGAATTCTTTGCTTAATACCATGTTTAAAAGAGATGTGAAGGACAATAAAACAACCCACCATCCTGAAACTCTGATGTGTTTCTCACTATTTAGACCCTTTTTCTATGTATCATCCCAGGTACCTCACATTCCTAGTACATTTGTACCACATTACTTGTGTATGCAGTATTGCCATCCTCCCACCGCCCCCTCAGAATACCTCTTCTCCATTTCTTCAGTCATTTAAGTCTTTCCTTCACAGCTCACATAAAATTCTAGTTACTCTCGGGAATTCCCTGGCAGTCCAGTGGTTAGGACTCAGTGCTTTCACTGTGGCAACCTGGGTTCAGTCCCTTGTCGGGGAACTAAGATGCCGCAAGCCGTGCAGGGCACAGTCAGAAAAAATTATATTACTCTCATTGTTTTCCACTACCAGCCCCAACAATCTGAACTTTCTGAAGAGCTCTTATCAAGGTCATTGATGGACCCAGATACTACTTATCTCATCTATGCTATGGCATCCATCATTTGCCAAAGGACCTTAAAGTCACAAGGGGGTTAATGAGTAAGATACTAGCTTCATTCAAGAGACTGAGTTCAGGCATTGAAATTATGGATCCCATCAACATGGGCAACTGGACTTCAAAACCAGCAGGCTGTAAAGTTGAGAGGCAGCTAAAATATCCATACCCATAAGGGAGAAATATGCTTGATACCTAGTTCTTAGCATCATGTCTAGTATATAATATATGCTCTCTACTCAATGAATATTTGTTGAACAATAGAATCAACTCCATTAGTTTCTATACAAAAATTCCATTAAAATGCAAATTTACTGGACATTTTATCGAAACTGAATTTAAGATGGCTGCTTCTTTTTTTGGTAAATCAGGAATAACTCCTTCTGGCAAACTTAACACTGTGTGAACACCAAATTGTAGTAAATGTAGACTGATTGTATGTGGAAAATTAGAATGTTGTGATTAACAAATCAGTTAAATGCGCATTCTGTGTGTATGGGTGATTTGCCTTAAATGTCTTACGTGAGATTTCCTGATTACAACGTAGTTTATCAATTATCTTCTCAACTAGATTGGAACCAGTAAGGTGAGAACTTCATCTTCTCTCCTCTGGAATGCCCAGTTCCACACACGTTTGGTTGTTGATGAAAAATGTGAGACGTAGAGAGAAGCAAGTTGACATAAAGCAACTGTATGATTGCCCATGATTGAAAGGACTTAGAAAATTTTGATCAATCATTGTAACATCAAGGGACAATTTTGAAGCAAGAATCTTTCTCTTGCCAGTTCTCTAGGGGTACTTTCCATTCCTTGCTTTGAACTTGGAGATGAGTCAGTAGAGCAAAAGAAATCAGAGTATTTGGGCAAGGCTCCAGCCAAACCACCTTCTCCTCATTGATTTTTCCAAAGCCAACTCCTACTGGCACTCATGACTAGCTCCATGTTATCATCCACTTAGGGCCCTACAGTCCAGAAGTTTGGCCACATATTGTTACCAACCATCATTCTGCTGTAACAACCGTTCTGCTGAGTACAGTAGACTGTACTTTGTTTTCACCAGGCAAGAGTTAACCTAATTTGTTTCTAGTCTAGTTATGTTTAATGATATAGTGACATTACATGCAGAAGTTCAGTGGGGGAATTTTATTACTTGTTAATAATGTCGAATCATAACCAAATCAATTTCAAGTAGCAATGCCTGATATGACGAAAGGTCCCTTTCATTTCAGTCATTGCTGAGTAAAAATTTGACAGTGGTTTAAATTCATACTGTTAGTGCAAAAATGGTTTTTAGAGAATATCTGGTCCAGATTTCTCATTTTCAAACAAGAGATGAGCAGCTTGGGGAAGTTGAGCTCCCTCAGTGCATTTATGACTCTGTGATAGAAGTAAAAATAGAAGGTAGGTCTCCCAACTCCTTCAGTTCTACAAATACTGATTTTTTTCCTATACTATACTATACCATACTTTCTAGCAACAAAATCTAAAATAAGCAACAAAATTAAATGGCACAATTGTGATCATTTAAAGAAGAAAATGTGTGAACACATGATTTTAATTTGCTTAAGTATACTATTTCCAGTTATACTGAAAAGTAAAATGGAAGCATATTAAGAGAAAAATGAAACAATGTTTTTCGCTTTCATGATAATGTTTAGTGTTTCATAATTTTGATATTACTGTTTCAAAAAGAATTTAAGGGGGGCTTATTCTTAAACTGTCAGTTATTAAAATGTGTATACAATTACTATTACAGCATTAATAGAAAAGGCTGGTCTCTAAATGTTGGTGATAAAGATGAATAATTCTCATAACTAATTTCTGAACCATGTGTTTCAAATTTCATGGGTGTACTAATATAGTTCTCTGCATGTTATATTTCAGAGGTGTATCTTAGAATAATTGTTTCGTGTATGTTCAAGACACACAAGCAAAATTCAGTATAATAAAGAGATTCTTATAGCACAGTTACATTAGACAAGCAAGTCTCTTATAGGTAAGGACAGGGTGAATTCAGTTGAAAGTATGATTCACCATTCCATTCATAAATACTTATCAGTGCTAACATGCCTTCTAAGCTTCAGTAGTCTGAATAGTTTATAGCAGTCATTGCAAAAGAATCATCTCTTCTTTAAATGGAGAAATATTGCAGACTCAAGAGTTCTTTTCCTTCTGGAAGTGTTACTCTTACGAGATAAATATAAGTGTGTTTCTTTAATGATGCACGCAAGCAATTTCAAATAAAATGGGAGTTATGCAGAGAGATTGAACAGAAAGTAGACCCTATCATGGTTTAACTAAATGGAGCTCAGTATCTGAAAAGATGTCACTCTTATGATCAGTATGAACTTGAACAGATATTCAACTTTTGCAAAATAATATAACCCAAGATATTACCCAGTTAACAGGGAGTTTTCTAGCAGTCAGTATATACACCATAATAATTTTGTATCTCTACTCCAAGATGGAAGATGGTCCCTGTTCCCATGCCTGATATAAACTGCAGAAAATAAGATCATTCACTATGAAGAGAAGTTTGGTGATATGTTAGAAAGAAAAAGCCATGTTGGGTAAAGTTAACTCTGACAAATAATAGAAATAACTTATATCTAATACTCAGGGCAAAGTGCCAATGAAGAAAAAATTTTAACTAGAAAAACATTATTATAGCAATAGCAATAAAAAAGAGATAATTTTCACCTGCTGTGAAAATACAAAGTAAAAGAACTCTATTAAGACAGCATGTGTAGTGTAGTAGTTCACATCCATTAAGTCTGGACTCCCAATCATTGTACTATGATTATCATACTTAGTTCCTATACATAAAATATTTTGAGGATATTATTATCCTCTTTTTTTTGAGATTAGAAATCTGAGTCGTAGGCAGTGTAAATCATTTACTTAAGGCCATACAGCTATTGACTGGAAGAGGTGAGGTTCAAATCCAGAGAATCAGATGCCACTGCCAACCACTTGATCTCTAAAATATACTGGTTTCTGCAATTTTTAAATGATTAAATAGAGCCCCATATGCGACAGATGTTGGGAACTACAGACTGGGAAGAAAACCTTTACAGTCAGAGAAACCTGGGCTTGAATTCTATTTCCGTCACTTGCTAGAACATATTGAGGAACTTAATTAATTATTGGACTCTCAGTTTCTTCCTGTATGGATTAAATCCTGGTTATCAATATTTATTCTCAGTGCACTCTAGGAAATGTGAATGATCACTTTTAGATTCAAGAAAGGAAGTAGACACAAATGTTGAAGCTGCAAAAATAATATGTTTCAGAGCATGAAAGATGTAGGTAGAGTCGAATTTATATTTCACAAGGATTAAAAAAATTGGCTATGGACTAGATTTTCATTCTTCTCTCCTGCTTACATTTATATTTTATATTAAAATAATTCTGTATTAACTTTTTATATGAAAGGTTTTTTTTAGTTCTAATTTTTTAACTGCCTTCTTTGGATTTTGCCCTGTTCCATTATTTTTTATCTTCATTTTATTGAATATAGACAAAATAAAATGACAGTTAATATATTTTAACATCTTTATTGGAGTATAATTGCTTTACAATGGTGTGTTAGTTTCTGCTGTATAACAAAGTGAATCAGCTATATATCCCCATATCTCCTCCCTCTTGCGTCTCCCTCCCACCTTCCCTATCCCACCTCTCCAGGTGGACACAAAGCACCGAGCTGATACCCCTGTGCTATGTGGCTGCTTCCCACTAGCTATCTATTTTATATTTGGTGTGTATATATGTCCATGCCACTCTTTCACTTCGTCCCAGCTTACCCTTCCCCATCCCCGTGCCCTGAAGTCCATTCTCTATGTCTGCGTCTATACTCCTGTCCTGCCCCTCGTTTCTTCAGAACCTTGTTTTTTTCTTTAGATTCCATATATATGCGTTAGCATATGGTATTTGTTTTTCTCTTTCTAACTTACTTCACTCTGTATGACAGACTCTAGGTCCATCCACCTCACTACAAATGACTCAATTTTGTTTCTTTTTATGGCTGAGTAATATTCCATTATATATAGGTGTCACATCTTCTTTATCCATTCATCTGTTGATGGACACTTAGATACCTTCCATGTCCTGATTATTGTAAATAGAGCTACAGTGAACATTGTGGTACATGACTCTTTTTGAATTATGGTTTTCTCAGGGTAAATGCCCAGTAGTGGGATTGCTGGGTTGTATGGTAGTTCTATTTTTAGTTTTCTGAGGAACCTCCATACTGTTCTCCATACTGACTGTATCAATTTACATTCACACCAACAGTGCAAGAGGGTTCCCTTTTCTCCACACCCTCTCCAGCATTTATTGTTTGTAGATTTTTTTGATGATGGCCATTCTGACTGGTGTGAGATGATAATTCATTGTAGTTTTGATTTGCATTTCTCTAATAATTAGTGATGTTGAGCATCCTTTCATGTGTTGCTTGACAATCTGTATATCTTTGGAGAAATGTCTATTTAGATCTTCTGCCCATTTTTTGAGTGGTTTTTTTTTTTTTTTTTTTTGATATTGAGCTGCATGAGCTGCTTGTATATTTTGGAGACAAATCCTTTGTCAGTTGCTTTGTTTGCAAATATTTTCTCCCATTCTGAGGGTTGTCTTTTCGTCTTGTTTATGGTTTCCTTTGCTGTGCAAAAGCTTTGAAGTTTCATTAGGTCCCATTTGTTTATTTTTGTTTTTATTTCCATTTCTCTAGGAGGTGGGTCAAAAAGGATCTTGCTGTGATTTATGTAAGAGTGTTCTGCCTATGTTTTTCACTAAGAGTTTTATAGTGTCTGGCCTTACATTTAGGTCTCTAATCCATTTTAAGTTTATTTTTGTGTATGCTGTTAGGGAGTGTTCTAATTTCATTCATTTACATGTAGCTGTCCAGTTTTCCCAGCACTACTTATTGAAGAGACGTCTTTCCTCCATTCTATATCCTTGCCTCCTTTGTCATAGATTAGTTGACCATAGGTGTGTGGGCTTATCTCTGGGCTTTCTATCCTGTTCCATTGACCTATATTTCTGTTTTTGTGCCAGTACCATGCTTTCTTGATTACTGTAGCTTTGTAGTATAGTCTGAAGTCAGGGAGTCTGATTCCTCCAGATCCATTTTTTTCCCTCAAGATTACTTTGGCTATTTGGGGTCTTTAGTGTCTCCGTACAAATTTTAAGATTTTTTGTTCTAGCTCTGTAAAACAATGCCATTGGTAATTTGATAGGGATTGCATTGAATCTGTAGATTGTTTGGGTAGTATAGTCGTTTTCATGATATTGATTCTTTCAGTCCAAGAACATGGTATATCTATCCATCTGTCTGTATCATCTTTAATTACCTTCATCAGTGTCTTATAGTTTTCTTCATACAGGTCTTTTGTCTCTTTATGTAGGTTTATTTCTAGGTATTTGATTCTTCTTGTTGCAATGGTAAATGGGAGTGTTTCCTTAATTTCTCCTTCAGATATTTAATCATTAGTGTATAGGAATGCAAGAGACTTCTGTGCATTAATTTTGTATCATGCTACTTTACCAAATTCATTGATTAGCTCTAGTAGTTTTCTGGTAGCATCTTTAGGATTCTCTATGTATAGTATCATGTCATCTGCAAACAGTGACTGTTTTATTTCTCTTTTCCAATTTGGATTCCCTTTATTCCTCTTTCTTCTCTGATTCCTGTGGCTAAAACTTCCCAAACTGTGTTGACTATTAGTGGTGAGAGTGGGCAACCTTGTCTTGTTCCTGATCTTAGTGGAACTGCTTTCAGTTTTTCACTGCGAACGATGTTGGCTGTGGGTTTGTCATATATGGCCTTTATTACATTGAGGTGAGTTCCCTTTATGCCTACTTTCTGGAGGATTTTTATCATAAATGGGTGTTGAATTTTGTCAAAAGCTTTTTCTGCATTTGGGATGATCATTTGGTTTTTATCATTCGATTTGTTAATGTGGTGTGTCACGTTGTTTTGCGTATATTGAAGAATCCTTGCATTCCTGGGACAAACCCCACTTGATCATGGTGTATGATCCGTTTAATATGCTCTTGGATTCTGTTTGCTAGTATTTTGTTGAGGATATTTGCATCTATGTTCATCAGTGATTTTGGCCTGTAGATTTCTTTTTTTGTGGCATCTTTTCTGGTTTTGGTATCAGGGTGATGATGGCCTTGTAAAATGAGTTTGGGAGTGTTCTTCCCTCTGCTATATTTTGGAAGAGTTTGAGAAGGATAGGTGTTAGCTCTTCTCTAAATGTTTGATAGAATTCGCCTGTGGAGCCACCTGGTCCTGGGCTTTTGTTTGTTGGAAGATTTTTAATCACAGTTTCAATTTCAGTGCTTGTGATTGGTCTGTTTATATTTTCTAATTCTTCCTGGTTCAGTCTCAGAAGGTTGTGCTTTTCTAAGAATTTGTCCATTTCTTCCAAGTTGTCCATGTTTTTGGTATAGAGTTGCTTGTAGTAAGGATGTCTCATGATCCTTTGTATTTTTGCAGTGTCAGTTGTTACTTTTCCTTTTTCATTTCTAATTCTGTTGGTTTCAGTCTTATTTTTTTCTTGATGAGTCCACCTAGTGGTTTATCAATTTTGTTTATCATCTCAAAGAACTTTTAGTTTTATTGATCTTTGCTATCATTTCCTTCCTTTCTTTTTCATTTATTTCTGATCTGATCTTAATGATTTCTTTCCTTCTGCTAACTTTGGGGTTTTTTTGTTATTCTTTCTCTGATTGCTTTAGGTGTAAGGTTAGGTTGTTTATTTCAGTTGTTTCTTGTTTCTTGAGTTAGGATTATATTGCTATAAACTTCCCTCTTAGAACTGCTTTTTCTGAATTGCATAGGTTTTGGGTTGTTGTGTTTTCACTGTCATTTGTTTCTAGGTATTTTTTAATTTCCTCTTTAATTTCTTCAGTGATCTCTTGGTTATTTAGTAGCGTATTGTTTAGCCTCCATGTGTTTGTATTTTTCACAGATTTTTTTCCTGTAATTGATATCTGGTCTCATAGCGTTGTGGTCGGAAAAGGTACTTGATATGATTTCAATTTTCTTAAATTTACCAAGGCTTAATTTGTGACCCAAGATATGATCTATCCTGGAGAATGTTCCATGAGCACTTGAGAAGAAAGTATAATCTGCTGTTTTTGGATGTAGTGTCCTATAAATATCAATTAAGTCCATCATGTTTAATGTATCATTTAAAGCTTGTGTTTCCTTATTTATTTTCATTTTGGATGATCTGTCCATTGGTGAGAGTGGGGTGTTAAAGTCCCCTACTATGATTGTGTTACTGTCAATTTCCCCTTTTATGGCTCTTAGCATTTGCCTTATATCTTGAGGTGCTCCTGTGTTGGGTGCATAAATATTTATAATTGTTATATCTTCTTCTTGGATTGATCCCTTGATCATTATGTCATGTCCTTCTTTGTCTCTTGTAGTAGTCTTTGTTTTAAAGTCTATTTTGTCTTATATGAGAATTGCTACTCCAGCTCTCTTTTGATTTCCATTTGCATGGAATATCTTTTTCCATCCCCTCACCTTCAGTCTGTATGTGTCCCTAGGTCTGAAGTGGGTCTCTTGTAGACAGCATATGTATGGGTCTTGTTTTTGTATCCATTCAGCCAGTCTATGTCTTTTGGTTGGAGCATTTAATACATTTAAGATCGTTATCAATATGTATGTTCCCATTACCATTTTCTTAATTGCTTTGCGTTTGTTATTATGTCTTTTTCTCCTCTTGTGTTTCTTGCCTAGAGAAGTGCCTTCAGCATTTGTTGTAAAGCTGGTTTGGTGGTGCTGAATTCTCTTAGCTTTCACTTGCCTGTAAAGGTTTTAATTTCTCCATGGAATCTGAATGAGATCCTTTCTGGGTAGAGTAATCTTGGTTGTAGGTTTTTCCCTTTCATCATTTTAAATATGTCCTGCCACTCCCTTCTGACTTGCAGAATTTCTCCTGAAAGATCAGCTGTTAACCTTATGGGGATTCCCTTGTATGTGAATTGTTCTTTTCCCTTGCTGCTTTTAATATGTTTTCTTTGTATATAATATTTGATAGTTTGATTAATATGTTTCTTGGTGTGTTTCTCCTTGGATTTATCCTGTATGGAACTCTGCGCTTCCTGGACTTGACTGACTATTTCCTTACCCATATTAGGGCAGTTTTCAACTATAATCTCTTCAAATATTTTCTCAGTCCCTTTTTTTTCTCTTTTCCAGGACCGCTATAATTCAGATGTAGGTGTGTTTAATGTTGTCCCAGAGGTCTCTGAGATAGTCCTCAATTCTTTTCATTTTTTTTTCTTTATTCTGCTCTGCAGTAGTTATTTTCACTATTTTATCTTCCAGGTCACTTATCAGTTCTTCTGACTCAATTATTTTGTTATTGATTCCTTCTAGGGAATTTTTAATTTCATTTATTGTGTTTTTCATCATTGTTTGTTTGCTCTTTAGTTCTTCTAGGTCCTTGTTAAACGTTTCTTGTATTTTCTCCATTCTATTTCCAGGATTTTGGATCATTTTTACTATTATTACTCTGAATTCTTTTTCAGGTAGACTGCCTATTTCCTCTTCATTTGTTTGGTCTGGTGGGTTTTTACCTTGCTCCTTCATCTGCTATGTATTTCTGTCTTCTCATTTTGCTTAACTTACTGTGTTTGGGGTCTCCTTTTCACAAGCTGCAGGTCCGTAGTTCCCGTTGTTTTTGGTGTCTGCTCCCAGTGGGTAAGGTTGGTTCAGTGGGTTGTCTAGGCTTCCTGGTGGAGGGGACTGGGCATGTGTTCTGATGGATGAGGCTGGATCTTGTCTTTCTGGTGGACAGCACCAGGTCCGGTGGTGTGTTTTAGGTGTCTGTGAATTTATTATGATTTTAGGCAGCCTCTCTGCTAATGGGTGTGGTTTTGTTCCTGTCTTGTTAGTTGTTTGGCATAGGGTGTGCAGCACTGTAGCTTGCTGGCCGTTGAGTGGAGCTGGGTCTTAGCATTGAGATGGAGATCTCTGGGCGAGCTTTCACCATTTGATATTATGTGGGGCTGGGATGTCTCATGTGGACCAATGTCCTGATGTCGACTCTCCCACATCAGAGGCTCAGACCTGACACCCGGCCAGAGCAGCAAGACCCTGTCCGCCACATGGCTCAGAAGAAAAGGGAGAAAAAAATGAAAGAAAGAAAAATAAATAAAATAAAATGAAGTTATTAAAATGGAAAGAATTATTAAAAATAAAAAAATTAAAAAGTAATAAAAAATAGAAAGAGAGAAAGAAAGAAGAGAGCAACTAAACCCAAAAATAAATACACCAGTGATAAGAAGTGCTAAAAACTATACTAAAAAAAAAAACAAAACACCGACAGAACCCTGGGACAAATGGTAAAAGCACAACTATACAGACAAAATCACACAATGAAGCATACACACTCCCAAAAAGAGGAAAAGAAAAAAAATGTATATATATATATATATATATATATATATATATATACATAAAAGGAAGAGAGCAACCAAATCAGTAAACAATTCTACCAATGATAATAAGCTCTAAATACTAAACTAAGATAAACATAAAACCAAAAGCAAATTAGATGCAGAAAGGGAACCCCAAGTCTACAGTTGCTCCCAAAGTCCACTGCCTCAATTTTGGGATGATTTGCTGTCTATTCAGGTATTCCACGGATGCAGGGTACATCAAGTTGACTGTGGAGATTTAATCTGCTGCTCCTGAGGCTGCTGGGAGAGATTTCCCTTTCTCTTCTTTGTTCGCACAGCTCCCGGGGTTCAGCTTTGGATTTGGCCCCACCTGTGCATGTAGGTCACCTGTCAGTGTCTGTTTCCCACCCAGACAGGATGGGATTAAAGGAGCAGATGAGTAGGGGACTCTGGCTCACTCAGGCCGGGGGAGGGAGGGATGTGGACTGTGGGGAGAGCCTCCGATGGCAGAGGCCGGCATGCTGTTGCAACAGCCTGACACATGCCATGTGTTCTCCCAGGGATGTTTTCCCTGGATCACGGGACCCTGGCAGTGGTGGGCTGCACAGGCTCCCAGGAGGGAAGGTGTGGATAGTGACCTGTGCTTGCACACAGGCTTCTTGGTGGCCGCAGCAGCAGCCTTAGCATCTCGTGCCCATCTCTGGTGTCCACACTGATAGCTGCGGCTCGTGCCCGTCTCTGGAGCTCATTTAGGTGGTGCTCAGAATCCCCTCTCCTCACGCACCTGAAACAATGGTCTCTTGCCTCTTCAGCAGCTCCAGACTTTTTCCCGGACTCCCTCCCAGCTAGCCGTGGTGCACTAGCCCCCTTCAGGCTGTGTTCACGCAGCCAACCCCAGTCCTGTCCCTGTGATCTGACCTCCGAAGCCCGAGCCTCAGCTCCCAGCCCCCGCCCGCCCCTGCGGGTGAGCAGACAAGCCTCTCGGGCTGGTGAGTGCCAGTCGGCACCGATCCTCTGTGCGGGAATCTCTCCACTTTGCCCTCCGCACCCCTGTTGCTGTGTTCTCCTCCATGGCTCCGAAGCTTCCCCCCTCCGCCACCCGCAGTCTCCGCCAGTGAAGGGGCTTCCTAGTGTGTGGAAACTTTTCCTCCCTCACAGCTCCCTTGCTGAGGTGCAGGTCCCATCCCTATTCTTTTGTCTCTGTTTTTCCTTTTTTGTTTTACCCTACCCTGGTACGTGGGGAGTTTATTGCCTTTTGGGCAGTCTGAGGTCTTCTGCCAGCGTTCAGTAGGTGCTCTGTAGGAGTTGTTCCACATGTAGATGTATTTCTGATGTATTTGTGAAGAGGAAGGTGATCTCCATGTCTTACTCCTCTGCCATCTTGAAGGCGTCCCCTGACAGTTAATTATTATAGATGTGAAACTGCTAAGTGTCCATAAAGCAATCTCTTTTTATTATCTACATTATAGTGTAAGGAAAAATGTTCATATATAGCCTGAGTTTAAGCCAATGACATGCAAGCTTATTACAGTAGAGTCAACAAACTAAAAATTTGCTTCCATATATTATACTTTAATTTTGTTTTGGTTCCATCTGTTTTGTCTCATGATGTATAAATGACTTAATTTTATCCGAAATCTAAGAAAAACTTTTTCAGATTTTTTTTTATGATCTGAAGAGAGCAGTGGTTTGAATATCTTATTTTGCTTGTTAAATTACAAAACTTGCAAAATTAAATCAAATGTCTCACATCTAAATAAATATTTGTGATTTTACTTTATAAACACAATAAATTTTTTAAAATTGTGACTCTTTGTAGGTCACAATAAGATGCAAAAATCTTTGAAATTATTTTGGAAGGTTAAATATAACTTTATTGAAATAAAATGACAGAAATAAAATAAATGATTTTTCCCAGATCAGGAAATTTTCTAATATAATTTTAATTGGCTTGACATTGAATTCTGCCAATGAAAGTCTTATATTAAATTAAAGAATTTTATTTCTTTCAAATTTTTTCTAAACTTTTGTATATGTGTATACCAAACATACACAAACATATGCATTTATATATATTTTTTTCCCTTGGAGAAAATATATTTATTTCCATGATATAGATATTATATATATATATATATACACATACATATATATATGTATGTGTGTGTATATATATATATATATATATATATATATATACATACACATATATATATGGAATAGTTGCCCAGTTCTGATCTGAAAATAAATTGAAAAGAGAATGGTGAAAACTTTCAGAAATCTGTAACTAGGCTTTGAACAGCTCTTCCATAGCTGCTCAAGGCAAATAATGCTTGTGTTAATATCTAAGTCAGATGTAACAAAGGAGAAATGCTCAAAATACTATGATGTTGTTACAATTTGTTACAACAAAAGGGAAATTTCACATCTTCTTAGCTTTACGAAAAAAGCCAAATAAAACAAAAATGCTGAAGTTGGACTTAAAAACAAGAACACAGCCCTTCCCTACAATCATATAAGAGAGGCATTATGAGAGCAGGTGTTCAGTGGCTTGCATTTAGCTAAATTTGGTTCAGTCAATGACTCACTGTTGAGAAAAGTTGACCTAGTCAGTTTTAAAAATAGTGGTTTTTGAATACTAGCACCCAGGGTGAAGTTGACCATATAGCACACATTAATGGCATAGTTTTTTATTTAAGTATTTTTTCTATGACTTGCTCAATTATTGCGAAAAGCAGCAAATACATCTCAATTTTACTTATCCACCCTCCTTTATCCACAACTTCTCTAACGTTTTCTATGTTTATTCAGTTGGCTACAAGACCGTGTGTGTCCGTTTGGCTGCATGATGATAGCAGATTGGTTGTTGTATTCATCACCTTTGTTTTCTCAGTGATTTCAGTGTTTAAGCCACCAGTGATTTCCACTGTCTCCCCATGGTCATGTGTTGGAGTGGTAACCAGAACAGCTGATTTGTATTAACTGCAACAAAGGATGTTTTCTAGAACATGCTTGGTGGCCTTTCAGTTGTTTTATTGGCTGGACTTCGTAATTTTTTTTCTAGCAGAGTGCACAATTTCTCACCATCCCAGACCACTGTACATATAAACAACAGACTGATCTACGGTCATCCGTAGAGCAGCCAAAGTACATCCATGCATTATACCAACTGTTTCACCACCCTTAATTCTAACCCATCTGCCTTTCATTACTGTTGCTCTGAGTCCACACCTACTTGGTTTCTTGCTTCTCCTCCCTTTCAGGATGGTTTGATATTCCTCCTCTTCTAAGGTGTTTCTCATTTCTAACCCAGTGATTAGCATTTTAATACCTGTCCCCTTGATGCGTTCATTTCTTGTACAACTCTGCCTCTCAATTTATTAATCTGTTCTCTGAAACATTTCTTTTCTCTTTATTGGGTGTGTGCTCTTCAAGTTCATTAAGTTATATCCAGAGCCATGAAAATAGACTCTCTTCTTCCAGAGAACGTTCTGGAAAAGGGTGTGTCCTTTTTTTTAATAGGGACCACCACAGCCCACTAGACTGCAATACCAGGGGCTATTTCTCACTGATCTCTTCAGCTTTCCTATGTTAGGCTCATAAGGGAATTCTGCCTGTAAGATCATCTAAATCTACGAATTGTGCTCCTCTTTCCTCTGTAAATATCTACAATTATTTAACAAAAACCAAACTGCCAATTCATAAAATATTCATTAGCAACTTCCACACAGTCCAACATCCTTCAATTCTCTTTTGTAGACACATATACAGTTATACTAATCATATTCTTTTTATTAGTTGTTTCCATCAATTCATTCAGGAAAAACCTATATTAAGTATACCCTTTTAGTTGCTATTGCTTTCTGAGCAATTGCATCATGCCAGACATTTTGATAAGTGCTTTATAAAAATAATCCTATTTAATTTTCTCAATAGTCCTACAAGATAGGTTGTAGTAGTAGTAGCAATAGTACTTCCTTTTTCATGATATGAAGACTGAAACTAACGTGATTAAATATTTTGTCCAAAGTTACACTACCAGTAAGGAGACATGCCAAGCCTCCAATTCAAGAGTGTATAATTCTGCAACATTAACCAATAATGTATGTGACCTAAATAATATATGTGACCTAAGCCGTATTTTGAAAGTGTAAAAACCTATCTGGGATTGTAAGAATGAATATCAGTAAGACTGAAAAAAGGAAAAGGCAGTTCTGCCATTAATCAGGATGGGTAGGAGGTTGGACACAGAAAAGCTAATCCCCAAATTAACAGAAAAATTATTTCCCCGAGGCCATGCAGTAAAATGCCATAACAAGCCTCTCTTTGTATAACTTTTGTTTACGTACGAGTGATGCTCCCAGAGTTCTCTGTTTTCCTCATCTATTACTGAGGGCATCTAATTGCTAAAATGCTGTCATCTCATGACAGCACCCAATCCCTAGTGAATCCTCGTCCTCTTAATCTCACCTAAAACCAGCAGCTAATCCGGAATTAATGCCCTCTTCCCTTAGACACTTTTCAAAATAATTCAGCAGTAACCAAAACCTTTCAAAAGATTCTCCCTTGCTCCCTCTTGTCGTGTGGCATTTCAGAGCTCCTCTGGAGTGCCCTCCTTTGCTGCATCAAGTTAATACATCTGATTTTATCAGACTTCAAATTTGTGCCTGGTGGTCTTTGGCTGATTAAGCTTTTAACAATGCATAGTGAATTAATACGCATAAGTAATTCCCAGAGGAAGAAAAACAGATAGCCATTAAATATTAGAAAGAATGTGCCTCTTTGAATAAAAATACAAATGAAAATGGTATGCCACTCTATCAATTTGGTAAAGATACTTTAAACTCTTAAAGATTCTGTATTATCAAGAGAAGACAGGTATGTAGTACAAGTACAGGGTAGTAAAGGAGAGGAGGCCTGGATACTGTCACACAGGCAGGTGGAGTTATATGTTACTTCAAATTCCTTCAGATTTTCTGGAATGAACTTTGGACTTAAAATATTCATTTGTAATCTAACTTTTAATAAGTTATTGAAAAAATAATAAAAGTACAGAAAAAATTTACTAGGATTATTCATGGCAGCACTTGCAGAAAACAATGATATAAATGCCCCCAAAGAGACATTTAGTTAAACAAGTGATGGTACATGTATAAAACAGAATTCTGTGCCAACAAAAAGCCTTTTGTAAATTAATATTTAGTGACATAATATACTGCTACATTAAAAAGGTAATTTATTAAGCAATACATACAGGAGATCAAAATTTCATTAAAAATTTTAGATGTGTGCATCCATATATAGGTATTTATAGAAAAGATATTAATCAAAATGCTCTTAAAGGCTTGGGTGGCAGAATAAGAGGTGTCATTCTCTTTCTTGTACTTTGTGCACACATATTCCTTTATAAAACAAAATATGAATATGGTGTGTAATGAATCTGAAATCCATAAACATTGTCATTGTTTCAGGCAAAAGAATGTTAGTAGCCAATATTTTCACTATTTCTTATTGGCTTGCAATTGGCTATAGTTAATAATACTTGTATCATAAGCCTGATACTTCATTCCACAAATCCGATACCCTCGATACATCAGACTACATTTTTTATGTGAAAAGAAGGAAAAAGAATGGAGTAAGTTAACAGACAAAGGTCAGTGAAGTTCAAGCCCTTTAACCCAAAGCTAATCCATAGATTAGAGCAAATACATTCCTTTCCATAGACTTGATTTAAGACCTCAGATGACCAGAGAAACGGGTTAAACATGGTACAAAACATACATTGCTGGAAAACTTCCTCCTGTTTACCCTCTCCACCTACACCCCCACTTCCCCAGGGGAGACCAGACCACCTAGACACAAGTTATCAGTAGAGGCTGACATGAAAGCTAAAGCCCTCTGTGTCTGCCTGTCCTATAACAACAAAGAATAACTGAAGTACCTTTGGTTAAATACAGGTGACTCGCCTCAATTTCTCATGAAAACATCCTTCTTGAGTTACCCCTTCACAAAGAAAGATGGCAGGTGTGGATGGGCTGAAGGTGACCCTGGCAACTGAAGATATAGAATTTCTGACTGTCATTTAGCTACGCCCCTGTAATGACTGCTAACTCAACCGTGGCATTCAACAGCACTGAAGACATTTTAATACATTTCATCTCACTTTTGAGTATTTAATAGTATTAATATGGATTGGAGAATATAGTTATAAAATACCAGGTAATAGATAAATAATATTTTTATGTTATTCCCTACCGAACTGTGTCCATGAGCCCATATCACTCACTGGATATGAATAAATATAGCCACGTGCCTATAATTACTACTTCTCCTATGTTAGCACATGAAAGCCACTCAATAAAGTTAATTTTAATGAATTTAGTTATGTCCATATCTCGTGCATGATTTGTCATGGTAAATAATTTGTAATATATTTAATTTGTAGGCATGTCATTCTCAGTTTACAATAAATGTTTTTATTCTCATTATAATATATACATAATTGTATTGTTTAATACATGGAAAATATAGAAAATTATGAGACCAAAACTCTTCCACAATCCCATCAGCCCCTACTTTCCCCAAAATCTGCAATTAACTTTTGAAATATTTTCTCTTTGTATGCAGATTTTACCTAGTTGAGATCAATGTGAGTGTGTGTATTGGGTTGGCCATAAAGGTCGTTCAGGTTTTTCGTAAGATGTTACAGAAAAACCCGAACCAGTTTTTGGCCAACCCAATATGTATCCTTAATATATTTGTTGTCCCAGTTTTTCATTATAACATTATAACATAATTCTACGTAGGACACGAAAGTGTCTTAATAAGTCATTATGATTCATATGTACCCACTTAATTGATACATCTAGAGATAGTAACAAATTCTATTGAATTGTTAGAGCTACCCATTCCTCTTCCAGCAGAAGAGCCTCTAACAGCTCTTGGACCTCGAATATTTTATAAATTGTGTATAAAATGTGTATTCGGATCTCTCTCATGATATAGCCATGATTAAAAAGTATCTACATCAATGATTCCCTTTTTCTCACTGTACCTTCACAGCTGGAGGGAGCTTATAACTGTAGCCTCCTCTCTTTTTCCCCCATAAATCTGACTTTAAAGTGCTCCATTTTCATTTGACAATAGTAGGTGTATATTTCACAGATGTCATAGTGGAATTACAGAGCTAAACTCAGAAGTATTCTGTTTTTAACATGCAGCTTCCTTTTGTAATTCATTTTTTTAATTTTGAAAATGTCACAACTTATATACATATGGGAAAATATTTGATATGATTTCTCCCTCTGTTGAAATTCAACAACTTATATTGTTACAGATTGGAATAATATGGCAGGAACTGATGGCATAAATCTGAGTCTGTTAGTTTTGCTAACAACTCAACCTGATTGCCAAGTCTTCAGAGCTGGTAATACTGATGATGAGGAAACCAAACACTCCACAATGCAGATCTCTCATCTGAGGGTAAACAGGTAAGAAGCAAAATTACTACATTATACTTTAACTTAAAATTCATTCATCGTCTATATGATAGGCTCTAGGTTACAGTTCCCTTGACCTTGAGGACCTCACTGTTGAATGGGCATGTCAGATATGTCAAGAAATGACTGTAATGCAATAGTAAGTCATGTAAGGGTTTTTCAAAGAGTATAATGGAAGCAGGTGTAAACTCCTTCCCTTAAGATTAGTAATCTCAGATGACACATAACAGCAGGAAGACGTTTAGTGATTTGAGGGCCTATCTGTTAATCTCTGAGATCCTTGACCAATCTTCAGGCAAAGTTGTTTTCTTTTCTTCTCTCTGTTTTGACTCACCAGCTGTCCCTTCAGCTAATCTTATAAGAACATTAGGGGGAGAGTGGAGTTTGAAGAGGGGGAGAGTGGAGATCAGAAAAAAATGCACACATTCTCTAAACCATCCTCTCTTTCAAAAGAGACAGGTACTTGGACATTTCAACAGGATATAACAAAATCTATACACTAACAATTTGTCATCTGAGAAAGGTATTTCAGTTCAAGTCCATTTGCTGCTAAGAATTCGTTCAGAAAGCAAAAATGTAAACCAGTATTTCTTGGGTAATGTTGTATTTTCAGTGAAAATGTAATATGCATACGTTTTTTATCCCCCCCCAAAAAAGTCATTATGACTTTTCAACCTAAAATGAACGGAGACTTTACTCTTTAGAGACAAAAATAAACAACAGATTAAACGAGGGAAAAAGAAAGAAAGAAAGGAAAGGAAATCATACTCCTTTGGGAGAAAAGATATTAAGAATCGTAGTTGTTTTACTTTCCATTCTATGTCAGTTCAAGCATATCCAACCAAAGATTAAAGATCTATCCTGACAATATATTCAGAAGGAGATAATGAAGCAAAGAACTGAGAGATACAACTTTGAATTACATTATCGAGTCTATTTATGAATTTTACTTACTACTTCTGCAGTTCCAATATTTCTACTGAGTTCTTTATTTACATAGAAACTTTTTCATATAATAGAGCTTCATATAGAATAAATACAGAAGAATAATATAGAAGAAATAAACATATAAAATCATAAATAATCTCAGTAGTTGGAAGTGTCATGGAGTAAATAAATCAGGATAATATGATAGGAAGTGATTTAGGCTTTATTGAAAGTTTCTCTGTGGCAGTGACATAAAATTTGAGCCTTAAATGAGAGAGAAATATTCATGTGACTAGAAAGAGTTTTTCATGCAGAGACAGCTAATTCAGAGGACCTGAGGAAAGTCCTTGCAAGTCATTCATACCTGATTTGGAATAGCATAACCTGATTTACATTTTTTAAAAAGATCACTGTCTACTCTCTAGGAAACTGATTATCAAAGGACAACAGCTGAAGATGTGAGATCAGGAAAAGCGCTGTTACATTGGTCAACATGAAAAGTGAGGGTGGTGTAAACCAAAGTGTTGATAGTAGAGGTGGAGAGAAGCAATAGTTGTCAGGGCATATTTGGAGAATTACTAGAAAGTAGAGTTGTTCAGAAATACAAATGCATTGTTTATGGGGTCAAAGGAGGAGAGGAATCAAGCATAATCTGTATTTGGAGACTTGAACCACTAGACAGAATCTGGTGTAATTTGCTGAGATGGGAAATTCTGGGGAAGAAACAGGTAAGAAGAGATGGGGGAGAGGATTAGTTAAGGGTAATCAAGAATTCTGTTGCAAACATGTTAAATTTGAAATGCCTATACAATACTCAAGTAGAGATGCTATGTAGGGGGTTATATATACATTTTGTGACCTAAGGGAAAAGCTACACTGAGCATAAAATTTTGAGTGTCATAAGCATAAAGATGAATTTTAAAGCCAGAGCTTGAAGAATATCACTTTGAGAGAGAATGTGTAGATAGAAGAGAAAAGGCCCTGGGATTCTCCAAAAGGTAAAAGCTGAGAAGAATGAAAAGATTCAGGAAATGAGCCTGAGGAAGACTAGCACACAGGGTAGGAGGAAGACAGACACTCATGCCATGGCAGCCTAGCAAAGTGTTTCAAAGTGAAGGAGAGCAGTTTATACACACTGGCAGTGTTGCCCAGAGAATGAGTAAGATGAAGACAGAGAAGTGACCAATAAAATTGGTAACGTGGAGATCATTGGTTACCTGGAGAAGGGCAGCTTCAGAGGTACAGTAGAGAAGGAAGCTGGGTGAGAGGGAACAGAGGTATGACTGGAACGTGAAGAAGTAGTGAAAGAAATGAGAGACGAAGATAGTAAAGGAAGAATAGGGACGACTATTTTTAAGTTTGTAATGAGTTTGTGATGATTAACGGAAAAATTGTTTGCAACAGTGAGGTGAATGTGAGATAAAAGGGAGGTTTGTGTTTTATTATGTTGGACCACTTTTTGCACATCGATAGGAATGATTCACAGAAAGGAGTTAGGGAGAAATAAGATGCAGGTGGTGGTGGCAGGAACTACAAGAGCCAAGCCCTTCAAAAAGTTACAGGGAATGAGATGCAAGAGAAAACAGAGAGAATAGGTCTTCAATACAACCTATGATTTTTAATTGATAAGAATAAAGAAATAGAATACAGATATAGATACAAGTAAGTTAGGGGATTTGGAGGCAAGATGAGGGAATTCCAGTCTAAATGGTCAATGACAGTGAAGTAATAGGTGTGACTATTTGCTCTCTGTGTGTGTGTCTGTGTATGTGTGTGTGTTTAGGTATAAAGAGCGGAAGTTTGATGAGAAAGAAAGTAAGAGAATAGTAAATTAGTTATCTTGAGATTAGAGCAAATATAGGGTGGAAAAATCTCATTAAACCTCAGATTTAATTTTACAAATTGATTTAAATATAGGACTTATGAAGATAAAACAGGATCAAGTATGTAAAGTCCTTGGATACAGTGTCTGAGATAAAATAGAAGCTCTAAAATGATAACTTTATTACCCATACATTTTGTAGCCCTGGCCTTTTGATTATTAGAAAAAAATAATTAGAGAAAATTAACAAAAATGGGAAGAAAGGGTAAATGAATATTCCTCTAAGTTCTTTTTTTAAAATTATTGAGGTATAATTAACATACAAAAAGCTTTACGTTTAAAGCATACACTTTGATAAATTATATATATGTATGTATGTATACACACACACACACACACACACACACACACACACACACACACATATATATAAAATCTGTAAAACCATTACCACAGTCAGTCAAGGTAGTGAACATAAGTATCATCATCAAAATATTCTCTGTACCCCTTTGTAAACTATCCCACCTGCTCCTCTCTGCCCCCATCTCAAGGGAACCATGGATTCTATCAATAAAATTACTAGAATTTAATATAATTGGAATCATATAGTAGGCATTCTCTTTTAATCTGGCTTCTTTCACTCAGTGTAATTACTTGAGATTTTTTATGTTGTATGGATTGATAGTTTCTTCTTTTATTGCTGAGGAGTATATCACAGTTTTTCCATTCACCTGAAATGATCTCACCTGAGATTGAGTTGTTTCCGGTTTGGGGCTGTTATAAAGAAAGTTTTTATGAACATCTGCCTACAAGACTTCATATGAGCATATGCTTTCATTTCTTTTGGGTCAATACTTAAGACTAAAATAGCTGGGTCCTATGGTAGGTGTATGTTTAACTTTTTAAGAAACTGTTGAACTGTTTTCCAAAGGGTTTGTACCATTTTACATTTTCACCAGCAGTGTTTGAGAGTTCCTGTCGTTCTACATCCTCACCAGTATTTGGAATACTCAGTAGTTTTCATATTAGACATTCCAATAGGTGTGAAATGGTTTCCACTTGGGATTTTAATTTTTACGTCCCCAGTAACTAATAATGTCGAGCATTTTTTCATGTTTATTTGTCATCAATGTATCTTCTTTGGTAAAGTTCAAATATTTTCCTCATTAAAAAAAATTGGGTTGTTTGTTTTCTTATTGTTGATTTCTGAGAGTTCTTTACATGTTCTAGATACAACTCTTTCATCATATGTGATCTGCATGTATTTATCCCCTGTCTGTGGCTTGTCTTTTCATTGTCTTCAGTGTTTTTTGAAGAGCAGAAATTCTTAAATTTGATGAAGTTCAATTTATCTTTCTTTTCTTTTTTTTTATTTTTATTTTTTTTTGCGGTATGCGGGCCTCTCACTGTTGTGGCCTCTCCTGTTGCGGAGCACAGGCTCCAGATGCGCAGGCTCAGCGGCCATGGCTCACGGGCCTAGCCACTCCGTGGCATGTGGGATCTTCCCGGACCGGGGCACGAACCCGCGTCCCCTGCGTCGGCAGGCGGACTCTCAGCCACTGCGCCACCAGGGAAGCCCTATCTTTCTTTTCTTTTATGGATCATACTTTGGCATGGAATCTAAAAAATAATTTCCCTAATTCCAGTTCATAAAACTTCTATCCTGGGCCTCCCTGGTGGTGCAGTGGTTGGAAGTCTGCCTGCCAGTGCAGGGGACACGGCTTTGAGCCCTGGTCTGGGAGGATCCCACATGCTGCGGAGCGACTAAGCCCTTGCACCACAGCTGCTGAGCCTGTGAGCCACAACTACTGAGGCCCGCGTGCCTGGAGCCCGTGCTCTGCGGCGGGGGAGGCCACCACAATGAGGGGCCCACACCCCGCGGCAGGGAGTGTCCCCCACTTGCTGCAGCTGGAGGGGGCCCACGTGCAGCAGCGGCGACCCAATGCAGCCAAAAATAAATAAATAAAATAAATAAGTTTATTAAAAAAAGTATAACAATTATTTTTAAAAAGTTCTATCCTATATTTTTTCTAGAAGTTTTATAGTTTGGGAATCCCCTCTCATATTTATTGAATCAAGAAATGTAAGTCACATCGATATAATTTAAATATTTAGCAGTGGAAATCACAACAATAGTACATTGAATCAGCCCAATGGGCCATATTGAAAGGTTACTTCAGCTTCTGTTCCCCACTTGGAAGCTTGTCCAAACCCGATCAGTTAAATCCAACATATCCTCCTGCTATGGGACAGGGTAGAATGATGACTTCGGCTTGTATCCAAGAAAGGAGCTGCTCTTTTCCCAAAAGTTCTGCAGCACAACTGGACAGTTGCATATGGTCTTCACTTCTCTTGGGGACAGGCAGATGTCGGTCCCACCCCTCATCATCATCTTCTTTAAAATGACTGTGTTTGGGACAGCAGGGGAGGGAGGAATGGCGTGGTGCAGAGTGAGCAGCTCCATAGCAGGCAGCAAGGCACGTGTACTTTTGGATTCCTGTGGTGCAGCTCAACCAACTAACAGCATAATATTTTCACTCCACCCAGAGGTCTATATGGAAGAACAAAGGTCTTATGGCAGATACCACTTACTTCAGCTTTGGGAACCTCTCGATTCTGCAGCCACAGCCAGATGGCATTCAGTCTGGGGCTGAAGGTTTTGCTCCTTTGCCTGAGTCGATCTGATTTGCAGTGAGACAGCATTATAAAGGAGTTCAGTTTAATACCTGACTTCTACTACTCCATTCTCATGATAACATCTTAAGTTTTCACGTGATTTTATCATAAGACCTAAAAGGGTTTTCCAGGTGGTAGAGATAACAAGAATTTATCTAGATTCCTTTGAGTCAGTTTCTCCTTCTCCAGGGGATCACTCTCATGAGCAAACCTGATCTATAATGACGACTCAAACATTACTCAATGCCACATCCATGGCTCCCTGTGGAACTTCTTGTGTATTAGGGATATCTCCCCAAGAGGGCCAAAGTGCCCATAGAGCAGCCAGAATCCACTGGGAAAAACAACTCGAAGGCTTTCGCTGTCATCCTTGAATGAATCTAAAGTTAGCACATAGACTGCAGAACAGGCTGAACCATAAAATGATGTATTTGTTGTCATTCTTTAACAAACATTTATGAACATCGCCCCCTCATCTCCCAGTGGAACCAGCCAAGCTGTTAACCTTTTGCCTGTTTGAACCATACTGATGACTAATTTCCCTCCTTTTATCCTAAGTATAGCTGCCCATCTCTGTATCTCTTATCTGAAAAGGGCTAAACCTTCTGTCTACTCAGAATGAATCTGAATACCAGTTACAATGTGTACACCTGAGGTTGACTGTCAAGTTAACAAAGAAGTCACTTGGAGGAGAATTAGGGCACCATTTGGTCAGTGGTTTTTTAATCTAATTCCTGGTACTCAGTTTTCAACCACATCCTCAATCGCCCCCTCATTTAGCAGACATTAACATGGAGGAGCATTTATTGCCTAATACGCATGTGATTTGCTCAATACATTTGTTATTGATTCTATGGTCTTTCCTTGAATCTTGATAACTGGCATATGAAGCTGTCAAATTTCTTTTTTTGGAAAACCATGTCTTTGTCAACATCCCAGCCTTATCACAAAGTTGTCAAGAACTGTGAAGGGTCTGAGATTTTATCCAACTTACAAGTTCACATGTTAGCCTGCTATTTTTCATAGATATTGTTAGAAAGCATGAGATTCATGGGTCAGAGACAAAGGACAATTTATTGCTTATACCAATAGCAGCATCCGGACTATCAGCATTTTTGTGCCAGTCCCTGAGCCTCGACTGTCACAAGGTGATGTGAAGAGTGAGAGGTAACAGCTTCACATGCTGTGCATTGCGTTATAGGAGAGGAACCCTGAGCTTAGGGAGTCCAAATCTTTGATAATGAGCATTAAACATGACTGCTCTTTGCTCCGGAGGGAGACAAAGCTGTTCACTATATGAACATTTTTGAAAAAATAGTCCATAATAAAAGGGAATTAATACCTTGCTTATGAAATGTGAGAGACCCATTAAGAATTGTTTCCAAACAGTAAAGTGTTTTTTTACCTTGATTTCTTTTTATCACTGGTTTTAAACAATTTGATCGTGATATGCCTTGTAGTAATTTTCTTCATATCTCTTGTACTTGGATTTTGTTCAGTTTCTTGATCTATGAGTTTATAGTTTTTATTGAATTCGAAAACTATTTAGTTGTTATTTATTCAACTCTTTTTTGCTGTCTCCCCTACGTTCTCTTATCATTTGGAGACTCCAGTTCCATATATATTTGGCCCTTTGAAATTGTCTCAACGCTCACAGATGTTTTGCTTGTGTATTTGTTCTTTTTAGTCTTTTTTATCTCTGTGTCTCTTTTTGGATAGCTTTTATTACATCTTCAGATTCATGAGTTGTTTTTTCTGTAATGTCTAATTCAATGTTAATCCCAAATAGCGTATTTTTTATCTCCAACATTGAACTTTTCATCTCTAGAAGTTTTACTGAAGTTTTTGAAATACATATCTTCTATGTCTCTGTAACATTATCAATCTTTCCTCTGTTTGCTTTCACACATAGTATATACCTTTAATGACTTTTTAATGTCCTTGCTGCTAATTCTCATATCTATGTCAGTTCTAGATTGGTTTTAATTAATTAATTTGCAATTGAATTTTTTTAAAAAAATTAAGGCTATGTTTTAGAGCAGTTTAAGGTTCACAGCATAATTGAGGGGAAGGTACAGAGATTTCCCATGTATCTCCAGCTCTCACACATGCATAGCCTCCCCCATTATCAATACCCTCTACCAAAGTGCCATATTTGTTATAACTGATGAACCTAATATTGATACATCGTAATCACTCAAAGTCCATTGTTTTCCTTATGGTTCATTCCTAGAGTTGTACATTCTGTGGGTTTGTACAAATGTATAATGGCATGTATCCACCATTATGATATCAGACAGAGTATGTCACTATCCTGAAAATCCTTTGTGCTCTGCCTGTTCATCCCACCTCTGGCCCCTGCCCCTGTAAATCACTGATCTATTTGTTGTCTCCATAGTTTTAACTTATCCAGAGTGTCATATAGTTAGTGTCATACAATATGTTGATTGGCTTATTTCATTTAGTAATAGGCATTTAAGATTTCTCCATGTGTTTCTATGGCTCATTTAATTTTAGCACTGAATAATATTCCATTGTCTGGATATTCCATAGCTTATGTACCCATTCATCTGCTGAAGGATATCTCGGTTGCTTTCAAGTTTTGGCAATTACAAATAAAGTTGCCGTAAATATCCATATTTAGGTTTCTGTGTTAACAAAATTTTTGAGTTCATATGGGTAAATACTAAGTAGCATGACGGCTGGATCCTATGGTAAGTGTATGTTTAGTTTTGTAAGTAACCATCAAATTACCTTCCAAAGTGATTGTACCATTTTGCATTCCCACCAGGAATGAATAAGCATTCCTATTGCTCCACATTCTTATCAGCATTTAGTATCCTCAGTGTTCTGGATTTTGGCCATTCTCTGTAGTGCTTTCTTGTTTTAATTTGCATTTCCCTGATGACATATGATGTGGAGAGTCTCCATTCGTATACTTATCTGCCATCTACAGATCTTCTTCTATGAGATATCTGTTCATGTCTTTGCTCCATTTTTTAATCATGTTATTTATTTTCTTGCTGTTTTTAAGAGTTCTTTGTACATTTTGGATTGACAATCCTTTATCAGATGTGCTTTTTGCAAATATTTTTTCTCAGTCTGTGGCTGCTTCTTCTCATTCTCTTGACTTTGTCTTTCACATGGCAGAAATTTTTAATTTTAATAAAGTCCAGCTTATCAGTTATTTCTTTCATGGGTCGTGTCTCTGGTGCCTAAGAATTATAACTGCCTTCGCCTTCAGACTTAGAGCTTCGTCGCCTCAAATCAGGGAGACCGTGGACTTTGCCTGGATGCTTTCTTACTCTGGTATAGCCTGGAAACTGTCTCCAGAGAGTTAGCTAAGGAAATTGTGGGGTTCACCTTATTTGTTTCTCATCTCTCAGGGATCACTGGATTTCATTGCTTTATGTCCAATATCTTCAAAATTATTGCTTCATAGATTTGGGGGGGCCGGTTTTTCAGTGGAAGGGTAAATCTGGCTTCTATTAATCCATTTTGATCATAACTGATGTCAGTTTTGATCTTTAATATGAATAAGATGTTTCTCTTCACATTAACTCATATTTGGGTTCTATTAGCATTAAAATGCAATTTCTTGTGGCTAGGAGCCAAACATTTCTTTGAATCTACTTTCTCATATATATGTATATATGACATATAGAGAATACATATAGAATACATGTAAGAGATTGGAACTCTGGCATCTTGGAGAAAGAAGTTATTGAGAGCACCTATTCCACTCCCCATGTTTGGAAAACTGAGACTGGAATAATTAAGGAAGCTAGCCTAGGAAGTTAGCCTATGGCTACCTAATTGATGGTAGTATGAAACTAGAACCTGTATCTTGCAACTACAGGTATACTGCATTTCATTACTTAAATCCTATAAGAAATGTTTTAGAAGTGAATTTCCTGGAATTCCAGCCCCATTCATGGCCAGGCATGTCTCCATCCTGTGGTTTCTTGATTTCATCCCTCTAGCTCTATGTGCACTTGCCAACTGTCAACTACTTGAGACTTCAGTGAATTGACTAACATGTGTTTACAGAACACAGAAGCACAAATCACTATTAATAAGTCAAAGTTTGAATGTTAATACCTGCCAGTCAGTGCTATTGTGAGATTTAATTATGGTTTGTAAAACAATTTGTCATCGGCAGCTGAAAATCAATTGAGAAATTTAGTGTTACAGTGATTACAGGAGAACCTCATAAATACAGCCATATCCTTAAAACATAAATCGCAATTGTATCCATTTAAAAACATACAATTAATGTCTCACTGGTATATTATGGCAGCATTTGAGCTCTCATTTAAGTATTTTAAATAATTGAGCATTAGATAACGATAAAAGCAAAATAGCAGTTTCATGGTGTTGCTGATGCCAACAAGGTCTTAACTCAGGGTTTTGCTCCTTATGAAAGCGTGCCTTTCTTCCTCTTCTCAGCATTTACCAGTAAAATGTTCTTAATAACTAATGTAAATCCCACCGTCCATAATACTAAATTGCTATCACACAGATTCTACCATTCTTAGGGGAAGCTAACATTATCCACTTCTACTGGTGTCTGTTAAAATGTCCTGGCTTTCCAGACCCTGTGAGATTTGCCAGTCATTTGTAGATCATAACTTTTTACAGTGCCAAACGTGGCCGTCTCTGCATTGACATTGGGGATATTTGTTGAGATGGTGTGGAAAATATGTTAGAGAAAGAGAGAGAATGAAGCCATCTATTAAGCCAGATGTTGAATTTTAAGTCATTGAACCATTCTTTTGTTTCAAGAACAGTTTCAGGATCACTCTAAATGTATGGCAACCCAGCAAGATGTTATATGGAGTTGTCTTGAAACCTCTGGGCTTCAAGCAGATATAAAATGAGGTCCTTTACAAATGTAAAGGCTGGGAAAATAAGAAATTATTATTGGCTCTTTTAAAAAAAGAAATATATTATGTTCATGATATGATGCTTAAAATTAACCTTGTAATGCAGAGGTTTAAAAAAATTATAAAATTTCTAATCATAATTGCATAACTTTGTTAGCTGCAAAACTATTCATATAACTAAAGTTTATGATGCTGATTTTCTTTTTTCATTTCCTCTTCTCTGATCTTTGATAATATTCCTTCCTTAGAGAATGAATATTCAAAAATAAAATACAAGGTTTTTACCCAGTGTAGGAACTGGGTTCTTCACAGATTATTTTTCTCATCACTTGGGGGTATGTTCTCACCTCTTCATCTTTACTTCTATTTAAGTTTGCTTTTTCATTTCTTTTTCTTTTTTTTTTTTTTTTTTTGCTGCATTGGGTCTTTGTTGCTGTGCACAGGCTTTGTCTAGTTGCGGCGAGCGGGGGCTACTCTTCGTTGTGGTGCATGGGCTTCTCATTGCGGTGGCTTCTCTTGTTGCAGAGCCCGGGCTCTAGGTGTGTGGGCTTCAGTAGTTGTGGCATGCAGGCTCAGTAGTTGTGGCTCACGGGCTCTAGGCTCGCTGGCTTCTGTAGTTGTGGCACATGGACTTAGTTGCTCTGTGACATGTGGAGTCTTCCCGGACCAGGGATCGAACCCATGTCTCCTGCATTGGCAGGCAGATTCTTAACCACTGTGTCATCAGGGAAGTTCTCTTTTTCATTTCTATTTGCACTACTTCTCTCTCAAAAATGGTGTGGAATGAGATCTCACTGTCATAATTTTCTGGAAGGTGAAAAAATAATAGGAAAGTCCGTATCAATTAATTAATAGAACATTGCTTTTTGTATTTTAATTATAACAATGATATAGTAGTTTTCAAGCATTGTGTAAAATGTACCTTGTAGCTGCCAAAAAAGCTAATAAAATATGAAGCTGTCTTAACAGAATAGAAATACAATGTCTTAAAAAATAGGAGTTCCTTTTCCCTATGCGAGTCATACCTTGGAGCACTGTATTCAGTTCTGAAAGTTACACTTAGATAAAATTGACAAGTTGGAATGAAGTCAGAAGATAGTAACCAGTCTATGATGGCATTAAAACTAGACCACATAAACAGTAGTTGGAGTCAGGGGATGGGGGTGTGTGTGCACAATTTAAGAGTCACCTTTGTACATCTGAAGCACTTTCATTAGAATTTGATCTATGTATATGATTCTTCATGTCAGCAGTAGGGGAAAATGTAAAAGTGACAGGAAGGCAGAGTCTGCTCAACAAGAAGGGAAATATTTTCAAAATGATCAGACTACTGAAACTGGAAATCAGTATTCCAACAGTGCACATGTCCTGAGATGTGAGGAACATGCTATCAATAAGGTTCAAGGTTCTACTCAAGAATTTTACTAGATGATTTCTCAATCATTTCCAACTATAAGTAAGTCTATGACTTTTATTTGTCTTAAACATCGTTGGTATTTTCCCAAATAGAGACTCATCTGACGTAGTAAAATTTCCAGATTAGCCAAAAATTAGGTTTGGTAGAGGAGAAATCTCTATAATATTGATTCCAAACTTGGGAGGTTGTCATGGATCTGCCATGCACTGTTCCCAGCTATCAACCTCTTTGAAAATTGCCTTTAATAAAAGAGATATACATTGTCCAAGATCATGCTGCCCCATCACCCAAAAAACCTGTGACTAAATTGGGGTTGCAAATACCCAGCCCTCTTGCCTCACCTCAGGACAACCCTAAAATGTCATTCCAGCTTCAGATTTCCTTGCAAAGTGAACTAAAGTTGTATTTTGGCTGTGCTGTAACCCACATTCACAAGTTGCCAGAACTTCTTTCTTGCCTTTACCCTAAAAGTATTGATCCTTAGTGCACTTCCTAATGAAAATTCCTGCAAGCTATTCTCCATCTCAGAGTCTGCTTTCTGGAGAGATTTGAGAAGAAAGAAGCTACAATTAAATTTTAGAGCTATCTACTCTCCTGGTAATAAGGACCCTATTGATGGTGATGGGTGAATTTATAGTACAAGGTAGCTATGCAACTATAAAACATACAATGAGGACATCTAGGATTGATGCACTTGAAAATCTTGGCTCCCTAAATCCAGTGAATCCTGTGAGCCTGACAAGGTGAATTACTCTTTCTGTTTAAGGTCAGTGTTTCACCCTTTACAGAAAACATTTGGCTGTCCCCAGAAGATAACTCTTGCCCTCTCAAGAACTTCCTTAATTTTCCTTCCTGACCTTTAGACCAACAAGTAGATCAAATCACCATGTAACAAGTCCAGAGATGTCCTGGGCTTCCTGAGAGAGGAAAGAGATAATACCATGAAAGAACCATAGGACTTAGAATATATTTAATGGCAGAATTCAGGAGGAAATAGATAGAGGTAGATTTTGCAGTGTTGGATATTGGATGTTGGTTCTGCATCCAAAAGGACATCTCATTGGTCCACTATATTGATGGCATTATACTAATCAGACAAGATAAACAACAAATAGCAAGTACGTTGGAGTCCTTGGAAAGACCCATGAACTTCAGGGGTGAGATATAAACTATAAAAAGTTAAGATAATTTTATTATGATTAATAAAATTTTTAGGGATCCAGTGGTTTGTGGCATTCCAAGAAATACCTTCCAAAATAAAGACCAATTAATGCATCTCATACCTCCTACCACAAAGGAGGAAGTTCCATGTCTGGTGGGTCATATCTGGAGAGTCTTAGCCATTATGCAGAGTGATATGAAAAGCTGCAAAATTTGAGAAACACAGAGCAGGAAAAGGCTTTGTAGCAGGTCTAGATTTCCAGATTTTGGTGTAAGAGGCCCTAATGTTTGGATCATTTAATCTGACCCTATGGTGTTAAGTATATCTGTGAAAAGAAAAGATGCTATGTAAGGTTTATGTAAAGCTTAGTGAGAAAATTATAATGAAGTCCCCTGGGGTTCTGGAGTAAGGCTATACCATCTGCAAATACTTAAACATCTTTTAAATAGTAGTTCCTGGTGTGATACTAGCCATGCTAGAGATGCATTATAAGATACCAAATGACATATAGCCAGAAATGCCCTACCAAATCTGGATTCTGTCAAACACACTATTTGAGGGCTTATGGCAAAGGCAAGGATAGAAACAGGGAGTCCAGTTAGGAAGCAATTATAACTCATGGAGGTGGAAATGGTGGTGGTGAGCAGTGCTCAGATTCTGGATCTATCTTGAAGATAGAGTTGACACCATTTGTTGTTGGATTGGACATGGAGTGTGATGGAAAACAGAGGGACCAGGAATGACTAGAGACTTGGAGCCTGAGAAAAAGGGGGAAAATGGTTGGCCACTGAGATGTCAAAGGTTATGAAAGCAGGTTTTCAAAAGACCAGGGCCAGGGCAGGGTGAAGTTATTCAAAGCTCAGTTTTGGACATGTTAAATTTGAGATACATCTTAGACATTCAAGTAGAGATGTCAAATAGGCAGTTAACATACAAGTCTAGATTCCAGGGGAGAGGTCCAAGCTGGAGAAATACATTTGGGAATTATTAGCATATAGATGATATTTAAAGCCATGAGTCTATATGAGATCATTAAAGGAGGATATGTAGATGGAAAAGAGGGTCAATGACTGAATGCTGGAACACTCTTACATTTGGAAGTCAGGGAGATGAGGGAGAGCAAGCAATAGAACTAAGATAACATAGGCAGAGATGAAAGGAATACAACTAGGCAAATGTTTTCTCTTGAAATCAAAGGAAGGAAAGTGTTTTGAAGGGAGTGATGAACACCATGCCATACATAGCTACTAACTAAGATGACCCTATCTCATTGTTCTGTTTCTTCAAATCTGCTTTACTTCGGTATTTTCTGCTTCCACTCTTTCTAATTAGGTCCCAGTATTTCCCTCTTTCCATCAGTCCCTGTGTCTTTGTTCACTCCTCTTTCCTCATAACAATAACTCTTCAAATAACAGTAATGAGTTCTTGGCAACTCACACCCTATGAGGTAGAAAAGACATTTTTCTAGTTTATAAACATAAGCATAATTGCTGACACAACTTGGACTCTGACCTTGTATGTCCTCCAAAGAATTCACAGTTCTTTTTAGACATTACCTCATTAGTCCCAAGATAAACTATAAGTACGTAAACTATAAGGCATTAAAATTTATTTGGAAGCACATGTGAAGAATTGCCTAAAATAGTCCATGCAGAACATTTAAATTAAATAAAATAAATTTATCTGTAGATAAGGTCTTATTTTTCTCATAAGTTCTTATAAGTAAATATTCATGGAAATCACATAGAATGGAGCATTGAAATACAAGTTCAGATAACACAACAAGAAAAAGATCCAAAATGTGCCTGATTTAAATAGGCACAATAGGGACTTCCCTGGTGGTCCAGTGGTTGGGACTTCGCCTTCCAGTGCAGGAGGTGCGGGTGTGATCCCTGGTCAGGGAACTAAGATTCCACATGCTTCGAGGCCAAAGAACCAAAACATAAAAGAAAAGTAATATTGTAACAAATTCAATAAAGACTTTAAAAATGTTCCATATCAAAAAAAAATTTAAATAGACACAATATCATATCGTTTACATAATTATCAACTTCATCATCATCATCACCATTATATGAGAAACTTTTATCAGTGTCAGCACTGTGCTAGAACTTTAAATTATTATTTTAATTGTCATAGCCACTCTATAAGTACTAGAGTTATCTATCTTAAGATGAAGAGCTGTAGGCTTAGAGACTTTAAGAAAGTTGCCCAAGGTCACACAGATGAAAGTGATGCGCATAAAATGTGTGACTATAAAATATAATAATAATAATAATGGTGATACTTAAATCTCGGTTTTAAAGCAATAACTGAGATTATTGCCAACAGTATCATGGAAGCTGAATGAGAAACCTAGAGGATAGCTTAAGCATAGGGAACAGGAAACAGAACCAAAAAAAAATTAACAAAGTTAAAAGTTGGTTCTTTGGAAGAAAACTATAAAATTGATAAATGTCTAGCAAGACTAAGCAAGGTAATAAATTAGATAAAATATCTATATTTCTATTTTATCTATCTATCTAAACTAATATAAATTTAAAAAGGAAAATTGGCCCAGGGTAGGAAAATTAAAGACCAATTTCAGTTGTTAAAACAGATGCAAAAATTCTACCAAAATAAAGATAAAATTAGTAAAATAAGTGATTAATTATTCATATTTGAATTAATGCCTTGAATTCATGGTGCTTGAGTCATTTTCACCCTGTTTTCATATTACTCAAAACAGTCTTCTTGCCTGTTTCTTATTTCTAAGTAATATTTTGCTTTGGTTTTGTTTGGTTGGTTATTCCTTTGTTGAAAGCAGTTCACAGACAGTATTTTTCACATCAATGGCAAACCACAGAGTGATGTTGAGCAAGAGAGTGACTTGACCACATTTGAGCTTTACCAGGGTTATGCTGTCCTTGGTATGTACTTGGTATGTAGGATGTATTACACTAGAAGAAAACATAGAGGGAACCAGCTGGAATGCTCTTACTATATACATGGATGGCTATAGTGTATGTGATTAAGCTGAAATAAGGTGAACTTTAGATTTAACTGTTTAGTTAAGATTAAAGCTCTCCTCTATAGTACAGATGTTTAAGGACCTATAAAAATAAATGTAATGCCCTAAATTAGAGAAATTGATTAAGCCAATAGTATTAATATTTTTGTGTTATAGAGCAATATTAATTGTGCTTAAAATTATTAGATATAATTACTAGGTGAGCACAGATACACAAGTACAAAATAAAGACTGAAGATTTTTTCTATATGATAATAACTAGTTGTAAGATATTGTTAAAAGATACACTAAAAAATTTTTTTACATCTATATAAATATTAGAAAGATATAAGAAAATATTAAATTTAAAGTAATAAAACTAGGGGTTTTAATAAAATAAAATTTAAAAGAAAGTACAAACCTTATATAAATTAAAGGACACAATTTTATTCAAGGAGATAAAAATATTTTAATAAGCAGAGACAAGCAAAGATTTTTGATACAAAATTTTCCTTAAGAATGGGATGTTTGATACTTTATGCATATTTGTTCTATCATATCTCAGTATTGTTTCAAATTGTTCCTGCAGGGAAATCTTTGCTCTTTATTTGAAGGAAACATTAACAATAAAATTGTGATGGAAAATCCTGAAAAAAAAAAAAAAAAAGAACGGGATGTTTGTGTTGGTAGCAGCAGAAACAACTGAACTTTTTATGTAAAAAAGTCATTTAGTTTTTTTAAAAATAAATATATTTATAATTCAAAAGAGTTAAATTCAAGTATTCACTTTTTGAAACAGTTATCTGTGTGTTTTTCCAGTAGTATCTAAATTATGTATTTATTATTAAAAATAGATTCTTTTGTTTTGATCATTGCCATGGTCATTAATAATTTAGTTAACTAGGGCTCCCCTGGTGGCGCAGTGGTTGAGAGTCCGCCTGCCGATGCAGGGGATACGGGTTCATGCCCTGGTCCGGGAAGATCCCACATGCCGCGGAGCGGCTAGGCCCGTGAGCCATGGCCGCTGAGCCTGCACGTCCGAAGCCTGTGCTCCGCAACGGGAGAGGCCACAACAGTGAGAGGCCCGCATACCAGAAAAAAAAAAAATAATAATTTAGTTAACTAGTAGAACTGAAGGTGACTCAAGTCTTGTATGATGCGTGGAACAGAATGGTTAAAAACGTGGGCTTTGGAGTCAGATAAGTCTGTGTTCAAATACTTGCAGTTCCATTAACGAGCTGAATGTCCCTGGTAATGTTGTAGGTCGAAATGTGTCCCCCCCTCCCAAAATATTATGTTGAAGCCCTAACTTCTGGTACATCTGAATGTGACCTTTTTTGAAAACAGGCTCTCTGAAGAAGTTATTAAGATGAAGTTACTAGGGTGGTCCCTAATGCAGTGACTGATGTCCTTATAAAAAGAGACACAGAGACAGACACACAGAGAGAGTAACGCCAGGTGATGATGGAGGCAGAGATTGGAGTGATGCATCTACAAGCCAGGGAATACCAAGGATTGCCAGCAACACCAGCCACTTAAGAGAAAGGCATTAAATAGATTCTCCTCTAGAATATTCAGCATGGGTCTGCAGACACCTTGATTTCAGACTTCCAGCCTTCAGAACTGTGAGAGAATAAATTTTCTGTTTTAAGCCACCCAGTTTTTGGTCATTTGTCACAGGAACACTAGGAAACTAATACAGGTAAATAACAACTTATTCAAGTTTCAGATTTTCCCCTCCTTCAAATAGACATGATAATTCCCATTAAGGACTTAATTTCTCTGTAGTCTGAGCTTCCTCATCTGTAAAACAGGAATGATAACAGTATCCCCATCATAATGTTAAAAGGATTAAATTAGTGTTATATGTAAAGCACTTACTCCTGAACCCTGAAATAGAAGGAAAGGTTCATAAGTGTTTTCCATTTTATTATTAGATTTGATAATTCTTGTAATGTGTTTAATATAGTGCTTAAAAATGGTACTGGTTATATATTACTATTCTGATTAAATAATAAAGATATGTAAAATACTTGCAAGGTGCCACAAACGTAGCAAGCCTTCAAAAAATTTATGCCATTATAATTAATTAGTTTTGTAAATAAAGTAATTAATTTATCCTTTAAGTTATTATTTAATTTTCTGATGAAGCTGTAATTTAATCTAAAATGCTAAAATAAATTGCTTCAAATAGAGTAGTTTATGCTTTGGTGAACTCTGAGGTCTGTATGAATTCTGAATTTAAAATGAGAAAGAGACAAGTACTCCTAGAAGAAGAGATATACTATTTGAAAAAAATGAATTTGGAATAAAGCAAAAGAGAGCGATTTCCTAATCTACGTAACTATTGCGATTATGAAAAGAATTGTCCTGTTTTTAGAAAATGAACATTGAAGTATTTATGAGGAAAGGGCATACTATACCTGCAACTTACTTTGAACTAGCTCAGTAAAATATTCTATTTATCTATCATCTATCTATCTATGTCTATCATATATAAATAGAGGTGGATAAAAATGTAGGTAAAATATTAATAATACAGGAAATCTAGGGAAGGTCATACAAGAAATATTAGTACTATTTTTGCAATTATTATGTAAATCTAAAATTAAGTAAAAATAAAAGTTAGAAAAAAGAATGTCAAAAAAGAACAAATAGAAAATTAATATAAAATAGAGATGATCTGATTAGCCACTTAGATCACAAAGTTATTTTGTTTAATGATTTTCCAGCCTTAAAGACTTTTTCATTGTATATAGCAAGTTTCAAATTGGAAAGCAGCCAAATTGACTCTAATTTAAGCTTTGATATTGCAAATGAATCTCTTCATAAGACATAAATCATCCTGTAAAAATATCAATGCATCTAAAAGCGATACCAAAACAATTTCAGGTCCAAAGGATCACTGTGCTATATTGAACAAAAAGTTTAATCAGTCAGTAGATCAAAGCAAGCTTCAGTTATCTTCAGATAAACTCAACCACATTTTTAAAAATATGTGCACCAGACTTCATTCATCCACAGAGTAGGTTCTCCATCATTGGTATATATTTGCACCCATTTATTAAAGGTACTTTGTGACCAATAACTCTGCCTTGTATACAGTGCCACTCACGCAAAGACCTATCATAAGCCAAAGTCAAACCTTCCCAATTAATGCAGCAAGGAACTAGCCTACCTCTGCAGTAACAGTGTATTTAATTGGTGGTGACAATATACAGCAAGTGAGGACTTTTTTCTAAGCAACAGTGAAACACTTCCATTCAAGTAAATTAATACCCTTGACTGAGTCGTTTGGTAAGAGGTATAAGAAGAAGAATTACAAATTAATTTTAAAATTTATCAACTGTATTAATTATTTATTTCTAAGTATTTTACCACCCCAAAACTTAGTGGCTTAAAACAGCCACCATTTATTTGGTCACAATACTGGGGATTAGCAACATGGGCAGGGCTCAGCTGGCATAGTTCATCTCTGCTCCTCATGGTGTCAGCTGGACTCAACCATGCTGTTGCGGTCAGTTGGCAGGTCAACTGGTTGGTCCTGGATGGCTTTACTTACATTGTTGGCAACTGGCTGGGACTGTTGGCCAGAGCATGTGGCAGCTCCAGCAGGCTGCCTCAGGCTTTCTTGTACAGTATCTGATTTCTAAGAGGACAAGAACAGAAGCTGGACATCCTCTTATGTTACTCTACCAAATGTTAGCCAAAGCAAGTTACAAGGCCAGCCCGTATTAAAGGGAAGGGAAATAGTCTCCTCCTTTTCATGGGAGGAATTGCAAAGTCACATTGAAAAAAAGCACAGAATAAAGATGAGAGAAATTGTTGTGGCTATCTTTGCAAACAGTCTGCACATTGATATATAAATATTGAAATTTCTTCTTTCTTTAAAAACTGGGTCTAAGAATAATTTTGCAAAATTTTCAACAAACTGTTCCCTCTTCTTCACATTGTTATTGCTTCTAATAGATTCGTTTTAAATGCTTCCAAATATTTGTCCTGAATTCAGGCCACTTGTTTTCCTTAAGATTATAGTGACTTTTCCTTAAAACATAATGACCCCTACCTAGCTCCAAGTAATCAGATATTTATCTTCCCGCAGAGAGTAAATGCTGTTGTATGTGAATCTGTTCATGGACCATATCTGTACCCGAACATTATTTGTAAAAATCCCAGTGTTGGGCCTTTCTTTCACTAAGTTTTTTAATTGCTATTTCTCTCTAGTCAACTTCTTTTAAAATTGATCTGTTATTACACATTACCTGGATATTTTCAGTGTAGCCCATTATCTATTATCACTTATTCCTTTCAGTGCTCTTTTTGACGGGCATGCTGAAACCAGAGTGGTGGGCTCCTTGAGAACAATTGGGGATAGATGAGTGGCTTTTCTTATTTCATGTATTTTATGGATGGTCTCATTGGTATGTTCCAGGAGCCGGAATATGGAACAGTCTAAATAACATGTAGCCAGAATAATTCAACTTTAGATCCCAAAACTTTATCAAACAAAAACCTTCATAACCGAGATATTAGGAGAGAAACTCAAGGTAGAGCAGCAATGCCCGCCAGCCTTAGGCACAGGGCAGAGTTTCTTCATATCCTCCTTTTGACATGTTGG